>NC_056501.1:31452321-31494836 GCF_014905685.2 Nematolebias whitei | reverse complement strand
TATATATATATATATATATATATATATATATATTTCAAATATTTGCAATGAGGATCTTTATAGAGTCCTGTTTTAAACTAGAACATTATGGCAGTTTCCACATTAATGTGCCCATATAGACTGCATACCTGGTTATCTGTGGTAGACAAGTGTATGTTGTTTTTTATGCCTTTTAAGAAAAATTAACAACAGCAGCAAACATTAGATTACCTCAAACTATATGTTAAAATGGATGCTACAATTCCATCCATCCATCCATTATATTTTACCTGCTTCTTTCTTCATGGGTCATGGGGGTCAATGGTGCCCATATCCAGCAGTCACTGTGCGAGAGGCGGGGGACACCCTGGACAGGTCTCCAGTCCATCACAGGGACACATAGAGATGAACAACCATTCACTCTCTCAGAGTCAAAGTCAGAGTCAGAGTCAGAGTTTCTTTATTGTCATTCGCACCTCATGTGGTACATGTGGTGGGGCGAAATTATGTACATGGGGTCCCAGTTACATCCAACAATAAAATGTATAAGAAAAACAATAATAACATCTAAGATATGAACTAAGAAAAACATCAACTAAATATACACTAAGCACTCATAACATAAAACATTGAACATCAGCACAAACATGAACATGAGTCTGTGAGCAGATATGTACGCATGAACACATCAACATTGAAACAGATCAGCAGCAACATGAAACAGATCAGCAGCAACATGATATGGTTTTTCACAGTGATTATTCTAGTTAGAGATTCATGAGTCCAACAGCCTCAGGGTAGAAGCTGTTCCTCAGTCTAGTGGTTCTACACTTAATGCTCCTTAACCTCCTTCCTGAGGGGAGCAGGGCAAAAAGTGTGTGTGCTGGGTGAGTGGGGTCCTTCATGATGCAGGTGGCCCTCTTCCTGCATCTGGAGGTGTAGATGTCTGTGATGGTGGGGATGCTGATTCCGACAGATTTCTGTGCACTCACACTTAGAGACAATTTAGAGTTACCAATGAGCCTAACATGCATGTTTTTGCTCTGTGGGAGGAAACTGGATTATCTGGAGAAAACCCACGCATGCATGGAGAGAAAATGCAAACTCCACCCAGAAAGGCCCCTGGCGTAGATTCGAACTGGCGACCTTCTCACTGAGAGGCAGCAACTCTGCCAACTGCACCACCGTGCCACCCGATGCTACAATTTTGTGGGGGAAAAAAAGTATTTTACAAAGAAATAGGTGTAATTGCTATCTCAGATCATACACCCTTAATATTGTGTGCCACTGAATTTGTTAATTTGTTTGTTTGTTTGTTTGAAGGGTCAAATAGTCTGCCCATTCACTCTCTCCCTACAACACACACCAAAAAAAAGAGCACCAGTAAACTTTCTCTTGTATGCTCTCAAAATGTTTAAGTTAGAACTAAAGGGAAATAGGTGATCTGTGATTTAACTAAAGTGAATTTGCAGCAGAATATTGAGTTTTAATAAGAAATGTTGCACCTTTTTTATGTTGGTGGTCATAATGTTTTGGCTAGATGGTGTACACGTTTGGCTGCATGTAATGCCGTGTTAACACCCCACACTTAGGGACAACTGAGGGAACATATAGTGTAAGAAAGGGCAAGAACAATGATCGTACTGTAACTGTGGTTTGGACTCTGTCAGTAAAAGTGGGGCAATCACATTCTACTGTTTCCTGCTGAGGTGACTGTAGCTTTCAAAGAAACACTGCAAATGACAGAGAGGGAAAATGTTGAGCCAATTAGGGCACAAAAAGAGAAAAGGAGGAGTGTTTGGCATGGAGAGAAAGGAAAAAAAGATGAGGTGAAAGGAGAGGATGCAATGAGAAAAGGGGAAAAAATAATGGCCTTACTGTCGGGGTGGACGCTGAGCTGAGCAGGGAGGGAAGGAGGTAAACACCACTGGGACAAACAAGTCAGCAGGGAAACAAGTGAGGAAGAGTGAAAGAGAGAAGGAGTGAAATAGAGAGGGTTAAATTGGCCAATCTCCCTTTGGGTTCAGTAGTTTCACAATGGCACCTCACTGGGAAAGAAAGTATGCTCTAAACAGGACCCACAGGGGACTTCAGGTGTGTGTTTGTGAGTGTATTTTCGTGTGTGTGAGCATGCATGTTCATCAGAGAGGGGAGGAAATGACAGACAGCGAGGATGAGGCAGCTTGACAGAAAATACTCATGTGTGTGAAAGAGAGAGCAGTCCTGAGCGGGATATGTGGAGAAACTTGTCACCACCAGTCAGACACAGGATTTAGGACTAAAATTACAAGAAAACAGGGTTTTATATTTAAGCTTATTTAAGTAATAAATTTGCTCTTTACTCATTTTCCCATTTGTTTAGTGATGTTTATTCTGAACACTTGCATTTGAATAAAATGGCAAAAAAAAAAGATGGAATGTTGTGAAATGGAGGTTGAGGGTGTTTGAGGGATAGGGCACAGAAATAACACAAAGGCAGTTAGATAAATCCTTTTTATATATATATGTATATATATATATATATATATCTTCAAATGTCTAATCTACTTCATATTGCATCTATAAGACACATGCCATGAAGAAAATATTGCATGTGAATGTTTTCACCGTTAAAAAGTGCACAATATTCTATAGCATACAGACGGGTGAATTGGACAATTTGTGTATGTTAGATACATACTTTTACGGTTCTGTTGGCAGGCTTTTCATCCTGCGTTTTCACTGGCAAGTTTTCCAATTTCACCTCTTCAGTTTGCAAAGTTCAGTTTCCTTCTCATTTACTGTGAAACGATGTGTCACTAATATTAACTAAAAAGGACAGTTTGGACTTGGAAAACTCCTTTGATTTTTGATTGGCTCCTGTTAGTAGCATAAATATCAGAAAACAAAATAAAAAAATGTGACATTTTAGCCATTTTTTTTTCTTTATCTGCATTCTAATTTTTTATATTAAAATACCAAAGACAACAAACAGCACAATTTAAATTAAATTACTATACTGTGACTGGCAATAGGAATAGTTAAATATAATTAACAACTAGATTAGTTAAATTAC
This sequence comes from Nematolebias whitei, assembly GCF_014905685.2. Taxonomy (NCBI): domain Eukaryota; kingdom Metazoa; phylum Chordata; class Actinopteri; order Cyprinodontiformes; family Rivulidae; genus Nematolebias; species Nematolebias whitei. The sequence goes on along the minus strand of NC_056501.1, from coordinate 31,491,802 downwards.
TTGGTGATACGCTCACCCTTTGTGTTTTGTATGTGAAACTATTCAAAGAGCTATAATACTGCAATGTTCTCTCATAAAATAAGACAAAAGCAATCCTTAGCTGCAGCTGCTCCTAATGGGTTTAACAGCTGGCACTAAGGGTGTGCCATGTGGAATGATTTTACTTACCGCTAAAACATTTAGATATTTATTTTAATTATTCATAAAATGCATTTTGCAACTGAATTTACATAGCTTATTTCTTTCTTTTTTTTTTTTTTTTTCTCCATTGAACAATATGCAGTTGTTGGTTTCTTTTGTGACAGAGTGCTTTTGTTGTCATGGTTTGTGGTGGAAGGAAATATAGAGCCTGGTGAGATAAATGCTTTGATAGTTGCTTTCCCCTAACCATAGCATGTTTCATGTATTTATAATAGGCTACCTGTTTGGCTTGGATGATTTTAGCATACCTTGAACACAAAATGTTTTTTTGTTTTTTTTTAAATGAAATTTCTGCAACAAAAATAGAGTAATCCACAGTAACCTGTGTGAGCAGACAGGAAATGTCAGAAAAGAAAACTTTCCCATTTCCTTCTTCAGAGCTTCTTATTCTTGTGCAAGTTGAAATAATAGTGATTCTGAGGGTAACATCATTTCTCCGTTTGAGCTTCATGTGTGATGTCTAAAGTGGGACACAGGTGCTTAAAATTTACTCCAAACGTAACATACTTAAATCCAGTACAGTTTGTACTTTTCTTTTATATTTTTATGTTAAAAATGGGACTTAACCAGAAGTAAATTGCCCACTATAGCTTGATGAGTACATTTGATATTTCAGGTTGACTGTCATAATTAGTCTCAGCATCTTGCTCTTATGTTGAGTGTTTTTATACCACTAACAAGTACAGATAACTACTGCTTCAAAAGTTATATGGTGTTTCTAAATCCCAAAGTCTTTACTCAAATTAATCTCCATTTTATGGTATGTATTTTTTGCATTTATTTTATTGCTCTAAAAAAAAAAAGACCTGTTTTCTCACATCATCCTTTGAGTCGGCTGTGTAACCTGCTGATAAACAATATTCCTAGATAACAAATTAATAAAAATAATATTTTCATCCAGTCTTATTTGAGCTTCAGTATGATAGGCAAAGGTAGAGAGCTGGCTGACATGATGCAGAGAAGGAAGGTAGATGTTTTATGTGTCCAAGAGACCAAGTGAAAAGGCAGCAAGGCTCGCAGCATTGGGGCAGGTTTTAAACTCTTTAACCATGGTGTGGATAGAAAGAGAAACGGAGTAGGAGTGGTCCTGATAGGAGTTTGCAAATAATATAGTAGAGGTGAAAAAACTGTCAGATAGGGTGATGTGCCTAAAGATAGAAATAGAAAGTCTGATGCAATAATGGTCAGTCAGGTCATCTGGACTCTTATGTGGAAAGACATTTCTGTTATGACTCCTGGAACCCAGAGTTGTATGAGACCCGGAACGAGACAGACACAGGTGGGTACAAAAGTAGCCATGTTTATTTACAGTGGGTAATAGACAGTTGCTTCTCTGGAGCTCCTGGAAGAGGCAGGAGATGGTCAGAGGAGGCCGGCAAGATGAACAGGCAATATTAATATGACGTTTCTCTCTTACAGGTTTGAAGATGTCTTTGGGTCCAACTCCAAATCCATGGGAGAGCTCCAGAGGGAGAGAAGGCCGAGGGTCCAACAAAACAGGGGAGGCAGGCAACTGGTGGCAGGCAAGGCACGAGGAGAACCAAGGAGAGGTAAAAGGAATACCATTGATGGTTAATGCTCCAGTGAAGAGTAACACTGGACTGCAGCCTTAAGTAGTGGATGATCCTCATCAAGTTGATGGCTGCCAGCTGTAGACAATCAGTGGCCATCTTGGACGAGGAGCTGCAGGTAGTGGTACTCTGACATTTTCACCCTCTATCCAGAGGGCTTCATCAGAAGGTCTGATGCCAAATGTCAGTGGTTATGCTCAGGGGCGGACTGACCATCGGGAGCACTGGGGCATTTCCCGGTGGCCGAGCTCTGCTCAGTGCCCACCGAGGGACTGGACTAAAGGCTCGGATTGGGTCGTGCTTGATTATTTTAAATAAAGACGCTCTTGTGCTGGGCTCACATTCCCCCGCCCCTCCTCTCTCTTTCTGAGACTGTCTGTCTGTCGTCATATCTGTCAGCAGACAGAGCAGAGACACACAGATTGCGCGCCCGCCCCCATGGACTGGCGCTAGAGGTGTTTACACATGGAGCGTGCATGTCTGTACTGTTTTTCCTGTTTGAGTCTTAAAGGATGTATAAGAGAAAAGCACTGGTGCTGATGCAGCAAAGTGCAGTAAATTAATGTTTGTTTGTAATGGACAGTGGTGGATGTCAGGGTTTTCAAGGCAGATCAGGACAGAAGAACCCAGTTGCGCAGGCAGGACTCAGGAGGCAGACGTATAAAATAAAATACTTTTAATAATAATAAGAATAATAAATCAAAAGGCTGACATGGCAGCAAAACTTACAACATGGACTCAAGAACAGGATCAGACAGGCAGGACAGGACAGGACAGGCAATACCCAACGACGAACCGACAATGACAGAACTGACAGACAGACTTTATATACACACAACCAGGACATGACACAGGTGACGATAATCAGACAATCAATACAGACACAAGGGAGAAAAGACAGGGGGAAGGCCCACTAGATGGTGCCATCCCTACAGTGGAGAAAGTACTCAAACACTCTACTTAAGTAAAAGTACAAATAAACAGACAAAAATGTACTCTAGTAAAAGTAGAAGTACCACATTAACATTTGTACTTAAGTAAAAGTAAATAAGTACTTGCTTTTATAATACTTAAAGTATTAAAAGTAAGAGTACTTGCTGAATGTATTACCTAATGCAATGGTCTACATATCTTTAAATCTGCGTACCATATGTATATTTTCTGTAATACATTAATAGTGTTGAGCCATTTTAATGAACAATGATAATACATAGATAATACAAAGATAATACATGTTTTTATTGTGTTTACTCTGTGACACAGTTCACACTTGGACTTGTGATTCTGTGTGTCAGAATTTCAGGAATGACCTGCAGAGTTAAATATCATTAATCAAAATAAGAAAGAGGAATGATTATACCTTTGAAAGTTTTTATTTAACACAAATCAAAACCAATGTGTCATTTTAACTGCAATAAACACATTTAAGTAAAAGTTGTCTGCCTGAAAAAAGGAGCATTAGGCACAACTAACAAACAAACAGGCTCTGATCAGTTCAACTCCAGTTTGTCATCAACTCTAGTTAAAATACTGTCTATTCAACCTTGTAATGGGTCAATATTGAACAATATTTTAACTTCCTGACACCATTTTTAAAACTTGGACCCGTGTGTTGAGACATTTGGAGACATCTCTTGTCTCCTAACATCCATGAACTGACACATTTTAATATTGCAGCAAGAATTTCTTGTTCAAGTTCAGAAGAAGTTGGTTTTCAAAGATTTTTGAGTCCAGTCTGGCTCTTTTGGGAGAGAGAATCTGTCCTGTTGTACTGAGCAGTATAAAAGTCATTGGTGGAGCATATCTTCTGGGTGACTCGCTTGCGGTGGAATACATTTTGGGTGGGTTAGCAGTGCTGCGGGTGCACCCAGCTCAGTGACATATATACTAGAATATATGTCATTGGACCAACTCTTCTTGAAGGTGGGCCTAACGTTACCTGCCCACTTTGCAGTGATTCAATGGACCAGCTCCCCTCTCACCGTTGGTTACTTTCAAAGTAACAAAAAAATCAAAAAGCCTCAACATGAATGTAACTTGTAATGCAACACATTATAGAAATCTAGTGTAGTAGAAAGTACAGATACTTGATGTAAAATGTAGTGGAGTAAAAGTATAAAATACCGACATTTAACTCTACTTAAGTAAAGTACAGATACACGAAAAATGTACTTAATTACAGTAACAAAGTATTTGTACTTAGTTGCATCCCACCACTGGTAATGGAGCAGGTAAAACAGAAATATTCTGATTCATGCTCAATAATCCAGGTAGAAAAATCCAACAAAGTTACATAAGTCAGGTCCTCTGGACAGTTTCTGAAAGTAGAAACTGTCCAGAGGACCTGACTTAACTTTGTTGGAAAGAAACACTTGTGATGAAAACTCTTCAGCCTGCCAATACAGTCAGCTTAATGAGGTTAGTTAAGTTACTACAAACTTAATCAAACAAATGTTTTAGGTTTTTACAAAGGTTATTGCAAATTTTAGAATTTGGTTAACAAATAGGATCTGAAAAAAAAAGTTTAATGCTGAAATGTCCAGGTATTCAGATTATGTGTACCCTTCATAAACGCCACTAAGAAATTATCTGATTATTTAAATACTTGTATTATTTTATTTTATTTAACCTTTTTTTTACCAGGTAATGTCCCATTGAGATTAAGAACATACTGTATGTGTTGTTACTTATTATAAATAGTCCGTTCATGAAAATGAATGGGAAATTATGACGTAATTCACACACGTGTTACCCTGAGCGTTTAGTCAAAGTCAAAAGTCAAAGGTTTTTTATTTGTCATTCCACCACATGTGGTACATTTGGTGAAATTAATTTGTGTACACAGGGTCTCAGTACATCAAAAAAAACTATAAATTGTAAAGAAAAACAGTAATAGATCTAAGATATGACTAAGAAATACACTAAACTAAGAATACACTAAGCACAGTACAAACACAATACGCTGAACAAAAGCAGCTTGAACATGAGTCTGTGTGAGCAGATGAGTACGAATGAACACAGCAGCATGAAATCAATCAGCAGCATGAGATCAGTAACATGGATAGTTTAGAGATGGGTAGTGTAAATGGACTGCACTTACAGTATATAAATCCTTTCTATCTTATCCAGATACTCAAAGCGCTCTACACTACAATCTGTGTCCTCATTTACCCATTCATACATCTCTCTACTAGATCTATACAAAGTTAATTGAACAAATCATTCTAAAGAGACTTATCAGTGCTTTGAGACCACATTCATACACTGATGGGACACACGTTGGAGGCAATGAGGGTTCAGAGTCTTGCCCAGGGACACTTCGGCATGTGACTGCTGGTGGATTTGAACCCCCAACTCTTACATTGGAGGACGACTGCTCTAACCACTCAGCCATAGCCGCCCAGTTTAGAGCTGGATAGTTTAGAGATGGATAGTTTAGAGGATGGAGTACAGTTTATTCCATTTCAAAAACTAAACAAAGTTTGGAAAAATGTAAAAGATGATAAAGGTCAGTGGCCAACATGGCAGTTATAAACAGAAAGTGCTACATGTTGGTCTGTACGAAGTTAACTGCAGGTAAATCCTCCATTATTTGTAACAGTGGTTAAATTAAAGGTTAATGCTAATTGTGCTTTGGTTTGTGTGTTTTATGTGTTGCAACTTCTGGTTGTATAAGTTTAGTCTTTGTTTATGATCATTTAACACTGAACTGATTTTGTACATAGGTTGTGTAATGTAAAATTGACTCTTACATACTGAAGTTCACTGAGTTCTTGCCCTGTGTCACTCTGCGGCATGAAAATATCCACTGCAGTAACTATTTGAAGTTATTAGTAGATTAGAATTTTTTATTTTTATTTTAATTCAATTTTTTTGTCTCCTTTGCCCAAATGTTGACTGATAAGACATAAATGTCTCACTAAACACTGTGAGCTTCACTACCTCCACCATTAAAGCCATGTTGTTCGTTTGTTTGTTTGTCCGAGGTTAGCTCTCCCTGGGTTACATTTGCTCATGGGAGGAGTGATCTTACCGTTCACATAAAAATATTTGATAATGGTCTTATAGAAACAATTATTAAATATTGTTCATACATGTTTGTCTTTTGACTCTACAACTGGAAATGATTACAGTAGACCTTGCCCATTACTAGAGTTTTAATTAGGTATTTTAAGTTACTAATGATGGATGATGATCATATTGTTTTATTCTAGGTCATAGATAAGAAGGAGTCCATCCATCCATCCATTATCTTTACCCGTTTATTCCATTTTGGGTCACGGGGGTCGCTGGTGCCCATGTCCAGCAATCACTGTGCGAGGGGCGGGGTACACCCTGGACGGGTCGCAAGTCCATCACAGGGCCACATAGAGACAAACGAGACAAACAACCATTCACACCTAGGGACAATTTAGAGTTACCAATCAGCCTAACATGCATGTTTTTGGTCTGTGGGAGGAAACCGGAGTACCCAGAGAAAACCCACGCATGCACGGAGAGAACATGCAAACTCCACCCAGAAGGCTCCTGGACCGGGGTTTGAACCAGGGACCTGTTCGCTGAGAGGCAGCAGCTCTACCAGTTGTGCCACCGTGCTGCCCGATAAGAAGGAGTGATTACTATTATTATTTCATATTGGCTAGTGATTTTTTTTTCTTCTAAAAGTTAACTTAGGCTACACTGTGTTTCTTAGGTTGTGACTAGAATGTGTGAGAGAAGTGGAGCATGCTCTATCCACACAAAGAAAAAAGTAAATGAAATAATTGATATTTTAAAAAAGCTACATTATAAAGCAATATAAAATACTAAAAACAGGATCATGTCTACATTGGTTTTTGCCATGAACTTAGCAGTTGTTTAAAGTCCCTTAAAGAGGTCAAGGTTGAGAGCTTATTGAATCAAGTGTTATTTGTGGAGGTAAAACTAAATATGTTAAAATATTAACAACATGTTAAAATACACCAGAATGCAGGAAATGGCATCTACTTTATTCAAAATTTTCTGGGGGAGAACCCCCAGACCCTCCACCCCCCCACCATTGTGTCCCTCCACTTTACAAATGCTTTTGACACCAATGGGCACCACATTGCTAAACAAGTACACGCGCGGTGGTCAAAGTGTGCTCAATTTTATTCAGTCTTGCTGGTTTGCTAAATAGGTGGTGGTGACCTGGGAGGGTATCAACTTACTGGCCTGGATTATTGTCCCAGTCCACCCCTGGTTATGCTACACATGTTGGATGTGATGTAGAGGAACAAAATATCCAGATCAGGATGAAGTGATAGAGAGTATTCCCAGAGAGAAGAGAGTGTTGATTGGAGCAGACCTGAAATGGACATGTTGGTGAAAGAAACAGAGGGGATAGGTATGGGTAGGTTTAAAAAAATGTTCAATACAAAACAATACAGCTATGGGTAGATATGTCATGAAGAAAAAAACAAAACAGGAAGGACAGATGATGGTGGATTCTGCCAAAATAATGGAAATGGCTGTAGTCAACACTTATTTCCAAAAGAGGGAGGAACATAGATTGACCTATAAAAGTGAAGGCAGGAGTTCACAGTTAGAGTACAGTCTGTGTAGAAGAGGAAACCTGAGAGAGATAGGGGACTTTAGGGCTGTGGCAGAGCAGATTGTGGCCAGACAACATCAGCTGGTTGTGTGTATAATGACTGTTGCTGTGAAGAAGAGGAAAAGAGTAAAATCAGAGAAGAAGACTAAACGCTGGAAGCTGCAAATGAAGGAATGTTGTGAGAAGTTCAGAGAGGAGTTGTTATAGGCTCTGGGTTGTAAGAAATAACTTCCAGATGAATGGGATACTACATTAACAATAATTAGAGAGACATGAAGCACACTACTTGGTGTGTCATCTGGACAGAGAAAATATAAGGAAACCTGGTCATGGAATAGTGAAGTGCAAGAAGCTGTCCAAAGAAAGAGATTAGCCAAAAAGGAATATGACAGTGATAGGACTAATATATGTAATGTAAAATAAAGAGGGAGGTAGCGAAGGCAAAGCAAAAGTGTATGGCGGGCTGGACACTAAAGAGGATGAGAAAGACTTGTATCCATTGGCGAGAAAGAGGGATCAGACTGGACGCTTGTTAAAGATAGGAATGGTAATGTTCTAACAAGTGAGGATAGTGTGACGAGAAGATGGAAGGGGTACATTGAGGAGTTAATACATGAAGAGAATAAAAGAGAAATAAAATTAGAGGTCACAGAAGCTGTGGAAGCTGTCCCAGGAAGTGGGAAAGATTAGTGAGTGTGAATTTTCGAAAGCTCAGAAAAGAATGGAGAAGTGGATGACAGTGGAACCTGACGACATACCAGTGGAGGTTTGGAAATGTCTAAGAGATGGCAGTGAGGTTTTAGACACAAATATTCAACGGCATATTTGAGGTAAGGATGCGCCGATCCACATTTTTTTACTTCTGATCCGATCCCAATACCCAACTCTGAATATCGGCCGATACCGATCCAGTTCCGATATCATGATCATCATTGATTTTATATGAAGCTGTAATAATCTCCTCTCAAGTACAATTTGTACAAATATGTGCATGCATGTCCAAAAAGGCAACTTGAGGTAAGTTTTATTAATGTTGGATAAGTTTTAAAGTTAGAATTAAATTCTGCTAACACAAAACATGTTTCTTTTCATTCCTAGCTTTAAAGTGGATATTAAAGTGATTAATTTAAGTGATTGTTTAGTTATTTTATATTTTTATAATAAGGGGCAGATATAAGATTTTTTTTCTTCTTTCTGCACTCTTTTCATTCAATGTTTTCTTTTGATGATTTTTTTTATACATTTTGTTTCTTTTAAATGAATGAATAAATGAATTAAATAAAATAAAATGTTAAATGGCTTCAAACATCTGCTAAGTTCATGGCATAAACCAACAGACATGTTCCTGTTTTTAGTATTTTACATCACTTTATAATGTAGCCGTTTATGTTTTTAATATACTTTGTATATAATTTTCAAATCATATGTTTTTTTATGATTGTCTACTGTTGTACTGATAAATATCTGCTGGAGGGTAAACTATATCTTGGCTGCAAGTATCGAGCTGAGAAATCCTTTGTTTTCTACAACTGATAGTGGTTGGTCATTAATTATGATGAAGTTTAGCAATTTCTCTGTAAACATTCGAGCTCCGTGGCTTCAGCGATGTCTTCTTCTTGTTCAATCCGAAGCAAGCAGCCTGATTTGGGGCAGCTGCGCTCAGTCTGTCCCTCCTCAGAGACGGGCAGACTGAGCGGGGCCGATTGGACGCGGCTGAACGGGGTCGAGTCGCCTCTTTCCGGTTTGACCAAAGAGCAGCGCCCCGCTGAAGCCACGGTGCTCGAATGTCCATCGTAAAACTAACTTTAACGTGGTTTAATGTGGCGTTATGGCTCTGCAGACATTGCACTATGCCGTCTTGTTTTGTGTGTTTAGTGTAAAATACTTCCACACTGCAGACATGTTTAGATGAAAAGCTTGTTAGCAGTTAGCCACAGTGCTGCTAACTCAGTCCTCACGTTGTAGCTGGCTGCAAACTATGAACTGGATTTCCTGAATGTGAGGCGGGTCTTATTACTCTGGGTTCATGAGACATGCCGCCGTTCAGGAAATCCATTCCATAGTTTGAAGCCAACTTGCATCATGGATCGGAAATATCGGCAGGTGGATTGGAAAAGCCGATACGTAAATTATGCTGCTATCGGATGCCGATACCGATACTGTATCGGATCGGCCCCATCCCTAATTTGAGGATGACAAAATACATGAGGAATGGAGAAGTGTGCTGTTGACCATTGTTAACAACAAGGGTGATGTACAGAATTGGGGCAACTTCGGGGGAATGAAGTTGAAGAGCCACACAATGAAGATCTGGGAGAGAGTTGTGGAAGCTAGACTTATATGAGATGTGACAATTTTTGAGCTGATTTATGATTTCATGCTGAGAAAGCACACCACAGATACCGTATTTGCTTTGAGGATGCTGATGGAGAAGTACAGAGAGGGTCAGAGAGAACATCATTGCGTCTTTTTGGATTCAGGAAAAAATAATTAAAAAATAACAGGGTACCAAGGGAGGAGGTGTGGTATTGCATGAGTAAATTTGGAATGGCAGTGAAGTATTGTAGACTGGTACAGGACATGTATGAGGACAGCATAACAGTGGTGAGATGTGCTGTAGGATTGAAAGATAGCTGCATGGTGGAGGAAGGATTGCATCTAGGATCAGCTAAGAACCCCTTCCTGTTTGCTCTGGTGATGGATCAACTAACAGATGAGGTCAGGCATGAATCCCCATGGACTATGATGTTTGCAGATGACATTGTAATCTGTGGTGAGAGCAGTGAACAGGTGGAAGAGACTTTCGAGAGATGGAGGTATGCACCTGAAAGAAGAAGAATGAAAGTCAGCTGTAGTAAAACAGAGTACATGTGTGTGAATGAGAAGGAGGCCAGTGGAACAGTGAGGCTACAAGGAGCAGAGGCCACAAAGGTGCAGGAATTCAAATAATGAGGGTCCACTGTCCAGGAAAATGAGAAGTGTGGTAAAGAGGTGAAAAACAAAGCCCAGGCAGGATGGAATGGATGGAAAAAAGTTTCAGGAGTGATTTGTGACAAAAGGGTATCAGCAAAGGTCAAAGGAAAAGTTTACAAGACAGTGGTGAGACCAGCTATGTTGTATGGTCTGGAGACAGCGGCATTGACAAAAAGACAGGAGAAAGAACTAGAAGTGGCAGAAATGAAGATGTTGAGGTTCTCCTTAGGAGTTACAAGAATAGATAAGATTAGGAATGAGATCATCAGAGGTACAGCACAGGTTGAACTGGGAGATAAAGTTAGAGAGGCCAGGCAGGTAGTTTGGACATGTCCAGTGGAGGGAACGTGGGTATATTAATGATGTTAGAAGTGCACCTGCTAGAAAAAATACAAAGAGGAGATATAAGGATGTAGTTAGAGAAGACATGGTTGTAGTTGGAGTGAAGACAGATGATGCAGAGGACAGAGTGAGATGGAGGAGGATGACTTGCTATAACAACCCCTGAAGAGGGAAAAGCCGAAAGAAGAAGAAGAAACGCAGTGCTATTTTCGAGCAGACATATGTATCTTACTTAAAACTTTTGCTAAAACAATATCTTCAGTAAAGTTTTATAATTAGTACATCTGCATCATGATTCATTTTTCATTTTTTACAATTTTTGCCAGTATTTGTTAGCACCACCTGCTGCGTGGTAGAAAGTATTTATATATATATATATATATATATATATATATATATATATATATATATCATATCATTTGGACTACTGTAAACATAAAGAGCTAGACATTAGATTTTTGTTTTCACTTTGCACCCACTGTGGCAGAACAACTGTTGTTGTGATATACAACTGCTCCTTCTTTGCTATTTCTTAAATTGTTCACCCTCCTTTCACTCCTCCTCTTCTATTCTATTGTTTAGTTAATTGAAGCAATCTCGTTTTTCATCCTTCTACCCTTTTATTTATTTTTTCTCTGTTGTACAGTGGCTTGAACAAACAGGGATTGATTTAAGAGCTGGCTGTGTAGTTGCTGCCATTACATTTTCTGAGAAATAGCTGTATACCAACTACTGATGTGCTCTAGAAATTATGTCAAAAATACGCACATGAGACTGGCTTTCCAAACACTGAAGACGATTATATTCCATTGTAAAAGATTGCATGACAAACTTAACTTTTCTACTTACCAAAATTAAGAATAGGACACTCATTTATCAATGAAAAGCTCTCACAAAAGCAAACAAAGAAGTACATTTTTAAAAATGATTGTAGATTTATTAATGTCTGATAAACCAGGAACCCTGTGTTCATATGACTATTTTTATTTTTATCAACTTGATTCTGTCAGGGTCTTGGGGGGCTAGTGCCTATGTCTAGTGTAGTGAACTTGACCTGATGTCAAATCAATGACCTTAGGATCATATGGTCAGAAACTGTCATTTCATTGATCTGCATCCAGAAATACAGGTTGATCGATCCTGAGACTTTCTTTCTTGAATTAATCAAGTGGAAAAGACAATTCTCTATGATCATTACTATTTTACAAATGTTTGATAATCAAATTGTGTTAGTTCAAACAATGTTTACATGTTGAAGTGAACTACTCATTTTTATTTACTTAAACAGTAGTAATGATTTTTAGTCCTCAATTCAAAGTGAAATCAAGTTAGAGAACGTTAGAGAGTAATGATTCAATTTCTTGATTTTTCTGTCTTCAATGAACAAAGTTGTAAGTGTGTTAAAGTTCAAGCTTCAGTCAACTAGAAAGTTTACTGAAAAGAAATGTCATGTTTAACTTTTACAGCAAGATACAGGAGAGGTGGCACCACAAAGAGTGGTTTTCTCCAACAATCTTTCTGTCTGTTCTTAAACAATCTTAATCTCTATCCTTGACTTTCCATAACACCTTACATCACAAACCACACCTCTGTTCTGGTCCATCCACCAATCAGAGGCTCTCAAACGAACCGGAAGTGGAGCCCATTTAAATATCGGCACTTCCTAGTTCAAAGAAGAGTTCAGGAGTTTTGGGATCCAGAATGCAGAGAGTTTGGGAGTTCGTGAATGCAAACGCAGGCATTCATGGATGCTGCTAAACCAAACAAGCTGAACCAGAGACGATTTTGGGAATTATAACTTCTGTTTGGATAACCTCGCACGGCTCTCTAGGTATTTGGCTGTTCTCACTGAGACGCTGAACAGTGGTTGGAAGTGAGACTCCACGCCGGAACTGATCTATCTTCAGAAAAGGTAAAAGTCGACCTTCACCAAAAGTGTACTGTTTGGGACAAGCTGAGTTCCGAAGGAGCGTGCACGTTCTGGTTAAAACAGATAAATTCCCTCACACATCTCTCTGTAAGATAAATCTCAATTTTCCATCTTTAAACTCTCCTTTCTGCTAGAAAATTAATCCAGATGTTTTCATTAATGTCTGTGGTGAAGCAACGGAAAACCATGGCCGTATGGTTTCCTGGTTGTAAAACTGATTAAATATGTTGTTGTTGTTTTCATATTTTGCCAAATTAATGTAAATGTTTGATGTTAAACTTTGATTCTGTAAAATAAATGACCGCATTCATTTTGATGGGTCAAAGAAAAATGACGTCTCACGTTACATTTTATTAAAAATTCAATGCACGTTTTATCCAGTCCAGAAAGATGAGTGAACCCGTTTTAATTGATGAATATATCAGCATCTGTTCATCTACACTAGCTTTATGTAGAGATGTCAAATGATCTGTTAGCACTCTGAGTATGTGATGGAGAGGAATCTTAGCTACTACTGCACCAATGTTTAGCTCAATATCTGTAATGTTGACAAAGTTGTAGCTATTTGGTGCTTGTTAAGATTGATTGGCTGTAACAACCATCTTGAATTGGGTTGAAGCCAATTGCTAATCAGTGATTACATCTGGTAAGTACTTTCTGAGAGTTTCATGAAAACCAGTCCAGTGGTTCATTAGATATTTTACTAATAGAAAGATAATGCATTTTACACTGTCCAGCATAAAGGTTAGTGGTGGGGCCAGCAAACTTTGAAGGGAACAAATACTTTTTCCTTTGTGGTGCTCCTGCCATTGACCTGTTCATTGTGCATCTTCACCTAATATCAGTTTTGGTTTCCAAGCAGCAGAAAATTTACATCTTCATGGCATCCTACCTTAATTTAAAAATAAATTAACTTTATTGCTGTAGGTCAAAAAAACATTATCTTATTTCTTGTTCTTTTTAAATTGTCTTTGTGGTTTTGTAAAAATCAACTCTATTGGTATACTTTAATCACAAGTGTCTGGGGTTTTATGGATTGCTCACCAATAAAAACATCCAAAAGAGCTTGTGAACATGTCAACATAACAGTAAAATAATCTGAAAGATATGCATTTTTTATTTCCTGAAAAGTTGATTTTTTTTTTATTTTATTTTTTTTTTGGGGGGGGGGGGGGGGTGCACAAACTTTCTGCCAACGGATTTAATGAGTTGACAACTTACTGGGGTGTTCTGCAATGATAATATAAACTAAAAATAAGAAACCAAAGAAGCTTTAAATCAAAAATTGATTCCCTAACCTCAATTATTATATTATTGAACTTATGGAAATAACTTTTAAATTACTGAATTATAATAGAATAAATGCTGTTAGGGTGTTTTTGTGTAGTGTCACAATAATTTTGGTTACCCCCATCAAGTCATCCTTTTGAAAACTTTCTGGAGGCACCAGAGGCATCTAACCCAAACCCTAATCCATTGTATCAGAAGCAAACTGTCCTTTTTTTGTTTTGTTTTGTTTTTCCAATCTGGGAGTGAGCTGTTTGTGGGACTCAGTTTGGTTTGGTGGCTCCTTAGATTGAAAAAGTCCTTCAGATGAAGCACAAAATGTCTCAGCAACAAAATAAAGCATCCAGATGACCTGACTGAACATTGTTGGATTTATACCTGGATTAATGAGCATGAATTTGGGTGTTTCTGGAAGCAATTATGGTTGTAATATGTTTCTTAGCTCTTGCAGCAACAAATTAGAAATTGTTTAGCACAAAAAAAAATAGTTTAGTTTAAAATCTTCATATAGAACAGTATTAGAAGGAGCTTAAATTGGATATACTTTGAGCGTGATATTTAATAAATAAAAAAAGTATCAGTGGCCTAGCTTATGGGAGAAAATACTCACTCCATTAAGAATAAAAACAAAAAAACACCAGCACCTGCAACACAAAAACATCAACATGCATCTTGTGTTCTATGCAATTTCACAAAATTTAAAAAAAGATAAATAAAATATTAGTTTAACAATGTTTTTTCTATTTTGGAGAACAGATTTGTTACTTCATAGTAAATGATCACAGATGAGCAACAACAGTATGACTGGCTAACAAAGACAAGTGTTTGATTATTACCTAGCTACAGAATGAGGCAATTGACTCTTGTATTAAGATTGACTGAAACATACAAAACTAATACTTTGTAGTTTATATTACATGCTTACATTTTTTAAACTGTTTTTTTATTTTTATTTGTATTAAAGCCCTACCAGCTCCATCAGACTGAACAAAGGAGCTCTCCAAGGATGTGTGCTCAATTCTTTAATTTTACCTCAGCTGCCCATGCTGTATAGATAAAAAAATATGTATATGCAAAAATCAACTCATTAGCTTTTATGCTACTGCAACAAGAGTGGGACTTGTCAGGGATGTTAAAGCATACATCTTCAGGAAATGATGTTGAATACTTAGTCTGCTGTTGGGATAGAGAAAAACAATATTTTTTTATGTAAAAAAACTAAAGCACTGATTTTGAGTAAAACAATAAAAAAATGCTGCACAACTGCTGCCCTGTAAGAGAAGGTCAACATCACACACTTAAAGCAATGCCTGAACCGTTGACGATCTTTCCTCGAGTCACACCTGGCCAAGACAGCGCGGCAAAAATATGAACTTTCTCAGGAAATTGAAGCATGTGAAAATTACTTTTATCATTTTTGACTGAGATACTATTGGGAACCAGGTGCATCACTTCCTAGTTCCTAAGCTAAAAAGATCACTGAATCTCTAGTAAAATGCTAAGCACAACTGGCTAACCCCTGTTTGCACTGAAGTCTGATGACATGGCATTTAAATAATAATGTTAATGACCACACAGAAAAATTATTCTGAGCAAAATAAATAACATTTGAGTATTAAGATATGCAGTGTAAAATACAAAGATCCAGATTGTAAAACTGTACACATCACACAGTAATGTTTAATGACTGTTGACTGATTCCATCCAAACACATTCAGAAACTTCTATATATATGTGCTATGTGTTGTCATCATTGCATGTTCCTATACAATGACAAAATTAGTTATCTGCATTTGACTCATCACACATGAGATATACCCAGGTGGAGCAGTGGGCAGCTATGTAAGTGGACGGGGAGCAATTAGGGATTGGGTGTCTTGCTCAAGGATACCAAGACATGTGGGCATGGCGTTGAACCAGCAGCTTTCTGGTCCCAGGTCGGTTGTCCTACCTCTACCCCATCTCAGCCCCAAATATGTACAGAACAGTGCAATCTGGATCCAGATCAAGCAAATGTAAAAGGGTGACCATATCATGGCAATCAAATCTCTCCACTGGCTTCTCATTTCACTCCACATTGAATATAAGTTTTCCTTACTTAACCACCAGTTCATCCATGGCAATGCTCCATACTACCTCAAAGAAGTGTTTGCTGCTCATACATCAACATGATCCCTCCATTCCACAAATTCCTACCAGCTCCACCCTCCCCGACAAAACTGCGCACCATGGGCGACATAGACTTTTTTGTTTTTTTACTCCAGTACCTCGTCTGTGGAACACCTTCTCTGACCATCTAGGGATATCCCAGACTATAAAACTTTTAAGAACTGACTGAAGACATTTCTATTTGAATGATTTTATAGTTTAAATGGGTTTTTTTTGTTGTTGTTTTTTTAACTCTGTTTTTAGGTCTTGCTCTTTTTCTCTAGCTGTTTTATATAGTGGCACTTTGAGATTGAAAAGTGCAGTACAAATTCAATAATTTATATTTATGATGTAAAATATTCATTATGGATGTACAAAAATGTATGTTATTATATAGCTTTTGTGTATTTTTGCATAATAAAAATTTTAAACATTGACAAATGTCACAACAAATATATTTAAAAAATACAGTAAAAATGGTGAAAAAAAAACTGCATTCTTAAATACAATTACAAATCTTCATGCCTGACATAGATTGCCTTGTATTGTACCTATAATTTGAAATTAGATCAAAATAAAATCTTAAGGATATTTAAAAAAAATTTACATTGTTGGTTACCCTCAACACATATTACCTTGAGCACACATTGAAAAAAAAAATCCCCCAAGTATATATGATGATCTTCACACAGAATGAATTGATTGGCAAAGCTCATAACTAAAACTATTACATAAAACAAAAATTCCCTCACTCCCTTCACTAACTCACACAGTCATGCACTGTCTGACGTGCACATGGAAGTACACAGCCTCCCATACCATCACAGTCGAGTGGGTTTTCAGAGCGACAGCAGCAGCAGCCGTGTGGAGCTTTCTGCTGTTCTCTGTGCACTCACCTTTCACCTCCTGCCATTTTAGCCTCAGTGATTCCATTAGTCCACCTGAATACAGATGCCGATTCCAGATACCTTTTCTTCTCACCTGCCTTGTGTAAAGCATCAAACATAGCAGACTAAGTGTAACAGCTACAAAGGTTAAAAAAAAAACACAACAATGGTAAGAAGCTGATACAAGACATTATGACAGCTAGAGAGATGGCATGCTGTATTGTTTGCTGCACCTTGGCAAAATTTGTTTTCTGCCTGTTTCACCTTACACCAACTCTTTTGTTTCCTTTGTTCACCCCACAAGCCATTTTGTCATTTGAGGCAGTTTTCCCCACATTTAATCTGTGCATATGGTCTGTGCTTTCTTTGAATGTGTGAATATCTCTTCAGGATTGCAATGGTATACTGGAGTAATTTAGTAAACTGGTAAAACTTTTTTAAATTAATGCTCTTGTTTAAATCACCAACACTTAGACTATGTTCACAGTGCAGGCAGAAATGGCCTAAATCTTTTTTGTTTACCACTATATGAACCATGTCAAATTATTTTGATAGTCGGAATGTGAAAAACCTGATTTATCAAATCTGATCCAGGTCTTTTTTATATGTGGTACTAAATTGGATACTGATGTGGCTAATACCAGATCGTGTTCAAGACAGCTGAGACGGTCACCTTAGTTCAAAAGATTTATTTGACAAAGGGTTACAAGTATTCAGAGAACATATAATCAAAAGAACGATGTATGCATACAGGAGCATTTACCGAACCAACCTGATCAGATGAGTTCTCCCAAGCAATGCTCCGGCCCCACCTGTTGTTTCTGGTTTTTTATCAAAGTTTGAGAAGGCTAGTTTTCTGATTGGTTTAGACCCTAGGTTGTTATGGATACGGTGCTCTTCTGCTCTGTCAAGGACATTAATGTCCACATTCCACAGATAAGAAGTTTTATGGCTCACTGAAATCGGTTCTTTGTTTGGTTCTGTTTGTTTCAAGTTAACTTGATTATACCTTATTGATACCAAATGATTTGTGTTAAAATTGTTTCTTTCTAGGAATAATTAATAACTATTAATTATTAACTAACTCATACATAGTAGAGTTGCATTCAGGTCTTTCAGGTCTCTCTTGTAAATGAGTCCTCGAGGCTCAATGGGATTTACCTGTATAAATAAAGGTTGATTGATCCAGGCCTAAAAAATCTAGCCCAGCCAGGCCAGAACCTGTATAATTTTTTTTTTTCCCGAGCCCGACCTGAAACTAATGGATTGACTGTAATTACAAGCCCAACCCCCCACAAAAAACTTAAAAAAATAAAAATAAAAATAAAAGCTTTTACTGCTTTGGTATGCAAATCAGTTTGACATGATGTTTTAAAAACATATTTCAAAGAAAGGAAGATTTAATATTTCTTATTTCACCAAATGGATATTAACATAAAAAACAAATAGCCTAAAAAAATCAAATCTAAAGAAAGGCTTTTATACTGATGAACAAAAATGTTTTTAGAGCCAACTTATTTGAAAAAAAAGTGTGGGGGGGGGGCTATTTTAATTGAACGTGCTGCTCGCTTCGGCTTTTGTAGATGCTGCTACTTCCTTCACCCCAGATGACAGCATGTGTGGAGACGTGCGCGGCAGGTGATCAGCTGATACATCTGAGCTTAACTGGACATTGTTTTACCTCTTTCAACCACCGGTCAGTCACACCTTTCTCCTCCTCAACAAGTAGATTAACACAACTTTATATTGTGCATTCTTATTTAGTTTTCTTTGTGCTGTATGATTCGTAAAACTGCATCAAAGCCCAAGACTGGCCTGGCCTGCACATTATTATGTTTCATTCAACCTTTATATATACAGGTTAGTTCCCATTGAGCCTTGAGGACTCCTTTACAAGAGAGATCTGTTTTCATTGCTTAATCGTCACATGTACTCTGACCAGTCTTACCAGCGTGTCAAAACAATGCTATTTACTGTTTTTTAATAAATAAATACTATTAATATTATGCAGTATTGAGTAAAGTAATTTGGCCCGGCCCTACACAATATTTTCAGTTTCTCATGGGACCCCATGGAAAAAAAATACAATTTGCCCACCCCTGGAGAACCTGGATGAGTTTCAGAAGAAGGAACAAAGTGTCACAAGAAGGAACAGATGAAAACAGACATCATGCAAAAACACACACAATGATCAACAGAGGAAGAAGGGATAACTGACAGGATATATGGACTGAGGCTGAGAAGAATGTTGGATGCAGCTAATGAGTGCAGCTAGATGAGACAGGGAACAAGTGAGAGGGTGTGTGGCAGGACTGAGGATCAGTAGCCAAACAGAAAAAATGTACTGAAAAAAATGAATCAATTTCACAAGCAACGTCAGAGACACTCCGTTCATCTTATTTGCTTCCTTAATACCTGTGGGACCATGCTACAAGCTAGCTCTTTATTATTTATGTGTTTTTATTTATTTTGTTTTCTTTAGACTTTTCTGTATTTGTTTCATTTTTATAGCTGTTTTTTTTTAATTCTGTAAACTAGTTTTTCTCCTTGATACTAGAACTGTATTGTAATAGATAACTGGTTTTAAATGAAATAAACATAATTTGTAGTTGATTTTTGTCAAAACTGGCAAATAAAAAAAGTAATTGTCACAGATAATTTATGCTTTTTGTGCCTGTCAATGTTGAACATTAGTCAGAGTCAAAGTTTCTTTATTGTCATTCGCACCACATGTGGTACATGTGGTGGAATGAGATTGTGTACACAGGGTCCCAGTTCCATCCATCCATCCATTCATTTTCTTTTACCCACTTCTTCCATTTTGGGTCACGGGGGTCGCCGGTGCCCATCTCCAGCAATCACTGTGAGAGGGGCGGGGGACACCCTGGACAGGTCGCAATCTTAGTTACATCCAACATCAAAATGTAAAAGCAAAACAGTAATAAGCATAAGCTAAAAATATGCTAAGCACTAATAGCATAAAAACAACTAAAACAATATGCCAAACAGCAGCACGAACATGAGTCTGTGTGAGGATATGAGCACAGATGAACACAGCAACATGAAACAGATCAGAAGCAACATGAAACAGAGCAGCAGCAACATGAAACAGATCAGCAGCAACATGAAACAGATCAGCAACAACATGATGTGATTTTTTTCACAGTGATTATTCTGGTTAGAGATTCATGAGTCCAACAGCCTCAGGGTAGAAGCTGTTCCTCAGTCTTGTGGTTCTACACTTAATGCTCCTTAACCTCCTTCCTGAGGGGAGCGGGGCAAAACGTGTGTGTGCTGGGTGAGTAAGTAGGGTCCTTCGTGATGCAAGTGGCCCTCTTCTTGCATCTAGAGGTGTAGATGTCTGTGATGATGGGGAGGCTGACTCCAACAGACTTCTGTGCAGCCTTCGCCACTCTCTGCAGAGCTTTTCTTTCTGCAGCTGTGCAGCCTCCATGCCACACGTTGATGCTCTGGAGCACAGGATGTTCTCCACTGCACACCTGTAGAAGGAAGTGAGGACTGAGCTTCCCAGACCAGCTCGCCTCAGCCGCCTGAGGAAGTAGAGTCTCTGCTGAGCTTCCTTGATCAGGCTGGTAGTGTTGTTGCCCCAGCTGAGGTTGCCATTCAGGTACAGCCAATTAGCCAATCACAATATAGTTTTATTTTATTATTACTATTTATCACCAAGTAACACTTCATTAGCTTGAAATCATCCAATACCATATTTTTATATTCTAATATCCATGCTAGAAACAGCTTACACCAGCTTTGTTCTTTTGCGCAAAGGGCCCCTAAGATCATCTGCAAATTGTCCTATTGGTAAATCCAGGCCAGACTCTAACCAAGTAAACAGGCAAGTTTAACTCATGATTTTTAAGCAGTAAAATCCAACCATTCATCCATCTTTTACCCGCTTCTTCCTTTTCAGGTCGCGGGGATCACTGGTGCCCATATCCAGCAGTCACTGTGCGAGAGAAGGATCAGGTCGCAAGTCCATCAGACAGCCACATAGACAAACGAGACAAACAACAATTTACTCTCTTACTCACACCTAGGGACAATTTAGAGTTACCAGTCATGTTTTTGGTCTGTGGGAGGAAACCAGAATACCTGTAGAAAAAAAAAAAACATGCATGCACAGAGGTAACATGCAAACTCCACCCAAAAGTCCCCCCATCCAGGATTCAGTCCGGCAACCTACTTGCTGAGAGGCAGCAGCTCCACCAACTGCACCACCATTCCGCACCTCAATCAAATCACTTTTATATTTTCTATAACTTTATTTTGCTTAATAAAAACAATTGTAATTATTTTATGTATGGGTTCAGCTTTACTAGCTAAGTTTTCATCGGAGTATCAAACTTAATCCATTTGATAGATGTTACAAACAAATAGACAGCTTATGATCAGAGGTGAAAAGAGCACTGAAAATTTGTACTCACGTACAAGTACTGTTATACAGCTTAAATTGTACTCAATTACAAGCAAAAGTGCTGGTGTTAAAAATACTTAAGTAAAAGTACAAAGTACTCTTTTCAAAAACTACTCAGAGTATTAATTACTTTTTAACCAATTGATGTTTTATTGTGTTGTCAATGAAAGGCATTCAGTTCGATTTACTTTATATAATAGCTACATTTAAAACACATTTCTCAGACGAACAAAGATAGAAAAAAAATACACTAAGGCCATTTATTTTGTCAGCAAATGTAGATAAAGCAGGAATTTTGTTTTTTAAAGAAAGACAAAAATGTTTTTGAACCGGCATAGAACAGTTTAAACTTTTCCAAATACACAGTGAACAGGCAGGTAAGTGTCTTAAACTCTGATATTTCTGTCACCTTCCACTTTCTGAACCCTTTGGTCAGTGTCAGCAGGAGCTGGTTTTCTAAGTTCACAGAGTCTATCTGGCTTTGTTTGGCTGTGAAGAGTAGACTCTAAATGACTCTACTCTATGGAGTTGTCCTTTGCTTACGTCATAGGTAATTAGCGCGTTTGCGATCTGAGAGCCTTATTGGCTACAAAGATGCAGATGAAGAGTTTGATTATTGTTTCAAATTGCGGTTGTACTCAGTAGCAACTTCTGATTTTAAAAGTAGCAAAGTAGATTACATGATCAAAATTGTACTTAAGTATGAGTAAAACTACACACTTGAAAGAAATATTCATAAAAGTACAAGTACCCAAAAAGTCTACGTAATTACAGTAACAAGAGTATTTGTTATGTGTTGCTTCCAACCTGGCCTATGATAGTTCAGAAAACTCACAACCACATTTTCACCAGATTTTTTTCAATCAAATTTTCACTTAAAATGACAAAAATCCTATATTTTTACCTATATTTCATAATTATCTACTTGAAAATGAGGCTGTTAGCCAACAAACAAAGGATGATGATTCCTCTAGATGGTTTTTAGTAGCTTTCTCAGTTTTATTATTTGACAACTGGGACCTTCTTCACTAAACAACACATTTAATTTATCTCCCACTGCGTTCCCAACTTCTACTTTAATAGATTATTGATGCAATAATCAATTGTGGCTCTTATCTATACCAACTTCTGCTTTTTTACTTCCTTCTCATTTGTAAGATGATCTTTAATTTTTCATTTTGAAACTATTTCTATTTGATTAGGGGAAATAAAAATGTATTACTTGATTAAGTTACATAACTTCAATGTACGCTTAGCATATTTCAGATGAAACAAAAATTTAAGCTAATTTAGGATTATCGATATGTTAAATAATATTAGCTTCCCTTCTAACATTTGCTTACGACTACAAAAATATTGCATATTTCATTAAAAATCTATGATAAATCTAAACTTTGACATATATTTAAATACAACTTTTAATTGACATAATTTAAAAAAAATAAATTGTCTGTATTTATACAGTGTAAAATCATGCATAAGTGAAAGCTTTCATCCTCCGACTCCCCTTTTTTCTCTTTTCATTTCTCCTTCTTTCTGTCTGTTTCCATGAAATAAATGATTGGTATTCCTCGGTACACCCACACCAACAGCAAACATCAGTCTCATCAAAGACTTTCGTCTTTGATCGGGTCTTCAAAGAAATGTACCATCAAAGTCTTTCAGGTTAGGTATGAACTAAAAAAGAAGAGAGGGTTGGAAAGATTGCTACTAACGTCTCTGAGTTACGACACCAATGTAAGCAGTAACAGGTCACCAATTACTAATTACTGCATGGGCACAAATGCCTGCAAAGAAATCACTGGAAACATCAATAATAAGCTGTGGTATAGGACTGATGCAAAAAATGGACTGGCGTTGAAAAATTAATCCAATATTTTCATTACAACATGAGGTGCTTTTCAACCAAACTGGCAAAATGACTCCAGGATCCATAAAGACTCTGAGCCCCAGAGGTTTCAGTGGTGAAGACCTATGTTTGATTTTGCACTGCCAGATGAACAGTGTGATTGGGCAACACTCAAGTAAAGGTCAGTGTGGCCAATTCACTATATAAATACAACAATAAACTAGAACTGTGAGCAATTATTCCAAATACTTGGGGCACGTCGACCCTGGTTAATCTCATCCCCAGAACTCATTTGACCATGTGTGCTGCACACTTGAAATTTTATGAGGAAAAATATAAAGTCTTAATGGGGAAGTATGGTATCAGCAGCTTTTTTTGCCAAAGCCTTAATTATCTTT
Source organism: Nematolebias whitei (assembly GCF_014905685.2). NCBI lineage: Eukaryota > Metazoa > Chordata > Actinopteri > Cyprinodontiformes > Rivulidae > Nematolebias > Nematolebias whitei. The sequence continues at coordinate 31,468,212 of NC_056501.1, read as the reverse complement.
CATCTTCTTCATTTTTTTTTCTTCATTTTCTGGAGTCCCCAAAGGGACTAATCCTTCACCGTCTCAATCTGTCTTCTGTGTCATGTGTCCTCACTTCAACTATCTCCATATCCATTCTAACATCATCCATATATCTCCTCTTTGACCTTCCTCTTTGTCCTGTCAGTTGCATTCCAAATATCCTTCTAGCAGTATACCCACTGTCCCTCCTCTGGACATGGCCAAAACATTTCCGTCTGGCCTCTCAAATGTTATCTCCCTGCCCTTTAACCAGTGCTGTACCTCTGATCTCATTACTAATCTGTTTTTTTTTTATCATTGTTACTCGCAAAGAGAACTTCAATGTCTTCCCTCTTCCACTTTCAGTTCTGTCTCCTGTCTTTTGGTCAAAGCCACTGCATCAAAACCTTACAACATAGATGGTCTCACCACTATCTGATCTCATCTCATCTGGCGGGGCCCTGCAAGGCAGCAGCTACTCCAACTCCCGATAGTGATGTGTGTTTCATGTTAAATATGTCACTAAATATGTCTTCTGAACCATCTCAGTCTTATACAAGAAGAGTGTACAACAGAAACCTACTACTCGGACTACAAAACTCCTACCTTTCAAACAATATCTCAGGAGTTATGTTGGCCTTGGACTCCAAAGCAGTTGGTATGCTAAGCATCTTACACTGGCAAGACCCAAGCCTGTAAAACAATGGACTCCACTCCTGATGCTGGTCAATGCTGGAAGCAACACAAGCGGTGTGCCAGACCTAGAAAGTGGGCCAGTCGTGTGGGTATTAGCTTCAGGCTAAAGGCTAAACTGTATAGACCTGCACTTGCTTCAATTCTGCTCTCAAATGTTCATTCACTGGAAAATAAAATGGATTACCTCAGATTGGATCTAATTACACAACGAAAGGTGAGAGACTGCAACACCAGCATCCTCATTGAGGCATGGCTTAATCACACCCTTCTACACTACGCCATCCAGGTGGATGGACTATCAACATTTTGGGCAGATAAAAGCAATGCCCTCAGAGGTAAATCTTGGGGGTGGGGGGGTGCATTTTCATCAATAACAACTGGTGTACCAACAGCAAAGTTATCTCGTCACTGTTTCGAGGACAGGATTTCTATCAGTCAAATGTCGTCCAGTATACTTACCCAGTGAATTTTCAGCCGTTACTATCACAGCTGTTTACACACTGCCCAGTGCAAACACAAAAAAGGCATTGTCCATACTGTATCAGTCTGTGAGCTCAATGCAGGACTCTAAACTGGACTGTGCCTATATAATTGCCGGCAATTTCAGTCAGGCCAAATTGAAGACAATACTCCCACATTATTACAAAAATGTGGATTTTGCAACTAGGGGAGAGAACATTCTCGACCAGGTCTAAACAAATATCAAACAGGCATACAGAGCTGTTCCTCATCCTCATCTGGGAAACTGATCTTCTTTCTGTTATGCTAATTCCAGCTTACGGGTCACTGCTAACAAGGAGCAAACCATATGTAAAGCAGATCAGAATTTTGCCAGAGGGGGCTACCTTGGCACTCCAAGACTGTTTTGACTGCATAGACTAGACTAGACTGTTTTTAAGGAGGCTTCCACCTCCAACCATCATGTGAACATAACAGAATACACTGAGTCTGGGATGGAGTACATATCCAAATGCATGGAAGATGTGACTGTCACAAAATACATCACTACGAGGGTGTGATGGACCGAGAAGTAAAAGAACAGCCAGGCACAGGTTAAGTCCAAAAATATGTATTATTTAATTAACCCAAAAAAGCAACTTGGGTAAATCATAACAGATCACAAAATTGGACCCATAAAAGAGGTCAACATAATTGAATTGTACTCAAACAAACAGACCTATTAAATGAGACAAAGGGGAAACTTATATACTGGCTAATCAGCCCACAAAGACACAAAAGGGTAAAAACACACAAACACCTAACTGAAACAAACATAAGAAAATCCCGTCCCCCCCATGATCCTAAGTTGTGGTATGACCCAATCTGTAGGTCTCCATATTGTAGGAGTAGCACTTGCTGCAGCCCCAAGATGGCCGCTGATTACCCACAGCTGATGGTCGTCTACCTGATGAGCTTCCACACTACTTAAGGCTGCAGTCAAGCTCTACTCTTTGCTGGAGCATTGATTCCTCTTTGGGTATTTATGCTTCTAGCCAGTAATGCTAAGATTAAGAAAAGAGAACTTACCTTGTTTTTGTGTGCCTACAGCCAACCTATTGTTTGGATCCATCCCTGCTTCGTTTGTGGTCCTGCACCTCGTTCCCTGCGCTCTTGCCCTCCAGCCACTTGCCTGCCTCGTACTGCCTGTAGGATTGGACCCCTCTGGAAACCCTGGACGCTACACAGAGTAACTCTACAAATCCACCTGTAAGAAAGAAACAAGACTTCACAATCAATTCCTGTACTACCTCCGTGCCTGACCATCCTGACCGTGCCTTTGCTCTTCCAGGGGTTCCAGCCAACCTACATGTATATATGTAAATAAGATTCCACTGTAAATAAATTTCACTGTACACTTTTATTGAATCTTGTGTCGTTTTGGTTCTTGTTATCATCTGGGTACCTTGAGTCATAACAGAAATGCTCCAGCCAAACAAAACCCAGAACGAGGCCATAAACGAACAAGCTTCATCCTCTTCTCAAGCTGAACAAATTTACCAACTTGAAGAGATGTTAAAACAAGTTTTTGTCCAACAACAAAAGACTCAGTCCAACTTACAGGAGCTTGGAGGAATGTTTTTTTCTATTAATCAGAGACTGGCACCCTCTCCTTCTACAGCCCCAGCTGCCCCACCAGCAACGAGTCCCACCGACACCAGCCCAGTAAGTAAACTAACTAATAAAGAACTGTTTATCAAACCTTCAGAGCTTTTTTCTGGAGACCCCGATCTATGTGAAGGCTTCCTCCTACAATGCAAACTCGCCTTCAAGGGGGCCCCTCAGCGCTTCTCCACGGACATCGCTAAAATCACATACTTTTCCAGCCAACTCAAAGGTAACGCTCTCCGGTGGGCAACTTCATTTCTACATCAACATGACATGGATACTGTTTCTTTCGACACTCTTCTCACCGAGTTCTGCAGGATTTTTGATCGTCCGCTGCAACAACCCAATGCAGAGAAACGTTTGCTGGGATTACGTCAGGGCCGGCGACCGGTATCCGAACACGCTCTCGAGTTCCGCATTCTCGCCGCACAGACCGGATGGAACGAGAGAGCGTTACAAGGTACGTTTCTAAATTCCTTGTCCGAGTATATTAAAGACCAGATTGCGGCACGAGATGAGCCACCTAGTTTTGACGCCTTAGTAAATTTGGCAATATCTCTGGATGAACGTTTCTGGGAGCGACGTAGAGAACGGGACTACAACTCCCAGAGGGCCGCCTCTTCCGGTCTTGCTGCGTCATCAGGAGGGTTTTGCAACTACAAGCCGGTTTTAGAGGACTACAAATTCCAGGTTTGCTTGAATCCGGTTCCAATGACACATACAACGCTGCCGGAGCCAGAACCTATGCAGGTGGGACGTACTCGTCTAACACCTGATGAAAGACAGAGACGTTGGGAGTCAAGATTATGTTTTTATTGTGGAAAAGATGGACACTATGTAGCATCTTGTCCGTTTCAGGGAAACATAAGATGTCCGCTGGTAAAAAGGGAGATACTGGTGGGTACGTCCTCTTTCACTCCCTCTCATAGACTTACACTTCCCACAGTCATCCAAATTAATCAAAACCGTTTCCCTGTTGTAATATTGATCGACTCTGGTGCTGAGCAAAATTTAATCAGCCAAAATCTGGTCCAAGAATTTTCACTACCTCTTCAAGAAATTCCTCCTGTTTCCATAGCAGGAGTCACTGGTGAGACCCTGGCGCAGATCTGTTTTAAAACGTCAAAACTGCACCTTATAACTTCTGGAAACCACCACGAATATGTTGACTTTTTTGTATTCGATTCACCCAACACCCAGTGTATTTTAGGGTACCCCTGGTTGAAGCATCATAACCCCCACATCAACTGGGAGATCGTGAGGGTAGAAAAATGGAGCGACAGGTGCCTTAAGCACTGCCTTCATTCTGGTATCTCCAAACACTCCAGACCCGACTCACCCACAGAGGAGATTGACTTATCATCTATTCCCCCCGAGTATCACAACCTGGCCCAAGTATTCAGTAAACAGAAGGCCTCATCTCTGCCTCCTCATCGGCCATATGATTGTTCCATCGACCTTCTTTCTGGGGCTCCACTACCGACCAGTCGCCTCTACAATCTCTCTGGCCCTGAGAGAGATTCTATGAGGACTTACATAGAGGAATCCCTCGACTCTGGGATTATTCGCCCGTCCACCTCTCCTATGGGAGCAGGGTTTTTCTTTGTAACCAAGAAGGATAACACTCTTCGCCCATGCATCGACTACCGAGGACTTAACAACATTACCATAAAAAATAAATACCCCCTCCCGTTAATTGATTCTATTCATGAACAATTACAATCTGCCACAATCGTTACCAAATTGGATTTACGAAACGCCTATCACTCGGTCCGTATAAACAGGGAGATGAATGGAAAACGGCGTTTCGAACTCCCCTTGGACATTTCAAGTATCTTGTCATACCCTTCGGCCTGACCAACGCTCCTGCAGTCTTTCAGGCATTAGTCAACGATGTTTTAAGAGATTTTATTGGCAGCTTTGTATTTGTATATCTCGATGACATCCTCATCTACTTTACAGACAAGACCAAACACACTACGCAAGTTAGGACCGTGCTTCAGAGACTATACGAGAATCAATTATTTGTAAAGGGTGAAAAGTGCGAATTTCATGTGTCATCTGTTTCCTTCTTGGGATTTATCTTTGGGGAGGGACATTACAGAACGGACCCTGAGAAGACCAAGGCAGTGGTGGAGTGGCCGGTTCCTGAGACCAGGAAACAATTACAGCGCTTCCTGGGATTTGCAAACTTTTATTGACGCTTTATAAAGAACTACAGCCGCATCGCTGCACCCTTGTCACAGCTTACCTCAACCAATAGGACATTCAGATGGAACCCTGAAGCAGATGCAGCCTTTGGTAAGCTCAAACAACTTTTTTCCTCCACACCCATCCTCTGTCACCCAGATCCCAAACGGCAGTTCATTCTGGAAGTAGACGCATCCGATACTGGGGTCGGAGCAGTGCTGTCCCAAAGGTCCCCCAGCAACAATAAGGTGCACCCTTGTGCTTTCTTCTCCCGTCGCTTGTCCCAAGTGGAACGGAATTATGACGTGGGCAACCGGGAACTTCTGGCTGTAAAATTATCCTTAGAAGAATGGTGTCACTGGTTAGAGGGCACTGAACTTCCTTTTTTAATATGGACTGACCATAAAAACCTGACATACTTGAGGGACGCCAAACGACTGACGCCCAGACAGGCACGTTGGTCATTGTTTTTCAATCGATTTAATTATACCTTGACATTCAGACCTGGTTCTAAGAATACCAAGCCTGACTCTCTCTCTCTCTCTCGCCAGTTTTCTTCCCCAGATGAACCTGACTCTGAGGAGAACATCATCCCTCCCGTCTGTATTGTTGGGGCCCTCACCTGGCCTATTGAGAGAGAGGTTCACGAGGCTCATAAGGACGAACCTGATCCCGGTACAGGACCCACTGGGATGCTGTTCGTTCCCTCCACCATGAGGTCTAAGGTACTCGAGTGGGTACATACTAATAAACTTTCCTGTCACCCTGGTACCTCACGTATGTTATCGCTTACCAAGACTCATTTCTGGTGGCCTACGCTCTCCCATGATGTAAAGGAATTTGTTGAAGCATGTGCCACCTGTGCCAGAAATAAGACTGGAAACCAACCCCCTGCTGGTCTGTTGCAACCACTACCAACGCCCAGCCATCCTTGGTCACACATATCGGTGGACTTTGTCACTGGCCTGCCACGATCAGAAGGTAACACAACCATCCTCACTGTCATTGATAGATTTTCAAAAGCAGCCCACTTCATTCCACTACCCAAATTATCTTCTGCCTTGGAAACAGCCCATCTCCTCATTCAGCACGTTTTTAGGATCCATGGCATCCCATCAGATGTGGTGTCAGACCGGGGTCCGCAATTCATATCTCAGGTTTGGCGTTGTTTTTGCAATACTTTGGGGGCATCTGTCAGTCTCACCTCCGGTTATCACCCCCAGTCGAATGGTCAGGCGGAGAGGTGTAACCAAGAATTGGAGTCCACCCTACGGTGCATTGTGGAACGCAACCCCTCGGCTTGGAGTCAACACTTGGTATGGTTGGAGTATGCCCACAACTTGCACAAATCTTCGGCTACAGGTATGTCTCCCTTTGAAGCCTCCCTTGGCTACATGCCTCCTTTGTTCCCCAGTCAAGAGCCAGACATCACAGTACCCTCCGTTCAACACCACTTCCGCCGATGTCGACGCGTCTGGCACCAAACCAAGGTGGCTCTTTTGCGCACGGCTGCCCAAAACAAGAGGTTTGCCGACCGCCACTGTTCTGTTGCACCATCCTACCAAGTGGGTCAAAGGGTATGGCTCTCCACCAGAGACATACATCTGAAAGACACCCCTAGGAAGATGGCCCCCAGGTTCATCGGTCCCTTCCCCATCATCAAAATCATCAACCCCTCTGCAGTTCGATTACAGCTCCCTAGTTCCATGAAGATTCATCCCACGTTTCACGTTTCCCAAGTCAAGCCTGTTTTGGAGAGCCCACTATGCCCACCTGCCAACCTCCCTCCACCCACCCGGTTGATCGACAATCATCCAGCCTTCACCGTACGGACCATCCTGGATGTGCGATGCCGAGGAAGGGGATTCCAGTACCTCGTTGACTGGGAGGGATATGGTCCGGAGGAGCGTTCATGGATTCCCCGCTCATTCATCCTAGATCCCAGCCTCATCACTGCGTTCTTCCAAGCCCACCCCGAGAAGCGCCTCAGGTCGCCTGGGGGCTTCTTGAGGGGGGTGTACTGTAGGAGTAGCAATTGCTGCAGCCCCAAGATGGCCGCTGATTACCCACAGCTGACGATCGTCTACCTGATGAGCTTCCACACTACTTAAGGCTGCAGTCAATCTCTACTCTTCGCTGGAGCATTGATTCCTCTTTGGGTATTTATGCTTCTAGCCAGTAATGCTAAGATTAAGAAAAGGGAACTTACCTTGTTTTTGTGTGCCTACAGCCAACCTGTTGTTTGGATCCATCCCTGCTTCATTTTTGGTCCTGCACCTCGTTCCCTGCGCTCTTGCCCTCCAGCCACTTGCCTGCCTCGTACTGCCTGTAGGATTGGACCCCTCTGGAAACCCTGGACGCTACACAGAGTAACTCTACAAATCCACCTGTAAGAAAGAAACAAGACTTCAAAATCAATTCCTGTACTACCTCCGTGACTGACCATCCTGACCGTGCCTTTGCTCTTCCAGGGGTTCCAGCCAACCTACATGTATATATGTAAATAAGATTCCACTGTAAATAAATTTCACTGTACACTTTTATTGAATCTTGTGTCGTTTTGGTTCTCGTTATCATCTGGGTACCTTGAGTCATAACACATATAGGTTTGCTCCACCCCTTTTCCACCTCTTTGATCCACTGAAGGACTGGAGCTACTGGCACTAAGGTAACTCAAAAAACAAAAAGATTAAGGTGTTACGATTGCGCGGGGAACCCAGATGTTATGAGACCCAGAACGAGGCAGACACAGGGGAAGTACAAAAGAACAGTGTTTATTATTTACAGTGATATTATTAAAGTCCACACGTTGCTTCTCAGCGGCTCCTGGAAAGAGGGACGACAGGTTATTGTTTGTCCAACGGGGAGACCAGAGTGGTTAGATTAAAGAGCATCTTGTCCTTACAGTCCAACCCCGAAGGAGGTGAGCTGGTCCTTCAGTCCAAGGAGTGAGCAGCAGAGGGAAATCCAACAGGGGTCCAAAAGGAAACGAGGAAGGCTGGCAACTGGAGGCAAAGAGACGCGAGGGAAACCTGACAGGCCGAGGAATCCAGGTCAGGCCACGAGGAGAATCCAAAAACACTAAGGAACCAGGAAACTGGAAAAAAGAGCAAAAGGTGAACAAATTCTTTTCACCTAGACATTTCTAGCTCAACAGTACTATACCATGAGAGGTGATATGCTCCAGCGTTGAATCACACCGGGCTGCAGCCTTAAGTAGATGGAGAGGCTCATCAGGCTGATGGCCGCCAGGTGTTGGTAATCAGCGGCCATCAGCAAGGCAGGCTGCAGGCAGTGGGACCCTTACATAAGGTTGTTTTCACACCTGATAGTCTGGTAGACTCGGTTCGGTTCGGGACCAATATTCATGCCCTTTTGTTTACATTTGAGCTGGTGCATTTGCATTCATACTGCACTGTGCAGTTGAGTCAAAAAGTTGAACCAACCTATTCCCCCGCTCGCCTGTGGGGGTGCTGCACCAAGGACTACTGAAAGAAACGACACAAAAACCTCTTAAGACACGTCTTCTTCTTCTTCTTCTGTCAATAAAAATAAAAACGAAGTGGCATCAAGTTTTACCAGTTTTAGGAGTTATATTTTGTCATTTTTCAAAAATGGACTTAACATGAACAGAAGATGAGACAGAAGACCATGGAAAATATTCCAAAAAAGTTCAATCTGGTCCTCTGGACATTCAAAAAAACAAAGAACAAAACAAAGCAAAAAAATATAGAAACGTTTCATCTCTCATCCGAGAGACTTCCTCAGTCTGAGGTGCTGTATTCAGCTCAGTCTCTTAAATAGCACCTTCTCAGAGTGGATCAACCAGTTTTGCTGCTGACAACCAAAACCAGCTGATCACATGCTCAAGAAGGACCATCAGCCTAACAATGGATCAATAGCACACTGATGGCTGTTTACTATTCACAGAGGGCTGAGTGATTGTAAGATGGGGACAATTGAACACGTAGGCCTCCACCCCTGTTTAACGATTGACGATTTCTTTTCACAAAGATGGCCTCCTTTACTCATCTCTCAAACCATCGTTCCTCTCTGTCCAGGATGTGAACATCTTCATCCCTGAAAGAGTGACCACTGGCCTGGAGATGAGTGTAGACCGCAGAGTCATGGCCTGATGATGTTGATCTTCTGTGCTGGGCCATCCTTTTGGCCAGTGGCTGTTTTGTTTCCCCGATGTAAGACTGATCACAGCCCTCCTGACACTGAACAGCATACACAACATTACTCTGTTTGTGCCGGGGGACTGGATCTTTGGGATGAACCAGTCAAGATACCCAAATACTTATAAGAATCAACAAACAATTAACAAACTCAATGGGGACACCATTTGAGGAAAAAATCAGAGGAAGAACTATTGGGACCAACTTCCTTTTTGAAAAAAGCATCCCTTTAGTTTTATCTGCATTTAAGACAAGTTTGAGGTAAGTTTGAAGATAATGGATCCAGCTCCAACCCAGGAATGGTGTGCTAGTGTTGAGAGGGCTGTCAAGTAATGTCACATTTGATTAAATCGTTCCCTGCCAGTGGCCTCCAGGTGTAACAGATTTATACTGTATTCTGTGATTAGAATGTAGTGAAAATTACATGCATTATGTGATCATATAAGAATTGTACTGTATTCTGTGATTAGAATGGAGTGAGAGATTTATACTGTATTCTGTGATCAGACTGGAGTTAAAATTACATGAGGATTATACAAGGTTCCTACTGTATTCTGGGAGTGTAAAAAGTAATGTTGCAGGTTAGACTCAGGTTAAGTTAAAAATAGTCAGTGCCCAGAGCAGAGAGCCTGGAAGCCTGCCTGACAGCATTCCAGGATTAATATAGAAGCCGAGCAGAACAACTCCATACCATAAAAGGGCATGGGCTGTAGATAGAATCATGTGTTAATAACTGGGAGCTGAGAGGCAGAACAGCTAAACAATTCTATACCTTAAAAGTGCACAGTTTGGGGACAATCTATATGTGTTCCAAGAAACCAACCTCCCTAAAGAGCCGAGGCCAATCAGAGCATGACACCAGAATAGTACGATGGAAACTGGGTTTGTCCAGTAAATCCATCATCTATATAAGCCAGGCATAGCAGCAAGGGGGGTGCTGAACGGACTGTGGAGTTGATGGTGTAGGACAATATAGCTACCACCCCCGGAGCCATACAGAGGGAGTTGGGACAGCTCAGAAGGGACTTCAAACCAGACCCCTCAAAATTAGGACAGTTTTTGGGGAGCTAAGTGTGATTTCTTCTAGGGCTCTGGAGGAGATATTTACCGTGCCATTTCCCAAAGGTCTTCGGGCAGAAATGGTGAGTGACCCCTAACATATTGTCCAAATGCTAAATTTTATACAAAGTAACAGTGTTTCTATAATTGAGAAGAAGGGTTAGATTAAGAAGCACGGCGGCACAACTGGTAGAGCTGCTGCCTCTCAGCGAGCAGGTCCTTGGTTCAAACCCCGATCCAGGTGCCTTTCTGGGTGGAGTTTGCATGTTCTCTCTGTGCATGCGTGGGTTTTCTCTGGGTACTCCGGTTTCCTCCCACAGACCAAAAACATGCATGTTAGGCTGATTGGCAACTCTAAATTGTCCCTAGGTGTGAGTGAGAGAGTGAATGGTTGTTTGTCTCGTTTGTCTCTATGTGGCCTGTGATGGACTTGCGACCCGTCCAGGGTGTACCCTGCCCCTCGCACAGTGATTGCTGGACATGGGCACCGGCGACCCCCGTGACCCAAAATTGAATAAACGGGTAAAGATAATGGATGGTTAGATGGATGGTTAGATTGAGTGTTGTCCTGCTTCCAGCCCTCTTGAAAAGTTATTACATAAACTTTGTGTTCTCAAGGTGGATTGTAACAGGTTTGGCTAAATTTGGTTGGCTCATGGGACAGTCTTAGGAGTTTGTGGGGATTTAATATGCGTTGGGGCTCCAAATACGCATTGTTCCATTTCATTAGGAATAGGCTGCTCTGTGATCATTACCTATTTGTTAGGATACAGGATTCTCTGACCCAGCTCATCGGAGCCAGGAGAGCCTTACCTTAGTGGACACCCCAAAATCCTGAACGTATCATTTGACCAATAAGACATTTCCTGGAACCGGGCATGAACTCTTTGTCATTAATCTTTTTAAATGCTCAAATGTAACCAATTATAATGTGCTGATAACACTGTACCCCTGCAAATCATTAATTAAAGCAAAGTATAAAATATAAAATTTTGGACTATCATTTCTACACTTTGTATTCAAGAATTTGGGAAGCTTGGTTCAATTCAAACAAAAAGAGGAGGTTTTTAAAGGTTTCACAGCTTTGATCAAACAACATCCTGGAATCTTGTGCCTAGATTATAAAAAAATACCAGATCGGTAACAATTACAGTTCTACAATCGGAGGTGTGCGGACGTTAATGCAAGTTTTCCCCATGGACAAAGATTCAACCCGGGCTGCTAGGTTGGGCGAGTCATGGGGTGAGATAAGGGTGTGACTTGCAAAGGTAGGTCATTAACAGTCTGGGTGAGACACCTTCTACACAGCCTTAAACAGAACTAACCTATGGTCACTCTGGGTAACACTCAAGTGCTAGATTAGTCCGATATACCCCTTGGAGAAGAGGCTGCAGTAGGGGTTAGTCATAAATCCTTGTGGTGACCTTTCACGGTAGATTTTTAGAGCTATAGCAAAACTTGAAACAAACATGCAGGAGATGATGGTTATGTTAAGAAGCATGTCTCAACAAACTTCTTCTCAGGACTCTGTTATATTGTCTAGTGCCCATGCTGCAGCCCCTCAATATTCTGCACTATATCATGAACCTCGTTTATCTTCTCCTGAATTGTTTAAAGGAGAATCGGACCAATGCCGGCCTTTTCTAATTCAATGTGAAATTAATTTCAGTTACAGCCCTCATCCTTCCCTTCTGAGTGGCCCTGAGTGGCTTATGTCATTTTGCTTCTTCCAGGTAAAGCAAAATCATGAGGTACTTAACAGTGGCTGGCAAAGAGACGCCAGATGCTTTTATACCTTTTCTGACTTTTCCAAAGAATTATGCAGAGTTTTTGACACAGTGTTGCCAGAAAAAAAAGCTGGGAATTATTATCTGTAAAACAAGGAAACAAACAAGTGACAAAATATGTCATTGCTTTTGCAGCTGAGAGTTGCTGGATGAGGAGTCATTAACCAATGCTTCTTTTTTTCCCAAGGTTCCAATGACAACATAAATGATGAGCTGCCAACTAAGGACTACCCCAAATCCCTCAATAGATTGGAGGATCTGGCAACGAGAGTTGATCTGCGTCACTGGGAGAGAAACCATGAGAGAGGAGGCAGACCGGTGAGGATATCTCGACCCTGGGGTGAGTCAAGATCTTTTACAATCGTGACCCCTTCTAGACCAAGTAGCAGTACTCCACATCTTTACAAACCCATGCAACTGGTAAGAGACCCAACTCTGTTTCTGCCTTCATTGACTCAGGGCCGGATACTGAATTAAATTATCACCAGTTTGCCATGTCTGTAGGGATTTAATTGTTTCAATCTAATAAATCCCAAAAAAGTGTTCACGCTAAGACTTGTCAAAGCTCAGTTTTGGTGGAAGGATTTAGTAAAATATGTCAAGAAGTATGTGACTTGATGTCCACTTTGGGGCAGACCAAGTCCTCTTGTCCCCCCCCCCCCTCCCCCTCCAACAGGCTTACTTCAAGCCCCTTCTCATTCCTTCATGCCCTTGGTCCCACATTAGCATGTACTTCATCACTGGTCTTCTCCCATCCTCTGGTAATGTAATCCTCACCATAATCCATAGTTTATCCAAGATAGTCCCCCTCATTGCCCTCAGTAAACCTTTCAGCTAAAGAACTTAATAAGAGCATGGCAAAGGAGGATTTTCTGCTGCATGGTCTCAACATAGATATTGTCTCTGACTGGGGCCCCCAATTCATCTCTATGTCTTGGAAGGGCGTTTGCAGCCTCCTTGGTATCTCTGTCAATCTCTCCTCAGGTTTCCACCCACAATCCGATGGTCAAACGAAGAGAGACAATCAGGATGCGGAAACCTAACTTTGCCTGCTGTGTGAAGGGAACCCCAGCGAATGGTATGCTAATCTCCCCTGGGTGGAACATGCTATAAACTCCCTACCTTCATCTGCTTCAGGTCTGTCACCCTTTTACACGGTTTGGTGTTCAATGACCCTTATTTTCTGTCCAGTGGAGAAAAGTCCAGGTACCTTAAGCCCACAGGGCAGCTCTGAGGTGTCAGTACACTTGGAGGAGAGCCAGAAAGCTCTCCTAAAAACTTCAGCAGCCTACATAAGAAGGGCCAACAGGTGCCGATTGCTATAGCCATATTATCAGGTGAGCCAGAAAATCTGGCTCTCTACTATGGACTTTCCTCTACTGGGAAAGTCCCGTAAGTCGGCCTCTTGCTTTGTAGGTCCATTCCCTATTACCAAGGTAATAAACCCGGTGGCAGTTCATCTCCAACTGCCCCAGTCCTCAAAGTCCACCACAACTTCCATTTTCCCATGTCAAGCCCTTCCTGTTGTCCTGTTTCAAGTCCTCCTCCAGGCCCCCTCCTCCAGCTCGACTTACTGATGGTTCCCCGACCTACACTGTCAGGAAACTGCTCCCACTCAGACTCTGCCAGATTATAGAAAACATTTCGCCAGTAAATATCTAGCGTTCATGCCTTGTATCTTTGCCTTGCCTTGACCCCTTGCCTGTCCTTCAGATTTTGACCTCACTCTCTGACCACAGTACGGACTCTGTCTTCCTTTTTCTAAGCCTTATGGATCACAAATTGGCTCTGGCTTCTGCTTGCTGTCTTCCTGTGTATGGCCCCTGCTTTGTTAACCGGACCTCATTATGGGATTTTCCCTCACGGACCATGTACAGTACCAGTCTGCTCCGCTGTTGTAGCTCACTCACCACAAGTGACATCATCCTTTTCAGCACGATAACAGTGTGTGTCCCACTATGGACTGAGAAGGTTAGTGACAGCCACAGCAACTCATAGAACCTCTTCAACCAAGATCAGATAACTAAATTCTATGTCTTAACAGATTGGACTCCCTCCTGGATCCAGAACTCTACCAGAAGCTGTCCAATAAAATAAACTGTTTAATCCATTCCTGGTATTTGGTGTTGTTGTGCTGATCCAAACCAGTTCTTGTCATATCATGCCTAAGGAGAACCTCAACATCTTATTTTTTTCTCCTGTCCTTTTGTCAATGCCACTATCTCCAGACTATACAATATCACTGGTCTCACAACTGTCTTTTAAACTTTTTCTTTGACCTTTGCTGACACCCTTTTGTTACTAACCCCTCTTAAAAAAATTATCCATCATCTATATCCTGCCTGAACTATTTTTTCACCTCTTTATCACACTACCCATTTTTTCTGGACAGTAGACTCCAAGTACTTGAAGTCCTACATCTTTGTGACTTCTGGTCTTGTAGCCTCACTGTTCCACTTGCCTCCCTCTCATTCACACACATTTACTCTACTAGGACTGACTTTCTTTCATCTTCATTCAAGTGTATACTTCCATCTCTCCAAGTTCTCTTCCACCTGTTTCTTGTTATCACTACATATTATATCATTTGCAAACATCATAGTCCATGCCTGACCTTATCTGTTAGTTGGTTCATTGCCAGAGTAAACCAGAATGGGCTCAGAGCCAATACTTGATGCAATCCCATCGCCACCTTGAAGATATCTCTAACTCCAACAGCACATCTCACCACTGTTCCTGCTGTCCAGTGCCAGACTAACATAGTTCCCTATCACTCAAGATTTCCTTATCCATTACCATGCCATGTCTCTCGGCACCATGTCATATCCTTTTTTCTAAATCCACAAAGACGCAGTGGAGTTTGTTCTAACGGGAGTTCTCTGTACTTCTCCATCAGCATCCTCAACGCAAAGATGGCATATGTGGCACTCTTTCTTGTCATGAAACCATACTGATGCTTACAAATAGTCATCTCTCATCTAAATCTTGCTTCCACAACTCTCTCCCAGATGTTAGTTGTGTGACTCATCAACTTAATTCCCCTTTAGTTGTTACAACTCTGTACATAACCCCATTGTTAAAAATGGACACCATCACACTTATTCTCCATTCTTCAGACATTTTCTCATCCTCAAATATGCCATTGAATATTTGAGTCAAATACATTACTGCCATCTCTCCAAGACATTTCCAAACTTCCAGTGGTATGTCAAGTAGTCCTTCTGCCTTCCCTTCTTCATTCTTTTCAGAGCTGCCCAGACGTCACCCTCACCATGCTTTCCCACTTCCTGGTCCACAGTTTCTATGACCTTTACTCTTCTTTCTCTTACATTATCTTGATTCAATAACTCTTCAAAGTACTTGTTCTATCTTCCCTTCACTTTTTTCTCACTTGTTAGACCATTACCATTCCTATATTTAACCACCATAACCTGCTAGGTTAGGCTTGATGGATAGGGTTGATGTGGTCATGACCCACATCAAAACAACCATCAACATCAGCAAAGACCCTCACCAGTATGCATACTGTGAGAATCGATCAACAGAAGATGCCATCTCCTCTGTGGTCCACACTGCTCTTACTCACCTGGAACAGAAGGACTCCTACATCCATATGCTCTTTGTGGACTTCATGTCTGCTTTCAATACCATGACCCCCAAACACTGATGGACAAACTACTCACACCAAGACTAAGCCCCTCCATTTGCAACTGGGTCCTAGACTTAACAAACAGACCGCAGTTAGGGGTTGAACGAGTATATAATTTTTAAACTTAACATTAACTCGACATTCTTTTTTCAAATAGGACGTTGGTCCCAGCAGTTCTTCCTCCGATTTTATCCTCAAATGGTGTCCCCATTGAGTTTGTTGA
>NC_056501.1:31429431-31442321 GCF_014905685.2 Nematolebias whitei | reverse complement strand
TGTAGTGAGTCACGTGGGTACGTGTCACTAGTTGTAGTATGACAATATATCCCCGTTTATATGCATACTATATTCACGAGTTCCTCATCTTTCTGACTGTAATGTCGTGCATTGAATTTTAACAGAAATGCGAACGAGAGACGTTATTACCTTTGACCCATCAAAATGAATGGAGTCATTTATTTTCAGAATCAAAGTTTAACATCAAACATTTACATTAATTTGGCAAAATATGAAAATAATAACAGACAAGTTTCACAGAAAATGAGCGTCGATCACTCGGCGGTGAACGAGGACTTTGCTTCAGATATTTCTAAAATATCTGTACTGGTTTTGTGAGAGAGAGAAGAGTTTAAGATGAAATGGAGATTTTCTTACAGAGAACTATGTGAGAGAATTAATATCTGTTGACCAGAACGTGCACGCTTCATCAGATCTCAGCTCGCCTCCGGAACACTTTAGTCGAAGAAGAGACCGTTACCTTGTTGATGATAGATCAGCTCGATAGAGAGTCCTCCAGACCTTTCAGCGTCTCCGTTGAGAGCTGCTGAAATCCTTAGATAGTCGTGCGTGGGTTGTTCAAACAGAAGTTATAATTCCAAACGTCTCTGACTCTCCTGAATTCTCGAATTCTCTTCCATTCACTTCACCATTCTTCATGAATTCTAACCAATTCTCTTCAGAACTCCTTGAGCACTAACTTGAGAACTCTTTGAGAACTGCTTCAGAACTAACTTGAACTGGGGAGTTGCCACATTTTAAATGGGTCGACTTCCGGTTCAATTTAGAGCTTTCTGATTCGTGGATGTACCAGAAAGAGGTGTGGTTTTTGACGTAAGGTATTATCAAAAGTCGAGGTCAGGGAATGAATTTGTTTTCAACATACAGAAAAGATTATTGCAGAAAAGCAGACTTTTTGGAGCCTCACTCTGTTGTATCTTTCCAAATAGTAAAACATGACATCCCTTTTTCAGTAAACATTTAGTTGACCGAAGCTTCAACTTTCACATACTTACGACTTGGCTCATTTCAGACAGAAAATCAAGAAATGCATATTCAGGTGATTTCTTCTTTGAATGAGGAATAAAAATCATTACTTACTGTTTATGTAAAATAAAAATGAGTAGTTCTTTTCAACCTGTAAGCATTGAGTGAAACTAACACAATTTGATTATCAAACATTTGTAAAACAGTAATGATTATAGAGGATTGTCTTTTCTGCTTGATTAATTCAAGAAAGAAAGTCATCAGATGGCTCAGACTTATTCAGATCAATGAAAATAACAGTCTCTGTCCATCTGGTAGATTTGAGGTCATCAGGGTCAGATAAGGGTCAGACCAGGTTCACTACACAGAGAAGGAAGGAATATGCACCATCATGTGACCGAAAGGCTAGCAGCATTGGGGCAGAGTTTAAGCTTTTTTACCATGGTGTAGATAGGAAAAGAAATTGAGTAGGGGTTGTCCTGAAGGAAGACTTTGCAAGTAATATAGTAAAGGTTAAAAGAATATCTGACAGGGTGATCAGTGAACGTAAAATTAGAAGGTTTAATGTTGAAAGTTGTCAGTGGTTTTGTTCCACTGGCTGGATGTAAGTTAAGACCCTTTTCCACTGCTCCTGTTAAGCCCGGTTCGGCTCAGTTCGGTATGGTTTTGAAAGCTTTTCCACTATAATTTTTTGGAGGAAACCGGCCCCTTTTTGGTCCCTGTCACAAAACATGATGTCAGAACACTGTCAGTCACTGATTGGTCAGTGAGAAGGGTCACTGGGTCTTTTAGAATTTTTTCAAAACATTGATCCGCCATTTGCAATTACTCGGAACTTGGACCAGTGGCTGTATCTATTTTTAAGATTTTTAAAACAATAATGACAACACAGTGGCCTAATGCTGAAGTGCAGGTGTTTTTTTTTTTTTTTTTGCTTGGTGGCTGACGAGAAAATTCAGAGCGAGCTAGATGGAGTTCCGCGGACCTACCCGGTCCTACACCGGAGCTTTGGAGCCTGCTCAGGCCCTGCAGGGCATCGTATCCCCCGCTCGTCCACCTGTAACCGTGGAAGATCCTCTGTGCTGCCGGCTCGGGCTCTGGGTCCCAGCCTTGCGTGCTCTACAGGCTCCAAGCTCTGCTGGTCACTAAGGAGGATCATACAAGCTGCTTACTTGCAGAAGGCCGTTGCCCGGACACGGGCCTCATCTGCTCATTAAGGCCGAACCTTGATCCCGGCAGATGGGCAGACCGGGACGGAGGATGGAAACAATTCTTAAAAACATTTTATGTATTAAAAAAATTATTATTTTTTTTTTAATCAGTGAAGAATAAAATAAATTAATTAATTAACAGTGCCGGCTTTTTCATGAAATCCTGTTTTCACTTTAATGACTATTAAATAATCTGTTAGTTAACGCAGCTGAAAAATCAGAAAAAGACACAAAATTATTAGATCTCTCAGGAATATGTCCCTCAAATATGTTTAAAGAAGAGATACAGCCTTTAGTTCAACTTGATTCTAACCCACAGATGGACAAATCACAAAACAAGAATTAAGCTTTAAAGCAAAGCTAAAAAAAAAATCTATGAACAAGAAACAAAACCACACATCTAAATCAAACAATAAAAGTAGACACAATGAGTGCAAGTACATCAAATGATGAAGAAGGTATACAATTTTAAATATTCATTCAACCTTTATTTATGCAGGTTAACCCAATTGAGCCTTGGGGACTCATTTACAAGAGAGACCTGAAATATGGATGTTTTTGTATAATCTGGTTCATCAGAGATTTAATGGTGAACTAAATTAGAATGTCTGACACAAAATAAGTAAAAATGAGGTTAAGAATATAATAAAGCTACATATTAAGAAAAAAATGGCAAGAGCATTGGGATAATATAGACAATACTAGATTTTATTATAATATCCAAAAAAAAAAGGTGGGGGAATTCAGGAAATGTAATGGAACAAAAAAAAAGAAGAAGATTTTATTTTGAGGATGAGATTTGGTCACACGGGATTAAACATCACACTGAAAATAATCAATAAACATGGTACAGGCTGTTGTGATCATTGTGGACAATTAGAAACAATAAAACATATTTTCTTAGAATGCAATAAATATACAAAGGAAAGAGAGTTATTAGTTAGTGAGTTAAATAAAAATAAAAGTAAGTTAGAGATAAAGGAATTGCTGCAAAGATCATCAGGGGATACAATTTTTACCAGCATATTTAGATATTTGAGAAGAATAGGTAATTTAGAAAGTATATAACATATAAAATAATATAGAATGGTATCGCATCTGGTCCATACTCCGATCCAGAAGGTGGCAGTAATGCACCTAAAAGTTGTTTGCCAACTGCCACCAGGCCCGGGCTCCACCAGGCTCGGGCTCCACCAGGCCCAGGCTACACCAGGCCCAGGCTACACCAGGAGCTGCTTTAACCAGGTTTGGAAGCTGCTGCCACCAGGCTCAGGAGCTGCTATCACTAGGCCCAGGAGCTATTGCTGCTGCTTCTGTGACTGGCGTCATCTACCAGCTCCAGCTAACAGGCCTAAATACTAACCAAGGCATCCTAGACTCACATCTAGCCACTAAGGTAGGCCTTACAGTAATATCCAACAACTGCTTAAAGGTAACACCATCAGTCATTGTGCCAGATTCTCTGAGGAAAATTGGTTATTAAATTACTGCAACAATGCCACCAAAAAAGTCTAACCTAGCTACAGAAGAGGTAGATGACATTTAAAAAAATCTCTTGATATGTTGACAGAGGAGGTGTCTGTTGTTAAACAACAACAAAATATAATACTGACCTTGGTGGAGGAGGTTAAAATATTGAGGTTACAGAACATAGCAAAAGACAAGAAGATTGTGTCACTGAAGAACCGTGTTGCTGAGTTGGAGCAATATACCAGACTGAATGACATCATAGTAACTGGATTAAAAACCAGACCATATTCCTATGCACTGGCAGTGACAAGGACATAAATTAATCAATTCAGAAGACTCAGGACATAAAAAAGCAAGAAGTTCAGTGTCCCTTGCCTGAAGCTGGGTTACTGGGGCCCCATCCTGGAGCCAGGCCTGGGGGAGGAGCTCATCTGTGAGTGGCTGGTGACCATGAGTGTACCCAGGGCCTTATTCCACTTTGGAGTTGCCCATGCATGGTGAGAGGCACCAAGCTGGTTTGAATCTTCTTTTAGGCCCTGACTCAGTGCCTGTGTGTCAGAGTTTCCCAGGTAAATGAGAGGGTAGTTTCTCTGCACATTCAGTTGGGGGGATGGGTTCTGGTAGTTGTTTGTGCCTACACATCTAATGGCGGGTCAGAGTATCTTGCCTTCTTGGAGCCCTTAGTGGGAGTGCTGGAAAATGATCCAGCTTGGGACTCCTTTATTCTGCTGTGGAATTCAATGCCCATGCGTGTAATGACAGTGTGACCTGGAGGGATGTGACTGGGAGAAACAGTCTCTCTGGACTTAACCCAAGTGGTGTTCTGCTGTTGGACTTCTTTGCTAGTCATGGTTTGTCCATCACTAACACCATGTTCAAACATAAAGGTGTCCATAAGTGCACTTGGTATCAGGGTGCCCTACATCGTAGATCTATGATAGCAGCACTTTACTAACACTGTGTTTAGTGAAGATGGGGTGCTACTTCCTCCAGTTATATAATGGTACTTCCTCCAGTTATTTAACAGTCAACAATGGTGTACCACAAGGCTCAATCTTAGGACCCTCCCTCTTTACAATCTACATGTGTAATGTTGGTAAAAACATCCCTGATGCATCCATACATTTCTAAGCTGATGATACTGTTGTTTATTGTCAAGCTAAAACAGTTGGTAAGGCTTTCCAGCTTTTGAAATCTGCATTCAACATCATCCAGACAGATTTGTTCCACCTCAAACTTGTCCTAAATGCCAACAAAACCAAAGGGATGCTTTTTTCAAATAGGAAGTTGGTCTCAGCAGTTCGTCCTCTGATTTCATCCTCAAATGGTGTCCCCATTGAGTTTGTTGATTCCTATAAATATTTGGGTATCTTGGTCGACTAGCATCTCTCTTTTAAGCTCCATGTGGAAAACTTGGTAAAGAAACTGAAAGTTAAACTGGGTTTCTTTTTCAGAAACAGATCCTGTCTAACTCTGAATGCTAGGAAACACCTTGTATATGTGACCTTCCTTCCCTCCATTGATTACGGTGACATTATTAAGGGTGAGGAGTTCAGTTATCTGGGAGAGACTCAGAGTAGAACCGCTGCTCCTCCACATTGAGAGGAGTCAGTTGAGGTGGTTCAGGCATCTGGTAAGGATGTTCCCTGGGCACCTCCCTAGGGAGTTGATTTGGTCATGTCGGACTGGGAGGCAATCCCAGGAAAGACCCAGGACAAGCTGGAGAGAATGTATCTCTGTGGGCCTGGGAGTCCTCCCAGAAGAGCTGGAAGAGGTGGCTGTGGAAAGAGATGTCTGGTCCTCCCTGCGCAAGCTGCTGCTCATCTGCTGCCCCCCTGACCCAACTTTGGAACAAGTGGAAGATAATGGATTAATCAATGGATGGAGGTCCTGATACGGGATCCTGTTTTACCCCAATTACCAGGAGTACCTCAGTATTGTCCAGCAGCTGTGATTTGAGCTGTTCCAGTCAGACATCCCTTGGTTTCTCCCTAATTCCTCCAGAGCCCCTGTGTCTACTGCACCAACTCCAAAGCTCCCTGAGCAGCCAGAAAAGACTGATCCTCTAAAGAATCCTGCCCAGCCAGCAGCAGCTGATTCTCTACGGAACTCAGTAGCCAGCAGCAGCAACTGCATTACCTGAGCCAAACGAGCAGACAACATCAACTACTGTATCACCTGAGCCCTCTAAGTAGCCATCAGCAGCACAATCTCCTCCAGGATCCTCATCGCTGTCATCATAATTTCCTGTGTCACTAGCAACCACAGAACCATTTTCAGATTCCCACCACTCATTGCTTCCATGACCTTTCTCCACCTTGAACCCAAGAGGATTTTTTTTTTCTTGTTCCCAGGTTTGAATCCCAGTCAGTTCTTTAAGTTTTTGAATAGATCTCTGCATTCCGTGTTCCATCTCCACCCTCCAGTGTTCATGTATTTTTATTTTATTTTGGGTCATAGGGTGATGACCCTTAGAGAGGCACTAGTATTAGGATCTGTGCTTATGTTAGTATTATGTAGCCTTTTGTGTTTTTTATTAGATTTCCTGTGGTTCTTGATATTAAATGTGAATCAATTCCCTTGATTTTTTTTCCCTTTGTAGTTCTGCTCCTACCCTTTTGTCTCCTTTCCAGGAGTTTGTTTTGTGTACCTTTATAGTCTGTATTCTTCAGTTGATCCCCCATTTATGCATTGTTCTTCCCATAGCCAGTCATGTTTGCGCCCATGTGTGTTTCCCAAAATTTATGTTTGTCTTTTTGCTGCCTCCACAGCATTTTGATTTTTGTAAACAAATCAGTTTGGCGCTTCAAGCCTTTTAGTTTGTCTGCAATTTTGGGTTACAAGCTAAACCATGACAAAAGTAATGCATAGTTGTGTATCGGAATGAAAATGACACATATTTTTTTATTTTATTTTATTACAGATAAATTCTATAAAATATATGGTGGACATTTGTATTAATTTGTATTCTCTAATATATGTAACTATGTCTACATTCACACTGGAAGCAAAAGCAGCACAAATCCAATACTTTTTTTCACATATCCGTTTTTTTTTTTTGTTTGTTTGTTTTGTTTTCATGTCAGTTTGAAAATAAAAAATCTAAATTTCTCAGATGCAACCCCATTTTTTCATATGGGGTACTAAATCAGATACTTAATGGATGTTTTGCAAACCAACTTTTATCTCATTGAGGGAGGGGTATTTAAATCAATCCAACTATTGATAATATTGATCCTAACATCATGTAGTTTACAGCTTACAACTCCAAAGGTCTTCAGCTACAGAACAGAAGTCTCACCTTTATGCTTTATGCTTTTTTTTGCTAAATTTGTGTGCCACGTCCTTGATGACTAAGAATCTAAAACAACAAACGATACCAATGTTAATGGGGGACTAAATTGATACTAGTATGACAAGATCAGTACTTGAGTTTGTTTCACTTTCAGTATACCATCCATCCATTCATCCATTCATCCAGCCATCCATCCATCCATCCATTATCTTCCGCTTATTCTGAAGTCTGGTTGCGGGGGCAGTAGCTTGAGCAGGGAGCCCCATACATCGCTTTCCACAGCCACCTCTTCCATCTCTTCTGGGAGGATTCCAAGGTGTTCCGAGGCCAACTGAGACATAGTCTCTCCAGCTTGTCCTGGGTTTTCTCCAGAGTTTCCTCCCAGTCAGACATGCACGAAGCACCTCTCTAGGGAGGTGCCCAGGGAGCCTCCCAACCAGATGCCTGAACCACCTCAACTGTCTCCTCTCTATGTGGAGGAGTAGTGGTTCTACTCTGAGTCGCTCCTGGATAACTGAACTTCTCACCCGATCTCTAAGGGTGAGTCCAGCTACCTTGCGGAGGAAACTCATTACGACCACCTGTATCCACATTCTCATTCATTCGGTCACTACCCAGAGTTCATGACCATAGGTGAGAGTATGAACATAGACTGACTGGTAAACAGAAAGCTTTACCTTACAGCTCAGCTTTCTCTTCACCACAACAGACCGGTACAGAGTCCGCAATACTGCAGACACTGCACCAATCCGTCTGTCAATCTCAATGTCAGTATGCCACCCCCTTCCAAAAATACAGTGCTGCTCCAGAGTAGGAAGCGACTATCAATTGTAAACATCGAATGAGTCATATCAGATAAAATTTTAATTGGTTCTGATTGTACAACAACTTGAGAATCAATACACACATGTTAACATGTGTAGGATCAATTTAATTTATCAATTTATTTCCATAAACAAAGTGATGTTATGTTTTATTCTGCACGTGTGTTGCTTCAGGGCATGTATGCATGTATGTATAAAGAATGAAACATTATTTCCCTTCCACTTCACAATTATATTCTACCTTTTTTTTTTTTACTTTGTTCTGGTCTATCACATACAATACCAATGCAATACTTCAAAGTGTGTGGTTCTAACAGCACAAAATGTGTAAAAGTTCAAGAAGTTTAAATACTTTTTTCGTGGTACTACACAAATGTTACTAAAATTTTCAGAAATGCTCCAATCTTTCCATCATGTCTGCAAATAATGCAATCAAAAATGTCTTTAATACAGCCTTTTACCAAAATTCTAAATATTGTATTGACTTGAAGTACCTCCTATTTTGCCTTTACTTTAGACTCTAGGAGTTGTATATAAAATTGCTCCTAGTCTAGTCTAGCTGGCTGATGGAGGCAAAGCCTGCCTGACAGTAACTCTTACAGTTTAACGCTTACATTTGGCTGTTTACAAAGTCTAATAAGCATGTCCCTGTGGCGGACCGTGCATCTGCAGAGGAGAAGATTGCATTTTAGCTCCATTGTGGGGCTTGTGGTCCCCTCATCTGATCTGACAGGCACTATGACAAGTCCTATCTGCCAGCTAGCTGATAAGTGCAGCTTGAGCTGCGCTCAGGTCTCCCTCAATCCAATCATATGACAGTCCCAGTGAATAGCTTCACTCGCCACAGCATGGCAGGACTATCCTAGCTCACTCACTAATACAGTAACATTGCAGGCTGTTGGTGGAAAGCAAGACACACAGAACGTTTGAGTGCTGTGTGCTTCATCAGCTTGAATTCTGCAAGCTAAATTGTGATGTTTGGTTCATCAATTGATGTATTCAGTGCAATGCATAAAGGATGCAAAAAGGAACACAGCATTTTGGAAATACCTTTTTTTATTTTCTTTTTCAAAAAGTAAATTAATATAATCTCCTTTGAGACAGAAATTGTCCTAAATGTTTATTTTATTTATTTATATTTGGGGGTTATTTCTCTCAGAAATGATTCAGTTGTTTCTACAAGCACTATTGCTTTAATGCATTAAGGTACTCTTTAGAAAGTTTTTTTTATTATTATTCCCATGGTAAAATAAATCAAAATACTTAAACATCAAACCTCTACTTGGACCAAACTTTGGTTTCAAACAGTCTCTGATCTAATAGAAACTTTAAAAAAAAATGCAGTTCTCTAACTCTCCCGGAGACTTGTTGTTGCCTGCATAAAAATGTTTCAAGCACCAAGAGTTAAACAACACTTTCATGGTACAGTTACTTCTATTGCCTCCTGTAGAAGACAATTACCTCAAATGGTATAGGAGCTACAGCAACAACAAACAAAAGCATACTACAAGCAACAAATAAACATAAAACCATTCACAGTGGTTTAAAAGTATAACAAATGGAGCAATTTTTCAAAACCTAATTTAGTACATTAATTATGAGACAAAGGTACAATTGAAATTAGATCGATTAATAGATAAACATAATATTTTAAGTAGTAGTCAGTATGCGTATAGAGTAAAACATTCAACATCAATGGCTCTAATGGAACAAATAGAAGAGTTACCAACTGCTGTTGACCAAAAACAGTATTGTGTTAGTGTTCTATTTCATATAGGCTTCGCCCTTTAAGGCCCTCGCTAATGGGTTTTATCCCATCATGCAAAGCATGGCACTGAAAAGTTTAGTCCACGCCCACCTGTTGTGTGGGCCCCACCCGGTCCATATAAATTACGTTAAGAGCGAGTATTAGGCTTCCATTTTTCTTCAGCAAACGATTAGCAGTGACCTTCAAACATTGAGATGTCCTGCACAAAAACCATTCGCCTGTGTCCGTCCTGCAAGATTGGCTACTTGCTGAGCTTCGACCGGCATGACACCTGCGAAGGATGCCTGGGTCCCCACCACGCCGCCCGCACCTCCTCCTGCCACCTCTGTGACCTCCTCCCCCCGGAAGAGAGGCAGAGGCGAGCAGCCTTGCTCAAGGCTAACGTTGAGGAATGCCTCTCCATGGCAGGAGACTGTTCACTGGACGATGCCATCGACATTTTTGATGCGTGCTCTCTGAGCGAATCGGATGGTTCCTCCGGGACAGGCGGCATCAGTAGCAGCCCCGCTGCTCACTCCCTCCCAGAGAGCGTAGTATTGGAACGGGGGATGCCGAGCAGATGCTCATCCCTCCCGGGCCTTTCCGCCTCAGCGGCTACACCGCTCCCTGCCATCGGTGCCCTACTTTCGGAGCTGCCCGGCATAATCTGGGAGGCTGCTGACACGAAGGGACTTTCCGTCTCCCTCCTCCCCCCGCCCAGATCGGATGATCTAGCGGGAAGGTTTGGCTCCACCCCGGCTCACCGTCCTGATCCCATCTGGCCTCGTTTCCCAGCAGTGACGTCCTACTGGAATGAGGCTGCAGCCAGACCTGGTAAATTGAGAGTGCCCGTCTTCACATTCGCTCCCATCACCAGAGTGGAAGGGTTTACAGAAGGGAACTTTCCCTTGGTACCCCCCTGTAGCCGAACATGGCGGAAACTTTCGGAGCAAAGTTGTCCAGGTTGGACTAGCGTCCTGTTCCTCTGGGGAAGCGTGGCTAGACGATGACGTCGCTCTCCAATCGAGCTCACCAGTGTGCGTTCCAGGCGGCTGTAGCAAACCATAACGTGGCGCTGTTGGCGTCAGCATTTCAAAGAGGCTGGAGGACACAAACCTGCCCGAGGAGACAAAGAGCTCCCTCTGCAAGGTGTCTAATGTCATCCTCAACCTGTGTGCCTCCTCTGCTGTCTGCCTGTCTCGCATCGCAGCCTGGATGACGATGACCCAGAGGTCCACCTGGCTCCGTCACTCCCCCTCCCTGCTGGAGAAACTGCAGAAGGACCTGATGGAAGGGCCCATCGTGATGGACGTGCTGTTCGGGACCAATTTCAAGGCCATGCTGGAAAAGTAGAAAAAGTCAGAGGAGGTATCAGAGACTGTGCACCATCTGATCAAGCTGCACACCTCATCCCGCCCCTTGGCCCGCTGGAAGGATCGTTGTGGCCAAAGGCAGCAACAGAGACGTTCCACAGCTGCAACAGCGTCCTCCCACTCCACTCTGCCACCACCCCCGCCCATCAGAGAACAGCCCTTTTCATCCTGGCAACCAGCGGTACAGCATTTCCCCAAAGATTGCCAACAGGTGACGCCCTGGGACAACAAACCGCAGGGCTCACGGGAGAGAAGATTCAAGAAATGACTCCTTGGGATGTGTGTGTGCAAAATGATGACATGAGTTTTGAAATAAAACACGAACATCATTCAAAGATTAAAGTGTCTGATTTCAGCCTGTCTGTCAGTTCGAATTATCTCAAAGCGGCTTCTCCTCACACATCCTCCACACAAAACGAGCTGGTGTCCTCAAAACAGGTTTTTCAAAATCACTGCAGCTCAAAGGAACACACAAAATGCTCGTGTGACACAGCAGCCAAAAGTGAATGTTTTCAGCAGACCGAGTCCAGTGGGAAACCTCGCTCTCAGCCTGGGCTGCGCACTGCCTCCTCTCATCGCAGCGGTGTCAAACGCGCGCTCCCACGGCACCAGTAGTTTTCACCCAAACGGCGCCACGTTGATGAGGGCGTGCACACCTCTCCTCGGCACACGCCGGCTCACACCAGCGTGAATGTGAGCCCGCAGCCTGAGCGTGGCACGGAAACGCGCTCAGAGCCCTTTTGAGAAAGCCTCTCCTTGGGTCACGCGGAACACACTTCCGCGACATATGATAGCGGTAGAGGCTGTAAACTGGCTGACGTCCGTAAGAAACATGACGCATCACAAAAACGCACGCCCACTCCCCGAACATTACGCAGAGTGACAGCGGACGTGCTCTAGACAGATGGATGACCCATCTGATCAGCAGGGGTTATACGCTGCAATTCGCAGCTCAATTTGTCTCAATTTTAGAGACGGTTCTGTCATCCCCAGACCAGATCTCATCCCTACACTTAGAAGTTCAGGAACTGCTGGTAAAAGATGTCATTTCCAGGCTTCTCGACGGAGAAGAAAACACAGGGTTTTACTCACGTTACTTCCTGGTCTGAAAACGGACCGGAGGGATGAGACCCATTTTGGATTTGTCAATTTTCAACAAGGCAATCATGGAGAGACCGTTTCACATGTTGACAACCAGACAACTGTTAGACAACATTCAGCAAAACAATTGGTTTATCTCCATTGATCTGAAAGACACCTACTTTCACATCCCAATCATCCCAAAGCACAGAAAGTTGGCACAGAAAGTATCAAAGGGCCCGGTACCCCATACTCCCAGAGTACCCCCCCACAGTGTTCCCCAAGGGACACGGTCAAACGCCTTCTCCAAGTCCACAAAGCATATTAGACCAATTGGGCAAACTCCCACGCACCCTCCAGGACCCTGCTGAGAGTGTAGAGCTGGTCCAGTGTTCCACGATCAGGATGAAAACCACACTGCTACTCCTGAATCTGAGGTTCGACTATCCGATGGAACCTCCTCTCCAGAACCCCTGAATAGACCTTACCAGCGAGGCTTAAGAGCGTGATCCCTCTGTAGTTTGAACACACTCTACGGTCCCCCTTTTTGAATAGGGGGGACCACCACCCCGGTCTGCCAATCCAGAGGAACTTCCCCCGATGTCCACGTAATATTGCAGAGTCACGTAAGCCAACACAACCCTACAACATCCAGAGCCTTAAGGAACTCCGGGCGAATCTCATCCACCCCTGAGGCCCTGCCACCGAGGAACTTTTTAACCACCTCAGTGACCTCAGCACCAGAGATTGGAGGGCCTGACCCAGAGTCCCCAGGCTCCGCTTCCTCAGTGGAAGACATGCCGGTGGGATTGAGGAGGTCTTCAAAGTATTCTGCCCACTGACCCACGACATTCCGAGTTGAGGTCAGCAGCACACCAACCCCACTATAAACAGTGTTGGTGG
>NC_056501.1:31424095-31429331 GCF_014905685.2 Nematolebias whitei | reverse complement strand
CCCGAGACGCCAGATGGTGGGCCAGCATCGCCTCGAAGCTGTACAGAAGTCATTCTACGTGGCCTTTCCAAACTCCTCCCATGCCCGAGTTTTTGCCTCAGCGACCACACGAGCAGCATGTCGCTTGGACTGCCGGTACCCATCAGCTGCTTCCAGGGTCACACAGGCCAAAAAGGCCCAATAGGACTCCTTCGTCAGCCTGACAGTATCCCTCTCCGCCGGTGTCCACCACCAGGTTCAAGGGTTGCCGCCACGACAGGCACCGACAACCTTGCGGCCGCAGCTTCGGTAAGCAGCCTCAACAATAGAGGCCCACTCTGACTCATTGTCCCCCATCTCCCCCGGAACATGTTCAAAGTTCTCCCGGAGGTTGGAGTTAAAGCGCTGTCTCACAGGCGAGTCTGCCAGACATTCCCAGCAAACCCTCACAATACGTTTGGGCCTGCCAGGTCTGACCGGCATCCTCCCCCACCATTGGAGCCAACTCACCACCAGGTAGTGATCAGTGGACAGCTCTGCCCCTCTCTTCACCCGAGTGTCCAAGACATGTGGCCGCAGATCAGGTGTGACGACGACATAGTCGATCATGGAACTGTGGCCTAGGGTGTCCTAGTGCCAAGAGCACATATGGACACCCTTATGCTTGAACATGGTGTTTGTTATGGACAATCCATGACGAGCACAAAAGTCCAACAACAGAACACCACTTGGGTTCAGATCGGGGGGGCGTTCCTCCCAAACACATCCCTCCAGGTCTCACTGTCATTACCCATGTGAGCATTGAAGTCCCCCAGCAGAACAAGGGAGTCCCCAGGAGGTGCACTTTCCAGTACCCCCTCCAAGGACTCCAAAATGTGTGGATAATCTGAAATGTCGTTTGGTGCATAAGCACAAACGAGTCAGAACCCGTCCCCCCACACAGAGGCAGAGAGAGGCCATCCTCTCATTCACCGGGGTGAACCCCAACACACAGGTACCAAGATGGGGGGCAATAAATATGCCCACTCCTGCTCGGCACCTCTCACCAGGGGCAATTCAAGAGTGGAAGAGTGTCCAACCCCTCTCAAGGAAACTGGTTCCAGAGCCAGAGCCATGCGTAGAGGTGAGTCTGACTATTTCTAGCCAGAACATCTCAACCTCACACACCAGCTCAGGCTCCTTCCCCACCAGTGAGGGGACATTCCACGTCCCAATAGCCAGCTTCTGTAGCTAAGGATCAGACCGCCAGGGTCCCCACTCTCAGCTACCACCCATCCCACATTGCACCCGACCCCTTTGGCCCCTCCCACAGGTGGTGAGCCCATGGGAAGGGGGACCCACGTCTCCTCTTCGGGCTGTGCCCTGCCGAGCTCCATGGGTAAAAGCCCGACCACCAGGCGCTCGCCCGCATGCCCCACCTCCAAGCCTTGCTCCAGAGTGCGGCCCCGGTGACCCACGTCCGGGCGAGGGAACATCAAGTCCATTTCTTTTTCTCATCATAGTGGTGTTTGGGCTGCACTTTGTCTGGTCCCTCACCTAGGACCTGTCTGCCTTGGGTGACCCTACTAGGGGCGTGAAGCCCCTGACAGCATAGGTCCTAGGATCATTGGGACACTCAAACCCCTCCACCACGGTAAGGTGGCAGCCCAAAAGCCGGTACGCGGAAACATGAACACACAGAGGGCGACTTGGAAAATTTCTTTGAAATTTAACAAGAAAACCATCTAAAACGACTATTTGTTTGCTCGACTTTACAGTAAAGGTGTGTCTCAGTTGAATTTTTACTTAATATATGTACTTTGATGGTCAAATCAGCTGCATTTCGTTGGAGCAGCAAAGTTAAGCTAATTTAGTTGCTCCAGGCAGACGACGGTGGCAGGCTATGGCAAGCCAATTTTATCATTAATAGCCACTTTTACCTATTACATGATATAATGGCATGCCTTACTACTCGACTGCCATCTAGCAGCTGAAAATGGTGTTCAATTTTTTTCTGTCAGAATGAATGAAAACGGTCACATCTCAGCCAAAAATTGGTTGATACATATAGGGAAAAAAATCCGAAAATATGTTGCTTCGGCGTATAAGTCGCAGGGCATGTAAATTATGCAAAAAAAAAACCTGTGACTTATAGGGCGAAAAATACAGTACATGATATTTAGTAATAGAAATAAAATTATCAAAGTCCCATTTAAAATTGACAATATTGAAATTCATAGAGTTAATTAAATACATTTTTGGGATGTTGTTATTGATGAGAAGCTGACATGGAAATCTCATGTAAATTACTTAAGAATAAAAATAGCAAAATCAATTGCATTACTGTATAAAGCAAAAGAGTTTTTGAACAAAAACATTATGGATATTATACAATGTAATGATTGTTCCATATTTAATATATTGTATTGAAGTTTGGGGAAAATCATTCAAAACAATTACAAACCTTATTTTCTTTTTTATTTTTTTCTTCCCTATTTTCATTTCACAAAAAGAGCTGTAAGAATTATTAGTAGAAAGTGCTATGGTTACCCAACAAATCTATTATTTCATCAGTCGAAATTATTAACATTT
Source organism: Nematolebias whitei (assembly GCF_014905685.2). Lineage (NCBI taxonomy): Eukaryota > Metazoa > Chordata > Actinopteri > Cyprinodontiformes > Rivulidae > Nematolebias > Nematolebias whitei. The sequence continues at coordinate 31,426,781 of NC_056501.1, read as the reverse complement.
TAAGATTTGGTTGAATATAGCATTTTAGAAGTCACGTATAAAGCTCATAAAAAATATTACCCTCAAATATTCAATTAAAATGTGTTAAAAAGAGAGTCATTATAACCTGAAGGGAATGGAAATGTTTGTAAAAACTCCTTTTAGAACTATCTGAAGGAGCACTGTGTTGTAATTCAGGGAACATGATTATGGAATTGTCTTGATATCACCATAACATTTTCTAAAACAATTTATATGTTTAAAAAGATGATTAAGTTAAAATTGATGGGAATGATACCATGTGAAGGATATTTAATATTTTTTTGTTTTCATTTTGGTGAATGTTCAATCCTAAGTAGTTGTTTGTTTGTAGTTATTATATATATGTTTTTTAATAAGGAACAGATATAAGAATTTTTTTTCTTCTTTTTTCACCCTTTCATTCAATGTTTTTTTTTTTTGATGAATTTGTTTTGTTTCTGTTGTTTATTTTAAGTGAATGAATAAATAAACAAAAAAAAATCTTGAACAAAAAAATAAATTACTCCATGTATACAGGATACTAAATGTGAAAGCATAACTTAAGTAAAAAAAAAAAAAAAAAAAGTTTGATCTGCCTGTCTGACATGGCTAAACAAAAAAGGTGAACTGACCTGAATGTATGGTATGGTTTGGTGTGGTATAAAGTTTATTCATTTTAAAAAAGTACCAAACAATTCCATAACAATATAAAAAAAGATACAAGAGATTTAAAATGAAAGGCAGCAGAAAGAAGAAAAATTCTTATTAGTAATGTAATGACCTGAATGTGAAGTCTCACCAAACATAAAATGGCTTGTTATACCTGCATAAGAGCCATTTCAACAAGAAACTTGCCGGTAAATACATATGATAGCTAAGAACTTTTTTGGTAATTTTTGTTGTTTCGACTTGTTGTAAATATATTTTAAATATTAGTTTAATTAATATACACCAAAGCTTTTTTTGTTTGTTTTTGTTTAGTGTGTGTGTGCTTGTGTGTGTGTTCATTTAAAACATCCACCCATCCATCCATTTTCTTTACCCGCTTATTCCATTTTGGGTCACAGGGGTCGCTGGTGCCCATGTCCAGCAATCACTGTGCGAGGGGCGGGTACACCCTGGACGGGTCGCAAGTCCATCACAGGGCCACATAGAGACAAACGAGACAAACAACCAATCACTCTCTCATTCACACCTAGGGACAATTTAGAGTTACCAATCAGCCTAACATGCATGTTTTTGGTCTGTGGGAGGAAACCGGAGCACCCGGAGAAAGCCCACGCATACACGGAGAGAACATGCAAACTCCACCCAGAAAGGACCCTGGACCGGGGTTTGAACCAAGTACCTGCTCGCTGAGAGGCAGCAGCTCTACCAGTTGCGCCACCGTGCTGCCCCATTTAAAACATGTGGCTAAATATTAACTGAACAAAAATATAAATGCAACACTTGTTTTTGTTCCCATATTCAATGAGCTGAACTAAAATATGTAAGACTTTTTCTATGTACACAATAGGCATTGTTCTCTCAAATATTGTGTCTCTCAGACACATTGTGTAAATCTATGTTGGTGAGCACTTTGCCTTTGCTCAGATATTCCAGCCACCTTACAGGTGTGGCACATCAAGATGCTGATTAGACAGCATGATTATTGCACAGGTGTGCCTTAGGCTGGCCAAAATAAAAGGGCACTCTAAAAATGTTCAGTTTCATCACAGAGCACAATGCCACAGATGTTGCAAGCTTTGAGGGAGCTTTCAATTGGGATGCTAACTGCAGGAATATCTATTTGTCTATATGTGGCTGTGTCTATATAATACAGTTTATTGTTTTGCTAGAACACTTGCTAAGGTTTTACAGCTTTTACAGTCTGCATTCGACATCATCCAGTCAGATATGTTTTGTCTCAAACTTGTGCTAAATGCTAATAAAACCAAAGGGTTTGTTGTTTTCAAACAGGAAATCAGTACCAGCAGTACGTCTTTCTATTTTATCTTCAAATGGTGTTCTTATAGAGTTTGTTGAATCTTACAAATATTTGGGTAACGGTTGATTCATATCTTTCTTTTAAGCCTCATGTTGAAAATATGGTAAAGATATTGAAAGTATAACTAGGTTTATTTTTCAGAAATAGATCCTGTCTAACGTTGAATGCTAGGAAATGCCTTGTAACTGCTACTTCCCTCCCCTCCAATGAATATGGTGACATTTACATGAATGCCCCTACAAGCATCCTGCAGATGTTGGATGCTGTCTATCATGGTGCACTAAGATTCATAACTGGCTGTAATTACTGTACCCACCATTGCACCCTTTCACTGGTGAAATGGACATCATTAACTTCATGCAGACTCTCTCACTGGTACATTTTCATCTTTAAATCCCTTCTTGGTCAGTTGCCTTCATATATCTCCACCTACATGTCACTCCGTGAGTGCAGCTATAGTGTGCGCTCTCAAGACATAATTACCTGCAGTGTACCCACAGTGTGGACCGAACTTGGCAAAAGGGCCTTATGTTACTCCGCTTCTGTAAACTGGAATTCCTTGCAGAAAGATCTGAAGCCGTCGACTTTGACCACTCTAAAGGATTTCAAACAAATGTTAAGTTCATGGCAAAAGCCAACGTAGACATGTTCCTGTTTTTAGTATGTTACATTGCTTTATATGGCAGCTGTTTTTTTTTT
>NC_056501.1:31410053-31423695 GCF_014905685.2 Nematolebias whitei | reverse complement strand
TTTTTTTTTTTTTTTTTTTTAACCTTAGGAGTCAAATTATTTTCCCTTCTAAAACATTTACCTGTACCTGAATTTTAAGTATTATTCAAAGTAATCTTATTTGCAAAGTTTTAGAAGATCATGCATGAGTGGTTATTTTCTTAACACCTACTGAATGATCAAACAAAGGAATACCTAATTTGTATTTTTTACAAACATATATACTATATATAATGTTAGAAAAACAGTTGTTGACTAAGATTAAAGTAAAAAAAAATGGTTATTGGAATAAATTGATTTTGATATACATTTTTCTTGGACTTGCAATTAGCTTTTATTTATCTTTTAACTGAAGACTAAATTTTGCTTTTCACGAGATATTTTTAAAGTTCAATATTGATATTTTATTAAAGACTAACCTGTTTTATTTCTCTTTATATACATTATTGTGTCACAATTGCACAACTAAAATGTAACAAGACACTCAGCACAAAATATGTTAATATATTTAGGAAAAATGTTTTGCCACAAATCTAACTGATGGACATCTCTCTTGATTAATTTACCGTGAGTTTCTTATGAGTTTATGGATGGTGCTATAATTATAGATAACCTTTAAACTTATTAAAATTGTCTGACCTTCATCAGGTTAGAGGGTGTGGAGATGTACAAAAATATTCTCTTCCTCATCATTAGGCTGTTTTTTAGGGATTTCCACAGCAAGTTATCCTCCTCCATCCCACTGTGTCCTCTCTCCAACTACCTCCATGTCCTCTCTAACTGCATCCATATTAAAATATCACACCACAGTATCGCCTCTTTGGTCTTCCTCTTTGTCATTCCTCTGACAGCTGCATTTTAAACATCCTTTTACCAATATGCCCACTGCCCCTCCTATGGACATGCTCAAACCATCTCAGTTTGGCTTCTCTAACTTCAAACTTTATTCACAATAGACTAATTACCAACAATAAAATTACCTTAATTAAATTAAATTAAACTCATTAAAACTATTAATTAAATTAATTAGTTATTTCATACTATTTTCATGTATTTCATTCATCCTTCCATTATATTTTATGTCAATGTGTGAGTGCAGCTACAGCGTGCACTCTCGGGACATTATTACATGTAGTGTCCCCTCAGTGCGGACTGAACTAGGCAAAAGAACCTTCTCCTACTCCGCTCCCGTTTCCTGGATAATCTTGCAAAAAGATCTGACTCTTTCGACCTTGACCTCTCTAAGTGGCTTCAAATATTTGAAGTTCCTGGGAAAAAAACAATGACTTGTTCTTGTTTTAGTTTTCTACACTGCCCTACATTCTAGCTGTTTTTTATTTTGTTACATTTTACTTTAAATACCATTTATTTTCACTTGTTTAAAAAAAATCTCAATTTGTATGCATACTTTATGATTGTCTATTATTGTCTTTGTTGTCTACTGTTGTCATCACTCTTTGTTAAAATTCAGGTCTCTCTTGTAAATGAGTCCCTGAGGCTCAGTGGGATTAATCTGTATAAATAAAGGTTGAATAAATTATACCCGCTTCTTTCTTTTCAAGTCACGGGCGTCACTGGTGCCCATATCCAGCAATTACTGTGTGAGAAGTGTGGTACACATTGGACAGGTTGCAAGTCCTTCACAGGGATACATAGAAAAATGAGATAAACAATCATTCACTTTCTCACTCGCATGTAGGGACAATTGTGAATTACCAGTCAGCCTAGCATGCATGTTTTTGATCTGTGGGAGGAAACAAAGTGGGAGAGAACAGTTGTGAGTTTCAGGAAATCACAACTCATAGAGTCATACTGTGGTCAAAATACATGCAAGGGTCATTCACAGAGGGGCAGAAAAGGCAATAGGCTATTTATCAGAGGGGTTTGGTGAGAATCAATGGTCAGAAGACATGGGGGGTAGAGGTATGGATTTCAGATAGGCAGAAGTTATCCGTCTTGGACAAGACAAAATAGAGAGGAATTTGTGGTAATGAAGTGGGTCAATAACAAGACCAGGAACAAGAATGCTAGAAACTTCAGGCACAGGGCAATCAGATAATCTGGCAGGGAGGCAGAGACTGAGAAGTGCTTAAGAAGTGCAGTACACAGGTGCAGCAGGACGAAGACTGGTGGTGACACAGCTGAGCTGAGTGAATCTAATGAGTGGAGTTGATGAGTGGAGGAGTTTAGCAGGGCAAGCATAAAATACACATGGGCCTGGCTTAACATGAAACATGAATCTTTACAAACTCATGGAAATTATTGGGGTTGAAACTTTTTTCTCAACTTTAAAGGTGACAAAATTACTGTGTAATAAATGTGCTACAGAGACTATCTCCCACCACACCTGCAGATGCTGCAGGAGTGGTGGTAAACTCTGCTCTCACAACAAAGCATTTGTGATGTGACCATGTGTGTCCTTGTGTTCAACATGTGTCCCTGATTCCATTGCACAAATGACTGAAAAAGAAAGGAACATCTAAAGAGATAATTTCACCAAAGCATAACATGCTGACGGCAACTTGGTAGAGCAGACACTCTTTGCTTTGCAAAACAGTTTTCAACTCTACAAGAAATCCCAGGTTTATATCTGAAGAGCTCTCATGGCACAAGATGATCTAATGGCCAAAAGGGTTAATTTTGCCAGCTTCTTCTTCTTTCTGCTTTTTCCTCTTCAGAGGTTGCCACAGCGAGTCATCCTCCTCCATCTCACTCTGTCCTGTGCATCCTCTGGCTTCACTCCAACTACCTCCATGTCCTCTCTAACTGCATCCATATATCTCCTCTTTGTCTTTTTCCTGGCAGCTGCATTTTAAACATCCTTCTACCAATATACCCACTGTCCCTCCTATGGACATGTCCAAACCATCTCAGTCTGGCCTCTCTAACTTTATCTCATAGTTGGTCTAGAATTGCGCCGCTCAAGGTGGCTGCATGTCAGAATAGCTGTTACTTTCATTCTGGGATATTGCTTTTGAAAACTTTATTTCTTATTTTTTGTGTATGTAAACCCCTTTTTTTGGATGATTACTTCCTTTTGTATTGGATGTTGTGCAGCTGGAAGAATTTTTACTGAAACCTTTTTACTTTTGGGCATTTGTTATGAAGCGTAACCATGACAAAAGGGTAGTTTTTACAACCGTGAGCAGCTGATTAATATCTCAAAGCTCAAATATTACCTTAAATACAGCCCCAAATCCCAAATAAGTTGTAAAGGAGGGACCATGGATGCATATTTTGTTTACCTGACAGAGTTGCTTCAGTGACTGACTGCTGAGATGCTTGGAGCTGGCAGGAAACATGGCTCATGACAAGAAGAAGACCAGGATTATCCCTCAACACCTGCAGCTGGCTGTCTGCAATGATGAGGAGCTCAACAAGCTGCTGAGAGTAGTGACCATCAATCAAGGAGGAGTTCTGCTCAACATTCAGTTGGTCCTGCTGCCCAGGAGCACCGAGAGGCCCAATGGGTCTGAATGGACAGATTGGCATCTGCAGCCAGTTTCGTCAGATCCGCTGCGAGACGGACTGCTGTGGGACAGACTGCTGCAGGACGAACTGCTGTGGGAGATCCTTCTTGCCCATATCACAACTCTTAATGAAACCAGGATGATGAGTTACATTTAATTTCCCTTTGGGATTAATAAAGTATTTTGAATTGAATTAAATTGAATTCAACCTGTGCTGTACCTCTGATTATCTCATTCCTAATCGTATCCATCCTTGTCACTCCTAATGAGAACTTCGGCATCTTCATTTTTGCCACTTCCAGTTCTTTCTCCTGTCTTTTTTTCAATTCCCCTGTCTCCAGATCATACAACAAAGCTGGTCTCACAACTGTCTTGTAAACTTTTCATCTGACATTTTCTGACACACTTTTGTCACAAATCACTCCTGAAACTTATCTCCATGCACTCCATCCTGCCTGGACTTTATTTTTCACCTCTTTACCACATTCCCCATTGTCCTGGACAGTGGACCCCATGTACTTTAAGTCCTCCACTTTTGTGACCTCTGCTCCTTGTAGCCTCACTGTTCCACCAGCCTCTCTCTCATTCACACACATGTACTCTTGTCTTACTACAGCTGACTTTCATTCCTCTTCTTTTAAGTGCATATATCCAACCTCTCCAAGTTCTCTTCCACCTGTTTCCTGGTCTCACCACATATCACAATGTCATCTGCAAACATCATATTCCATGGGGATTCCTGCCTGACCTCATCTGTTAGTTAGTCCATCAACAGAGCAAACAAGAAGGGACTGACTCAGAGCTGATCCTTGATGCAATCCCACCTCCACCTCCATTAATTTTGTCCATTTACCTTAAAAAAAAGGAAAGTGGCAGAAATGTGTGCAATGGGGAAAAATAGCATATTTACAAGTCTATGATTGTGTTTTCTTTCTCCATGAAAGCTTATGGTTGGTTAGAAATTTGTATCAGAGAAGGCAGTGGGTTTATGCTCTGTGTGATTTGGCAGCCAGTCATTCATATGCCTCCTCGGAGTTTAGCAGTTTAACACGAGGCCTGTTAAAATGCTCCGGCAGCTGTCAATCTGGCTGCTATTCTGGCCGTGTTAGAACCAAGAAGGATAGAATAGAGGACTGCAGTCTCAGATACTTAATGTGCCTCCTCACTCCCCCACCTCCTGTATATTGTCAACAAGGCAGTTGGAATGTTTTGGAGGTAGAATAGCAAAGCTCTAATGAGAAGCATGCTACATAGTGTGTGTATCCCTGTGAAGGCAGTGGAGCCTCCAGTTGGTCAAAGGGTTAAGAGTGGATAAATGAAGCAGGCGGACTACAGATCACTTAGCATTCCTGTCAGGAAGGCTGGAGCACAGACTTTGAAAGGAGGCTTGGACTCTCAGCGTTCAGTGGAAGCTAGCAGCAGGTTCTCTAATAAAAACGTGGAGCCTATTGAGCCTTTCTAGGTCAAATGCCAGGTGGATCAATCAAAGGCACGCAGACCATTCCCCCTGGCAAGTCCACAGGTGGTACAAACTAGGAGACATAGTGTAGAAGTCAAAATTGTGGCCCAAAGGACTCCCTACAAATTCCCTTTAATCCTTGGCCTGGTCAGACTAACAGCAGTATATATGCTTGAAGGGCATGCTGGACACTTTTTTCACTGAGGGTGAGTTTCCTGCTGCTTCCCTTACAGGCTCCACATGAAAAAGTCCCTTTGTAGAGACACAGAGGGTTTTTCATATTTATATTCTCCCCACAGCTGAGACAACTTACGGCTGATGTCACTAAATAACTTCTCAAAAGAAGTAAAATACTTAACTGTCTCATAAACCATTTAGGACATTTCAAACAGAATACTAGAGCTGTGGTTTAGGTGAAACAATTTAAACCTTTGGCAGTTCACTGCATATATGGAAGCCTTTATTCTCTGTTACATGTTTTAATCAGGTTCAATTGCTTTGCTTCCAAGAACTCTTTCTAATGTCAGACTCTGGACATTTATCAAGGCTTTGTGAATAATTTGCATTTGATCACCAAACTGTGGTGCATGCGTCATTTCACAAGAAAAACATGTAATCAAATAAATTGCTGCCAGTAATGTAAGGCTAAAACTTTAGGATCAAGAAAACAGTAAATGCTTTGAAATATAAAAAAGAAACATTTGAAGTATAGCAGGACTTTGTACATTTTAGCTAACACTTCTGTTTCATTATTTTTATTTTAATTTACAACAAAGATTTTAAAACTGCTATTCACTATTAACCAATTATCAATCATCAAATGTAACTTGCAATCTTAAGATGTACCCCTAAAAAAACCAGACAAAAAAAGTTTATTTAAAGCTATTGACTAAAACATATCTCTCCACTTTACAATAATCAATGACTGTTTAAATGACTGTTTATAACTAAAGCAATAAATGTCATCAAGTTTAGGTTGGATATAATGACCTCATCTAACAAATTTTAACAAAGTAAAGGGGAATAAGAAAAAAGGAAAAACTGTGGCACTCGTGAATCACCTTTGCAAATGCCACTGAAAAGGCTGTTTTGCTTGAATTTAGAGACAGTTGCCATTTTCCTCCTGACAATGAATTCCATTAATCAATTTTCACTTTAACGTTAAACATAAAAGCAATCAAATCTTGTTACAGAAAAAAGTCAGCATGATTGATTAACAATGCTAAGCCTTTCATCCCTTTTAAAGGCATTATTCAGTATGAAAAGCTCTGTACTGAATTCAAGTTCAAGTATGTTTTATTGTCAACAAAGCCCATGCTCAGTAATCCAGGTATACAATCCATCATTTTTCAGTCGGGTCATCTGGACAGTTTCTTTTTTTTGTGCTGAAACGTTTCGCCTTTGATCTGGAAGGCTTCATCAGTCAAGGAAACGCACAACAAACTGATTCTTCCTCCAACAGCTTACTCCAAAGTGGAACAAACCAGTTCTGCGTGTGATAAGATGGTCTCTTTGGTACGCCCCCTCATCCATTGCTGGCCCTCTTCCTTGTTGACCTGACTGAAAAATGTTGGATTGTATACATGGATTATTGAGCATGGACTTTGTTTTCAACCAGTTTGACAAGACTGTCAACAAAGAAGAAGGCTGACAATGGAAGAGGGGGCGTACCAAAGAGACCATCTTATCACAAGCAGAACTGGTTTGTTCCACTTTGGAGTAAGCTGTTGGGGGAAGAATCAGTTTTGTTGTGTTTCCTTGACTGATGAAGCCTTCCAGATCGAATGTGAAATGTTTCAACACAAAAAAAAAGAAACTGTCCAGATGACCTGACTGAAAAATGTTGGATATGTTTTATTGTCAATTCATCACATGTGGTACATGAGGTGGAACTAAATTGTGTACACGGGGTCCCAGTTACATCCAACAATAGCAAAAATATAAAGTGTAAAAGGAAACAGTAAATAAAGATCTAAGATACAGTATAAACTGAGAGATACTCTAAACACTAATAGTACAACACAATATGCCATAAAACATTGTGAGTATGAGTCTGTTTGAGTAGATGAGTACGAATGAATACAGCAGCATGAAATGATCAGCAGCATGGCATCAGCAGCTTGGATAATCAGCAGCACATATCAACAATTAAAGTGACATTACAGTGATTTTTATTTTTTTTCACAGTGATAATCCTGATTAGGGATTTATGAGCCTAACAGCTTCAGGGTAGAAGCTACCCTGAAGAATAACATATTTTAAACATTATTTATTCATTTACTTTTGTGAAAATCTGTAAAGCTTTTAAGTCAGGGAGCAGGAAGTGTCTCAGGATGTCAATTTTTGAAGATACAAAGGGACATGGATAGACCTTGTAAGTTAAATTCAAATTCAAAAATATTTTATTAATCCCAAAGAGAAATTACATTTTGTTGTAACTCATTATCCTATAAAGCGATGTTATAGATACTTATGGCTGTGGGCAGAAAGGATCTCTTTAAAAGGTCATAGTAGATCTTAAGAAAATGGCCACAGATGCCGTCCGATCCATTCACCCAGACTCGGCTGGACTCTTGGTTCCCCCGGGCTGCAGGACTGCCCGAATGCTGGACTGAACTCCTCCCATTATGATGTCCACTCTTCCCAGCAGCTCGACGAGCTCCTCGTCGCTGCAGCCGGCCGGCTGCAGGTGTTGGGGTACAATCCCGGTCCTTCTGCTGTCATGAGCCACGTTTCCTTCTAGTTTCAGGATCTCAGTGGTCAGACACTCGAGCACAGCCGTCAGAGAGACGGGAATGCATCCACAGCACCTCCTTTTCAACTCATTTGAGATTTGAGGCTGTAGTTGAAATATTATTTGAGCAAATAAAGACGTTACCACTGGTAACAAAAAAGGTTGAATCATGTCATCTGGACTTCGTTTTTTTTGTTAAAAATAAACGTTTCGCCCCTCATCCATAGTGAAAAGGCCAGACTTCAGGGGTATCTGAGGCAGGCTTGAAACACAAGAGTCAGGGTGGCTTCTGGGTAATACCAGATGGCTAGGCCTCAGACTGACGAAGCCTCTTGGATGAGGGGCGAAACGTTTATTTTTAACAAAAAAAACGAAGTCCAGATGACATGATTCAACCTTTTTTGTTGTTATATACCTGGATGACTGAGAAAACAAACTTTGTGTTACCACTGGTACTACAAGTAGACACATACCAGTCACACAAACAAAGGTAATAAAATGTCAAATAAACTTGATGAGTTTTAAATATTCAAATAAACTTGAATAACAAATTAATGATCATATTATTTTCTTTTGATTATTGTTTGACAGCTCAGATCTATTTGTGCGATTTACAAGTTGATTCAAAGTGATGTTTCAGCACTTTTGTGATTTGGAAAGTGAGTTGAAGCAGCAGGGCCATGTGGCCCAACAAATAGAATTGTTTTGGGCATGCACACATAGAAGGTATTGAATATGCAGCAGGGTTGATGCAATCACAAAACTTGAGAAAGAACCTTGTTGCATGTGAAAGTAATGTGAAGACAAAACGAAGGGGGAGGAAGCCCACAAACCTATTTTATTAACACCTTGTTAGGTAATTGAAAAGAATATTATTCGAGAAACCGATGCTAAAAGATACAGAAATGGAACAGAGACCTGAAAGAAAAGACGTTTGAGTAATCACTCATAGTACAAGACAAAACAGTGCTGATAAAGAATGACAAAAATCAAGTTGTAAACGGTAAAGAGCCGTTAATTGGTTTATTTTTTTACTCCTCACAATTTCTTCCTGAACCAAAGAGACAATCGCACTTCCTTTGCTTTTTCACTGAAATGGAAAACAGGCAAAAGGGAGGAGTGCAGAAACTCGGGAGGGGAGGGTTCCTGCTTGACAAATTATGTAGTACAGCCGTGACGTCCGTTTCTTTTCATATTTGGACGGCTCTACTGGACGGCTCAATGTAGAGAACGGATCATCAAGATCCAGTTCCTTCAAAAAGTATATTTATTCTCTAATTTTGATATACAGTATTACATTTCATATCAGTTTCAATTTTCTATAACAAGCCTAAAAAATGTAACATTATAAATGTATTTCTTTTAAAAGCTAGTAAGACACAGAGACAAAACCAGTGCGCAAGACATTAGCTTTGTTATTTCTAGAAAGAACAAACAGTTGCTTGTTAAAAACTAACTTGGCTTACAATGCAAGCTTTTTAAATAAGTAATTCTAATGTACGAACAAAAAAATAAAAATATGCAGGCTGAATCTCATTTCTTGGTATCACCACTATCCCTACATTCTGAGTTAACTCTTGGTCTTTAACTTGAAGGACTGGCTGGTAAAATAATGACCTACAAAACAAGACTTCTTCGAGAAGCAGAAATGCCATCATTTGTCACTGATTACTTTTATGTAAATAGTCATAACATATATGTTTTGAACGAGTTCCAGTACACCATGTGATGAGTTATCTACAGTAAGGGTAGAATCATGACCAATCAAGGACATTTGTCTGGTCAGTTAAACATTAGATCTTCTTAAATGTGCCCGAGATTCTACACAATTTGAAAACAGTTCAAATGATTTTATCAAATGGAATAACTTGGTTATGTAGTCAGATATTCAATTTGATCAAAATAACAGAGGGAGCCTTCTTAAAGTGAGGCTGTGCTCAAGATTTGCAACTCAGAAAGCTTCCAAAAGCATTTTTGGGGAGATTTTCAGAAATATTTCCCTTTTATGTCACTTAAAAATAAAATCGGTTCAAAAGGATGTTGCATCCAAATAGGATTAAAGGATTTATGGCTGAGTTTTACATCCAAGAAGTCAAGTGGTGACTTTTACTTAATGCACAATGGAAACATAATCTAGTGATTTTCAAACATTTTACTCCTGAAAGCCTTTTTTCTTCAAACAAAGCTATAGCTTTTGTCCCTTTTGAGCCTCAAAATCCATGATGGTGTTTCTGCAAAGGGTGTATCATCCTTTATGCCATCCTTAAAATGTATTTTCAAAACCTTTTTCATTCTATAGAAATTTAATGATTACCTTGTGCTTTCATACCTCTGTTCAGTGATGAGATGTCAGATATGTGTAACCACCTGTTGAGACTTTTGTTTAACTCTAATTGGTGCTGAAGCCTCTGACATGTGTTAAATAACTTGAAATTGCTTGTTTAAACAATCTGTGCAACCATGTGCTTTTATAACTTTGTGAATGTATCCACATGGAAATATTTAGGCTTCAAGATGAGCTCAGCTACCATCATGAACAATGCTATAAATGTAAAACTCTAACCTTCATGATTCTTGGAACAAAAATTGGCAGCACAAATTGGTCAAAAAATTGAAATACGGTGGGTTGAATTGAATGCATGTGAATGCACAGAAGCAAGACACTAGTTTGCTGCAATGTAAAATATGTTTCTAGCTGTTTACTCTAGTTTGAACATAAAGAGCATCGTTGTAGAAGGTTATGGTTCATTCATGAATGCATGTTTTTGTTGGCTGTAGTAATGTGAGTGTGACCATCTGTGATTATTATTATCATGACAATGTATGCGTGATGTAAGCCAGTATGATTTAAAATTACCGATCACCATCAATCAAGAATCAGCTCTTTTAAAGCTTAAAAAGTTATTTGTTGTGTTTGTGTAACTAGCAATATATATATATATATATACATACATACATACATACATACATACATACATACATACATACATATGTAGTGAGTCACGTGAGGTACGTGTCACTGTTGTATGACACAATATATGAATTATATATGCATACAATATTCACGAGTTCTTCATTTTTCTGACTGTAAATGCCGTGCATTGAATTTAACAGAAATGTGAACGAGAGACGTTATTTATCTTTGACCCATCAAATGAATGGAATCATTTATTTTCAAAATCAAAGTTTAACATCAAACATTTACATTAATTTGGCAAAATATGAAAATAATAACAGACAGTTTCACAGAAAATGAACTTCAAATCACTCGGCGGTGATTTGAGGACTTTGCTTAAGATATTTCTAAAATATCTGTACTGATTTATGAGAGAGAGGTGGGTTTTAGAGTGAAAGGAGATTATCTTACAGAGAACTGTGTGAGGGAAGTTTAATCTGTTTAACCAGAAATTGCACGCTTCGTCAGATCCTCAGCCCGTCCACGGTACACTTGAGTCGAAGAGGAAATCTTTACCTGGTTTGACGATGGATCAGCTCAGTAAGAGTCCTTCAGACTGTTTCAGCGCCTCCGTTCAGAACAGCTAGAAATCCTCGGAGAGTCGTGCGTGGTTAGTTCAAAACAGAATTATAATCCCAAAACGTCCCTGGTTCTTCATAACTCCAAACTCTTCATAACCGGCTGCACTCTCAATCTGCTCATTCTGTTGGACTATCGGACCTGTTGTCAGCTCTCATTCCAACATCTCTCAGAACTCTCATTCTCTTGGAATTCTGGAATTCTTAATTCTTCTCATTCTCCCAGACTCTTGGACTCTCAATCTGAACTGAGAAGTTGCCACATTTTATTTGGGTCGACTTCCTGTTCAATTTAGAGCTTTCTGATTCGTGGAAGGACCAGAAAGAGGAGTGGTTTCTGACGTAAGTTGTTTATCAACAGTCGAGGTCAGAGAATGAAACTTGTTTAACATACAGAAAAGATTATTGCAGAAGCAGCAGACTTTTTGGAGTCTCACACTTTGTAATCTTCTGAAAAAGTAAAACATGACATTTCTTCTTCAGTAAACATTTTAGTTGACCGAAGACCAACCTTTCACATACTTACGACAGTTTGCTCATTTCAGACAGGAAATCAAGAAAGGCATATTCAGGTGATTTCTGCTTTGAATGAGGAACAAAAATCATTACTTACTGTTTATGTAAAATAAAAATTAGTCGTTCTTTTCAACCTGTAAAGCATTGAGTGAACTAACACAATTTGATTATCAAAACATTTGTAAGACAGTAATGATTATAAAGAATTGTCTTTTCTGCTTGATTAATTCAAGAAAGAAAGTTCATCAGATGGTTCAGACTTATTCAGATCAATGAAAATAACAGTCTCTGTCCATCTGGTAGATTTGAGGTTATCTGGTTCACTACAGTCCCCCCTTTGGAAATCATCACCTGTCCATGGGGATGAATTCCAACCGTGAACTTAGACCTTCAAATGTCCTTGAGCTTGATGTAATCCAGCAAGGAAGACCAAAGTCAGAAGTAATCCAGAAAGGAAGACCAAAGTCAGAAGTAATCCAGCAAGGAAACAAAGTCAAGGTAATTCCACAATGTTCTTGGTATTCCATTGTGTTGATTATAATCCCATATCGTCTCGATAATCCCATTGTAGCAATGCCTTAACCCCTTGGAAACAGAGTCTGTAATCCATTGGAAAAAGTCATATAATCCACAACGGTAAATCCACAGCGATTGGAAGTGTTGATTAATCAGCATACAGAGGGGTACCCTTGGATTGAACTGAAGAAGCGGCCACTGGATGAAGAGTTGAGACCAACGTCAGGATTGCAGGTCGCCTCCAGCGAAGGTTGTCTCCAGCGACGTCCAGCCTGTGCCGTTCTGGTTCAATGTGTCATGCAATTATGTGGTTTAAGGTGGGCTTATGAAGGGGATTTTACATAAGGCCTTAAACTATATGCATCTGGTGTGTAAGCTATTATGGTTGGGAACAGCTACAACTACCAGTTAAGGGGTGGAGAATGCTGAAAAAGGGGTACTACAGGGGTTTATGCCTATAGAAAAGTGTTCCAAACTATTTTTCCATTTCTAACTTGGTTTGAGTTAGCTTTACATGGTAAAATATAGTTTGGTGTAATTGTCTGTTGTCTTTTAGACGAACGACCTGAGATTGGGTGTTTGGTTTTCCCATAAATGTTTTGGAAGTCTATGGCGAGACTTATCAAAAAGAATTAGCTATCCCCCCGAATAGAATTGTTCGAGTAGGTTCGGCTTAAGCGTTGTGAGATCAATGTAGATTATGGTACTCAAAGTAGCAATAATATACATTGACTCCGCAAAGATTGCAATTTAGTGAATGAACTGCATGTTGGCATGGTTAAAGGCTTCTTAGTCTCTAACTTAACTACACACAAGATTCATTCTTACCTCAGAAACAACCAAAATCAACTAACAACGTTCCAACACCGACAAGAGTAGTGACTAAGCATCTAGAAACATCGTTTCACTGCCTCTCCTCACCCTGGTTGCCAGATTTCAGTCACGCTGTCCCGTTTTATCAAGGGTAGGTCCTGTGAGTTTAAACTATGGTTAATTTTATTATCCATTAGTTATCTACTGCTTGGATGACCCTTGTTCCCACGAGGTCTGATTTTGTGATGTCTTTGTCTCCTAAGGAGTTATTGCACGCCTTGTGTAATTTAACCTGGTTACGGTGTACCCATTTAACAGTTGGCTCTTTTTGGCCTTTACTGATTTTTATCTGGTAGATAATTGGAGACACTTTGTCGGTTATCAGATGGGGTCCAGTCCATCTGGGCATCAGCTTACGGGCGAGAGTTCCGGTCCCGGACTCTACTCTCCCAGTTTTGGGTGCAAACGTGTAGTACCAGACCCTGTCTCCCACTTGGAGTTCCTCGTGAGAGGCCTTTTGGTCGTAGTACGCTTTGCGTCCTTCAGCTGATTTTTCCAGGTTTTTCTGTGCGAAAGCAAAAGTGTTTTTAAGGTGTCTTTCCAAGTCTTTCATGTATTGTT
>NC_056501.1:31407512-31409953 GCF_014905685.2 Nematolebias whitei | reverse complement strand
TCTGAAAAGGAATTGATGGTTTGAAACCAGTTTCTCCCTTAAAGCCAACCAAAAGATGAGAACTAAGCTACTACAAACTACTAGTAACTACAACTGTTACTATGAGTAGTAAAACTAGAAAAAAATACAGAAAAAGCAGCTGGAAACAAAAACCCAATTCAATCAAACTGCATTCTTGATGCTGAAATGTTTGTTGTTTTCAAACCACATTGGCCCTGTTACATTGTTAGCAGACATATATAGGACAGTTCATATACATATAGTTGACAGATATATACAGTTCCTCTAATCACCAAGTACCATTTGAAAGTGCTGATCACAGTCAGTTTCAAAGTTGGGATGACTTTTCAAATTGTTCTGTGTTGCAAACCATCTGGTCAGTCAGTAAATGTCCTCACAATAGTATTTTATCAGAGGCCTGCTTAGTGAGTGAAGGTAGTGGGTGGAGGTTTCCCTGATAGTGTGCACATTTTTATATGTGGGCTTTCTGTTTCTTGAATATATTCTTATAGTTGTTGATGTTTAGAAACAGCTTTGCTATCAAAGGGAGACAGAGTTCTTACCTGTTATGTGCCTGTGCGTGTGTGTGTCTGATGTTTCGTCCAAATATCTGGGAAAAAAAAAAAACATATTTTAGAGAAAATCTCTGAAGACAACTGAATAACTTTGAGTCAAACCTATTTTGAGTTGGTTGGCACAGATAAGTAATCCAAACAAACACAAAAATTGCTCTAACAGTCAATTTTCCAGATATTAGTTGAAAGTCTTAACATATACAGTGCAACAGATTGCATCACAACTTTGCATAGGTTTTTGCCATAACTTTTTGGAGTCAAGTTTTTTTTTTTCTCTCTCTTTAAACAAAATATTTTATGAACCTTGACTAATTTTAAAGAAATTCTCATAAAATAATAGGTGGATGCACATGCACAACTCATTAATTATTGGAGTCAGCCAGATACTCCTGAGATTCAGCCTAAGAGGATGGCTGCCACAGTCTACCGACATGAGTTAGAAAAACTCTGTGTGCTCATTTTTGTAAACAAACGGCCGATGGACTCTCAGAGTTTTCACTCAGAGTTTCATACACTTTCTGTCCTGCCTGCAAAAAAAGAAAAAGACCAGAAAGAATAACTAAAAGGTAAGAGCCATTGTGCTTTCTGTGAAGGGTGTAGGCCAATATAAACTGTTGTGATTGTGCAGACAATACAGGTGATGGTCATAAAATTAGAATATCATGAAAGTTTATTTATTTCAGCAATTCCATCAAAAAGTGAAACTTGTACATTATATTATATTTATTCATTACACACAGACTGATATATTTCAAATGTTTATTTCTTTTAAAGTTGATGATAATAACTAACAACTAATGAAACCCCCAAATTCAGTATCTCAAAAAATTAGAAAATTTCTTAAGCCAATTAAACAAAAGGATTTTTTAGAAATGTTGGCCAACTGAAAAGTATGAACATGAAAATGAAAATATCCTGATGCATGATCAATTATCCAGAAAATGAAAATGAAAAGTATAAGCATATACAGCACTCAATACTTAGTTGGACCTCTAAAAAAGTTAAATCTGGGTCTCTGGACATTCAAAAAACAAAACAAAGCAAACCAACAACAAAAATGTAGAAACGTTTCGTCTTTCATCCGAAAGATTGAAAAGATCCGAAAGACTTCCTCAGTCGGAGGTGCAGTTTCTAAACATAACGTCCCAGTGGCTTTTAAACCCCAAAATACATTACAGCAAAGACTGGTTCATCCCGAAGATCCAGTCACCCGGCACAAACAGAGTAATATTGTGTATGCTGTTCAGTGTCAGGAGGGTGATCAGTCTTACATCGGGGAAACTAAACAGCCACTGGCCAAAAGGATGGTCCAGCACAGAAGATCAACATCATCAGGCCAGGACTCTGCGGTCTACACTCATCTCCAGGCCAGCGGTCACTCTTTCAGGGATGAAGATGTGCACATCCTGGATAGAGAGGAACGATGGTTTGAGAGAGGAGTAAAGGAGGCCATCTTTGTGAAAAGAAATTGTCCATCATTAAACAGGAGTGGAGGCCTCCGGGTTCAACTGTCCCCCTCTTACAATGCTGTGATTGCTAGTATCACTCAGCCTCCTGTGAATAGTAAACATCCATCAGTGTGCTAATGATCCATCGTTAGGCTGATGATTTTCTTGACCATGTGAGCAGCTGGTTTTGGTTGTCAGCAACAAAACTGGTTGATCCACTCTGAGAAGGTGTTATTTATAAGACTGAGCTGAATACAGCACCTCAGACTGAGGAAGTCTTTCGGATGAAAGACGAAACGTTTCTACATGTTTTTGTTGTTTTGCTTCGTTTTTTTATTTCTTTGAATGTCCAGAGGACCAGATTTAACTTTTTTTTTAGTTTTTTCTACCTGGATTATTGAGCATGCATCAGGACATA
>NC_056501.1:31404289-31407412 GCF_014905685.2 Nematolebias whitei | reverse complement strand
CCCCCCCCCCCCCCCCCCATGGTCTTTTGTGTCTCTGCTTGCCTCCTTGTGCCAGCACTTTGTTTAAAATAAAGATTATATTTATAATGTGAGTTTTTTGTGTTAGTCAGCATTAATTGGTCCAACCTTATTCAATTGCAATATATTGAACAAAAAAAAAGAGAGTTAGCAGTTGAAAGTCATAGTCAACACATTTTCAAACCACTAAATGATCATACAAACTGTTTATTTTATTTTATTTTGTCATTAACCATTTTAGTCAACTCTGTCAGTTAGCAAAATATTTCATGAACGTTGTGAATTTTAATGAAAACTAACAACCAAAATGACTTTAGGATAGGGATGGGGCCGATCTGATCCAGTATCGGTATCGGCCTCCGATACCAGGATAATTTACATATCGGATTTTCCGATCCACCTGCCGATATTTCCGATCCATGATACATGTTGGCTTCAAACTATGGAATGGATTTCCTGAACGGCGGCGTGTCTCATGAACCCAGAGTAATAAGACCCGCCTCACATTCAGGACATCCAGTTCATAGTTTGCAGGCAGCTACAACGTGAAGACTGAGTTAGCAGCACTGTGGCTAACAGCTAACCAACTTTTCATCTAAACATGTCCGCTGTGTGGAAGTATTTTACACTAGAAACACCACAAAACAAGACAGCAATGTGCAATGTCGGCAGAGCCATAGCACCACATTAAACCGCGGTAAAGTTAGTTTTATGATGGACATTCGAGCTCCGTGGCTTCAGCGGGGCGCTGCTCTTTGGTCAAACCGAAAGAGGCGACACGATCTCGGCCAGCTGCGTCCAATCTGCCCCGTTCAGTCTGCCCGTCTCTGAGGAGGGATGGACTGAGCGTGGCTGCCCCAAATAAGGCTGCTTGCTTCGGATTGAACAAGAAGTAGACGTCGCTGAAACCACGGAGCTCAAATGTTTACAGAGAAGTTGCAAAACTTCATCATAATTAATGACCAACCACTATCAGTTGTAGAAAACGAAGGATTTTGCAGCTTGATAATTGCATCCGAGATATAGTTTACCCTCCAGGAGATACCAGTACAACAGTAGACAATCATAAAAAACATGATTTGAAAATTATACAGGTATATATTAAAAACAAAAACAGCTACATTATAAAGTGATGTAAAATATTAAAAACAGGAACATGTCTGTTGGTTTATGCCATGGACTTAGCAGGTGTTTGCAGCCATTTAACATTTTATTTAATTTAATTCATTTAATCATTCATTTAAATGAAACAAAATTTAAAAAAATATAATCAAAAAGAAAACATTGAATGAAGAGTGCAGAAAGAAGAAAACATTCTTATATCTGCCCCTTATAAAATATAAAACAACTTTAAACAATCACTTAAATTAATCACTAATATCCACTTTAAAGCTAGGAATAAAAAGAAACATGTTTTGTGTTAGGGCAGCACGGTGGCGCAACTGGTAGAGCGGCTGCCTCTCAGCGAGCAGGTCCTTGGTTCAAACCCCGGTCCAGGGGCCTTTCTGGGTGGAGTTTGCATGTTCTCTCCGTGCATGCATGGGTTTTCTCCGGGTGCTCCGGTTTCCTCCCACAGACCAAAAGCATGCATGTTAGGCTGATTGGTAACTCTAAATTGTCCCTAGGTGTGAATGAGAGAGTGAATGGTTGTTTGTGTCATTTGTCTCTATGTGGTCCTGTGATGGACTTGCGACTCGTCCAGGGTGTACCCCGCCCCTCGCACAGTGATTGCTGGACATGGCACCAGGGACCCCCGTGACCCAAAATGGAATAAGCGGGTAAAGATAATGGATGGATGGAATTTTTGCGTTAGCAGAATTTAATTCTAACTTTACAACTTATCCAACATTAATAAAACTTACCTAAAGTTGCCTTTTTGGACATGCATGCATATATTTGTACAAATTGTACTTGAGAGGAGATTATTACAGCCTCATGTAAAATCTATGATGATCATGATATCGGCACTGGATCGGGAGATATCCAGATCTAGGTATCAGGATCGGATCGGAAGTAAAAAAAGTGGATCGGTGCATCACTACTTTAGGAAACACAACATGTACATAAAACTGCCCCTTCTACACATATGTTGCTAAATTTTGTTGCAGTATGTCACGGGCTTATTTTCCACGCAAGCATTTTCTTCTATCTGAATGAAAGTTCTCCAAACAAACCCACTGGCAAGTCAAGTCTTCAGATCATCCCAGCATTTATTTTCTCTTTGGGTAGCACATTTACATTCCTTACGAACTTGACACAGTAATACCCACTACTTGATGCCTTCTCTGTAACCACTTTACACATTCTCGCTCTACTTCCTCAGTGTCAGGCAGAAACTCAATCTATAGCTCGTCCCACTAGGCATAACATTTATTTTAAGTCAAGCACACTTGGTTTAATCACAAATAAAACAGATACAATTTTAACAGTTCAGTTCTTTCTCACTCACAAATCCTAAAGAATCAAAAAATTATGCACAAAATCATTTCAAGTCGCATGATCATGTAAACATCTTTTTACTGAAAAATCAATCGCCCTACCCGCTTTTGTCATTCAATGAGGAAAGCGGCCATCATACCACCCAATGCAACAGCAACAGGTACAAGTAATGTTTTAATGTATGTTTTCCTGAACTGAGTTTCTAAGTGTGCACCCTTGGTTGTTCTAAGCTGGTGAGGAAAATTGACACAATGAACTTTACTGACAAGATATAAACTAACTAAGGGGAGAGAAGATTGGATTGTGACGTAGGTCTGTGCAAGTGGACGTAGCACCAAGTGTGCTTCATCACACAGTAGTAGATAAGAGTAATTTACAACACATACTCTACAGATCTACGCATAGTGCAATATATTAATTTAAAACTTTGGCATTAACTTTTGGCATCAACTACCATGTTCAGCTGTCAGGAGGTTTGAACCCACGTGCGGGAGGATGACAGGGACGCTCGAGGAAGAGTAAAAATATTTATTCTCACAAAGCCAAAAAATCAAAGTGCTGACAGGGCAGCTACTCACTGTGACCGAAAACAGGCAGATCAGGGCTGACAGGACAAAAGGCTGAACATGACACCATGGAAGGACAATTCTGAGACAAAGACAAGAT
>NC_056501.1:31398956-31404189 GCF_014905685.2 Nematolebias whitei | reverse complement strand
TATTGTCATACTACAACTAGTGACACGTACCCACGTGACTCACTACATCTGCATCATCAGCCAGCTCTCTCCATTTGTCCTGTCATTGTCCCTACATGAAGAGTTGCCACCCTCAGTCCTACACTCTTGACATTCCTTTTCTCAGTCTGTCTCCTGGCATGTTTCCCTTCTTGTGATTTTTGACTAAAGGTAGCACAATTTCCGCTGGCACCATTTATCAACAGCATTAGTAGCAGTCGTTGTTAACCCGGCCTCGACTGATTCATTATAGTGTTGTTTGGACGAATAAGCATGTTCTTTTTTTGCAAAAGTGTTTATGTCGAATGCCCTTCCTGACACATCTCTCATCATTTACCCAGGCTTGGGACCAACACAAGAGATACACAAACTGAACAAGTCTAAACTCACCTGGTAAACAGACTGTACTTATATAGCGCCTTTCTAGATTTCTAGATCCCATCCCAACCAGACTGTTTAAAGAGGTATTTCCCCTAATTAATGTCCACATTTTGGATCTACTTAGTTTGTCTTTAATGGATGGTTATGTACCACAGCGCTTTCAAGTTGCTGTAATTAAACCTTTACTTAAGAAGTCTGATCTTGATTCAGAAATTCTGGCCAACTATAGACCTATATCTAATCTAACTTTCATCTCAAAAATTCTAGAGAAAATAGTTGCAGGTCAGTTGCGTGAACATCTACAAAGAAATAATCTGTTTGAAGAGTTTCAGTCAGGGTTTAGAGCTTATCATAGCACAGAAACAGCACTAGTAAAAGTAACTAATGATATTCTCATGGCCTCAGACAATGGACTTGTGTCTATACTGGTCCTGTTAGACCTCAGTGCTGCATTTGATACAGTTGATCACAATTTTTTACTACAGAGGCTTGAATATGATATTGGGATTACAGGAACAGCTCTAAAATGTTTTAAATCATATCTATCTGATAGATTCCAGTTTGTAAATGTAAATAATAAATCTTCTTCATACACCAAAGTTAGTCATGGAGTTCCTCGGGGCTCAGTGCTTGGGCCAATACTCTTTACTTTATAAATACTTCCATTAGGTAAAGTTATTAAACAGCATGGGTTAAATTTTCATTGTTATGCTGATGACACAATTATATTTGTCCACTAAACCCAATGAATCCAATCAGCTACTTAGACTACAAGCATGTCTTAAAGGCATAAAAACCTGGATGACCCTTAATTTTCTCCTGTTGAACACAGACAAGACTGAGGTTTTGGTTTTTGGACCGGAGTACCTTAGGAATTAATTTTTCAGTCATTCTCCCTCCTTAGATGGCATTAATCTGTCCTCCAGCTCAAATGTTAAAAATCTTGGTGTTATTTTTGATCAGGACATGTCTTTTATCCCCCACATTAAAAACTTTACTAGAACTGTCTTCTTCCACCTGCGTAATATCGCTAAAATTAGAAACATCTTATCTAAAAATGACGCAGAAAAACTGGTTCATGCATTTGTCACATCTAGACTGGACTATTGCAATGGTTTATTATCTGGGTGTCCAAATACTTCTTTAAAACGTCTTCAGTTGATCCAAAATGCTGCTGCCAGAGTCTTAACTGGAGTTAGTAGGAGAGATCATATTTCTCCAGTTTTAGCTTCTCTCCATTGGCTCCCTGTCAAATCCAGAATATAGGCAGGTTGGATTGGAACAATCTGATACGTAAATTATGCTGGTATCGGAGGCCGATACCGGATCGAATTGGCCCCATCCCTGCTATTTATAAGACTGAGCTGAACACAGCACCTCAGACTGAAGAAGTCTTTCGGATGAAAGACGAAACATTTCTACAATTTTTATTTATTTTTGTTTTGTTTTGTTTTTTGAATGTCCAGGGACCAGAGTTAACTTTTTTAGATGTATTTATCCTGCTTGGTTGTATCTGATACATTCATTGTCATGCTTTTATGTTTGTGGTTGTGCTTCATATTAAATGGTGTTGCAGTAACATATTCTTTATGCATGAATTTGCATATGCAAAAAATATGTTTTATATAATAAGTGATAGAAAATATTTTAATAAGCAGGTCCTTGCTTTTAAAAATATACAAAGGTCAAAGCAATGCACAATAAAATATATTTTTCTAACTCGGCTCTATAAAAGAAGGTTACACTAATCTGCATAACAATTATTCGAGAAAGTTTTCTATCATCATTGTACCATTCTGACGTACCTTGGCCACACAACGTTTTGACACCTTGCACAGAAAATAATAAGTAACAAGGCGAAACAGGTCTTCACAATACAGAGCTGATTATTCTTTATTAGCCGCTTCAAGCACATTTTTTTTTACATCTCACCTCTCAGGTACAGAAAACTCAGCTGGACATCACTGCTACCGAGACCAGTCTCACTTGTTTTATTTATTCCTTATATGTTCCCTGCTGGGAGCACATTCCTCTTTTTTAATATAATCCCCCTCTCTTGTTCTCTGATTATCAACCTTTCACCAAATGCTTCCCAGTCTACCTGAAATAATGATATTTAAACAAGCAGACATACGCAGGATAGCCAGAGGAGGCATGTGGACGTTTAATATCTGGTGGAGTACAAAGAGCAAAGGAGAAAGAAGCCCAGTTGACAAGAGACTCCTTCCTCCATGGAGCACACAGTCTGCTTTACTGAGATCATTAATTTCTTCAAAAGAGATCTCCCCGGGTGAGGCTCATTCACATGCAGATGGCACTATTCTGCAGGAGCCTCTATTGCTCTTTTGCTCCCGTTCCATCAGGCCATTTAGTGCTCCCCTTTCTCTCCCTTTTGCTGCGTCGCTCTTTTCTATATTAGGCAAACGGTTAGCTTGGCAGCCTCAGGTGACATAGCACTCATATTTCAGCACCAGGGAACAGGAATAATGCAGTGCGCTGCTATGGATACATTACATGCGAATTTGTCTCTTTTAAAGTGAGCAAAATTGGGCAGGGCGTCATTTAGTGATACAAGCATTTATCAATAGGAATAATTTCCTTTCTCCAGCTTCTTTTATTCTCAAACTAAAACCTCTTATGCATTTTTTTTTCACACAGACAAGGCCATATCAAGCATCTGTGTTGTGACATGTAATACAGATGATATCTGGCTCAGTTTATGTTAAAGACCATGGCTTAAATGTACCCCATACAAGAAAACAGCTGTCTTTTTTATTCGTATCATTGCTCTTCTCTCATAAAGGTGCTTCCAGACAACAATAAACCACTTTTCAATCCTTATAAGCATTTAGGTGTTTCGTCTTAATTTTGTTTGTTTGGTTTTATTTGACAGACATTTGTAGTCCTTATAATTATGTTGTTTGGAGCTTTTTTAGCTGCTTTGTTAAACTCAGCACTATCTGGGCTCCATAGAGACCCTTGAGTCACATACAGGGATGTGCTCTATACATTACTGTTGATCATTCAAGCAAACTAAATGCTCTTCCACCATGCATATTATTAAAACAGCATTTTACAGTGCTAAAGTAGAAGGTACTTAACTGTCACAGTTGTCAGCTATGACCTGCTTTACTTAGAATGTGTGCAGCACTAAGCACACTGATTTGTTGTACAAATCTTGGTTCCTATAACACCTTTTTCTGAATGTTTGTAGCATTCTATCAAACTGCACTTTAAAATTGAAACCTACAACACACAACTCTAACATGACATCATTCATTGTTAAGGGTCCAAGCCAGAGGAGGCAGGGGAACACATCTAAGCAGCATTTCCATTCATCCAGCAAAGAAAACATTGAAACTGTTCTGCTTTATTATCATTATTAGGGCTCCAATCCCATGGAAGCAACGGAACACAGTTGCAAAGCAGCCTTTATTTCCATGCATTCTGCAGATCATGGAATCTTATCTGGAAATTATTATTTTTTCTTTCCATAAAAAGATAAATAAATAAATAAATAAATTATATAAATATATATATATAGCACAGGATGCTCTCCACTTCACACCTGTAGAAGGAGGTGCGGACTGAGCTTCCCTGACCAGCTCGCCTCAGTCGCATGAGTAAGTAGAGACTCCGATGTGCTTTCTTGAACAGGCTGGTAGTGTTGTTGACCCAACTAAGGTTCTCATTCAGGTGTACACCCAAGTAATTGTACCTGGAGACCAGTTCCACCGCAGTTCATCCTATGTTGGGGGGGGGGGGGGGGGCTTGTTCCATCTGAATTCCAAGACCATCTCCTTCATCTTCTTCACATTGATGTGAAGGTTGTTCTTCTTGCACCAACTCCCCAAACATTCCACCTCCTGCCTGTAGCTGGACTCATCGTTGTTTGTGCTGCATCCCACCATTGCTGTATCTTCTACAAACTTTACAATATGACAGCCTGGATGGGTAGGTGCACAGTCATACATGAGCAGAGTGAACAGGAGAGGGCTCAGCACACAGCCCTGAGGGGAGCCAGTGCTGAGGGTTATGGTGGAGGAGGAGAAGTTGTGTATCCTCACAGACTGCGGTTAGAGCATTAACAGAGTACTCGAGTAATCTACACATCGATTGCTAGGATTGCCATCTATCAAGGTTAAAAATGTAACGTCGAGTAACTGTAGTGACGTCATATTATGTGACCACCGTATGACCGTAGAGGGCAGTGTTGCACTGTTGCAGGTCACAGAGTATGGTGTAACACCGGGTCCAATCCACCGAACCAGAACCAGCTTCCTCTTGTTTCACAAACAAAAAGCAAAAAATATTATTCTCTAACCCTATAAAAAATCTATAAACATATTAATCTCTAAAACTAAACTTAATGCGCACCACAGCTGGCGGTGGTGCCCCCCCCCCCCCCCCCCCGTTAAGTTTCGTTTTTGACATGCTGCACGTTTCTTCACGTTTGCAGTTTAATAATAACTAATAGTTTAGTTTTTCATGTGACTTATTTGCAGTATGATAAATGGTAGGAGCATAATATACGCTCCCAATGTTTTGTTGGTCTTTTTTTTTGTAAATAATTACCTTTTTTGCAGTTTTATTAATTTTTTTATTTTTGTATCTTGAGATCTATGATGTCATCAAATACTCGAGTTCTACTCAGGTTTTATTACGTTAATCAATCAATCAATCAACCTTTATTTATACAAGTAAATCCCATTGAGCCTCGAGGACTCATTTACAAGAGAGACCTGATTTCAACAAAGAAAGATGACAACAATGGACAACAGCAACAACAATAAACAGTTATAAAAAAGCATACTACAGTTTTTTTTTTTTTTTT
>NC_056501.1:31391182-31398856 GCF_014905685.2 Nematolebias whitei | reverse complement strand
TTTTTCACTGTATAACCTTAATGCAAGGTAATCAGCTTTCTCAACAACCGTATAGAATGATTCTTTCAACAAAATTGCAATTTTAGCCAGCTTTTCATAACTGGATTTTATGATTTCTGTAGAGGTCACACTTTCTGCAACCCCCTTCAGATTGTCCAATAACTCTTTTGGGTTCATGCGCTCTGTCTGAGTCATATATGGATGTAGGGACGGTGCCAGTAGTGCGAACGCATTCTCCAGGCAGTGCGCCACTCCTTTTGGGTCAAAATCTTTTTCTAACACACCTGTCATGTTTTCACTGTGTAGCAATTTATCTGTTTGAACAGTTGCAAGCTTTAGATATTTTACAGGTAAATATTTGTATTCAAGTCAATGAGTTTTCACACTTATTTTAGCTTTGGGTTTACACAGAAGTACTGTTATAAGTCACTTATTCAAATGTGGGTACCTTTCTCAGGTTTTACCCCAATTCATGAATATTTAAGTAAATGCTCTCTTTCAGCAGTGTTACTTTTTGTGCTTATTTTCCACAGATACTAGAGTACCAAGCTGTTTTTTGTGTATTTACTCTAAAACACTGAATTTTTATAAACCTGCAAATTTTTCTTTAGTCTTACAGCAATATTAGTTTAAAAATTTTTTTTTTTAAACCGTTCTGTTCCAGAAATTTGCTATTTTAAACAGTTTACTCATCAACCCAGGTGGGTGAAAAGAGAAAAGAATTTGATGATGAGGAATAATCAGTCTTTCTTCAGAAAAACTGTCTTTGCTCCTGTATAGCTTCTATTTAAAAATAGAGAGATATTTTATTTAGGTGGTAAATTAAACAGAAAATCTCTTTTTCCTGATAAATTTACTCTTATTTAGTGATTTTGCAATTAAACGTGTATTATCCATCAAGCAAAATGAGTAAACTGTTCAACTCTGTGAATATTTGTAACTGTATCTGTTTTAAAAAGTTAATGTTTATTTTTGTACCTTATTTTTAAAGGATTAACAGTGAAATAAACTTTTTGGTGAATGCTCGTTTGCATAAGTACCTTATAACTTTTAAAATGCAAGATAACAGTAATTTTCAGCTTTAAGGAACGTTTATTGACTCGAAAATGCTTTTAGAAAGATTAAAACGTTTTTAATTTCACTATTTAGACCTAATAAGCGAGTGAAACCTGTCTTCTCAAGGTTCGCCAGAAGATGTCAGCCTTACCTTACTAATTTTAACTCAGACACTGTTTGTGTTATCCACTAGGGGAGCTATAACTTCCTGTGGCGTTCGGTTGACATCCTGTTGTTAGCCGCTTAGCTTGAAGTTAGCTTCGGCTAAACTCGGTCAAAATCAACATTTCTGAACGGATTTTTTACACAAAAGTGGCACAATTTCTTGCAATCAGACTTTATAGCTTGAACATGAGTGTTTGGGACTGATAGTAGCTTCATTTAGTGATTTTAGGCGTAGTTTAAAGCTCCGGTCGTTAGCTTGTTAGCTTAAAATTAGCATCGCTAGCTTTGTTTAAAAACATCGTTTTTTGGCGAATTTTAAACTCTAACGTAGCAAGATTTCAGCAAGCAGGCTTCGAAGCACTTGACCAGCGTGTCATAACCACATTAAAGTTATTTTTCAGCTTTAAAAAGCAGATTTTATTTCCCTATGAAAATGAATTTCATATCCGGGTCACGTGACTGAAAATCACCAATGGCAACGCAGCGCAGGGTGAGAGGAAGTGACGTAGCCACGTCAGTCAAACCTTCAACCAATGAAAGCGCTCCACAACAGTGAATTCAACCAATCAAGAAGCGTTTTCTCTACCTAGCAAGTTAGATTAGCTTAAAATAGTTCGTCACTTTTTCGTCTTTTAAACCATCAAAATGCACTTTTTCTGTTAAAAAATGTAACGAAACAACTTCTAACTGTGTTCTGAGATGGCACTCAGCTTTTAAAACGTTTATCCATCTATTCAAAATACTCGTTCCAACTGAGCAGAACCGAACCACAGCCGGGTCTTAGCAGAACCTCGTACCTTAAACAGAATAACGTATTCCACAGCTCATCAGCCTTTAGTTACACGTAACAGACGTACAATTTCAGCTTACACAAGACTTATGACACAATTTCAGCTCTTAAAACATTGCCAGCGTAACACAGCGTAAAGTTGTAGAGCCGAGCTCCAAGCGCGCAGCTCCAATTTGCGCTGCGTAAAGACGCACGGTTTCAGCACAGCTGTTTAACCGTTACTATTTCAACATGCCAACATTTAAATAATCAATCTTACACGTATTAACAGTCATTCATGAAACCCGTACGAGGCCACCAGTGTAGTGATACACGTGAGGTACGTGTCACTGTTGTATGACACAATATATGAATTATATATGCATACAATATTCACGAGTTCTTCATTTTTCTGACTGTAAATGCCGTGCATTGAATTTAACAGAAATGTGAACGAGAGACGTTATTTATCTTTGACCCATCAAATGAATGGAATCATTTATTTTCAAAATCAAAGTTTAACATCAAACATTTACATTAATTTGGCAAAATATGAAAATAATAACAGACAGTTTCACAGAAAATGAACTTCAAATCACTCGGCGGTGATTTGAGGACTTTGCTTAAGATATTTCTAAAATATCTGTACTGATTTATGAGAGAGAGGTGGGTTTTAGAGTGAAAGGAGATTATCTTACAGAGAACTGTGTGAGGGAAGTTTAATCTGTTTAACCAGAAATTGCACGCTTCGTCAGATCCTCAGCCCGTCCACGGTACACTTGAGTCGAAGAGGAAATCTTTACCTGGTTTGACGATGGATCAGCTCAGTAAGAGTCCTTCAGACTGTTTCAGCGCCTCCGTTCAGAACAGCTAGAAATCCTCGGAGAGTCGTGCGTGGTTAGTTCAAAACAGAATTATAATCCCAAAACGTCCCTGGTTCTTCATAACTCCAAACTCTTCATAACCGGCTGCACTCTCAATCTGCTCATTCTGTTGGACTATCGGACCTGTTGTCAGCTCTCATTCCAACATCTCTCAGAACTCTCATTCTCTTGGAATTCTGGAATTCTTAATTCTTCTCATTCTCCCAGACTCTTGGACTCTCAATCTGAACTGAGAAGTTGCCACATTTTATTTGGGTCGACTTCCTGTTCAATTTAGAGCTTTCTGATTCGTGGAAGGACCAGAAAGAGGAGTGGTTTCTGACGTAAGTTGTTTATCAACAGTCGAGGTCAGAGAATGAAACTTGTTTAACATACAGAAAAGATTATTGCAGAAGCAGCAGACTTTTTGGAGTCTCACACTTTGTAATCTTCTGAAAAAGTAAAACATGACATTTCTTCTTCAGTAAACATTTTAGTTGACCGAAGACCAACCTTTCACATACTTACGACAGTTTGCTCATTTCAGACAGGAAATCAAGAAAGGCATATTCAGGTGATTTCTGCTTTGAATGAGGAACAAAAATCATTACTTACTGTTTATGTAAAATAAAAATTAGTCGTTCTTTTCAACCTGTAAAGCATTGAGTGAACTAACACAATTTGATTATCAAAACATTTGTAAGACAGTAATGATTATAAAGAATTGTCTTTTCTGCTTGATTAATTCAAGAAAGAAAGTTCATCAGATGGTTCAGACTTATTCAGATCAATGAAAATAACAGTCTCTGTCCATCTGGTAGATTTGAGGTTATCTGGTTCACTACACATACATACATACATACATACATACATACATAAACCGGATTCCAAAAAAGTTGGGACACTAAACAAATTGTGAATAAAAACTGAATGCAATGATGTGGAGGTACCAACATCTAAAGTTTTATTCAGAATAGAATACAAATCACAGATCAAAAGTTTAAACTGAGAAAATGTATAATTTTTAAGGGAAAAATCTGTTGTTTCCAAATTTCATGGCATCAACAAATCCCAACAAATTTGGGACAAGTCCATTTTTACCACTGTGTGGCATCCCCCCTTCTTCTTACAACACTCAACAGACGTCTGGGGACAGAGGAGACCAGTTTCTCAAGTTTAGAAATAGGAATGCTCTCCCATTCATGTCTAATACAGGCCTCTAACTGTTCAATCGTCTTGGGCCTTCTTTGTTGCACTTTCCTCTATATGATGCGCCAAATGTTCTCTATAGGTGAAAGATCTGGACTGCAGGCTGGCCATTTCAGTACCCGGATCCTTCTCCTACATAGCCATGATGTTGTGATTGCTGCAGAATGTGGTCTGGCATTATCGTGTTGAAAAATGCAGGGTCTTCCCTGAAAGAGATGACGTCTAGATGGGAGCATATGTTGTTCTAGAACCTGAACATAGTTCTCTGCATTAATGGTGCCTTTCCAGACATGCAAGCTGCCCATGCCACAAGCGCTCATGCAACCCCATACCATCAGTGATGCAGGCTTCTGAACGGAGCGTTGATAAGAACTTGGGCTATCCTTGTCCTCTCTGGTCCGGATGACATGGCGTCCCAGTGTTCCATAAAGAACTTCAAATCGTGACTCATCTGACCACAGAACAGTCTTCCATTTTGTCACACTCCATTTTAAATGACCTCTGGCCCAGTGCAAATGTCTGAGCTTGTGGAGCTTGCTTAGAAATGGCTTCCTCTTTGCACTGTAGAGTTTCAGCTGGCAACGGCGGATGGCACGGTGGATTGTGTTCACTGACAATGCTTTCTGGAAGTATTCCTGAGCCCATTATGTTATTTCCTTGACAGTGGCATTCCTGTTTGAGGTGCAGTGACGTTTAAGGGCCCGGAGATCACGAGCATTCAGTAGTTTTATGGCCTCGACCCTTACACACAGCGATTGTTCCAGATTCTCTGAATATTTTGATGATGATATGCACGGCTGATGATGATAACTTAAAAGTCTTTGCTATTTTACGCTGGGTAACACCATTCTGGTATTGCTTCACTATCTTTCTGCGCAACAGTGGTGGAATGGGTGATCCTCTTACCATCTTGGCTTCTGAGAGGCATTGACACTCTGAGAAGCTCTTTTTATACCCAATCATGTTGTCAATTGACCTAATTAGTGTTAATTGGTCTTCCAGCTGTTCGTTATATGCTCAATTTCCTTTTTCCAGCCAATTATTCCTACTTGTCCCAACTTTTTTGGGATTTGTTGACTATATGAAATTTTGAATCAACATATTTTTCCTTTAAAATGTTACATTTACTCAGATTAAACTTTTGATCTGTCATCTATGTTATATTACGAATAAAATATTGACATTTGCCATCTCCACATCATTGCATTCAGTTTTTATTCACAATTTGTTTAGTGTCCCAACTTGTTTGGAATCTGGTTTGTATGTATATACAGGTGTGTGTGTGTATATATATATATATTAACCTAACAATTTAAAGGTATTATGTCCTAATGTTGCTAACAAGATCATCCATCTGCCTGCACGGATTGAACCCTGCGGACTTGCTTGGTTCCGCGGGGGAACCTTGGATGTTCTCTGTCTGCTGGATCTGGAGGCCAGTGTGGGAGGCAGCTGCTGCAGTCCTTATTATCATCATGCTGCTGAAGGGACTTGCTAACAAGACCTGCTAACGCTGCTAACAAGACCACGCCTCTACCGAACCACACTGCACACCACACAGTATGGTTGGTGCCAATGGGACCATGTTGCTAAGGTAACCTCGCTGCCTACTGGCAGTGAGGCAGAATTACTCTGCCAATAGGACCATGCTGCTGTAGATTTATTTCTTTTTCACTTTTGCCGCCTTACTTCTGTATTTTTGTTGCATGCTTTGAATAAATCCCAGTTTATGTTTATGTTAGTTTATTTTATGTTAGTGATCGCATTAAACGTGTGAACTACAGCCGAACCTAACCTATGAGAATTGTGTTGCTGTTGTTTGGTGTATTGTTTTACACTATTAGTGACTAGCGTATGTCTTAATCTTTTAGCGTACCGTTTGGCATCCATTTAGCGTATATCTTAGTTTATATATCAGATCTTTATTTACCATTTCTTTTTACACTTTATATTTTTGCTTTTGTTTGATGTAACTAGGACCCTGTGTACACAATTTCATCCCACCTCATGTACCACATATGATGTGAATGACAATAAAGAACCTTGAATCTTGATTTAAAACCATTTCTCTCTTTGCTTGGGCCAAAAAGCTGTGGCAGCCAACCTAAATCAAGTTGACCCTAAAGTAAATGGGTTCTAGATAAAATGTACCTCCATTGATTATGTTCTAAGAATTTCTGTCCAGTATTTCATACGATACTTTGCTAACAGACAGGACCGACGCAAACAGTTACAACTAAAAGTTTTAACAAAGCTCTTGCTCAGTGTGTGTCATTTAGAGTATGCCTTTATAAGAATTCTCAACTAGAATAATGCCAGATTTTATCACAATACAAGTAAAATTATGGGTTATAGATGTTTTTGTGTTTTCTATATCAGTTTGCTGTCGCAAACATCTTGAGTCTGAGTGTCTCCAAGTACTCATTAGTTGTAGATGTACAATCAAATTTTTACTTTTAGAGCGTTTAAGTAAAATCAATTATTTTCTTCTTTCTTTTTTTTTAGATATTGTGCTAAAAGTCAGATAAACAAATAAGGACACAGGCAATATCATTTTGTTAATCTTTTCCCTGTTGATAGTGGGGGATAATTACAAACAATGAGATCAAAGTTCATGCTCAATAATCCAGGTAGAAAATCCAACAAAGTTCAGTCAGGTCATCTGGATGGTTTCGTTTTGTTGAGACGTGTCATCCTTCATCCAAAGGACTTATCGGACTGAGGAGCCACACCAAACTGAGTCCAACAAGCAACAAGCCCACATAGTGGACACACCAGTTTGCTGGTGATAAGATGGTTTCTGGGGCCCGGCCTCTCTTCCCATGACTCCTCTGAGGCAGCCATAGCCAAAGTGGTTCAAAACATCAGTCCATGCTACAATGAGGTGTTATGAGCTGTTTGGGAAATGCACTGTCATATCTCACCAAGCCTATTGTGCAAAACCCTAGGTAAACAATTATTTTAATAAGCATTGTTGTTTACATCTGTACATTTTGTATATACAGGCAAACATAAAACAAGTCTGTACATGTGTATTCTTGAACAGTAGGGCCTAGCCTCTATAGAATTTTTGTACAGTGTTATGGAATTAAAGCTGATGCAGGATTGTGCCAAGGTCAAACTAGTTTTACTTCTTTGTAGCAACTACATTTTTTTCTAAAACATCAGACAAACTATATTGGTTCTGTTCAAAGCAAAACTGAAAAAAAAATATTTAAAGGGCTTTTAATGTTTAACTTTTAGAATTTTAGTATTTAGCATTTTTTTATCACTTTTACTTTCTTTTATTCTGGCTGTGTTTTTAATTTGCACTGATTTATTGTATCCTGTTTTTAATTGTTTTATCTTGTAAAGCACCTTGGTCAATGCAAGGCATTGTTGGAAGGTGCTATAGAAATAAAATGTATTATTATTATTGTTGTTATTATTATTGCTATTATTATTATTATTATATTGTTCCCAGGTTCAAAATTAGCCACATTAATTTGTTGTTGTCCATATATGCACATTGTTCACGTTTCTCTTACTTACCTATCAAGTTTTCTGCAACCATAATTTGGAAGACATATATATATATATATATATATATATATATATATATATATATATATA
>NC_056501.1:31384872-31391172 GCF_014905685.2 Nematolebias whitei | reverse complement strand
ATATATATATATATATATATATATATATATATATATATATATATATAATTGCTATTCTTCAGTGTACAACAATTATTGGTTTGGCCATCATTTCTTATTTAATACAACTCTGCTGAACTACACTACACACCCATATTATTTGTTGTTACTAGGCAGAGGTTTTCCAAGATGGCCTATTAGAAGAAGACTTTCACTGGCCTTTATTTATTTATTGAAAATTTGAACTGTATATGCTTTTTTATGTGTAAATGCTAATAACAGATTATCACAAACATAAATATGTATTTCTGTATGTCTTCTAGGGAGAGAACTGTTTTACAAGCAGATGGGCTCAAAGTTATGCTGCAACTTACTAGAAGGCACTCATTTGCTTTGTATTGCTCTTTTTAATAAAAGGAGTCCTATTTGAAGAAGGGAGGGAAATTTGACAATTACGTGCATTGTAGTTCAAGCATTGTGGGATACAAGAAAGTTGACTTTTTTTAACATATTGGAAGTGTGCTGTGGTGTGTGTGTGTGTGTGTGTGTGTGTGTGTGTGTGTGTGTGTGTGTGTGTGTGTGTGTGTGTGTGTGTGTGTGTGTGTGTGTGTGTGTGTGCGTGTGTGTACGGACTGATGGACACATGCACACTGTTTTAGCTGACACTGTTTGCTGCTATATAGAGAGGGAAAGAAAGTCTGAATCAGGGCTTTCGGTAATCAGTGTCACATTGTCAGGCAGGCTGCCTTTGACTAATGAGAGGTGCTGACAGCCTGGCTGCATACTCCCCTGGCTCTGCTGAGTGGGACAGATCTGTTTCAGGGCCTTTGTCAGGTTATTTCTCTCTTTTGCTTCCTCGTTCTGTCTCACTTTGCCTTCCTCTGTTGCCCTCTTTTTCCCAAAGTGTCAGGGAGAGCAATGACCAGTGGTCACCCCCAAGGATACCTCTTGGCATGCACATGGTGACAAATTGACCATGGGGGACACAAAAGTGCTACAAAACTGCCTTGGAGACGAAGAGTTTTTAAATTCTTTCTTCTACTTCTAAAACTGAAAATCAAAATTGTTGTTTGAACGGTAAAAACTGAGCAGTGTGCCATTTTAACCCTCAGAAAAGCATCAGAAGCAGAAAAGAAAAAGTAGGTATCAGATACAGTAAACAATTTAAAAGTGGACAGCCAGTATTGAACTCCTGATGTGACAGTCACCTATTCAGCAGGTTGTGTGTCAAAGGCCAAAGGATGGATCCTCTCAGGATATTGTATATAGCTCAGCTAAAATGCTGTGCACATGACCTCTGCAGCTTGTAGATTGTCTTTAACAGAGGAATGTTACCCACCCGCCTGACTGCGACTTCAGCATGTTTTATATGTAAACATTTTCATCTATATTATCAATATAAAATGCCCAAAGCGAATCTGACCTTGGCAATAAAATGACACATGGTAAAAAGCCCCCCCCCCCCCCATCTGTGTCTCAGAGAGCCCACGAGGTTCAGATCTGTGAGTGCATGATAACAGAATGATTGAACAGCATCTGAAAAAGACCCAATATCAGAGGGTCAGGTTGGATCAATACAGCAGGTATTACCTGATCACTCTTGTTTAAAGTCAGGTGAAACTCTTCTAGGTGTTCCTTGAAGCGCACGAGATCGATTCCAATAAAGTTAAAGACATATTTCAAACACTGAAACATTTCACACAGTGATAACTTCACTCATGGTGGGAAGTTGTTGCTATGTGGTTATTAACGTCTCAGTTGTATGATGCACTTAACATCATTCAACATATTTTTCACTTATCTTCTTGGTGGTAATCCTCCACAAAACAATGTTGTTGCACACTGCTTTATTCAGATTTCCACTTAAAACACCCTCTACACCAATCGACACCAACAAAATTACAGAAGTAAAGAAAACAACACAAGCAGGTGTATCGTGGAGTTGTGTGTGTTAACATTATGGGAGCTTTTCTCACTCGACTTGTCTGAGCTGGCTGTCTCCAGTCAGGCCTACCTGGGAGCTAATCAGGCCGTCTCAGTTCTTTGGATGCCCCCCCTGGGATGGCACAGCCACCGGCACAATTAATTGGTTCATTTGTTCCGTCATGTTTTGCTGGGCAGAGACAGAATGAGAGGAAATGCTGCAGTGGAACCATTGTCTCCATGCTCGTCTCCAAGGATAAAGGAAAGTGACACATGAATGCTCTTCCAGATAGATAAATAAAAGAATGGAAGCAAGATAAAGCGTCTAATGAAAAGATGAAGGCAATTCATTTTCCAGCGACAGAGCCAAGGTTCTGTTTCATTTAAAGGTTTTACTATGTGAAATTGGCATTTTTATATCATAAAGTAAGTGTGGCTGCCTTATAAATACTGTGAAAATATTTCATTCAACCTACTGTATATTTATACAGGTTAGTCTCATTGAGCCTCCAGGACTCTTTTACAAAAGAGACCTGTTTTAAACAAAGAGCACAGATGAGGTGCAGGCAACAATAGACGATCATTGAAAAGCATTAAAAAAAAAAGAAAAGTTAATAAAATAAATCATATAAAATGAAACAAAAACAGCTACATTTTAAAGTGATGTAAAATAATAAAAACAGGAACATGTCTGCAATATAATATATAATATAAGATAAAGATCTATCAAAAAATATATATATTCAGAAACGATACCTCAAATTATGCAAAGTTGTGAAATATAAGCACTCTTTTGGATGAAATTTATAAAAAAAATAACCCATGAACTCAAGAGGTAGACTCTGTGCATCTGATGATCTGAAAAGGTAAAGACATTATTATTATTATTATTATTATTATTATTATTATTATTATTATTATTATTATTATTACTATTATTATTATTTCTAAACAGCGTAGTTAAAAAATGAGATCCAGTTAATTTTTTTCACCTTTCTTTAGTTATATTCTATATAAAATTAAATAACTGTGAAAGAGTGAGCAAAAGCAGCCAGTCAAGAATGTTTCACATTCCCTGCATTTTCAATTGCTCTTCTGTAATGTGCTCTTAATTTTTATGACCACAACTTTGTCTGATTGAAGGATAGGTTAAAGTTAACAGATGTCCTGCAAATTTGACCTTATTTAAATACATAACCAATTTAAATTCCGAGTAGATGCTTTAATATAATCACTTCAGCAAAACATATGCTACTTCACCCATGTTTTCTGGAAACCACTGTCTTTTTACAGCAATGACCACAAGGCTAAAAGAGATATGAGGGCCCTGTTGTTGTTTTTTTTCCTTTTTTTATACTAAATTTTAAATCAATTGTTGCTGCCGGATGGCTATCTGAATGCTCCTTTAATTGGTGTTTCTGCTTTGTTTTTATGTTCCCTCATTACTTCGCAGATTGACTTTCATGGACTTGCTTTGTTGCGATTTGTGAACGTACAATACATAATATTGTACAAAAATAATTGTACAGGATACGATTGTCAACTTTAATATTACTCACGTGATTGGGACTGTTCTGGATGCAGTACTGTAGAGTAAAATGTTAACGAAAAAATAAAATACTTCAGACAGGTGCCACCATTTTGAAGTTTTCTCTCAGTAAGCACACTGCACTCCCACTCATAACGACCACATTTCTCTTAAGTCAAAAGGGCCACGCCCAGAAACCCAGTTTCCTTGAGGAGGGGTTCTCTGCAGACTGAAAGTGGGTGTTTCTAAAGGATAGGCATTTCTAAAGAGCACTGATTGGCTAGCTGTATTTGCTGATTCTTTAGGTAAGTTACATCAGTTTTTATTTTTTTTTTATTATTTTTTTTAATTGAAGGTTTCTAAGAAAAAGTGTTGTATGTGCTGTCAAACACAAGGAGATTCTGTTTTGTTATTGGGTTGTAGGCTGCACCTGACACAGGTTGCCTTGAGTGTGGTCTGGGTACAATGAAATATGAAGTATCTGAAGCGAAACCTGCTCCTATTTGTCAAAAAGTCTGGTCTCGATTAAATATTGTGTCCGGTAACGAGATAATGGCCCAAAACAAAAGCTAAAAACAAAATTTGCTCTTAAGAAGTTCTTCTATGAGATCTGATCTATGAAAGGAGCTGAAACATGGAGTAGGATTGACCCTTAAAATGTGAGACAGCTGAGGAAGTTAACCAGTAAACAGAAATACCTGCTCCAGTTGCAGAAATCTGACAGAAACTGACAATCACTCATCTGCAGTGACTGATGTAAAAGGTTGAACAAGAAAATGTGAAGTTAAAGGAAACATCCAAAGCCAGTTTAAGTAGCATTATTACTTTGATTTCTTTATTTTTCTTTCTTTATGAAATGATTAACTATTTTCACATTATTCAACAACCAAAATGGCTTTTGTTTTTTAATGTAATTGCTAGGTATTATAAAAATAAAAATAAAAGCCTTCCCCACTACCCATTTATGATGCTCTTATTTTGAAATGTAACCAGAAGTTCTGTGTTGAGAGAGGGAGAAAGAGAAGTCATGGAGATGCCGCTAATGTTGAACCAGCTAACACAACCTGCCTGCCATTATACTCAGGTTATACTTGCTTAATAAGTCTTCTGAGTCTCAATGTTTGTAACCCCCTGGCGGCTGTTATTACATTACTGTATACTGCACTGCATTTTATTGCACTGTTCTGTGTTCTTTCAATAAAGATAAAAAAAAATTAAAATAAAATACATATCTTCTGATACCTTCATCCAATTTAGTAACGCCTTGTTTTTTTTCATCCAATCAGGTGTGGCCCTTTAGATATGCCTTCCTTTGGAAATGTCTATTGGTCTGAAGAGATACCTACTTAGTTTCCTTCTGCTGAAATACATGGGGACGCCCACTGCCATAAGTCCAGGGCTCCATCTGAAGCCCATCAGGACTTTTTCATCCAGACTTGGGCTCAGTCGACCACCTCCGGTCCACGTCATCCAACCGAAGGTCTGACCCCCCCCCCCCTCCCCCCCCAAAAAAAAAATGCTTCGGCGCTCAGGGCAGCACTGAACCGTACCAGAACCAGACCTCCAGACCCATCGGTGAATCTTGAAAGCTGGTGGCCCACCCACATGGACCTCCAAGCGGGAATGCACCCCAAAAGTTTGGGGGTCAATCCAGAGCCCACCGGCATGTTTTTCATATCTTTCAACTGGCTGATGAAGAACCCTCAGCGGACGTGCGTGACCAAAGGTCCAGCAGTCCATCCAGAGCCCTGGCACGTTTTTTCATCTTTCAACCAGCCGACGCAGACCTTTGAGTGGGGACACGCAAGTAAGTAAAATTTAGATGCTACTGTACATATAAGTATATTGTTAAAATTAGTAAGTTTAAGAGTTTAGAAAAATTATTGTGGGCTTCATTGCTGCAGGGTAGGTCTGCAAAAATGGAACTGAGTTGGAACAGAACCAAGTCAGAATGGAACAAGAACCACTCGTGTTATGCAGAGCCTGGTAAGTAAAATTTAGTAGCTACATATACAGTACCGTACATATGTGTTTAAATGACGTAGGTTTGAGTTTAGAACATTGCACGAGTGTGGGAAGGGTTTATAAAGCTTTCACATATACTGTATATAAGTACAAAAATAAATATAACATTGCTACTTCGCACATTCATGGCTTGAGCACATCTCACCAGTTCTGTCCTCTCTTTACAACAGTTACAACATTTAATTTCCCTTTGGGATTAATAAAGTATTTTTGAATTTGAATTACTCACTTCCTGTGTGTGTCAGAATCGATTTTAAAATTCTCCTGCTGACATTCAAGTGCGTTAATGGCCTTGGCCCCTCATACCTCTCTAACCTTCTTCGTCCTTGTGCGCCTTCTTGGGCTTTGAGATCATCAGACCAGCTGCTTTTGACTGTTCCAAAAATCAGGTTGGAGCTCAAAAGAGATTGAGCCTTTTCAGTCGTGGGCCCTAAACTCTGGAATAATCTGCCCATCAACATTCGTCAGGCCACTTCAGTCTCTGCTTTTAAAACTCTGCTGAAAACAAACCTGTACTCACTGATGTTTAACACAGGGTGACCTGATTTAGATTAACATTTTCATTGAATCTGATTGTGCTTATGTTTTTTTGTTTGTTTGTTTTATTCCTATTTAACACACGGTCATCTATTGATTCCACCAGTAGTCACATGCTAAAATGTCCCTGAGTAAGACACTGAACCCCTCATTGACTCCGATGTGTGTCCCACGGTGTATTAATGTGATCTAAAGCACTTGTTAATCTTTGTACAGATACAGTAGAGTGCTGTATGAATGGGTAAATGAGGACACTGATTGTAGTGTAAAGCAGTTAAGATAGAAAGGCACTATAAGTACAGTCCATT
>NC_056501.1:31378468-31384772 GCF_014905685.2 Nematolebias whitei | reverse complement strand
TTAAGATCTTGGACTAATTGTTCACTGTAAAACCACAGAGTTGACATTTCCTGTTCATCCACAAACAAAATCCATTTATGAGTTCTACAATAAGTTTTCTAATCTAATGTAATGGTACATTTATTTAAAAATGAAATAAATTAAAGTATTATTTGTCTGTTTCCTTTAAATACAGCCGTTTACTCATATATAATTTTAACATTTATGTTGACAGACTGACAGTCCCTGAAGTTCAAACAATTTTTTAGTCTTTAAGCGTTCAGTCTTACCCACAATTCCTAGGGACAGACAGAAATTAACGCATGTACTTTAGACAAAATTAATAAATACAATAATATATATAGCATTTTTTTTAATCTGTATGACAAATTTGACAAAGAGATGTTTTATAAGGTTACATGTACACGAACATGGCCGTGGGAATACAGAATTTTTCAAATGGTGATTTGAGGAAAAAAAATCTCATTTACACAGCCTCATTTGGTGTTTACATGTAACCTCAGACCTCCTCCCCACACCCTGCAGTTTCACTAAACATACGTGTCGTGTAAACGGCCTCTAAGTTTGAAAAACAATTGGGCACCTATTTTGTTGGCGATTAGCAAGTGCATGGTACTGCAGGAAGAATGTATTGTGTACTCAAAAGTTTACAACTCACACAAGTTTCACAATTGGTTTTGAAAACCCTATTTATGCTGGATATTTAGTATAGCCCCTTCCCCCTCCCCCACTGTTTTTATGTTACCTCTCTTGTAAAAGTTCATGATGTACCAGTAGACTGGGTAAAAACAAAAAGAAACAGAAAGCACCTAAGTGGCAGCTGATTGAGTGGAGCTTAAACTGAAAGTATCAGTGAGCTATGTGTGCTGTTGATCAGATTCGTCACAATGAGAACAGGACAATCGTTCTCTCTCTCACACACACATACACACAGTGGGAAACACAGAACAGGATCAACTTAAGGCAGTGTTTAATCCTTTGACGTTGCCTTCTTGCATTGAGACAGTACATTAAGCAGAACTACAAGAAACATCTCAGGAAATGATATATGAATTCCTTGTAACACCTGTTGGAGAGCTGGATGGATCCTTGGGAACCTGCTCTGGCAGCAGTAAAACACACAGAACCATTTCTGGCTTTCTGTGTATAATGTCTCCTGGTTGGCCTACAGGGGGAGAGAACACAGCACATATTCACTTCTCAGCATTATTAACCAATTTGTTTTCAACATGACAAGATACAAGAAATATCTACTATTCTATTGAATGCCACACATTCTCTAAAAATGTACAGCAGAACTAATGAAAAAGGTCAATTTTGTTGTGCATATCATGCCCCAGTGATATTCTCTGTTTGAGGTGGAGAGCCTCAGGCAAGGCTCCTATTAGCAAATGCCTGCAGCAAAGTAAGACAGCGTAGAGATAAATCCAAGAGTGACAGGGGAGTCTCTGGCAATATTAGCATAAGCTATTTAGGATACCACATACATATACTATATATTAGTAGCATAATAACTTATACTAATGCTCTCATTTAGGAAAACATTGAAAGTCTAATAATAAAACTGCATCCCCTGTCTTTTTAGGGTGAGGTGTGATATATAATCTGTACCAGACCCCCTTAGGCCAATGACATTTTATTTTACAGGTGTGGTAAAAAAAAGTTTAAATACATTTATGTTTGCAAAATGTTTAATATATTAAACAAAAGGTTTTATCATATTCTGAGGTTTAATAAAAGCATTACTTGGACAGGGGTGAGTCTCTACCAATATATATTGGACACCCACACCCCCACAGCAAAAAAAAAAGTATGAAAAATGAAAACCACAATGGGAGGAATTTCCATAAGTGTGCAGGAGCTGAGATTCTTTTTGTATACTTAAAAAAAAGACTTGAGTTTTCCAAAACCTGTGAGTTTGTCAAACACAAGAACAATAATATGACACTTTAGGTCTAATTTTATGCTTTTCTTTTTGATTAAATAATTGTTGATTGTGACACAATATCTTTATTTTTTATTTTTATTTTTTTAACCATAATCATTATTTTTAACAATCTTTGTAATCAGACATTGAATAAGATTGAAAGAAAATTCTGCTGGATGATTGTTGAAACCCGACCCACTACTGGTGTTTATTGGTCAGAACCAGGCTGTCTGGCTTGTCAATAAATGATTTCATTACATGACTAATAAATTGAATCAATCAATGAATTGTGACAATCACTAGTATGAAGCACCACACAGTCCAATTAAATTAAAGAACCATTACCTACTGATGAAACTATGAGAACAAAACTAATTTATAGGTAATGCACAGCTTTATTATAACACAAATTTAAAAACGTAATAAACCACAAGGAATTTCATTACATACAATTATATAGATTTAGCACTAGAACTGGAACAAGGTGTAATTTTACTCCTGAGTTGTCTCCAGCAAAGGAGCTTAGCTGATCAAATATCTTGAAGTCTTGTTCGAGAGTGACGGTAGAATAGAATTGGACACTGACCAATAGATTGAGGTCTTGTCTGCAGTGACAGGGGAATTGCTCCAGTTTGTTGAGGTGAAAAAGAAGCTGGACAGTATACATTCTTACTTTCAACTACAGTCAAGATGTATGGATCATATCACTCACCCACCCTATCGGGGGGGGGGGGGGGGGGGGAACAAGATCCCAAAAATAACTGGCTGAAATTAGCTTATTTTGTAGACGTCCTGATGCATGCCCAATAATCCAGGTAGATCAATATATCTGTACAGGTTCTTCTTTACAATGGTGAAATTTGTCTGTTTCATCCATTCATTTAATATCTGGGTCTATGCCTGATCAAGGATTTTGCTCGCCCGGTGCCCGCTGATCAAAGATTTTGGGAAAGGTGCCACTCTGTCTCCACCAGAGGTGGAATCTCAGTTGGTTCCTGTAGTACGTCCTCTTTGTTGCTGTCTGCTCAAACTCTCAAATTAGTTTGAAACAATTATGGCCAAAGTGGTTCAAAACATCCTGATGAAGGTTTAACAATCCAAACAGAGTCAGGACCTCTGGACGGATTCTTATTTGTACCAAGAAGAAACCATGCAGAGGACCTGACTCGACCTTGTAGACTTCCTTTGGAGAGTGGCCACAGTCAGCTTTAGAGATAAGCTGAGGAACTCTCTCATCTAGGAGAAGCTCAGAGGAGAACCACTTCTCTTTCAAACAAAAAATCAGTTAATGTAGTTCAGATATCCAACCGTGATGCCTCCCAGATGTTTTCTGTCTTTTTCTTATGAGAGGAAATCCTGGGGCAGACCCAGAACACTCTGGAGGGATCAAATACTCTCTCTGCCCTGAAAATGCCAAT
Source organism: Nematolebias whitei (assembly GCF_014905685.2). Classification (NCBI taxonomy): domain Eukaryota; kingdom Metazoa; phylum Chordata; class Actinopteri; order Cyprinodontiformes; family Rivulidae; genus Nematolebias; species Nematolebias whitei. The sequence goes on along the minus strand of NC_056501.1, from coordinate 31,381,427 downwards.
GGATTCCCCAGGATGGGCTAGAAAGTGCCCCAAAGAAAGAAATCTCTGGGTTTCTCTCTGGAACTGCTTGCAACCTTTGCACCCTGGCCACAGAAAAGTGTAAGAAAAGATGCATGGACATATATAATGGACAAATACTGTAGATGGATGGTTGTTTATATGGATGAGTAGGTTTAGTTTATTTATAACTCCTTTACAGTCCATTAACTTTAATTCTCATTTTTGCCCCTTTAGCTGGTTGTTAATTGAATGTTTCATGCACAAGCCTAAACGTATAACTACTTATCTGGCCAAAAAGGTAAATAACGAACAAAAAATAAACAAATAAACAAAAACTACTGATCAAATTTACATCTTGTTAGTTATGTAGTTTAAATTGGAAGGCCACAACACACACCCCGACACACACACACACACACACACACACACACATACTTATATATGTATACAAATAAACGTATTTTGAAGTATTATAACGGTTTTATAAATGAAAGAGATGATGTGATGAAAAAAAATCATTGGATGAAATCAGAAAACAATACATTTCTTCTGTGAGGTATTTTTGATGTCAAAACACATTTTATTTGACAGAAGAGAAAGCATGTTGGCCATATTTTTGGCATTTTTCTTGATGAAGACTGTTGATAGTAAAAGCATTGTGCTCTTTAGAGTGATTGTTCAACAGTGTCTGAGCATAACTACTTTAAGAATTCAAAAATTGTTAAATAAATATTAAATCATCCATTAAAGGAGTGTTTTAAAACTTTGCGTTTAGTCTCAACAGCAATCAATCAATATATTCTGCATTTGCTTTTTTTGATGATAATTTAGGCTACTTAATCACAAACGATCACATCAAAATTAAATAATGTCTTTAACCACAGCAGACTTGTCTCGCATAAAGGTAAACTGCAGTCGTTGCATTATTAAAAACTTCATTATGCTTCAACTTTAACATTGATCATTACTTTCATACTTTGGGAGAAGCTGGTTAATAGCTCATGTTTTGATCTTGAATGATGCGTTATCAATCACAATAAAGTCATAATAGCTACTGTTCAAGTTCCATAACAAACTTACATTTACATAATTTTACCAAAGAAAAAAACTACCTATATGATGAAAATTATGCAACTTAGCTCAATGTAAATGCATTTAAAATGAGATTGTAATGTTTTGCTTCCTGTAAATTGATAGATGTGAAATAAAAGTTTGTTCAACACACATAACTGTAATATTACTCAGCAACAGTACATATTTGTATCTTTGCTTTTTTAAATATCCTGTTTTATTCAAGTTGTGTTGAAGTAAATCTAGAAGTATTTACTGCTAGGTACTTATTAAAGAGAGTGGTTGTGTTGTTTAATCTATCAAATATTTATATCACACAAGTATAAAGTTATGTTCATTCTGCGGACAAAAAAAAAAGAAAGACATTTTACTTGCATAAACAGCCTGGAGGGCTGGTGAAAACTGTCTATGTCACATTTATTGTGGAGACAGATTTTGGACTAGCAGCAAAAGAAGTAGTTCAACTATTTTGAAGTCAGTTTCTGTAGAAAGGTTTTGAGCAATAATTATGTTACTGGTAGTAGATAACTCATCAGAGAAGAAGAGTTTAAAGCGAACTGGAATGACAATATTATGCAAGGCCAAAGTTGAATGCTGCTTGCTAATAACAACTCTAAATCCAGAATATTCCCTGTAGTCCATGAGAATAATATTTTATAAATCTTTACAATGCTGCCAGTTTAGCCTTACAGTTATTGTATGGTTATTTACAAGTCCAACAAAGTTGAATGAGGTCCTCTGGACTGCTTTTTTTTTTTTTACTTTTCATCTTTCATCCAGAAGACTGCGAAGCTGCAAGAAACTCAGTCTTATACATAGAACCTTCTCATAGTGGGTCAACCAGTTTGATGGTGCTCAGGTGGTTTCTGTAGTCCACCCTCTCCCCCACTGACTCATTTGAGGCAGTCATGGCCAAACTGGGTGAGGGAAGTGAAGTCTGAGTTTGTCATCATTGTATGTTTTCATACAATGGCAAAATTAGTTCTATACATTTAACCCATCACACTTGAGATACACCCAAGTGGAGCAGTGAGCAGCTATGTAAGCGCCTGTGGAGCAATTAGAGATTAGGTATCTTGCTAAGAGAAATCACGACATGCGCGAATGGCTGGGAATTGAACTGCAACGTTCTGGTCTAAGGCCGGCTGCCCTACCTCTACCCCAGCTCGGCCCTCATACACAAAGTGGTTCAAAACATTCTGATTCATGCTCAGTAATCCATGTAGAAAATACTTGGTATCAATAATCCAGGTAGTAGTAAGTATCTCTCCAGTTTTAGCTTCTCTCCATTGGCTCCCTGTCAAATTTAGAATAGAATTCAAAATCTTACTTCTAACCTACAAAGCCGTCAACAACTTAGCTCCATTTTATATTACAGATCTTATCGTTCCATATTTTACTAACAGAGCACTTCACTCTCAGGCTGCAGGTTAACTTGTGGTTCCTAGAGTTTCCAAAAGCAGAAGAAGAGGAAGATCTTTCAGTTATCAGGCTCCTCTCTTGTGGAACCAACTTCCAGTTTTTGTCCGTGAGGCTGACACAATGTCCAGTTTTAAAACTAGGCTTAAGTATTTTCTTTGTGATAAATCCTATAGTTATGGTTGGCTTGGTTTCCTGAACTATCCCTTAGATATGCTGCTATAGGCTTAGACTACTGGATGACAAATAGACCACATTTCCTCAAACTAATAGCTACAGAATACACATGAATAGTTTGTATTTGTCATAATTTCTATCTTAAAATGTCTAAAAAGGTTAAGTTAAGTCCTCTGGATGAGAGAATCCGTTCAGAGGACCTAACTTAACCTTGTTAGAGTTTTCTACCTGGATTATTGAGCATGCATCAAAAAAAAAAAAAAAAAAAAAAAAAAAAAAAAAAAAAAAAATA
>NC_056501.1:31376468-31378368 GCF_014905685.2 Nematolebias whitei | reverse complement strand
GGGGTCGCTGGTGCCCATGTCCAGCAATCACTGTGCGAGGGGCGGGGGACACCCTGGACAGGTCGCAAGTCCATCACAGGGACACATAGAGACAAACGAGACAAACAACCATTCACTCTCTCACTCACACCTAGGGACAATTTAGAGTTACCAATCAGCCTAACATGCATGTTTTTTTTGGACTGTGGGAGGAAACCGGAGTACCCGGAGAAAACCCACGCATGCACGGAGAGAACATGCAAACTCAGTCAGCCAATTGTGTGTCATGTAATCTTACTTTGAATAACCCTGATAGAGCAAGTCTGTGAAAAATGAACCGCAAAGTAGCAAAGGACTACTGTAAATTCAAACACGTTGATAGGATTTAGCCAGCTGTAATTTCTCTGACCAGTCAATCAGCAGTACATGTATAAATGCTGGTATAACAAGGAAAACAGCCTGGATGTGAAACGGAGGTCGCATGGGTTTGAAAGCACAATCAGTCTCACAGTCTACAAGGCTCAGACACACACACTCCCACATGGGTACTTCTTCAGATCTGACAGAAAATCCTCACACTTTTGGTCATTCTGTTCCATTCTTCTGCTATCTCACAGAGTGCCACATGTTATCAACACTTTTTATTGCTGCATTGCCATTTCAACGATAATACGTGGGTACCTTTTGTGCTTGAATAAAGCTTTTTTTAAATTTATTATTCAAGGAAATAAACTGAAATGATACCCTGAATTTTCATAGTAGCTATCGTCTCAATCTTTCACAATAAAGACCAATTCAAACCAACAAATACTCTGATTGATGAATAAGGAACTAATAAAGAGGCTGTATTGAAAGAAACAATTCAGCCTTTTTAAATATCCTTCTGTGGAAAGGTTATGATCACCTCACCTGCTGAAGACAGCTCATTGAACAGTCTCAGTTTGGGGAAACTAAGTTTAGTTCTGAACAATTAATAATCTTTAAACAGATCAAAAATATTCCAGCAGTTTGTGTGAATGGTATTTTTTAAACCCAAATTTCATTTTACTTCCTGGAAATGCCCCAGTCTGCACTGGATGTGTTAGAGTTAGATGCTGCTGCTGCTATTTGCACTTGTAAATAACTACATAATTATATGCAAATGTATCAGCAACGTAAAGTTTTATAAAAAAATAGTTGCATGAACTGCTAGGACTTTTTCGAGATTGGCATTGTTTCAAGACAAAATGTCTGAACTCTACTTCAGGATGCACCAGTAATATCTTTTTTTTTTTTTATCTTGTTTGTAATTGTAAGCTTAGCATGAAGTTAAACATAGACTCCTGCTGTAACCATAATATTTTATACTTACAGTCTCAGCACTAAAAAAGTGCTGTAGTCTGTTGTATTACTGGCGAAGTACAGTATTACTTTGTAATTTAGTTTTTATATTTGAAAGTGATATTTGGCATCTGAAGTGTTTGAAATAAAATGTGACTTTTGAAAATAAAATCTGATTTATTTATTTATTTTTCATCCAACAGGAATCTCCATATGTGATGCTGAAGAAGAACCACGAGCAGCTTGTTGGGAATGATAAGTACGAGGGCTACATTGTTGAGCTGGCTGCAGAGATAGCCAAGCATGTGGGCTACCAGTACAAACTAAAAATTGTTTCTGATGGAAAGTATGGAGCCAGAGATCCAGAAACCAAGATGTGGAACGGCATGGTTGGCGAGCTGGTGTACGGGGTGAGTTTTTTTTTTTTTCATGGGGCAAATGAGGGAGACAGATGTGGGTGCTTCACATTTCCCACCTAAATATTGTTGTAATGGTCAGAGCATTCAAACCTGTGATCTCCCAATCAATCCCAATCCAACCTCTGCTTCCCCTATTTTGGGAACATTCCCACATAATATGATATATATATATATATATATAT
>NC_056501.1:31354327-31376368 GCF_014905685.2 Nematolebias whitei | reverse complement strand
AAAAAAAAAAAAGAACTCTTGCTATATGTCGCTGTACACATATAATGATGGCATCATCAAGATGCATTTCTTTTGCCTTTTGTGGCTCTTTACATCATGTTTCTTCTCTCTTGCACTCTTGGCTTCATCTTCAGACTGCACTCATTTCCATCCCCACTGAAGGAACGAGTAAAACGCTGAAATTCTAATCAGAAAGGAGGCGATTTAGACAACATGTTCACCAATTTTTTTGAACTTGTTTTAACTCTGCTCTGCTCTGATAAACTTCTATGTTTAGCTACCTGTGGCTTCATTAGATAAACATCACATGTACTGGGCTTAAAGCAAATTTTACATTGAAACAAAATACTGGGAGAGAGTACAAATGTCACCATTTTTCTACACTATGCACAGCTGTGTTGCAAATAACAAACATCAAAGACATTACTTGCTTGGTGCTTTTTTATTTAAAATGCTGAGGGGGGTCTGAAAACTCACTAAATCTAAGTCAGTGTTGCCAACATCCTAAATTCGCCGTGCCTGCAAATTGAAATGCTCAGCTAGTGGCTCGGATGCTTGTTCTCTTTATTATGTGTTCTCCATTAAAAACAGGAACCACATGCATTTGTTAAAGTAAATCACTTCATGAGTATATTTGGTAATGAATACATGAAAGTAAGCTTCAGTTATTGCCAATCTTGTGATTTAAGCAACTTTTATTCTTGTGATCATACATTAAAAGCATTTATTAACAAAACGTCTGAATTCAACACTGACAGCGTGCAGCATTGACTGTCATCTCTATTGACTGAAAAAGGCTAGGGGAAAAAAGCCTCTTCTAAAGGTCATCTGTGAATACCGTTAAGTGAAAGCCGAAATAAAGTGAACAGCACACGGAGCAAGAAATCAAATTAAGGGCACTTTTGCTTTTGTTACATGTGTTCTGGTTGGAAATTCCAGCTTTAACACACTCTTTATATGTTGTTCTGTGTTTGTGCTCCTCTCTCAGAAAGCAGATCTGGCTGTGGCTCCCCTTACAATCACGCTCGTTCGTGAAGAAGTAATAGACTTCTCTAAGCCCTTTATGTCTCTGGGGATTTCCATCATGATCAAGAAGCCCACCAAATCCAAACCGGGAGTTTTTTCATTCCTGGACCCGTTGGCTTATGAGATCTGGATGTGCATCGTGTTTGCCTACATCGGCGTCAGCGTTGTCCTCTTTCTCGTCAGCCGATTCAGCCCGTACGAGTGGCACGCCGAGGACTGCGACGAGGCATGTGAGCCTCAGACTCCTACACAAGCAGCAGCCTCCAACGGTGTACAGCCGAGCCAGACGCCAACGCAGCAGAACACCAACCAGCAGAGTCTCGAACAGACCAACGAGTTTGGCATCTTTAATTCTCTTTGGTTTTCACTGGGCGCCTTCATGCAGCAGGGCTGTGATATCTCACCACGGTAAGAAATCAAGTGTTGAAATTTTGCATCCTTAGTCCTCTGAGTATTCCCTTTTGATTGTTGGTACACAGCAACTCTCACTGCTACATAAGTTTACCATTTCTCAGCTGGAATGTTTTAATGAGACCTTTATTTTTTGGCCAGTCACCTCCGTGGTAGCAATTTGCCTTGACCTATTTTCTGTTAAGTACGGTTAAACTAAAAATATTTGCAAAACTCCATGTCTAATAAAACAATCTGTCAATCCACATCAGTGATTACAGTTTGTTTTTGTGTGGGTAGAAAAAAAACAAACTTAGATGATGCTCGTGGAGTGTTCTGAAGCATCTTGATGTATGTATAGAGTTGTATGTGTTGGCTTTCATCGAGTGCTCTTATGAGTTTTGGTACCAAACCATCATCAAAAGGTCACCAATTAAAAATCTCATTAAGTGTCTGAAATTAGAGGCACTGAGGTCGACATTTTGAGCTTTCCTGAGGGATTGAGAGAGATAGAAGAGGAGAGAAATGAATGACAGTATCACCACTGTAAGCTCCATCTGAACCTACAGAGTCAGTTTGGGTCATGAACAGCAAGAACTTCCATCTCTTTGAGCTACATATACTTTGTTCATATGTGCAGTTTAGTGATGTGAATACTGGGAGGATGGGGATGATGTTGCTTCAAGCATGGTTGTAACGTGAAAAGATTTGGATGACAAACTGAAGAATGTTGTAGCTCCATTAAGTGACTTGTATTAAGCTATAGTGTTTACATAATTTGAAACAATGTGGCATTTAGCAAAATGTTTTGCTTGGTGTGAGCGATGAAGTCTCAGATATGTCTTAAATATGTATATACTGCTAAGATACTTTAGGAATAAAAAGCCTTATCTTGACCCTATTTAAAAGGCCATGCTCTCCTTCCTATGTGATCTAAATGTCAGCAGCCATCTTGTGTTGTGGATTAGAGCGTTTTTGAGAGGAAGACCCTAACGAGTCTGTGTTGATAACGCTCTATCTGACTGCAGGGTTTTGAACACAGGTGTTCCACAGGGTTGTGTGCTATTGCCATTTTTATTCTCTTTAAATATAAATGAGTTGTGACATAACAACAAAGACTTCACATTAATTAAGTGTGCTGATGACATGGCCCTAGTTGCTGGTCTGGTAATTACCAACAGCCCCTCATACTCCCAGCTCATAGATCAGCTCTCTGCCTGGTTTGATGACAGTTTTCTGGACCTTAATGTTAGTGAAACCAAGGAGCTTTGTCTGGGAGATAGATGGGGATCAGCCAGCACCAGATCTATATCCAGACCTTCTGTTATAGAAAGGCAGGAAGGAGAGCAGGTGACTGAATTTAAATACCTTAGAACAATAATTGATAACAAGTTGACCTTTCAACCCAACACTGACTGTTTTTACAAAAAAGCCAGACATCATATCTACAGTACATTCTATGTAACCTAAGGAGTTTTTATGCTAGTAAAAATACCTTATATTTGGTGTACAGGTCACTGTTTGAAAATGTTGTGTCCTTTAATATTGTTTCATGGGATGGGAACCCCCTAGCCAAAGACAGGAACAAGTTGTCTGGAGTGGTCAAACAAGGTAGTAAAATCATCGGTCATCAACAAATGCAACCTATAGCGCTGTACAGTCAGGCTGTAGAATAAAAGGTAATACAGGTTTACAATGACCCAACTCATCCACTGCAGCCATTATTCAGGTTGGTAACATCTGGTAGAAGACTGGTGGTACCTCTGGTAAGGAAAAATGGGTACAAAAAGTAGTTTGTTTTCTCTGCTGTGAGTGTCCTGAAAAGGGTCCTATTTAAACGCATAGCCTCACATGACAAACCATTGTCTGCTAAGATGTTTTTATATTTTTAATGTATCATGTAGTTTAGAATTGGTTTTATTGGGTTAGCAAAGCATGCAGCATGGTGGTGCAACTGGTAGAACTGCTGCCTCTCAGTGAGCAGGTTGCACTGGTTCAAATCCTGGTCTGGGGACCTTTCTGGGTGGAGTTTACATGTTCTCTCCGTGCATGTGTGGGTTTTCTCTGGGTACTCCAGTTTCCTCCCACAGACCAAAAACATGCATGTTAGACTTATTGGTAACTCTAAATTGTCCCTAGGTGTGAATGAGAGGGTGAATGGTTGTCTCGTTTGTCTCTATGTGTCCCTGTGATAGACTGGAGACCTGTCCAGGGTGTCCCCCTCCTTTTGCACAGTGATTGCTGGACAAGGGCACCAGCAACTCCCGCAACCCAAAAAGGAAGAAACAGGTAAAGATAATGGATGGATTCATGGGTTAGCAAAACTTTTTAAAGTTTTTTGGCATTTTTTATCTTGCATTGTTTTGCATTTATGAGGCAGATGCCAAAGATAAATCTCATGAAATGTTATGACACTAAAGTTATATCGATTGATTGATTCATTCATTCATTCATTGATCCTTTTTAAAAGACCATGCTGATAGTGGAATATCAGAGCATAAAAATGGCAATTTTAGTTTTAGTTTTAAATGGATTGGACTAAAACTATGTCCTGTGTATTTCTCTTATAGAAATGAGACAAGATGGAGCAGTTAAAGAAGTTAGAGACTTGTGGCAGCATAGCATTGTTCATCTTTGCTTCCATCTAGTGACATTTACAGGATGCATTTTCATTTACTTTACATGGCTTGCTCAGTTACCAGTGGGGGGTTGAAAACACCTGCACATATGGGGTGTGTGTGTAGATGCTCAGCAGTGCACAATGTAAGTAGTGAATCCTTCCTTCCGTGTGCCTCCTCCTGACATTTATTGTTTCCTGCGTGCAGACTCTGCTGTGCTTCATTCAGGATGAAGCCTATTGTCCAAAAGTTCTCCTACAGGCTGGAATTGTAGCTGCAAAAACTATTGATCTTGTTGTATGCCACACAGAGAGAGAGAATGTCACCATGCTTCCTCAAATAGTCTGATCCCTGTAGCTTTTTTGTGGCTGCACAAATGTTCTTTTTCTGGGTGTACGAGCATTGCTGTGTGTGCTCATGCATATTTTTAAGTATTTGGTTTTGTTGTACTTTAATAGCTGATGGAAACCTTTGTACTAACTGTGCCTAAAAGGACAAAGCAAATGATTGTTGTTCTTTAAGAAATGTTGCATGTATGTATGTTTAATTTTAAAGTTAAACAAGAAGGCTGTGGTTTAAAATTATAAGCCGGTAATATAAGACATAGGCATATATGGTCCAAGTGTGGCTCATGGGTCAGAAGAAACCTTAATTTATCGTCAACATCTTCAAGTAAAACAAAACTCTCAATAAAACCACATTGGTAATAAATCTTGAGGCAAGTAAAAAGAGTATGTATTGTTTTTTTTAATAATTTCCAAAACAGGATGTTATTTTTTGACTAAAACATTTAGGCTTAAGGCCCCCACATACTCGGGTGTACTTTGTACTTCACTCCGCGGAGGTCCACGCGGACTCAAACCAGACGTCCGCCGGCCATGTCCGTGCAAAGATCAATTTATATGATTGCATAGGCATACTCAGTGTCGCACAATAAACTGCCCGGCAACAGACTGTTCTGTATGCGACACCAAAGTATTAAAATCCCCTTCTTCATCCCTGATCTGGCCTTTTATTTTGTTTTGTTTGTTTTTTTGCCAAGAGGCAAGCGATCTCTTCTTCCTCATCCGTTGATGCCATGACTGAAATTGTGAGAAATGAAGGAATTTGTCACAAGCAAATTAAAATCAGACTCGGCGTGGCTGCGGGAGGGTTTGGAGATTTCCCGGTGGACCGGTCTGATGTGTGGGCTGCAGGGCCAGCGCTTCCTCTTTTCTTATTATTTTAGAACCTTTTATTAACAACATATAAACACAGAACACCACTGCGCTGATCCTGCCTCTACCCAGGGCCGCCGGCAGCTCTCGTTTTTTTTTCCACAAATCCGATCTGCGACTCAATCCAGTAGGCACGTCAGCAAATGACCAATCGGCGACCTCAATTTGTCTCGAAGGTAAACGCCCCTTACTGCAGAGGTGGGCTGCAGCCCATCAGGGTGCATGCTCGAGTGTGGAGTGCGGACAGTGCGCACGGAGTCTGCATGGCTCATGTACGACCGAGTAGGTGGGGGCTTTTAGGATTCTTTTTTTTCTTTTAAGTAAAGTCAATGGTTATAAAATAACAAAATGAAAAATTAATATAAAAGATAAAGCTTTATGCTTTTTGAAAAAAACTTTGTAACATTTCACTGCAATCAAACCTATAGTTGTGATGCTGTCTCTGTTAAGTTCCTTTTAGAATCACCAGCTGAGCTTGAGCAGCTGTCATGTTGCCTCTTTGGTTTGCCTTGTAAAACTTTGTGATTTTTTTTTTTTCATGAAGTCTTTTTATGCTCACTACAACTTACAGTTTCTGGTTTGTGGAGCTAAAGAGAGGATTTTTATAAACTGACCATAAAATAACTCAACATAATGGGACATTTATGGAGCTTCTAAATACTAAATAATTCTTTTAGGAGCTGCGACTGCCTTAGATAAATATCCTATTCTGTTTTATAGTTGTTTTTGTCTTTTATTTAAATATTTTTTTAAGAATAGTCATGATCTACATTTAAAAATACACAATAAGATTATTTTTTGTTAGTGTCTGCATGGTGTCTTGAAAACTAAGCACTGAATGTTTCACCCTGCTGAATGCAGCCCTGAAGGAAACATTCTCCCCTTGAAAATTTAGGTGACCTAGATGCTCTAGTTACCACAGCACACACACAACAAACACACAACCACAGACAGAGTTGTATGTTAAAGATATTCTCTGGAAATCAAAAAAAAAAAGGACAAGTGATGCTATTCTTTGTCTCCCTGGAGAGCAAACCAGTAATATATTTACCTCACATTGTCAAGAACTGTTCCAATAAGCTGAGAAAAAGATTAAACAAGACACGTGGAGTCCTAACAAATAATTTAGTATATTTTGCAAACATTAAATATATGATGTGCAGTAGATGACACATCAGTAGTGTAAGTTTAGATATAAAATAACATTTAACTGAGGTGTTGCAAAGTAATACACAAACCAAGCGCCCAAAAAATAGTGTAGCCACAGGCAGGGTGACATTTCTTAATAGGTACTTGTAAATTACTCATCGTTGTGTCTTTATCAGGAAGAGGTGAGAACAGAATGTTCTAGAGACGCATTCAGCCCTGAGGAAGGCTGCTCAGCGTTTCATACGTCTGTTTAATTAGAGACAAAAGGCCAAAGAAACAACACTGATCATCCTCTCCTGGATTAATCAGACGTGTTTACCTCCTCTGCCTGCCTCGGTCGGGTGTGTGTTGTTTTTCTGTTTTCTTTTTTTAACACTGAATCTAATAAAAAATGTGCTTATTGCCATTTTCTTCATCTGATGCTATCAAGCTAACGGTACCGCTGCATCAAGCTGCACGAGCAGCTCAATGTGCATAAATCTGTATGCAAACAAGGCTTTGTTCTGGCCTGATGTGATGCAGTGATGTATACCGTTCGTCTCCAAGTGTGTATTAGCCACACGTCTCCTCCCTTTGCTATTTGTGAGACCTTGTTTACTGTGCTCTTTCTAAATGTCAGGACTGTCAGTCAGATCCTTCTAAAAAGCCACAGTCTGCTCTTATAGGCCCTCCTTGTGTTTATCTCTGCAAACAGGTGGACTCTGAGACTACCCCTCCCCCCCCCCCCAATCACACACCTAAACACCACTCCATCCATCCATCCATCCATCCATTCATTCATTTGCCAGTTTCCTTCCACTCCTGTTGCTTCTTTTCAGTCCTCTTCCTCGCTCATCTGATTTGCACTCTGCCCCTTTCAGTAGTTGTGTTTGGTTCAGAGTTAATCACATGTGACAGATTTATTTTTGGACCTTGAGACCAACTTTTAAAGCTATCTCCAGAATCCGTGATCTATCCATCAGTCCATCCATATAGCCTCAGTCTGCATTGAGAGTGGACTTGCTGTAGTTTGAAATCTCATTAAGTTGGACATATTTTCTTTATAATGGAGTGTTTTTGTGGGTGGCACGGTGGCGCAGTTGGTAGAGCTGCTGCCTCTCAGCAAGTACGTCACTGGATCGAACCCCAACCAGTGGCCATTCTGGGTGGAGTTTACATGTTCTCTCTGTGCGTGTGTGGGTTTTCTCCGGGTACGCCAGTTTCCTCCCACAGACCAAAAACATGCATGTTAGGCTGATTCGTAACTCTAACTTGTCTCTAGGTGTGAGTGGGAAAGTGAATGGTTGTTTGTCTCGTTTGTCTCTATGCGTCACTGTGATGGACTGGAGACCTGTCCGAGGTGTCCCCACCTCTCGCACAGTGATTGCTGGATATGGACACCAGTAACACGCATGATCTGAATAGGGAAAGTGCAGGTAAAGATCATGCATGGATGGATGGATAGAGTGTTTTTGTTTTTAATCATTTGGAAATGCATGAAAAACACAACAGCTATACAGGCATCGAAAACATTTTCAAGGTATTAACGTTAGATAATCAAACAATGGTGTGATGACACCGTACACAATAGTGTAGAAGTTTAGATTAGATATGTTCCAAAATTACCTCTGTGTGCCTAACCCTTGCTTTTTATTCTTTTTTTGCCAGACACTTTTAGTGCTAATTTGATTGTAATCCTTATTGTGTAATTCCTTCATGCTTGTGTATGTGTGTGGTTTGGGAGTTTACCTGCACTACTGAGTCCTTTACAACCATCTTCCCTTACAGGTTCAATTCAATTCAGTTCATTTATATAACTCCAAGTAGCAACATAAGTCTTCTCAGGCCACTGAACAGAAACATTCATGCAAAAGTAACATATCAAACCTTTACACTGAATGATTATTGTAGCAGAAAACTTACAATGCATCTGGAAGTGCCCCAGGCACAAACTGCTAAAGCTAGCTGCTGCTATCATCCATATAACTCTACATAGGAGTATAAGTAGTAGAAGGGTGATTACTAAATGAAATCAGCTGGGATGAACAGGGACACATGGCCAAAGAGTCACTCTAATGAAGGCCATCAGGCAGAACATTTACCAAGATGACTGACACCTGCGTGTGGGACAGGTGATGCAGAGCAGCTGAGAGAAAACAATGGTAGGGATTTGACACTCAAAAGTCTAGAGCTGCCAGCCTGAGAACATACATGGCAACATACATAGCAAAAAAAAAAAAAAAGTGGCAGAGGGAAAAAAATGAAACATACAAGATACTGATGAGCAAAAACCTTAGAAGTCCAAAACAGGGAAACAAAAACTAAACAAAACAAAAACTGATTTATTTTAATTCTTTATTTCTTATTAAAGTTGTTTTTAGGAAGGCAGCACTCAGGTTGCCTTTTAGCTTGTCTTCAGAATTTGGATTCTCTTAATTCCAATTTTTCTATGAGCTATCTAGTGAAACTTGCACAGAACCCCAATTTAAAGTAAGCAAAACTATCATCTTAAACATTTTTTCTAATAAAAAAATGACTGGATGAGGATAATAAGAAAATTTGCTTTATCACGTGACTTAGCTATATTTTGTCCTGTAAATAACGATAACTACCATAATAATTAGGATGTGTCACTAATTTCTTTCATTGATTTGTTTTTTTCATGTAAAGCAGTTTGACATGATTTATTGGAACATAAATGAAAAATGTCAACAACAACAACAACAAAACCTAAGAGGCTCCTGTTTTTTGCAGAAATGGAATAAAAGAGAAAAAACATAATATTTGCGGCTGTTCCCAGTTTGATAAATGTCTTCACCCCCAGTTTGAACCTGCGTTCTTCTCCTGCCTTGTAGGACTCGGATGAAGGAGTGTGTGTTCATGATGCTCCTCTGGTGAATTTGTTTTGAGATGTTTATGTGTCTGATGTCTGTGTGCGCACAAAGGTTTTTATGGTTCCATGGAGTCATCTCTACTCCTTAGTGTCTAAGTTCCTCCTGTTACATGGTTGTAAACTGAAATAAATTATCTCTGTCACTCACGCACTGGCTGCCGTGGCGACAATAACTCAGCCTGGCCGTCAGAATCGTTCTGTAATAGATTGTGTTTGTGGTGCATTATGGGAGCCAGGGGACAGTCTTGTTTTTCTTAAACTGAGTTTTCTGCCTAACAGTCATGCTTTTTTTCTTGTGTGTGAGTTGTACAATTTAGTCACGTAGTATTTGTATTTGAGAAATAAGTGTACCTGAAATGTAAATGTTCATTCATATTTAATTAATTAGAAACACAAACAGTGAAACTAAATGTTAAAAAAAAAAGATCTAAAGTTAGAATAGACTGAAAATTGAAACACAAATGGGATCTTACTGAAGAAAAACATCATTCACATCATAAATTGGTTTTCTTTATCTTCTGAAGCTAACAAGAAAAAGGAAGAGGCTTTAATTTGTCTCTGTAAAAAAAAAAATAATATTAATAATTCTTTCAGCAGCAAAAACAGAGAATAACAGCACAAAAATAAGGTTAGTAAACAAACTTAAAAAAGTGTACTATTTGTGACAGAAGAAAATATTTTCATATGAAGTACAACTATACAAAACGAATTAAACTCTAAACCGAGAAGAGCAACTAAAACTTTGTACAGTATTTTCCACCGTACATGTCACACCGCCATATAAGTCGCATCAGTCCAAATATGTCTAATAAAGTGGGGGAAAAAAATAACAATGTCGTTTCACCATATAAGTCGCATCTATTATGCGTTGACACGTCACATTTATTACGCACCACCACTGACAACCCGGAAATGTGGGCCGGTGTGCCAAAAATCGATTGGCTGCCAAATGGTGGCCATGGGAGCATGCACGGGAGGACTTTAACAAGAATTTAACAAGATTATCACTTAAAAACAGTTGTTTGCTTGAAATTTTAGTAAAGGTGTGTCTCAATTTAACGTTTCTTTAATAAATGCTCGTTAATGGTCAAATCAGCTGCATTTCAAAAGTATTTGCTTCCTCTGTTTTCCAGGAGTGCGCAGAGGGAGGAAATCAGGAAGGAGGAACGCTGCGCATTTCTTTGAAATTTAACAAGATAAGCACCTAAAACAATTATTTGTTTGCTCGACATTATAGCAAAGGTGTGTCTCAGTTGAACTTTTACTTAATAAATTCACTTCAATAGTTAAATTAACTGCATTTCGCCTGGGTGGTGCAGTGAAATGAAACTGATTTGACGGTTGCTACAGGCATGATCTCGAAGCTGGACAAAGATAGCAGGTTATGGCAAGCCGATTGTGTCATTAATAACCACTTTTACCTATTTTATGACACAATGGCATGCCATACTACTTGAATGCCATCTGAAAATGGTAGTGTTTAATATTTTCCATGTCAGAATGAATGAAAACAGTCAAATCTATGTCAAAAATTGTTTTTTAAATATGGGGAAAAAACATAATTCGCTTTGACGTATAAATCGTAGCGTATGCTAATTAGGCAAAAAAGGTGTGACTTATATGCCGGAAAATATGGCACTGTAGTTTGTCAAGACAAGGCTTGCAAAGGAATATTTCTTAACAAATTTCCAGAAATCTTTGATGGGAAATTAACATGGAGAAATTTGAAAATATCCATCCATCCATCGTCTTTTACCTGATTATTCCATTTTGGGTCATGGGGGTCGCCGGTGCCCATGTCCAGCAATCATTGTGCGAGCGGCAGGGTACACCCTGGACAGGTCACAAGTCCATCACAGGGACACATAGAGACAAACAGGACAAACAACCATCCACTCTCTCACTCACATCTAGAGACAATTTAGAGTTACCAATCAGCCTAACGTATGTTTTTGGTCTGTGGGAGGAAACCGGAGCACCTGGAGAAAACCCACACATGCACGGAGAGAACATGCAAACTCCACCCAGAAAGGCCCCTGGACCAGGATTTGAACCAGGAACCTGCACGCTGAGAGGCAGATTTGGAAATATTTCAAATTAAAAACTTCCCAAGGGAATTCTGGAAATTTATGGGAGTTAAGTGGAAACTGTGGATATTTTAGACAAACTGTTTCATATCTGAACAAATATAGGCACATCAAGCATTTGATATGTCAGTTTAACTCCCAGTTTCTGAAACACTCAATTTTTAAAACTTATTTGCATATTATGGCATCACAGATGAATTCACTGTGTCACAATCACAACACTTGGACAATAATTAATTTTGAACATTTATATCTTTTTTTTGTTGTTGTATTAATAGTACTTTTCTAATTTTTTGTGCATAACTCTGAACAAAATTATTGTTTGTTTGTATTTTGTGTTCATTTTATCTACGTGAAAACAAAACAGACTTCAGTGAGTTGCATTTTATAACAAAATGATACGTATATGAAATACCTTTTATATGTTACTATTTATATATTTACTTATCAGGGTTAGTAGGCACATTTGACCCAGAATGCAGACTGACACAGAGTTCAAGAAAATAAAACTATTTTTATTAAAAGTGTAAACAGAAAGCGGACGTGGCAGAAATGTAGGGAAAACTTGGGAGTAAATTATACTGAGACAAAACACTAATAATGCATAGATGAAGTGGAGACAGAAAAAAAAAACCTGAATATAAAGACCAAGGATAAGTGGGAGATTGACTGCAGCTGAGACTAACATGAAATGAGGAAGTTGTGAAGTGGGGGTGGCAGGCAGACTGAAAAAAATCATGGAGGAAACTGATTTAGGATGAGTGAGGAATGGTACAGGGAACGTATCTATCACCACAGGCAAGAAAATAAGACAAGAATCAAAAAACTTAAATAAAATAAAGTACAAAAAAACTAACAAAGAATGCAGACCATGATAGTCTCTACATGTTTATGTGTTAACCATTGGTCATCATTTTTTAGGGTACCGTAATTGCCGGTCTATAGAGCGCACCCGAGTATAAGCCGCACACACTAAATTTAAAAATAAAAAAATAAATTTGTACACATTTAAGCTGTGTCAGTGTGGGTGTTCACGTTGTAACATGAGAGGCGGCACACACCTACTGAGAAATGTGCAGCTCTTGTTGTAGATCAAGAATCAACCACCAGATGACGTTTCATAGACTTTAGTTTACTTTCAACACACACAGACAGAGTGAATCACACATTTCTTCATGCTAACTACCTCTTTCTCTCATGGTTACTCTACAGAACAACGGAACGCAAACTAACACATAATGAGCACATAAACTAGACTAAAAACAGACTAGTACCGGTAATCACTAAAAGAACTATGCTGCTAAGCTGCTGCAGAGCAGGAGGGGGATTCCCTCCCTCCCCATTCTCTCCACCACTCCACTCTCCTCCCATCATAGTCTAACCAATAAAATACTCCCCTCACCATTTCAATGGTTCGATTGTGAGGGGAAGGGAGGAGAGAATGGGGAGTGGAGATTCCCCTGCATGCTAAGCGCATGCGAGTGTCACATGCTCACAGAGCAATGCTGCAGTAAGAGGACAGCTTCCAGGAGAGACATGTATTGGGGAGCTATCTGAGCGTCCGGGACAAAGCTAAATGTTTTTGGTGGCAGAAAGCTCGTTAACCCATCAAAAAATCTAAAAAGTTTATTAATTAACCACGGCATTATATAAGCTGTAGGGTTTAAAGTCTGAGGAAAAAAGTAGTGGCTTATAGAACGAAAAGTAAAGTATTTTCACTTCATGTTACAGTAATAAAATTAGGTCGTTTTAGCCAAGATTATGAAAAATATTTCCCCCTATAACTCTATATAAAATATTTTGTTAATTACCATGAAAAGTTTCTAACTTTGAAAATTTCAGGTTTTTTGCAACTCCAGTAGGAACAATAAAATAATGAAGACAGGAAGAAGCCAACTTGTTGATTTTTAATCAGATTAGAACAAAAGAAATATTAAATGTGGAGTGCTACCCAAGAGCAGATATTTTTCCAATGCTCCACTGGGGCGTATCTCATGTGTTATGGGTTAAATGTACAAATGTTGTTGTTGTATGGGAACATATATTGATGACAATGATTGTATGTTAACACTTTTTTTATTAAATCGAAAATCCCAGGAACAGTCACACGGTGGCACAACTGGTAGAGCTGCTGCCTCTCAGCGAGCAGGTTACCCTGGTTCAAAATCCCAGTCCGGGGGCCTTTCTGGGCAATATTTACATGTTCTCTCCGTGATACATGGGTTTTCTCCGGGTACTCCAGTTTCCTCCCACAGACCAAAAACATGCATGTTAGGCTGATTAGTAACTCTAAATTGTCCCTAGGTGTGAGTGAAAGAGTGAATGGTTGTTTATTTCATTTGTCTCTATGTGTCCCTGTGATGGACTGGAGACCTGTCCAGGGTGTACCCCACCCCTCACACAGTGATTGCTGGATATGGACACCAGTGACCCTCGTGACACAAAATGGAATAAGCGGGTAAAGATAATGGATGGATGGATGGATTGATGAAAATCCCAGGGTTGAGACCATTTCAAGTGGCAGGAAATGTCTAGCCTATGATTTTAAGATTAGGCATTTTATTGTTAACATATAAAGGCTTATGGGAAGAAAGGACACAGCCACCAGCAGTCTTATCTGAACTGGAAGTCTGTATCACTTGAAGGGCAGTATGACCTAACATCACACTGTGAACAGACTCTACACGTGACAATTCTGTTACACCTAATGAGTACATCTCCAAAGACCTGTCATTGAAGTGTAATTTAACATAGCATGTTAATGAAGATGGGTTTGCTTTATTCTATTTCAGAGTTGTTGTTTTTTAACACATGATCATAAAGTGAAGTGTCCAAATAAATGTAAAAAAAAAAACAGAGGCAGTGTACACATCGAAATTTAAGATGCACTGATGAAGGTCATCAAGCATAAAATTCAAGATTTTTTTTCTTTTTTGACCAAATTATGTGTGCTGCAAGTGAGAATAATTAAACTTGTACTGATATTAATTATGTCTGCTGCCTGTTCGTGTTTTGCTATTTTACTTGTAAAAGTTCTTTATTTAGCACCACAAACAAAACAAGATTTTTCTCTCACACAATTAGATGAAAGGACCTGAATGTAGGCAGCCAGGAGGAAACAGGCACGCAGGTTATGAAATTAACAGCACTTTAATAATCGAACAGCAGTTCAAGAAGCCCAAGGCAAAGCAAACTAGGTAATATATCAAAAGTATACAGATGATTTCACAGTAGAATTAAGAATCCAGGGAGTGTTTGTAAAGGAAGGGGTGACTAGTTAATAATACCAGGTGTTCTGATTACTAATGGGAAACAGATGGTCCAGAAGGGGCTGGATGCAGGAACAACTGAGGATTTAGTGGCTGTGACATTTACAAAAAAAAACATCACAACAGAATAATCAACATTATTCAAACCAAGAGTAAAACACGATACAGAACAGATGAATTGAGAGCAGAATTAAACACTAAGGCAAAGACACAAACCAAGACAAGTGCGTCCTTTTTGGAATCTGATAATGATGTGGTGAGAATGTTGACTTCTGTCTGTGATCTGTTACCTTCAGGGCCCATCTTTTGCATTCTATTCTGAAATTTTATAAATAATTAACATAAAACAGATTGAGATTATATATATATATATATAGCTATCCAATAATGGGAGCAACAGTTGGCATTATGACAATGGTCAAAAGCTTATTTCCCCATCCATCTATTTTCTACCACTTATCTCTAGTTGGGTCGTGGAGGCAAGTCCAGGAAAGAAACCCAGACTTCCCTCTTCCCAGCAACACTTTACACCTTGTTCTGCAGGATCACAAGGCATTCCCAGGCCAGAGAAGATACCAGGAGAATGGCCACCCTACGAAGGAAGCCCATTTTGGCCACTTGTATCTGGGATCTTGTTCTTTCAGTCATGATGCAAATTACTATTGACCATAAGCTCTGGCTCCTAAATTGTGGAATGAGCTGCCGCTGGAGGTCAGGCAGGCCCCATCACGTTCTGTTTTTAAAACTCGTTTAAAAACAGTTCAGGTCAGCAGTTCCCCACCCAAGCCAAGCACAGCCTGGGATAGGGTCCACTTCCGTTTCCTGAGTCATCGAACCGTTTGCCAAAATTTCCTTGAGGTTGACCAAAAGTCCTTCTCCATGGCCTTTCCGGATTTCTCTCATACCCAATTTGTTGCGTCTGCAACCTCAGAAGTGGCAGTCCTTCTGCCCCCCTGTACCTGTCAGGTGCTTTAGGAATCTTTAACAAGATTATGTTATAGGCAAGCTTGTTTATTTTATTTATAAATATCCCATAACATGTTGAAGTTTATGTTGTACAAAGTACTTTCAAGGTGAATTTATTGTCATTTGCATCACATGTAGTACATGAGATGGAACGAAATAGTGTACTCAAGGTCCCAGTTGCACCCAAAAATAGCAATAATATGAAGTATGTTAAAATAATAATAAAAAAAACTTTCTAAAAAAATAATATTGAAACTGATCTTAGTATAATACAGTATTGTGCTATGAGGACCAATTTTACAAAACATTCTGGCATTCTAGGTGTCATTCTATCTTAAAGTTACTATTTTTGTCAGCACCAACAAAACATTAACTGATTTACAGAAACTCAGAGTTACATAATTGCAGTAGCAGTGAGCTGACATGATAAGGTTTGGGGGAATTTCATGTGGAAGGCATGATTTATTCATAAAGAGACAGTTCGGTTTAGTTCACGCCGTGACTTATGTTTTATTTATCCGGGGATCGCACGAAGGCAACTTTTGATCACACATTCATGTACACTCACCAGCCGACACTGGGGAGAAAAGTACACCCCGACTCTCAGAGGATCTCAGCAGGGTTTCACACTTTGTACACAGACACCTTCTCTTCACATGTGAATTCACCTTCAAATGAAAACTGCGGAATTTGAAAATAGAGGATGTTTTCAAATGTAAGGAGAGTTTTTCTTTAGCTGTCAAACAGATGTGAAAATATGTGATTTTGTTTTTCCTATGCATGGAGGAATAAGCCGATGAGACAATCTGCTTGTACAGACAAGACAACAATCAATAGTTTGGCTGTAAATGTTCTCATCTCTTTTGGAAAAAAAACTTTTTTATTCTTTAATGGCAATCCTCTTCTGCTATAGGGATCCTCTTGCAAAAAGAAAGGCAAAACAAGGAGGAAGAGAAGGAGCAAGATGACTACAATCTTTCTCAGCTCAGCTGCACTGTTTGGAGTGCTAAACATGATACCATGGCAACCATAAAAAGAAACAGATTTTTTTTTTTTGTTATTATTATTATTTGCTTTATTCTTTTTTTTTTTTCTTTTCTTTTTTAAGCAGAATGGCATCCTATTGTCTCAAAATAGTTTATTTATTTATTTTTATCCTCAGGTAGGTGTAGCATTTATACGTTAATTGTGACAATTGTAATTTGATCTTTTTTTTTTTTTTTGAGTGACTAAGACGCTTTTTGCGTATGTGTGTGGGTGCATAGAGAGCGTTCTTTCAATGTGCCAGCTCTGGCTTTTCTCAGGTTAGGCTTCTGCAGCCTCCATGATATCGTTCTGCAAACATGTTTACAAGTGCAGGGAACACAGCTCTGAGTTGTATTGATTCCTATGGTACAATACTTGTGAACTTTGTTTTCAAACTAAATTACGTTGTATTCATTCACCTTTAAGTAAGCCACATATTGACTAGCAGCTACTTAACGTAGTTGCTTTTTGATGATGGGAACATCCCATAAACAATTAGAAAGTCTTTTGAACAGTAATGCTTTTGTACTGTGAAGTGTGTAATTACCAGCTTGTGGTGCATTTGCTTTAGGGTGGCAACATTATCATAATATTCCCTTTTATACCTAATGTTATGGTAATAGTGACCTTTAGGAGAAGGGAAATGCTTTATTGATTGTTTTTCTTCATATTTAAAACTTGCATTTGTGTCACCTTGAAAATGAAAGGCTTTTGAATTAATTACCCACAGCCTGACTTCCTTTTTAGATTAAAATCATGTTATGAGGAGAAGGGATGGAGTAATAGCCATTTGGGGGGAAATCTAAATGGAGTTATGCAGGATCTCATGCAATATTATGTGATCTTGCAAAATGTATAAGTGCTCTGAGTATGTGTTGACTCTCAGCTGCAGCCACTTAAAACTTTAGCTCAATATTTTTCAAACTGACTAGTCAAGTCAGACTTATTTATATAGCACATTTATAACAGAAACTGCTACCAAAGTGCTCAACAAAAAGATCACAGCATCAAATAAAAAGTAACAAGATAGAAATACATGATCAAGAATAAATCATCAAAACAGAAAACATAATTAGAAACAATGAAATACTAAATCAGATCGCCCTGTGTCAAATGTCAATGAGTACAGGTGTGCTTTCAGGAGTGATTTAAAAGCAGAGACTGAAGTGGCCTGTCTGATGGGTAGATTGTTCCAGAGTTTAGGGCCTACGACTGAAAAGACTCAATCTCCTCTGAGCTTCAACTTGGTTTTTGGTACAGCCAAATCAGCTGGTCTGTTGATCTCAAAGCCCAAGAAGGAGCATAAAGATGAAGAAGGTCAGAGAGGTATGAGGGGGCAAGGCCATTAATGCACTTTAATATCAGAAGGAGAATTTTAAAATCGATTATCACACACACAGGAAGCCAATGAAGAGAGGACAGAACCAATGAAATGTGCTCAAACCTGCTAATTCCTGTTAATAGCTGGGCTGCAGCATTTTGGACGAGCTGGAGACATGAAAGCGAGACCTGACTGACCACAACATAAAGTGAGTTGCAGTAGTCCAGCCAGGTTTTAACAAATGCATGGACTAATGTTTCAAGGTCAGATCTGGTCAGCATGGACTAAAGTTTGACTATCTGCCTTAACTGAAAGAAACTTTTTTGAAGAACAGAGTTGATCTTTTTATTAAACTTAAAATCTGCGTCTAAAACTATCCCGAGATTGGTAACAGACAGCTTTAGATAAGGCTGAAGTGAGTCCAGGTTTCCAGAATCGGTGACAGTGGCAGAGCTAGGATTAAACACAATGACCTCAGTTTTCTGATCATTAACATTAAGAAGTTTGTAGCCTTGCAAGTCTTGATGTCATCAAGACATATTAGCAAAGGGCAAATAGAGCAGGAACTGTTATGTTTTATGGGCAGATAAATCTGAGAATCATCAGCATAAAAATGAAACAAAATACCATGTTTCATCAGGATAGACCCCAAGGGGAGCAGATACAATGAAAACAGAAGGGGTCCAAGAATGGAGCCTTGCTAGGGTATAATCATATGCATTATACTAGGGTATAATAATTTTAGTTTTGGCTAAGTTTGATTAGCTGTGGTAGCCATCTTGAAGTAGGTTGATTCCAAAAGTTAATTAAGCAGTCGAACACCCAATGATTTGGATTCTGAAAATGTCAAAATCTGAACAGAAAATCACAATTTTTTTTGCAAACAGACAGCCATGGTTGACAACGATTTAGGCTAAGATCTTTTGCAAGATGTGATGCATGTTAATTGTAAATGTTTTAAATCTTTTACATCAACTTGCAATGGGACTACAGATGAAAACGAGCCTCTTTGGCTAAATCTGGCATATTTATGTGATGTATTCTTATTGATTAAGATGTTTTGTCCCTTTATGAAATAAAGAAACTATATATGTGTAGACTGAGGAAGTCTTTCGGATGGAAGATGAAATGTTTCTACATTTTTTTGTTTTTGTTTTGCTTTGTTTTGTTTTTTGAATGTCCAGAGGACCAGATTTAACTTTTTTAGATTTTTCTACCTGGATTATTGAGCATGCATCAGGATATATATGTGTAGCACTTAAAGTATGCACGTGGAAGGGTGTTCATCTACTTTGTACTACACCAAAATGTATCTTTAAAATTAGTTTAGTTTTAGCTTTTTTCTGCTTGCTAAGTTTAGTTTGCTGTGGTAGCAATCTTGAATGTGGATTACTCTGACAGTTAATAAGCTGTAAATTATTATACAGTGATTACTTCCCTAGAGTTTCATTCAAGTCAGTTTTGTGGCTCATGAGATATTTTGCTAACACAACGGACAGACATGTATAAACACAGGCAAAAACATTAGTGACTTTTTCAATTCAATTCAATTCAGTTTATTTATATAGCGCTCAATCACAACAAAGTTGTCTCAGGGCACTTTACAGGAACATTCACATATATAAAAAGCCAATTAGTAAAGTTTTCTATCTAAGGACTCCAGCAGACAAGTTGAATCTAGGCTTCGTTGCAGTCTCCCATCCTGAGCAAGCACAGTGGCAACAGTGGAAACGAGAAACTCCCTTTTTAAAATCAAGAAACCTCCAGCAGAACCAGGCTCAGGACCAAAGCAGCTGCCATCTGCTTTGACCGGCTGGTTTGAGATGACAGGAAGGAGAGACAGACGAATATAGAATGGTAGGTCCAGGTGTATCTGAATGACAAAAAAACTAACACGTTAAGGATAGAAAAAATAATTACAAATGTTGAGCAGAGTAAGTAAAGACAACAGCAGAGTGAAAAGTGTGGTCAGTGTGTCCTCCAGCAGTCTAAGCCTATAGCAGCATAACTATATGGGACAGCTCAGGAAACCCAAGCCGACCCTAACTATAGGATTTTGCAAAAAGGAAAGTCTTAAGCCTAGTTTTAAAACTGAATAATGTGTCAGCCTCACGGACAGAGATTGGATGTTGGTTCCACAAGAGAGGAGCCTGAAAACTGAAGGATCTGCCTCCCATTCTGTTTTTCTAAACTCTAGGAACCACAAGTAAACCTGCAGCCTGAGAGTGAAGTGCTCTGTTAGGAAAATATGGAACAATAAGATCTGTAATATAAGATGGAGCTAGGTTGTTGAGAGCTTTGTAGGTTAGACGTTAAGATTTTGAATTATATTCTGGATTTGACAGGGAGCCAATGGAGAGAAACTAAAACTGGAGAAATATGATCTCTCCTACTAACTCCAGTTAAGACTCTGGCAGCAGCATTTTGGATCAACTGAAGATGTTTTAAAGAAGTATTTGAACATCCAGATAATAAACCATTGCAATAGTCCAGTCTAGAAGTGACAAATGCATGGACCAGTTTTTCTGCATCATTTTTCGATAAGATGTTTCTAATTTTAGTGATATTACGCAGGTGGAAGAAGACAGTTCTAGTAACTTTTTTAATGTGGGGGATAAAAGACATGTCCTGATCAAAAATAACACCAAGATTTTTAACATTAGAACTGGAGGACAGATTAATGCCATCTAAGGAGGAAGAAAGACTGAAAAATTAAGTCCTAAGGTGCTCAGGTCCAAAAACCAAAACCTCAGTCTTGTTTGTGTTCAACAGGAGAAAATTAAGGGTCATCCAGGTTTTTATGTCTTTAAGACATGCTTGAAGTCTAAGTAGCTGATTGGATTCATTGGGTTTAATGGACAAATATAATTGTGTGTCATCAGCATAACAATGAAAATTTATCCCATGCTGTTTAATAACTTTACCTAATGGAAGCATATATAAAGTAAAGAGCACTGGCCCAAGCACTGAGCCCTGAGGAACTCCATGAATAACTTTGGTGTATGAAGAATATTTATTATTTACATTTACAAACTGGAATCTATCAGATATGATTTAAACCATTTTAGAGCTGTTCCTGGAATTCTAACATCATATTCAAGCCTCTGTGGTAAAATATTGTGATCATCTGTATCAAATGTGGCACTGAGGTCTAACAGGACCAGTATGACACAAGTCCATTGTCTGAGGCCATGAGAATATCATTAGTGACTTTTACTAGTGCTGTTTCTGTGCTATGATGAACTCTAAACCCTGACTGAAACTCTTCAAACAGATTATTTCTTTGTAGATGTTCACGTAACTGGCCTGCAACTATTATCTCTAGAATTTTTTAGATGAAAGTTAGATTAGATATAGGTCTATAGTTGGCCAGAATTTCTGAATCAAGATCAGTCTTCTTAAGTAAAGGTTTAATTACAGCAACCTTAAAGCACTGTGGTACATAACCATTCATTAAAGACAAATTAAGTAAATCCAAAATGTGGACATTAATTAACGGAAATACCTCTTAAAACAGTCTGGTTGGGACGGGATCTTGCAGACATGTGGATAGTTTGGTTGAGGTTATTATTTTTGACAATTCAGAGAGCTCAACAGGACAAAAACTGTCCAAACATAAATCAGGCTCTAGTGAAATTTTAAAGTTGCTTCATTTGACAGAGGACTATAGATAGTAGAAGGAAGGATGGTTTGAATTTTCTCTCTAATTGAAATAATTTTATTTATAAAGAATCTCATGAAGTCATCACTACTTATAGTTGTAGGGATACATGGTTCAACAGAAATGGGACTTTTAATTAGTCTAGCAATAATACTAAACAGAAAGCTAGGGTTATTTTTATTCTCCTCTGTTAAACATGAGTAATATAAAGTTCAAGCTTTACGGAGAGCTTTTTTATATGTTAGCAGACTATCTTTCCAAGTTAAATAAAATTCTTCAACATTATTAGAGCGCCGTTTTCTCTCCTGGTTTCTAGAAGCCTGCTTTAAGCACGTAACTCGGAATTGAACCAAGGAGCCAGTTTCCTCTGATTGATTACTTTCTTTTTCAGAGGAGCAATTTTATCAAGTGAAGTTTGTATTGAAGTTGTAAGATGATC
>NC_056501.1:31353808-31354227 GCF_014905685.2 Nematolebias whitei | reverse complement strand
GAAGGAAGGATGGTTTGAATTTTCTCTCTATTGAAATAATTTTATTTGTAAAGAATCTCATGAAGTCATCACTACTTATAGTTGTAGGGATACATGGTTCAACAGAAATGGGACTTTTAATTAGTCTAGCAATAGTACTAAACAGAAATCCAGGTGTATTTTTATTCTCCTCTATTAAAGATGAGTAATATAAAGTTCTAGCGTTACAGCGAGCTTTTTTATATGTTAGCAGACTATCTTTCCAAGTTAAATAAAATTCTTCAACATTAGTAGAGCGCCATTTTCTCTCCTGGTTTCTAGATGCCTGCTTTAAAGTACATAACTCAGAATTGAACCAAGGAGCCAGTTTCCTCTGATTGATTACTTTCTTTTTCAGAGGAGCAATTTTATCAAGTGAAGTTTGCATTGAAGTTGTAAGA
>NC_056501.1:31348889-31353708 GCF_014905685.2 Nematolebias whitei | reverse complement strand
TATCCATCTAGCTATCTAGCTATCTATCTATCTGTACGGACACATCAATGTTTTTCTACCATCAACTTTTATTATTTTTACACTTTGAAAGAGTGTGGGAAAGAACCACCCTATTGTTCCTCAAGGACTCTTTTGCCATCCCATGGTAGAAATTATTTTTCTGAACAATTTAAATTTCTAAGTTCTCCTGAACACAATTGAATGTTTTGCTGTAAAACTGCTATGAAATAACTTGTTTACTTCCTTCCTCACTTCAGTACTCACTTTAATCATGCATAAGAGAAAGTAGATGTAAAAACTGGTAATCAGAGGTTTCAACTGTTGTTGGTACAAGTTCTAATGAACATGTTTATGGATGAGTAAAATCTGCTTAAAAGTTTTGATTATTCTGCTTTTATATTGAGTATTTACCAAAGCAGAGTAAATTAGCCATTTATTTTATATATTGTTATTAAAGTTCAAATGAAACAGTAACCTGAAACAAAGGTCCACCCTTTCTGTTTTGATTGGGTCGACAGTCAATATTGTAACGCCTTCTAAGTCAGAGAAAGTTATTCTGACGTTTAGCTTAGGGCAGTCTTGGGGAAGCTTTTGAAGAAGAAAGGTCAAGCAATCGAAAATTTATGCCAGAAGATAAGAAGTTCATGCAGAAAAGAGACAAGTGTTCCATAGATTTGTCTCGTGTTTCAAGGAAGCACCAAAAGGTTCCTTGTCACCAGAAGGAGAAAACGTAGCCCTCCAGGAGCCCATCAATTGACCCCATCGGGAGCCAGATAACTATCGACTCCAGATTTCAGCTGATGTCCAGTGTTGAGGGATATCCACCTTCGACGCTTAACTCATCTCAAGAGAGTCCCTGGTAACCCTCGGGTGGTTGAACTAGAACTTCAAATCAGTAGGAAAAGCTGCTTTTTCTCTCTGCTGGTGTCTGGTGCTCAAGATAAGAAGTTGTCCAGTCTAAACAAAATTCATCATTATTAATTAGAATTAAGTTTTCCTAAATTGACAAATCACATCTAGCCAAAACACTTCTTTTAGTTAACTTTATAGATGATATTTTACTCTGCTTTTGAACCTCATAATTCACCATATAAGAGTTTAGAGGATAATTCCATAACTTCTTCTTGTGTTGTCAAATTAAAGCCATTATTCATTCTTCAGCTGTATTCATCATTTTGATCACTTATATTTACCAAAATAGATAATAAACCACAAAATTGTACTTTGACTCAAAGCGTTTTTATTCTATATGACATTTGAATTTAATACGAAAAGAACTGACTAGAGCATGAAAACTTGAGTCTGATTTAATAGTTTTCTTGCTTAAGAACCGGAAAGCAAGTGGTGCCCCTTTCAGAATAAAATTACTAATAAAAATTCAACGATCTGAGGACCTCTTCCTCTACATATCTATCTATGTATTTATTTATTTATTTATTTATTGTGGTCTAAAAACATTTTTTGTCATTTTTCTCTCAACCCCAAACCTTTTTGATTAAAGAATAACCCTCACAAACACTTTAGCGCGGCATTGGTTCTCTTTAGCACCGTCATTTAGCTGGAAAAAGAAAAGAGCGATGATGCCTGCAGCGTTCAAGTCGGCGCTCATGAAACCTGCTCAGGTCTACGCTTTAATTTCTCTGCAGCTTAGTTGAAGATTGTTGAAGACCTTTGTTAATTTATGTTGAGGTTCCAAAGGAATTAGCGTGCAAGTGTGTGTTTTCTCCTCTTGCCCTGCATATTCATCTCCATCTCTTCCTCTGTCGGAGAAACGAAAGTGTGTGAGTGGGACGTCCCTCTGCACCTGTCGACACTGATACCCAGATGGGGAGATAATTGTGAAGGGATGATTGCTAAGCTGATAATTGGAGTTTCCCTACCCCCTGACAGGAGCTGGTCTGGGCTGTGTTTCTGACCTGGTGCCCAGGTAAGCATTTATTCAGCAGGCGGCAAGGGCCCCTGCAGCAGAGCAGATTGGAAACGTGGGGAGAAACGTTGAGGAGGAGAAACAATGATGTGGCTTTAGAGGGTTAGACTCAGACACAAGAATAGAGAGATGTACGGAGCTGAGGGGAGTGCTCTCACACCCTCGATTACCCATTAAATGAGGCGATTCGGTGCCATTGTTTTATTACTTAGAGGAAATGGGAGAGATCTAGATTTCACGGTGTGGTTCCTGTGTTTCCCACTGCTAGGCTGGCATCTGTTCGCTTTGTTCGCAGCATTCTCTCTATCATCTCCTCTCACAGGCACTAATGCTTCTGTTTATCCGCATTGTGTCCACCATCCACAACATGTGCAGAGCTCTTTTCCTTTTTGGATCATTGTTATTAAATAGATAGTCCAGATCTGTTGAAATGGAGCTCTGTGGAAATATTATGAACAATAATATCTTACCTGTTGTTGATAGCTTTTTGAATGGACCCAATTTGGAGAAATTGAGTTTATATAAGACTAGAATGATGAACTAAGAGCTATTTCGAGCTGGGCCAGGACAAGATTGTACTGCTGCTGTCTTAAAACAACTTCAAACTCAAAACAAGTGCAGTTTGTGCAAACACTGTTTATTTAACCTGTATCCCAATAACTAACATTGGCTAGCTTCTGTTAAAAGAGAATATAACCATGTAATGTGAAAATGATGTCAGTTCATAAATTAGATGTTTGCATGAACTGGTGTTGCATTTTTGAGATGGCATATTTTTAGAAAGTCAGAAATCCACTTTGACCTTGGTCTGTCTCTGACCAGCTATTAGCTCATCAATCCTGTCAGAATTAAACTTTATTTCTTCAAATTTAGCTCATTCAAAAAGCTACAGTAGCTATATAATCTAAACACAGAACCTCACATTTACAGGTTTCACTTTGGCAATCCTTGACACATTATTAAATTATTAAAGTATTTTAAAATATATAAAAAAACAACAACTTTATATCAGTTTGGTTGCTCAGCTGCTCTGACCACCATGGCTCCCTGTGTACCTCTCTCACTTTATTCTGTTGTTTTATTTTTATTTTTTGGTTTACTTGGTTTATCTTTAGATCTTCCTTTATTCCTTTTTTTGGCCACACATACACACAAATACATCAATAACAACAATAGCAAAAATACTTCTCTTAATGCTCTCATGCACACAGTATATCTTACTTGAGCTTCTGGAGCTAAAGCTGTTTATATCCAGGAATGGTGAGCGCACATCCACAGAGCAGAACACTCCAAGGTGGCATGTTAGACCGATGGGAAGGCAGTGAAGCTCAACCCATTCTCTGCTTAAAAGACTTCAAAACATGTTTTATGATTTTTATAGTCAGTACCTGTGCTCTCGCCTTAGACTCTGCACGGATGAAATAATCTTGTTCCACTACATTGGCACGTCATCACTGGGCGTGTTGGTTGAATTGACAAAAGCAGATTTTCTAAGTCTTTTGTAAGAAATCCCAGAGAAAACAGCTCAAAGAGTGAAGCCCTCCCACCCACGTTTGGGGTCTGGAGAGTTTTTCCACTCAGATCCTGGTTGGAGTTGTGTTTCGGTCCCCTGGTTTCCTGTTCGCTGCACAGAGGGAGACTGATTGCGATGTGTGAGTCATACTGTGTTGGAGGGCCCACGGACTGGGCCACCCCGAACCTGTCACCTGAAGAATTCTTCATAAGTACAAGCAATATGTGAGTGCAACACCGTTTTGAGAGCATTGTACAGGTGGGTGCACAGAGCATCTGCACTCTTTGTTCTGAACACTTTTATACGTGTAATGACTAAATCAGTTATTGACTTCTTTTGCTCCGACTTTCATTAGCATAGCTGATTAGCTCTGCAGAAGATGGATGGGACCTGTGGGACCACAACTTGCTCTCTGTTCTTTATTACACACATTATCTGGCAGTTATTAGCCATGGGTGGCTGAGTGGAGGATAACTGTGCTGTCTTCTAGTGTCTGTTGTCACACATGTTCCTATCAGTGTGCTCCATGGCTGATTGGGTGACCTTGCACCTTTTAAAGGTGTCTATTACTGCATGATGGGACAGCAACAAACACCCTTTTGCTGTCATCATTTTTAGAATGAACTTTTAGTAAATTACAGTACCCTATATGTACTGTATGTCAAAAAAAGGGTGTGCCTTTCTTGTCTCTGGCGAATACAATATTAATCCTGTTACGCTGCAATAGATCCAGTTCATTACAGATAATGTACATAAGCAAGTAAAACCAATATGACATGATACAATCGACCACACAATCATCATACTATAAAATTAAACCTGAGTGTTTACTCAGTGCAATGTGATCCAATACAATACAATATACAATACAATACAATACAATACAATACAATACAATACAATACAATGCAATGTCATACAATGCAATACAATGCAATACAATACAATACAATGCAATACAATACAATACAATACAATGCAATGCAATACAATACAATACAATACAATGCAATACAATACAATGCAATACAATACAATGCAATGCAATACAACACAATACAATACAATACAATACAATGCAATACAATAAAATGCAATGCAATACAACACAATACAATACAATGCAATGCAATGCAATGCAATACAATGCAATACAATACAATACAATGCAATACAACACAATACAATGCAATGCAATGCAATACAATACAATAAAATGCAACAGAATACAATACAATGCAATCCAATGCAATCAATGCAATACGATGCAATACAATGCAATGTAATACAATGCAATGTAATACACTGCAATGCAATGCAATCAATGCAATACAATGCAATACAATGCAATGTAATACAATGCAATGTAATACACTGCA
>NC_056501.1:31340042-31348879 GCF_014905685.2 Nematolebias whitei | reverse complement strand
ATGTAATACACTGCAATACAATGCAACCAATGCAATACAATGCAATGCAATACAATACAATGCAATCAGTGCCATGCAATGCAATACAATACAATGAAAAACAATGCAATAAATAAAGGATTATTTTATACTAATACAACATAAAGGACTTCAATAAAATATTGGATTTTTTTTTTAACTAATAAAAATAAATGTTGACAAACAGGTATTATCATTAAAGTTAAATATTTTATTAGAACCTTACAATAAAAAAATAACTCATTGACATTAGGTTCGATATTAAAATTTCCTGCAGCAGATGTGTTTAACATTTTTCAGCAGTGCAGCAGAGAACCTCAACATGTAATGTCTATATTATAAATACAAATACATGAGTTAAAATTTTGTTTTGTATGTTAGTATACATAAACAGGGTGAAGCACTCTTTCAGTGTTTGTTGCTGTTTCTACCGATGTTCCTGTAGTTCTGCTCCAATGACTGACAATAATGAGAAATATCACTATAAGCATGAAGTACATTTATCCTGCTTTATTTTTTAATTTTTTAATTTATTTATTTTGCAGACAGCATGAACTCAAACTATTTCTTTGTCTGCCTCATTAACATCTTAATCAGTATTTGTGTACTTTGAAGTATTTGAGGTTTTCAGCTAGATTTGTTAACAAATCCATACGTTTTAATTTGCATTTTTAAACAGCATTCTTTAAGAAAAATGAGAGCAGGTTTGCATATTTTTTTCTGTTGCATAATATAATCAAACACTTCAATGGACAAGCTGGTGTGATCACAATGGCAATAGATTACTTTTTATCTATGAAGTTAAACCTTTAAATGTCATCAAAAATCTTTAGAGTTTGAAACAGAAGTGTTATTTTAACTACATTTAGAGGTAATGCTGATTTCTTGTGGGTCTTGGCTTTCTGGGATGGACCATATCACAGTGTTAATGTCTACTGTGGTCCAAAATATTAGTATTCTGATCTGTTTTGGAAGAAATGGATGCTGTGTGCCCTTGACCAAAGCCTAAAAGGACCAACTAGATTATTATCAGCAGGAAGTTCAGAAACCAGGCTCTGGGATGATACATGTTGGTTGCTTCTATGTCTCTGATGACAATACTTTACAATTACTGTGTGTTTTGACACAACTTACTGGTTGTTGTTACATTTTAAATCTATATTCAAGATGAGAGATGTCTTCATTTTTTTTTTTTTCAAAATACTTTGCAAAGCCACATTCTAGCTGCAATAAGAAGAACATGAGTTTGGCACATACCTTCCTTAATTCCTGACCCATTTTCAATAGGTAATAAAATTTGCCACAAAAACATCCATTGATTACATCATTCTTTTGAAAAACCTTAAGACATGTTTATAAGAACAATGAGATGGTATATTTCAGTAAAACTTTATATGGATCATTGCTTGGTATCCTTAATGTTCTTTAAATGTGAAAAAGCACTGTAGTATTGGAAAGTGGGAGAGGCAGTGTTCTCTTTCTTAAAACATGTTAAACACCTGAAAAAAAATGGATACTGAAAGAAGAAAATGTGTCAAAATGTCCTAAGTTTATTATGTCAGAATATAAACAGGTAAATTTAAAATTTGCTGCTGTTTTATTATTATTATTATTATTATTATTATTATTATTATTATTATTATTAAAGAACCAACTTCCCAGCAAATAAAAGATTAATTACTGTGGTCTGCTTTCAAACCTTTATTTTAGTTGCCCGCAGATAAGAAAACATGTTTTCTTATTTGCCTATGACAGCACATTTTATGCACAAAAAACTGTAGCCACCATGCCACTGTCACACACAGTAACTTTGGACCTCTTGCTGTTGAGATAAACACCAGCAGCACTATCCCTCCATTCTCCATTAAACACTGTGGAAACTCTTGGCCGAGAAAAACTGGATTTTATATTTAGAATTTCGAGCTACAAAAAGACAAGCAATTTGTTTTTTAAATTCTCAGTGCTTGACATTTAGGCGTTTTTCTTCAGAATTAATTAACAATTATAGACAGAGCTGAAGAAGAACAAGAAGAACAAGAACAAAACTGAAATCAAGACATTTAATTGATTCACTTGATACTCTGAAATAGACGATGCAGAAGTACAAAGTTTGTACCGTTTTGATAAACATGCTGAGTTAAAACATGAGTATAACTGGTATGGTGAGTAACATGAGCAGAAGTAATGTTATATTTTAGATATGGAGTCATTGTCACTTCTGATGTGAGAAGCATTCTGCTGTCATTCATCTCTAAATCTGGGTCCATACATTGTGGTTTCTGTCTATTTCAGACTAAATTGTTGTGAAAAAAATGTTGTAAGAAAATCTTTGGTTGTGTGTTTAAAGTGATGGTTTGTGGTCCCTCGGCCTCACCATCAGCTGATTCAGCATCCTCATGGTTAAAGATGACCTGCAACAAATATCAAGCAGTCATTTTTTTTTTTCCAGGGAAAACCATTCAGTGTGACTGCTGCTGCAACCAACGCCTTTATCTCATCTATGATCCATCCAGTCTATTTTACTTCCTTTTCCTATCTCTTTATTTAGTGTCTAAATATAATAATTAGATCACCAACGACAGTTCTAATTTTCCTTCTCATGTTGTACTGATTTTATATTTCTGTTGGATCTTTGAGAATACTCGATTCTCCAACAGCAAAAAGTCGTTCAGGCGTAAATGCTGTAGCATATAATAAATTATGCATTGAACAGGTTGACCATCTGTATAATGTAATTAATGATCATGATCATGAAATCACACAGTTTATGACATAAGGAAGCAGCAAAACTAGAGACAGTCTTAAGATTACACACAATTTTATGTCAATGTAAAACTGACATGAAACAAAGTTGAGTAGCGCTTCATCCACATTACACTTCATCACGTGACATGACTGATTGTAAGCATGTCTCGATTTAATTCCTGAGACTTTGTTCTTAAGGCAGCAAATCTGTGGCAAAAGTCATGAAAAGCATGTAACTTATGCTTTAGTTTACTTAAATGTTGTGACCCCCCCCCCCCCCACACACACACACACACACACACTTAAATAAATTAATAAAAATAAACATTTTCTGTAAATAAAATAGATCAGTGCTGTGAACAACTTAGTGGAAGTGGTGGCGCAGAGGTTAGAGGTGGGCCTGTGATCAGAAGATCGCCGGTTCCACTTCCAGCACCGACCTCATGCGACTTAGTTCGCTGTGGCAACCCCTAACGCAGGGAGCAGCCAAAAGAAGAAACACATTAAAAAAATTAAAAGTGCTGTGAATAACATTCTAAGTACATTTGATATATTTGAACAATGCACTGTGAATGTAGCATGACGATGCCCTCCCTTGATTATGACCTGTGACCCTTGAGTTGCCTTCCAAGTGTGACCCTTCTTCTTCCATTCACTCTTATATGCTACATGCATTCACCTAAAAAACATATGCAAAGAGAATTGGTCAAATAACTAATCGATGAGAAGAATTCAGCTAGAATCTTGACAAAAAGATATAAATCCGAGTCCCTCGGCAGAATGAATGCTGACCCTGCTACTGTTAAAAAAAAAAAAAAAAAATCAACCAGAATGTGGACGGTCTCTTCTGGGTCTTGGTGTAGTCCATCCATCCATTATCTTTACCCGTTTATTCCATTTTGGGTCACGGGGGTCGCTGATGCCCATGTCCAGCAATCACTGTGCGAGGGGCGGGGTACACCCTGGACGGGTCGCAAGTCCATCACAGGGACACATAGAGACAAACGAGACAAACAACCATTCACTCTCTCACTCACACCTAGGGACAATTTAGAGTTACCAATCAGCCTAACACGCATGTTTTTGGACTGTGGGAGGAAACCAGAGCACCCGGAGAAAACCCACGCATGCACGGAGAGAACATGCAAACTCCACCCAGAAAGGCCCCTGGACCGGGGTTTGAACCAGGGACCTGCTCGCTGAGAGGCAGCAGCTCTACCAGTTGCGCCACCGTGCTGCCCATCTTGGTGTAGTCTTCAGGTTCATTAGGAATTCAATGGGATCTCTGTTGTGTGTGATAAAGTGTGAAAGGTTCACAATGGTTTTGAGCTGACACAAAACTTTTGCTGTGAAGTTGTTCTCATCACAGTGGTTGTGTTTCAAAGTCCTGAGTGGTGTGTGTGACCAGAGACGACTATATATTCATGATCTAAAGCCCGCTTTTTAATGTCAAGCTGGATTCATGCCTAGGCTGCACATGTGATAGTTGCATACTCTTGGAAACAGCCTGGCACATATGAGGCAGATAACATCATCCTTGCATGGTGTGATCTTCTAATGCACAGATGGATGCTGTCATAGATGTGCATGGTAGGATAATCATGCGAACATGTTGCTGATGTCTAGAGCATTGTGATGGTAAATGGACTGTACTAATTTAGCACCTTTCTATCTAAACAAGATACTCAAAGCTCTTTACACTACAATCTGTGCTTCATTTACCTATTCATACAGCACTCTACTAGATCTCTACAAAACAAATCGGAATCTGTAGAGACAGAGCTTTATATCACCTTCATACACCAATGGGAAACACATTGGAGGCTATGAGGGGTCTTGTCCAGGGACACATCAACATGTGACTGCTGGTGGAATCAAACCTCCAACTGTTCCATTGGAGGGTGACCACTCTAACCACTCAGCCACCATTGTCCCATGGTAGATGGTGCATCTGAGCATTGCAGGGACTCAAAAATATTAGTCAAAAAAGTTTTGGCATGTAAAAGCATATAACCCTCATGTTTGCATTCACACCAAAGGAGGTTCTTCAAAATTGAAAAGATTCAGCCAAGTTCTAATAGGAAATATTTGTTGTGAAGAATATCAAGGGGTCTTTTTATCACAGGCATCTACACCTTCAGATGTAGGAAGAGGGCCATCTGCATCATGAAGGACCCACTCACCCAGAACACACTTTTTGCCCCATTCTTCTCAGGAAGGAGGTTGAGGAGCATTAAGTGTAGAACCACTAGAATTAGGAACAGATTCTACCCTGAGGCTGTTAGACTCATGAATCTCTAACCAGAATAATCACTGTGAAAAACCACATCATGTTGCTGCTGATCTTTTTCATGTTGCTGTGTTCATTCGTGTTCATCTGCTCACACAGACTCATGTTTGTGCTGTTGTTCAGCGTATTGTTTTATGCTACTAGTGTTTAGTGTACTTTTAGCTGATGTTTTCTTAGTTCATATCTTAGATCTTGTTACTGTTTTTTTTTTTACATTTTATTGTTGGATGTAACTGGGACCTTGTGTACATCATTTTGTTCCACCACATGTACCCCATGTGGTGCAAATGACAATAAAGAATATCTGTATCTTTTATCCGTGTGGAGAGTGTGTAAACCTAACTTGGGGGAGTTCATTTTTTTCAAACAAATTTTGTTGAAGAAATTAAAACCATAACCATCCATCCATCCATCCATCCATCCATCCATCCTGTTTTACCCACTTCTTCCTTTTAGGGTCATGGGGGTCACTGTTGCTCACATCCAGCAGTCACTGTGTGAGAGGCGGGGGACACCCTGGACAGGTCTCCAGTCCATCACAGGGACAAAAAAAACATAATACTGAGTTTTGAATTCAGTTTTAAACAGACATGATGAATTTGTTTTGAAAGTAGAAGTTGATAGCACTGAGCCAAAAATCATCTAACTCTTCAGACTTGGTCCACTGATCTGCCAGAATATCTAACTTTACCAACTACTGTTGTGAAACAATTGCTGAATTGTGTCTGTATGCATGTAAATGATGCAGCAACCAGTTTCATCAGTGTCATCAACAGACACCGTGACTAGTTTGAGTAACGAACGTAAATGTACTTAATGTTGTTGGTTTTTTTTTCCTTCTAAATGTGCGTTTTGAATTGTGTGCAATTTCAACAAAAAAAATTCTCGAGGACATAACAATTCTCCGTTATTTTTTGTGACATTTTTAATCAGATCCGATGGGTAATTTAGGTTTAAAAAAAAAAAACTGCAGAGAAAGAAAAAAAAAAAATTGCTGCTATTATTAGCCCTAAATGCCCTGTTCCTAATGTTTAACTTTGAAGCCTTTTTCAAAGACGTATCTAAAACAGAACACAGATTTGACCTCATCCAGCATTGATGCCGTCTGAAGCTTGTGGTGTTGTGGTGTAAAGGTGACATTGGATTGACATTTTAAACCTTTCTGTAGCTGTGGGACTGGGGATCAGTGCATAAACGGGGTGTTAGAATCAGTTTAACAGGGTTGTCAAGTGCTGAAGAAATGTCTTTTTTCTGATACCCTGAAGGAAAAAACACAATTTCATACTAAAGGTAAACCCATTTATTCTTGCATTTCAGAATAAATAACATGCAGAACAAATATATGAACACACCAGATCAACGGTTAAGATAAGATATTTTAATCTATCCTATTTTGTTGATTCACTCACTTGGCAAGTCAGACCTCAATTCAAGTATCTATCAGAAATATATATTTCAGGATGACTGAGCTGAACCCAGCAATCAGTGGGTCTGAAATACTGACCTCATTGTGCACATGATAATAGCATGCCAGTCCCATCACATAAAAAAGATCATGGAACCATATTTTTCCCTTTTCTTTCTGCATATGTATGTTTGTGGGGAGACAAGGAGTGGGAGAGTGTTTGTTGAGAGACATATTGTATTTTTTTGTTTTTTTTTACTGATCCCTGTAAATCTCTACATAATGTGAAAAAATAAAGTAGGTGGGTGGTCTTCCTCTTGTTTGACATGTCAGGGAAAGCAGAGCTATTGGTGAAAGGAAACACAAATACCTACACAAAGGAGCAGCTCTGTAATACTGCGGGCTGATGCACGGGCTGGTGAGCAGCTCATGTGGAGCGGCTGGGAGGCAGGTACCATGTTCAAGGACACCTTGAAACGTTTGACTTTTAAAACGATTTTCTCACAGATATCTGACAATTTTTAAATTGCACTCAATAAGTATGATCGTTACCCATTTGGTTTAATGTTCCTTCATTAGCAAATGCTTATAAAAACTTTTTTTTTCCCCAAACATGTCTTAAATATTGGGGTTGTGTTCTTTTAATCCATCATCATTTAAAAAAATGCAGTTTGATGTAGTATTTTGTTTACTTGTCAAGTCAAAGTGAAGTTGTTTGCTTAAATATTTATATGAAGGATATGCAACACTCCTCAACAAACACCCCCCTTCCCATCACCCCCGCGCCACGAACCATCCCATAATCCAGAAATTTAGACGCAGGAGAAACTGTCACAAACATGCCCTCTTTGTTCAGCCGCCGCAGACACGTCTGTCATTTGATATTTGGCTCATGCTGAGCAGAGGAACAGCTGCCGGGTGCAGGAAACGGAGAACAGAGAAGACTTGAGTTGCTCGACTTGTTTCTGACAGCTCCTCCTGTTGGGCGGATATCACTGCCTTTAGGGTTTGAATGTTTTTTTCCTCCTTTTTGTTTGCCCTAAAACATTTTGTCCAAAACACATGCAAATGAATTGTTTGTTCACAGAAAAATGTTTGAAAAAGTTCAAAAGGCCAGTTCCAGTGAGCTGTCCTGACTTTGCATGCAGACGTGGAAATCCTTCAGGTTAAATCACAACCCGAGTAAACTTATTATAAGCAGTGGTTAAGATATTTTGAAGTCTGGATCTGTGTAAAAGCTATAAACAATTCATATCTTAGCCAATAAAGATTGCTCTTTGAATAAATTCAGTGTAGAAAAATAGTTTTGATTCAGACCCGATGTGTGAGCTAATAGTTAATAGCTAGTCCAAGCAGAGCCACGACCAGAGTTGAATTCTGTAAACATTCTTGGAAATAAAAAGAACATGATTCTGCAATACTTTTACATCTTCACAAGTTTTACATTACAAGATAATTTGCACAGAACTATAATGTTATTTACAAAGAGAAAATAGTGGAAGTAGCAGCAGCTAAAGCTAGCTGTGGTAGCTGCAGCTGCTGCATCATGGGACACTGTTGTACCCTTTAGGTTTTTGTGCTTGTTGTATTGGTTGATTTTTTTCAAGCTGTTTGTAATCAGTTCGGTTATGATATCTTGTGCGTTTCAGTTGGATATTTTCTTGTACAGTAGTCCCTCATTTAGCGCAAGGGATCTGTACCCTGAAGCCACGTGATAAGTGAAAAAAACGTGAAAATGGAATAGTAGTACAAGTTGTAAGTAATAGTTTAATTTAGTATACATATATATATATATATATATATATATATAAAGGCATTTTAAACCCTTCCCACTCTTGCATTCTAAACGATGTTTCTAAACTCTAAACGCTCTAAATGAGCATAAAAGTTCATGATTTCAGCTCCCTGTCTTGGCTGCTCTCTGCCATCTGGCAGTGCTCTCGGCCACACCCACTTCTTAACTGCAGACTGGAGATCAGCTGATCAGCTGCAAGAGGGAGGAGCTGTGGGCTGCAAACAGGTGCAGCAGGTGCTAAATAATTAGAAATTATTTTAAATCAAAATTACATGTCTATCGGGCAGCTCATCCATCAATCAGCCAGTTGTGTGCCATGTCCAGTCTTACTTTGAAAAGCCGTGATAGAGCGAGTCTGCGAAAAACAAGCCGCGAAGTAGTGAGGGACTACTGTATTACCTGTTTCTCTTCTGTGTCTCTGGGCATTATTTCCCTGAGTCATCCTTGCCTTCAGTTAAGCTTTCACACTATTCATCTGCTCATTAGCAATACCACTGCAGTCACTCAGTAATAACTCCCCGAGGATACGTATTCTTCTGGTTCAGTTCTTCATGCTATATATATATATATATATATATATATAT
>NC_056501.1:31324660-31339932 GCF_014905685.2 Nematolebias whitei | reverse complement strand
TTCGCTCTGGCCGATTGAGATATATATGTGTTCTTTAAATTGAGGGTTCCCAACCCTGGTTCTTAAGGAACACCATCCTGCATGTTCTGTTTCGTATAGGCTTCGCCCTTTAAGAGCTGTCGCTAGTGGGTTTTATCCCATCATGCAAAGCATTGCACTCAAAAATTTAATCCACGCCCACCTGCTGTGTGGGCCCCACCCGGTCAGTATAAATTACGTTAAGAG
Source organism: Nematolebias whitei (assembly GCF_014905685.2). NCBI lineage: Eukaryota > Metazoa > Chordata > Actinopteri > Cyprinodontiformes > Rivulidae > Nematolebias > Nematolebias whitei. The sequence goes on along the minus strand of NC_056501.1, from coordinate 31,339,707 downwards.
CGGGTAATCGGCTCCTATTTTTCTTTAGCAAGCTAATAGCACTGTCAGAACAACGAAGAAGGGAAGTTGTCTAGCTTGACCAACCTTTGGTAAGACTGCCTGTGGCCCCGCCACATCAACCTCCTGCCGTCCCGGTGAGTTCTCCTCCCCGAGGAGAAGCAGATGAGCAGTCTTGTTTCAAGGTAAGCGCCGAGGAGTATTTCTCAGTGGCGGGTCACTACACGCTGGACGATGCCATCTTGTAATTTTCCTTTTATCGCAGACTCTTGGAGCAAATCGGATGGTTCCTCCGGGACAGGCGACGTCAGCAGCAGCCCCCCGCTGCTCACTCCCTCCTGGAGAGCGTAGTGTCGGAACGAGGGGGGCTAGCGAATGCTCACCACTCCCCTGACCTTTTTCGCATGGGCGACCACACCGCTCCCAGCTGTCGGTGCCCTCCTCTGGAGCTACCCAGCATAATCCAGGAGGCAGCTGATATGAAGGGACATTTTTCCGTCCCTCTCCTCCCCCCGCCCAGATCGGATGATCTAGCGGGAAGGTTTCTGGGCTCCACCCCGGCTCCACTTTCTGGGCTCCACCCCTGATCCCATCTGGCCTCGTTTCCCAGCAGTGACGTCCTACTGGAACAAGGCCACAGCCGGTCCTGGTAGAATGAGGGCGCCAGTTCCCACATTTGCGCCCATCACCAGAGTGGAGGGGTTTCACCGAGCGGAAATTCCCTTGGTGCCCCCTGGAGCTGAGCCTGGCGGAGGCTTTCAGAGCAAAGATGTCCAGGTTAGACTATTATCCTGCGCCTCTGGGTAAGCATGACCAAACGGTGATGCCGCTCTCCAACCGAGCTCACCAGTGTGTGTTCCAGGCGGCCGTAGCGAACAATACGTTACTCTGCTGGTGTACAACGTTCAAGATGCTGGAGGAGACGTAGCGCTCCCTCTGCAAGGCAGCTGACGTCATCCTCAACCTGTGTGACTCTTCTGTTGTCTGCTAGTCTAGCATCGCAGCCCGGAGGATGAGGTTTTCTAGAGGTCCACCTGGTTCATCACTCCACCTCCCTTTCAGAGGAGCTGCAGAAGTTTTTTTTTTTGTTGGAGGGCCCCATCAGCGACGGACACGCTGCTCGGGACCATTTTCAAGTCACCACAGCTGCAGCAGCGTCTTCCCGCTTTGCTACGCTTCCAGCCGCACCTGTGAGACATCAGCCTTTCTCATCCCGGCAACCAGAGGTTCAGCGTTTCCCTGAGATCGCCAACAGGCGGCGCCCTGGGACAACAAACCGCAGAGCTCCCAGGGGAGAAGATTCAATGACGGTTTGCGGAGTATGTGTGTAAAGACGACACGAGTTTTGAAATAAAACATCATTTAATGATTTAAGTGTCTGATTTAGCCAGTCTGTCAGCTCGGATGACCACACAGCAACTCCTTCACACATCCTCCACACAAACTGGTGTGGTGGCTTTAAAAAAAAAGTTTTTCAAAATCACCGCTGTTCCAAATAAACACGAGATGCTCGCATGACAGAACAGTCGAAAGCGAATGCAGTCCGCAGAACGAGTCCAATGGAATAACTCGTTTTCAGCCTGAGCTGCACGCTTCTCTCCGCAACAGTGGCAAATGCACGCTCCCACGATGCCAGCAGCCTCGCTCAAATGGCGCTGCGTTGATGAAGGCGCACACACCGCTACCCAGCGCTCGCCGGCTCGCATCAGCATAAATGTGAGACCGCAGAACGGGCATGAAAAGAAGTGCAGAGAGAATCAGCTGTGCTGAAACGCAGCGGCTGAGCTGCACGCTTGGAGGAAAACATGCATGTTTACGCTGTGATGTTTTGAAGCTGAAATTCAGTCAATATGTCTTTATGAAAGCTGAAATTGTACATCTGTTGTGTAGCATAAGCTGGGTTTGAGCTGTGGAAACGCTTTATTCTGTTTAAACCGTGTTCCAGACGCTGATCTGGTACGGCTCTGTTCTGAAAAAGTTCGAACGAGTTGTTTAAATGGCTGGAAAGACGTTTTTGAGACCGGGGCGCCGACTCCGTGCAGCTGGGAAGCTTATTGATTACGTTTTTTAACAGAAAAGAGTGCATTTTGACAGTTTAGAAGACGAAAAGTTGACGAACTGTTTCAGGCTAACAGTAACATGCTAGTTGGAAAAACGGTCCGTGATTGGTTGGAAACGGCTGAGTTGGTACGCTGTGATTCGCTGAAGAAGTGAATGACGTGCCTACGTCACTTCCTCTGACCCCCGTGCTGCTCTGTCATTGGTGGATTCAGTCACGTGACCCGGAAATGAAAACTCGTTTTCATAGGGATTTAAACTCTGCTTTTTAAAGCTGAAAAACGCTTTAAAGTTGATTCTGATACGCTGCTCCGTGTCTTCGAAGCATAATTGTTGAAATTTTGCCACGTTAGAGTTTAAAATCCGTCATTAAATGATGTTTTTGAACAACGCTAGCGATGCTAATTTTAAGCTAACAGCTAACGACCGGATGAGTGACGTGTCATGTCACTTCCTCCATGACGGAAATGAGCTCGGTTGCAACCGAAGCCTTCGCTGTGCTTAAAATCACTAATTAAAACTTGCCACATGTCCCTGAAAACTCATTGTTCATGCAAAAAAGTCGTGCTTGTTGAAACAACGCCACGTTTACGCTTTAAAACCGTTCAGAAATGTTGATTTTAACCGAGTTTAGCCGAAGCTAACTTTAAGCTAAGCGGCTAACAACAGGATGTCAACGGAGCGTCACAGGACGTCATCATAGACTCCTGCTGGTAGAAAGCTAAACACTGCCCCCTCCTGGGAAACTTCATATCACAGTTTCACTTCATCTTTAGGTATTTTAGTGAAATTAAACGTGTTTCTTGTCTGTAAGGCATTTTTGAGTTAATAAACGCTCCTCAAAGCTGAATAATCACTGTTATCTTACATTTAAAAAGTGAAAGGTATTTATGCAGAAAGGCATTTACAAAAAAACCTTTATTCACTGGTAATTCCTCATTGAGAAGGTACAAAATAAAAGGTAGAAACTTAAAAAAAAAAAAAAAAAGATACAGTTACAGATATTCACAGAGTTGATAAAGTTTACTCATTTGCTAAAAGATAATGCACGTTTAATTGCTAAATCACTAAATAAGAGTAAATATATCAGGAAAAAGAGACTTTTCTGATCTTATTTTACCACCTAAAAAATACATCTTCATATTTAATTTTAAATAGAAGATACTGACAGGAGGACAGGAGTAATAAGTTTTTCTGAAGAAAGACTGATTAATCCTGACACATCATCAATTTTTATTTTTCTGTACACCTCTGAACTCGATGAGTAACTGTAAAATAGCAAACTTCTGGAACAGAACGGTTTAAAAAGTGTCTTTAAACTGATTTGCTGTGAGACTTTTTAGAAAAATTGCAGGTTTATAAAAATTCAGTGCTTTAGAGTAAAATACTTTGAGGAGCTTGGTAATCTAGTATCTGTTAAGAAATAAGCACATAAAAAGTAACACTGCAAAGAAGCATTTACTTAAATATTCATGAATTGGGGTAAAACCTGGACAGGTGCCCACATTTGAATAAGTTGACTTATAACAGTAATTTTGTGTAAACCCAGAGCTTAAAATAGTGTGAAAACTCAATGACACTTGAATACAAATATTTACCTGTAAAATATCTGAAGCTTGCAACTGTTTTAAACAGATAAAGTGCTACACAGTGAAAAACATGACAGGTGTGTTAGAAAAAGATTTTGATCCTTATGGGATGAAGGGCTGTTTAGAATATGCGTTGAAGCTGCTGACAGCATCCTTACATCCATATGGCAAACAGGCGGACAGCATGAACCCAAAAGAGTTATTGGACAATCTGATGGAGGTCGCAGAAAGTGTGACCTCTACAGAAAATACAATGTCAAGCTATGAAAAGCTGGCTAAAATGGCAACATTGCTAAAAGAATCTTACTTTGCATTAAGACGGGATCACGTCGTGACAGTGTCACAAGTTTCCCGCTGCGAAATTGAGATAGATGTGCTTAAAAAAGATCTGCACAAAAGCAGAGTGGATAAAGAGGTATTCCTGGAAGAAGTTATGCGTTTACGAAGTGAATGTCAAACATCCCAGGAACGCTTAAAAGCTTGTGGGCAGAAACTAAGAGCGGCAACAAATAAAAGTTCTGACGTGGGGCGATTTTGTCCGGAACTCAGAGAAGACCGTGGACAGAGTCCAGGTCACCCAGAACCACCTCAGAAAGACGTTGTTGCACCTCCTGCTCTTAAACCACCCTCACCTAAAGTGGTAGGAACAGACCTGAACAGGTCTCCTCCACCAAACATGCAATGGAGTGCATGGAAACTTCCTCTTCCAATATAAGCTCTGCTAAAACTCTCAAAATATGTACAACGCTTTGTACCTGGACCGATGGGTTCAACTGGAACAAAAGCGTACCTGAAAGACATTGAATTCAGATTGAATGGTTATCCTAATGCTACAGTTTTGGATAAAATCCATCTGATAAGGCTCACTTCGGACAGAGAGGTGTTCACCTTCATCAAGCATCTACCCGATGCAACGAGAAGGGATTACAACCTTTTGTGTGAAGCTTTGATCAGAGAGTATGACCCCTGCACGAGACCTGCTGGTTTCCCAGCCGCTGAAAAGGTCACGCAGGGCAAGCATGCTGAAATGGGAACCCAACCAGGAGCACAGTGTAGTGATGTGATCGCTACTAACTCTGACGGCGCGAATGACAACATTACAGATGTCGGTGAAACGCACCAAGACATGGCTGTTGTTGCCTCCAAGAACCCCTCATCGGACGAAGGGGGGATAAACTCACACACAAACGATGATGAGTCATCGCAAACTGAACACTCAGAACCTGACTTTCATGATTTTGAACTAGGCATTCCAGTTCTGGGAGGACTCCCAGATAACCTGGTACCGAGTCAAGAAGCTGGGCCAGTATGTTTCACGAAACCATCACAGGCCATCGCTCTTTTCTCAACCGATGACGTCGACCAAGGACCTCAAACCTATGGTGTCTTACCCATAGATAGGTCCGACGACTCAGAAAAGGATTCGTTGGAGCTCCCCAAGGAGCAAGAACCCTTAACAGTCTCATCACAGATTGAACAGGTGGTCGCCCAAGCCGACACTCTGACATCTGATGAAGAAAGAGACAAACTTCGCCAAGTTCTTTTAAAATGTGAAAAGTCATTTTCAACTGACCCAGACATCATCCAACTTCAGAAGTTGGATGATCCTGCAATTAACTCGATGATACTGTATCTGACTGACCCAGACAAATACACTCCATCGAAAGTCAAACTGGATTCCAATCCAGACCTAAAAGTCCTCTTTCAGCTGCGCAAACAGTTAAAACTACTCAAGGACAACCTAACTTTAGCTCATGGAGCGACGTCCTCACCCGTGTTCGCGGTCTCCCATGACCGAAGGGGGGTGACGCCAGTTAGGATAATGCTACCAGACGCGATAACGTGAGCAAATCTGACATTCAGAGTGAGTGGCGCACCGAAACGTTGTTTTCTAGTTGCTTAATCACTGCTTTTGTCAATGTTGAAACGTTGTTACTGGTTGCTTAGTCACTGTCCTTGTCGATGTTGAGACATCGTTTAATTGGTTTTTGGTATTGTTTTTGAACACCCCAGGCAAGAATGAATTTTGTTGTGTAGTTAAGTTAGAGACTAAGAGGCCTTTGACCATGCCAACATGTAGTTCATTCGTTAAATTGCAATCTTTGCGGAGTCAATGTATATTATTGCTACTGTAGTGAACCTGGTCTGACCCTTATCTGACCTCAAATCTACCAGATGGACAGAGACTGTTATTTTCATTAATCTGAATAAGTCTGGGCCATCTGATGACTTTCTTTCTTGAATTAATCAAGCAGAAAAGACAATTCTTTATAATCATTACTGTCTTACAAATGTTTTGATAATCAAATTGTGTTAGTTCACTCAATGCTTTACAGGTTGAAAAGAACTACTCATTTTTATTTTACATAAACAGTAAGTAATGATTTTTATTCCTCATTCAGAGAAGAAATCACCTGAATATGCATTTCTTGATTTTCTGTCTGAAACGAGTCAAGTCGTAAGTATGTGAAAGGTTGGTTTTCGGTCAACTAAAATGTTTACCGAGAAAGATGTCATGTTTAAACTTTTTCAGAAGATTACCAAGAGTGAGACTCCACGAAGTCTGGTCGACTGCAATAATCTTTTCTGTATGTTGAAAACAATCCTTGACTTTTGATAATAACTTACGTCAAAAAACCACTCCTCTTTCTGGTCCATCCACGAATCAGAAAGCTCTGAAGTAAACTCGGAAGTAAACTCATTTAAAATGTGACAACTTCCCGGTTCTATGAGTCGAGTCTAGAGTGCAGTCGGTTCCAAAGAGTGCAGTAGATTCCATGGAGAATGGAAAAGTTCTGAAGGAGTTCAGAAGAGAACTAGAGTTATGGAGAGTTTTGGAGTTGCCGAGAATCCAGAGACGTTTGGAATTATAATTTCTGTTTGAGCTAACCACGCACGACTCTCTAAGGATTTTAGCAGTTCTCAACGGAGACGCTGATATCAGTTGAAAAGGATTCTTACTGAGGTGATCGATCATCAACAAGGTAAAACTTCTTCTTCGACCAAGTGTACCGTGGGCAAAGCTGAGATCTGACGGAGCGTGCAACTTCTGGTCAAACAGATTAAATTCCCTCACATAGTTCTCTGTAAGATAATCTCCTTTCATCTTAAACTCTTCTCTCTCACAAAATCAGTACAGATATTTTAGAAATATCTGAAGCAAAGTCCTCAAATCACCGCCGAGTGATTTGAAGTTCATTATTTGTGAAACTGTCTGTTATTATTTTCATATTTTGCCAAATTAATGTAAATGTTTGATGTTAAACTTTGATTCTGAAAATAAATGACTCCATTCATTTGATGGGTCAAAGATAATAACGTCTCTCGTTCACATTTCTGTTAAATTCAATGCACGGCATTTACAGTCAGAAAAATGAAGAACTCGTGAAAAGTATGCATAAATATATACCCCGTATATTTGTCATACAACAAGTGACACGTACCCACGTGACTCACTACACTACCTTAAGTACCATAATCTACATTGATCTCACAACGCTTAAGCCGAACCTACTCGAACAATTCTATTCGGGGGGATAGCTAATTCTTTTTGATGAGTCTCGCCATAGACTTCCAAAACATTTATGGGGAAACCAAACACCCAATCTCAAGTCGTTCGTCTAAAAGACAACAGACAATTGAACCAAACTATATTTTACCATGTAAAGCTAACTTAAACCAAGTTAGAAATGGAAAAATAGTTTGGAACCCTTTTCTATAGGTATAAAACCCCTGTAGTTACCCTTTTCAGCATGTTCCACCCCTTAACTGGTAGTTGTAGCTGTTCCCAATCATAATAGCTTACACACCAGGTGCATATAGTTTAAGGCCTTATGTAAAATCCCCTTCATAAGCCCACCTTAAACTACATAATTGCATGACACATTTGAACCAGAACGGCACAGGCTGGACGTTGCCCAGAGACGACCTTCGCTGGAGGCGACCTGCAATCCTGACGTTGGTCTCCACTCTTCATCCAGTGGCCGCATCTTCAGTTCAATCCAAGGGTACCCCTCTGTATGCTGATTAATCAACACTTCCAATCGTTGTGGATTTACCGTTGTGGATTATATGACTTTTTCCAATGGATTACAGACTCTGTTTCCAAGGGGTTAAAGCATTGCTACAATGGAATTACCAACAGCATTATGGAATTATCATCAACACAATGGAATTACCAAGAACATTGTGGAATTACCTTGACTTTTGTTTTCCTTGCTGGATTACTTTTGATTTTTGTTTTCCTTGCTGGATTACTTTTGACTTTGGTCTTCCTTGCTGGATTACATCAAGCTCAAGGACATTCGAAGGCGTAAGTTCATGTTTGGAATTCATCCCCATGGACAGGCGATGATTTCCAAAGGGGGGACTGTAGTGGACTAGGCCTGATGTCAAAACTGACCATATGGGACTGAAACTGTCATTTCATTGATTTGAATCCAGAAATACAGGTTAACCCATCCTGAGACTTTCTTTCTTGAATTAATCAAGTGGAAAAAGACAATTCTCTATGATCATTACTATTTTACAAATGTTTTGATAATCAAAGTGTTTTGGTTCAAACAATGTCTACATGTTGAAGTGAACTAATCATTTTTATTTACTTAAACAGTAGTAATGATTCTTAATCCTCAATTCAAAGTGAAATCAAGTTAGAGTACGTTACAGAGTAATGATTCAATTTCTTGATCGTCTGCTTTGAAGTGAGCAAATTTGTAAGTGTGTCAAAGTTCGAGTTTCGGTCAACTGAAAGTTTACTGAAAAGAAATGTCATGTTTAACTTTTACAGCGAGATACTTGGTGGAGCGACGCCACTAAGTCTGGTTTTCTCCAACAATCTTTCTGTCTGTTCTTAAACAATCCTAATCTCTTTCCTTGACTTTCCATAACACCTTACATCACAAAACACACCTCTGTTGGGGTCCATCGACCAATCAGAGGCTCTCAAACGAACCGGAAGTAGAGCCCATTAAAATGTCGGCACTTCCTAGTTCAAACAGAGAGTTTGGGAGTTCCAGAATGCAGAACGCTGGCATTCAGGATGCTGCTGAATTAGAATCAAGCTGAACCAGAGACGATTTTGGGAATTATAACTTCTGTTTGGATAACCTCACACGACTCTCGAGGTCTTTAGCTGTTCTTACGGAGACGCTGAACAGTGGCTGGAAGTGGGACTTCACGCCGGAACTGATCTATCTTCAGAAAAGGTAAAAGTCGACCTTCACCAAAAGTGTACTGTTGGGACAAGCTGATTTCCAAAAGAGCGTGCTGTTCTGGTTAAAACAGACAAATTCCCTCACACATCTCTCTGTAGATAAATCTCAATTTTCCATCTTTAAACTCTCCTATCTGCTAGCAAATTAATCCAGATGTCCTCAGAAATGTCTGTGGTGAAGCAACGGAAAATCATGGCCGTATGGTTTTCCTGGTTGTAAAGCTGATTAATTATGTTGTTATTTTCATATTCTGCCAAATTAATGTAAATGTTTGATGTTAAACTTTGATTCTGTAAATAAATGACCGCATTCATTTTGATGGGTCAAAGATAAATAACGTCTCACTTTACATCTCTGTTAAATTCAATGCACGACATCATACAGTCCAGAAAAATGAATGAACCCGTTTAATGTATGAATATATCTCAGGATATGTCATACTACATCAACATGAATGTGAACCCGCAGCCTGAGCGCGGCACAGAGGGCACTCAGAGCCCCTTCAAGGAAGCTTCGCCTTGGGTCTCGCGGAACACACTTCTGCTGTGCATGATGACGGTCGGGTGGTAGACTGGCTGACGTCCGTAAGAAACATAACGCACCACCTAAACACACGCCCATTCCACGAACGTCACGCGGAGTGGCTGTGAACATGCTTGCCAGACAGATGGATGGCCAAGCTGTTAAGCAAGGGTTATACGCTGCAATCCGCAGCTCGTCCCCCTCTGTTCGGAGGAGTTTTAGAGACGGTCCTGTCATCACCAGACCAGGTCTCATCCCTAAATGCAGAAGTCCAGGAACTTCTGTTTAAAGGGGTAATTTTTCAGGGTTCCCGATGGAGAGGAAAACACAGGTTTTTTATTGATGTTACTTCCTGGTTCTAAAACGGACCGGAGGAACGAGACCGATTTTGGACCTGTCAGTTTTCAACAAGGCAATCGTGGGCAGACCGTTTCACATGTTGACAACGGGAAGCAGCAGAACAGGCTCAGGTGTTGACGTCACACCTGCTTATTCTGGGCTTCGCCATAAATTGGAAAAAAAGCTCAATTCTCCCAGCCCAGATGATCGTTTATCTGAGAGTGGAGCTAAACTCAACCACCACGAGGGCTCATTTATCACAAAAGAGAATCGACACTCTAAGAGTCCAGCTCTGCCACGTAAGACCGGACAGAGTAGTAACAGCTATTTCTATCATGAAGCTGTTAGGAACGAAGTTGTCAGCTCACACAGTGGTCCGCTGGGCTTACTACACATGCAATGCCTCCAGAGATGGTTTTGCTCATCTGCGTGTGGATCCGGTAAAGCAAAAGAGACAGATGATCACTGTTCCTCCCTCCGTGAGAACAGATCTCCGACACTGGGAAAAAACCCTGGTTCTGTCGGAGGGAGTCCCTGTCAGCAGACCTACATCACACATGTCAGCCTTTACAGACACGTTGCTGTCAGGTTGGGGGGTCACATGCCTATCTTGAGCTGTAGGGGCGCTGTGGCCTTCTCACAACAGCTCATATAAATGTTCTGGAATGTCGCACAGTTCTGAATGTGATTCAACACTTTGCTCCTGTGCTGCAGAATCAACACATTTTGATTCACACAGACAACAAGGTTACTGCTGCTTACATAAACTGGCAGGGGGGGGTTGCGTTCAGCCCAAATGTTACACATTGCGAGAAAACTACTGTGTTGGGCACACCAAAATCTGCTCTCCATCAGAGCAGTGTACATCCCCGGTGTTCTGAACAAGGGGCAGATGTGATGTCCAGGGGCGGTCCGTGTCATGGTGACTGGATCCTCCACCCCGATGCGATGGCCCAGACGTGGCAGAAATTTGGCAAAGCGGTTGTAGACCTGTTTGCGACACGAGAAAACGCTCAGTGTCAACTATGGTTTTCACTGAGCCCGCGAGACGAACCACCGCTGGGGGTGGACGCGTTTGCTCACAGCCCATGCCCCAAAACACTTCTTTACGCGTTCCCCTCACCTCCTCTGATATTACGGTTTCTGAACCGAATTCAGGAGGAGGGATTGACAGCTCTCCTGGTGGCTCAGGAGTTACCCAGAAATAGGCCAACACCTGTGGGTCTGGCTGCTGAGCGGATCCGTTTTAGAGAGGATGGATCTCCCGCAAGATGTAGCGCGCAGAATCCAGGATTCATATGCTGCATCCACCACAGTGCTGTACACATAAATGTGGACAGTTTTTGAGCACTGGTGTACAGAGAAAGGTGCAGAGGCAACCTCATGTCCACTAGGCGGTGTGCTGTCCTTTCTGTAGCAGCTGATGTACAGAAATTTGGCGTTCAGCACGATTAAACATATGATGCAGCCATCTCTTCCTGTCACAAAGTTTTCGGAGACAGAACAGCTTTTAATCATCCGCTGATGAAGCGTTTTTTAAAAGGTGTACAGAGAAAGGTGTAGGGGCCACCTCATGTCCACTAGGCGGTGTGCTGTCCTTTCTGCAGCAGCTAATGGACATAAATTTGGCGTTCAGCATGATTAAAACATACGCAGCAGCCATCTTTTCCTGTCTCGAAGGTTTTAGGGACAGAACAGCTTTTAATTATCCGCTGATGAAGCATTTTTTAAAGGTGTACAAAGACGCAGGCCTGTTTCATGCCCACTTGCTCCACAGTGGGATTTAACGCTGGTCCTGCGGGCCCTGATCAAAGTTCCATTTGAGCTATTGAATCAGGTTCCAATTAAATTCTTCTCTCTTAAAACAGCCCTGCTGCTGGCTTTAACATCTGCTAAGAGGGTGAGTGATTTATCTGCCCTCTCTGTCATGTGTAGATGAACAGATGCGGCGAAATATTCATCAATTAAAACGGATTCCTCATTTTTCTGGACTGAATAAAACGTGCATTGAATTTAATGAAATGCAAACGTGAGACGTCATTTATCTTTGACCCATCAAAATGAATGCGGTCATTTATTTACAGAATCAAAGTTTAACATCAAACATTTACATTAATTTGGCAAAATATGAAAATAACAACATAATCAATCAATCAGGAAAACCATACGGCCATGATTTTCCGTTGCTTCACCACAGACATTTATGAAAACTGTACAACTATGATCAATTATCCACTCGGCGGTGGATGAGCACTTTACACAGACATTTCTAAAATATCTGGAAGGATTTCTACTTGAGAGAAGAATTTAAAGATGGAAATGAAGTTTAAAAGGGAGTAAAAGATGGTATGTGAGGGGAAGTGTTCACCAGAACCGACACTCTCCATCAGAACCCAGCTTCCCTCGGTACGCTTTGGTAGGAAACTTGACTCATTACCTTTCTGAAGATTAATCAGCAGATATGGAGGTCCAGTTAACGCTACCTGTCCAGCGTCTCCATAGGATGGCTGTGACTCGTCCGAAGTAGTGACGAGATTCCGTCCGACACCAGCTCACATCAGCAATAGACTTCACATGAGTGGGGTACTTCAGAAGTTCCACTCAGAGGTGGAGGATATTATAATCCAACTCGGAGGAGCCTTATCATGCTGGACTTCTGTTCTCCCAAACAACTTCTCAGCGCAGAACCGAACTCCTCAGAAGCTTCACCGAACTGAACTTCTCCGCGCAGAACTGAACTTCTCCGCGCAGAACTGAACTGAGAGAACTAGGAAGTACCGGCATTTTAAAGAGCTCTATTTCCGGTATATTTGAGCGTCCCTTATTGGGTGATATCAACCAGACAGGGGTGTGTTTTGTGATGTCAGAGGTTACTAGAAGTCAGAAAAGAGCAAGAATTGTTATGGAACAGATTAAACTGTTCTCAGAGACAGAGAGAGTTTGTTTTGGCGAGTTTTAGAAACAGGTGCCAACTCCGTTGACGTCTGAGAGGATGTAAACAACACAGTTGTTCCAACACATGTCTGCTTCGACTCCTGACCTTGGAAAACGCACACTTGCTCATTCAAAGACAGAAATCAGAAAATGCATAAAAATCTGTAACAGACCTCAACATGAATTCTAACTCTGCATAAGCATCAAAAAATCATTACACTGTTTCACAGTTAATACAATTGATTAGTTCACTGTAACATCTAAAATGGTTTGAACTAAGACACTTTGATTATCAACATTGTAAAATAGTAATTATAATAAAAAGAGAGTGTTCTTTTCACTTGATTTTCAAGAAGGAAAGTCTCAGGATGGGTGAACCTGTATTTCTGGATTCAAATCAATGAAATGACAGTTTCTGTCCCACAAGGTTCTTAAGGTCAAGGGTTTTGACCTTAGGCTTAGTTTTGACATCAGGTTAAGTTCACTACACATGTTTCAGAATTCAGGCTGATGGCAGCTCAGCTGATCTAAGACCGAATCCAGATTTTATGCCTAAAACATCACAAGCTCTTTTAAATCAAGAGTGATATCATTAGAGCCCCCCCCCCCCCCCCCCACACACACACACACACACACAAATCAGAAGAAGAAACATCTTTCCATCTGCTCTGTCCTGTGCGGGCGTTGACGTGTTACATAGCACGCACAGCTGTAATGCGTCAAACTCAACATTTGTTTGTGCATTATAGAGATGCATCTGCAGGTCGCCCGTTATCCACTCAGCGCCTGTCACACTGGCTGTGTGAGGCCATTTCTGAAGCCTACAGAGCATCAGATTTAGAGCCTCCTGATAACCTAAGGGAGCACTCGACCAGAGGTATCGCATCATAACGATGGATGTTGGATTGTTTACCTGGATTATTGAGCATGGACTTTTTTGTTTTGAACCAGTTTGACATGACTGTCAACAAGGAAGAGGGCCAGCACAAAGGAGGGGGCGTGCCAAAAACACCATCTTAGCACTGACATAAATGATTTGTTCCACTTTGGAGTAAGCTGTTGGGGGAATAATCAGTTTTGTGTTGTGTGTTTCCTTGACTGATGAAGCCTTCTGGATGGAAGGTGAAACATTTCAGCCCAAAAAAGGTACTGTCCAGATGACCTGACTGAAAAAAAGTTGGACTCCCTCGCTACTTTGCGGTTTTTTTTTTGCTGATTCATTCTATTGCGGTTTTTCAAAATAAGATTGGACATGACACACAATTGACATGGGATTTTTATTTAAAATAAATTATTTTAAACTATTTAGCACCTTCTGCACCTCTGTGCAGCCCACAGCTGCAGGATTCATTCATTCATTCAACCTTTATTTATACAGGTTAATCCCACTGAGCCTCGGGGACTCATTTGCAAGAGAGACCTGATTTTAACAGAGTGATGACAAAAGTGAACAACAAAGACAACAATAGACAATCATAAAGGATGCATACAAATTGAGAATCAGAATTGAAAAAAGTAACAAAAAAACAGCTAGGTTGTAAGGCGATGTAGAAAACCAAAAACAATGTCTGCATTGGTTTTTCCCATGAACTTAACAGATGTTTGAAGCCACTTAGAAGAGGTCAAAGTCGAGAGCTTTCATTGTTTTTGCAAGATATTCCAGGAAACAGGAGCGGTGTAGGAGAAGATCCATTTGTCTAGTTCAAGGAAAGGATTCGTACCCCCACCCCATCCTCAAAAAATCCCTCAGAGATGAGTGCCCTGCTAGGCCAAGTGACCTTGCGGAAACACTGCATGTGGTGTGGTGAGTTGTTGTAGGTAACCAAGAAAACCTGAAGTGGACTTTTAGTGGTTTGAGCAATCTCTTTCTAATGAAGTGGAATGGATTTCACGCAGAAATAGAAACAGCGCTGAGTAAACTGATATTTCATAGTAAATGTGGGGTGGTCCAAACTAATATTTAGCAAATGTAAGGGGACACGTCCCCTTCACATACGTAACCTTATGTACAGATTTATGCCGAGATTACGTGATTTTACAAATAACATGATTCTGATACTAACGGATATTGCACAAATTTCAGTCAGTTTAAGTCCAGAATGTGGAACCACTGACGTTTTAGCTTGTTTGTAAATCAGTGACTTACATTTGTGATTTTTATCTTTTTATTATATTATTTTATTGTATATCTTATATGGACCTACTTGTGTCTTTAATAACGGTGATGATGATGATGACATAACTGATGCAATGCCGATGCTTTCAGACAGTGTGTGTTGGAGAGAAGCTCCAGCTTCTCATGACAGAAAAGGAGCAGGTAAAATACAAAAACAAATGCATGGATAGATGTTTAAAATTTCTGATCAAGAACAATTCATTTTAAACTTGTAAT
>NC_056501.1:31321016-31324560 GCF_014905685.2 Nematolebias whitei | reverse complement strand
AAGGGTGCCTGAAAGAAGTTTGAAACAGGGATTAATTAAAGGACAATGAGAAGGGGTTCTAGTTTTAAAAGGCACATGAAGATTACATATTATTTTGAAGTTAAACTTAATCTTACCATCAACAAAGTCCATGCACAATAATCCAGGTATACAATCCAACATTTTTCAGTCAGGTCATCTGGACAGTTTCTTTCTTTTTTTTTGGCGCTGAAACGTTTCGCCTTCGGTCCGGAAGGCTTCATCAGTCAAGGAAACACACAACAAAACTGATTCTTCCCCCAACAGCTTCCATTGCAATGGAGGAGGGGGCGTACTAAAGAGACCATCTTATCACAAGCAGAACTGGTTTGTTCCACTTTGGAGTAAGATGTTCCGCAAGTGTTTGTTGAATAGTTATTCATGCTCCTTCCTTGTGGACTTTGACAGATTGTCTTGCTCAAATATGAACAGCAGTTTAAGATTTGATCACATCCTCGTTGCTCAAGCTGCCCTGATTGGATAAGATTTTAAAATGGACACGCCCCCTTTTACAATGAGTTATGCTGACACTCAGAGGAGTCTCGTCTCGTGTTGTTTTGGGGTCGTCATGTGAGTTTGGACAGGAGAGAGAAGGTCGACACGCGAAAGAACTCAGAAAAACCCTCGGAGCAGTGCAGCCCAAGACTGTCTGGTCCTTGAGAGGATCCACTCCCAGGACAGACTCAAACCCACCAGCTGCCTTTCTGCTCAGCATCTTCTACAAGAACTGAAGAACAACACATGAACTCTGGTAGGAGTTAAAATGTCCTTCCACCCACCAAGACCACCTAAAAGTGCCAGCTTAGTTTATACTTTATTTTTAGTCCACCAATCTCAGATAAGTTTTTCAAAACTTCTCTTTTAATTTAGTCTAACTTTATATAAACATTTCTTGTCAAAGTTCAAAAACTATATTATCTTGTTTGTCCCTTCAATATTACCAGTCTTATTTTCATATGCTGTTGCTGTTTTTAATATACTTATATGCAAAAATAAACGTAACATGAATAGAGGCTAACATAAACCAGTGTTTGTGTGTTTTAATATAAATAAGATATAACAGCACAAAAAAGAACTCGTATACTTTGGTTATTCTTGAGACTCAATTTTTAATCAAATATTTCAATTCCCTAAAAAAGGGTGGTGCCCCATAATTCTAATAAAATTATAAATCATAACTAATGGCCCTTTCCGCTAGAGATATTTATGTCCCACATGTGATGTGAATGACAATAAAGAACTTGAACCTTGAATTCCTTCAGTCTCTTGACTCTTGCTGGTTTCAGTTCATCACACTCTGAGAAATCAAACAACACAGTTGTGTCACGGTCAAGTTTTAAATCACTCACTGCAACAATCCTTTGGCTGCCCTCTAATACCAGAAGTACTGAGTATTTTGAGTGACGGAAAAATCTCCTGGAATTTCAGGATTTACTCAGAAAAAAATCAGATAAATGTGTTTTCATTGTAGTATGTCGGGACAGCTGTGCTGTGGACATCCTATTAATTAATTATTCTTAAGGCTAGTTTGAGCACAAAGAATATTAATTGTTTAATTAACAACGGATTCTTTCTTTTTCGAGTTAAATTTCTGCCATGTGACAAAGATAACTTGAGAGTGGAGTGTTTAATTAGTGACTTGAGACATCATTTATCTTTGACCCATCAGAATAAATGTGGTCATTTATTTAACAGAATCAAAATTTAACATCAAACATGTACACTTGATTTGCTGATCTGTTTCTGATTAATAAACTTAGCAAGTTCAAATAACAAGACAACAGAGGATTACTGATGGAGAATAATTCATTTCTGAAGGCATTTAGCTTGATTTACTGGCGAAGAGGTTTACAAGAGAAGATTTAGGAGTTTAAAAAGGAGGATTTAGATGGAGGAAGGAAAATGTGTTGACCAGGAATGGCACCCTTCATCCGACCCCAGCCCAGCCCTCGGTACACTCGGTGCGTGACGACTTGTTACCTTTGCAGAAGATAAATCAGCTCCGGTACAGAGGTCCATTTCACGATACCTTTCAGCGTCTCCGGTCAGAGTGGCTGGGAATCGTCCGAAGTAGTGACGGTACTCCGTTCAACAGAATAAGCTTCCTTAGAAGTTGAGAGCATTTAATGATCGGGGTGAGATCACAGCGAAGCATGCTGTGACTCCGCTGAAATGGATGGACCCTTGGCTCATGGTACAAAATCCATCAGCTATTTAGTTCAGCTGTAAGACTCCAGCCAGGCTGCAGTCCCAGCAAGAACTCCAAACAGACTTTCAGTAAGAACTGAAAGTTCCAGTAAGACTGAGTAGTTCCAAGAAGTGTTGACTTTTAAAGGGTATCCACTTCCTGTTACTTGGTACTTCCTGATTGGTTAACACAACCAGCAGGGGTGGAGTTTTAGTGATGTCAGAGGGTTATTAGAAGTTGCAGACAGCAGAAATGTTTTTTAAGAACGGTTAGTACAGACAGGAAAATATTTTGAAGAAGTGACAGACTTGCAGGCGCGCCAGTTTCTTATTTACTGTCTGAGAGTTTTAAAACAAGGCACTTCGTTCTCATACAGTAACTTGTTCTCTGACTTTTGACTGACATCAAACCTCCATTCCTCATTCAGACAGGAGTACAATGCACAATTACTTTGTGAATAGACATTTAACTTGTATGATCTAAGTCTAATGAGGTTTAAAAATCATTAATACTGTTTCACAGTTGATTTAAATGAGTGGTTCACTTCAACATTTAGAAATGATATGAACTAAACACACTTTTGATTATCAAGACATTGTAAAATAGTAATGATAATATAAAAAAAGGAGAGTGTTCTTTCAATTGATTATTTCAAGATACAATTAAATAGTCTCTTGATGGGATAATTTGTATTTCTGGATTCAAATCAATGAAATAACAGTTCCTGTCCCCTGAAGGTCTTCAGAGACAGAATGGAGAAGGAGGTCTAGTTCACTACATCATGAAATATTGTGAACCCTGTGTTCATGTTGGCTCCGTGTCCTTTCTCTCATCAGTCTGCCATTGTTGAGCTTCATGTCGTGTCCGGTCCTCCTTGTGCCTCCTTCAGATTTTCTTCTCTGCGTCTCCTCAAGCAGGTTTCCAAGATTTTTGCAGCCATGAGAGTCGTTCTGTTTACTTAAAAGATCTTAATTAACTCGTGCTCCTCGTGTCATTTTATTCCAGGGTTTTAACGTCCAAAACTGTGACAATTTAAATAATTTCAGCGCCAACCTGCTCTTTAGATTTTACACTTTGTAATTTTTATAAAAGGTTTTACAATTTTTTTCTTTGAAGTTTTCATTGTTTTCATTTGTTTGATTTTTTGTTGTCATATTATCATGATTTGACAAAGATTAGTTTGGTGGTACTCTTGCACATGGTTAAATGTGCTATATCATTAAACCCAGGGATTATTTTCTTGTCTTATTACTATGACTCAAAAAAAACTTCAACTTAAATCCATTTTTAACAATTTATTGAAAATTGCAAAGGTTTTTTGATGAAAGGAAACCAGCA
>NC_056501.1:31314913-31320916 GCF_014905685.2 Nematolebias whitei | reverse complement strand
GTCTGAGCCATCTGATGACTTTCTTTCTTGAATTAATCAAGCAGAAAAGACAATCCTCTATAATCATTACTGTCTTACAAATGTTTTGATAATCAAATTGTGTTAGTTTCACTCAATGCTTACAGGTTGAAAAGAACTACTCATTTTTATTTTACATAAACAGTAAGTAATGATTTTTATTCCTCATTCAAAGAAGAAATCACCTGAATATGCATTTCTTGATTTTCTGTCTGAAATGAGCCAAGTCGTAAGTATGTGAAAGTTGAAGCTTCGGTCAACTAAATGTTTACTGAAGAAGAAATGTCATGTTTAACTATTTGAGAAGATAATCAGAATAGAGACTCCACGAAGTCTGCTTTTTGCAATAATCTCTCTGTCAGTTGTTAAACAAATTTCATTCTCTGACCTCGACTTTTGATAAACACCTTACGTCAAAACCACTCCTCTTTCTGGTACATCCACGAATCAGAAAGCTCTAAATTGAACCGGAAGTCGACCCATTTAAAATGTGGCAACTTTCCAGTTCAAGTAAGCTCTGAAGCAGTTCTCAAGGAGTTTCTGTGGAGTTTGAAAAGTCTGAAGAGTCTAAGAGACTGAGAGACTTAGACAATGAAGAGTTGCTGAGAGTAAAAGAGTGCAGTCGGAGTTCAGAGTTCTTGGATGCAGAACGCATTCAAGATGACCCAGAGACGTTTTGGAATTATAACTTCTGTTTGAACAAACCACGCATGACTCTCTAAGGATTTTAGCAGTTCTCAACGGAGACGCTGAAAAGAGTCTGAAGGATTCTTACTGAGCTGATGAACTTCAACAAGGTAAAAGTTCTTCTTCGACCAAGTGTACCGTGGGCAAAGCTGAGATCTGACGGAGCGTGCAATTTCTGGTCAAACAGATTAAATTCCCTCATATATTTCTCTGTAAGATAAATCTCCGTTTCCTCTTAAACTCACCTCTCTCACAAAACCAGTACAGATATTTTAGAAATATCTGAAGCAAAGTCCTCAAATCACCGCCGCGTGATTTGAAGTTCATTATTTGTGAAACTTGTCTGTTATTATTTTCATATTTTGCCAAATTAATGTAAATGTTTGATGTTAAACTTTGATTCTGAAAATAAATGACCACATTCATTTGATGGGTCAAAGATAATAACGTCTCTCGTTCGCATTCCTTTAAATTCAATGCACGGCATTACACAGTCAGAAAGATGAGGAACTCGTGAAATTGTATGCATATATAAACAGGGATATATTGTCATACTACAACTAGTGACACGTACCCACGTGACTCACTACAGTAGCTTAGATTATTTTTTTCTGTCTTCTTTGCCTGAATGTTGGTCAATAAGAAATAAATGCCTCACTAAATGCCTAAGGTAACATTGTGAGCTTCACTACCTCCACATTACAGCTATCTTTATTTGTTTGTTTGTCCGAGGTTATCTCACCCTGGGTTACATTTCCTCATGAGTGGAGCGATCTTAACGTTCATGTAAAATATTTGATAATGTTCTTATAGAAACAATTCCTGAATATTATTCATACTGTGCTACGTTTGCCTCTTGACCCTACAACTGGTAGATGGATTAAGAAGAAGGAGAAATGCAGCTGCCAGGAAAAAGACAAAGAGGAAGGCCAAAGAGGAGATGTGGTAACCCCTGAAAAGGGAAAAGCCGAATTAAGAAGAAGTTTAATAGGTTGTATAATGTAAAATGTATTCTTACATACTAAATTTCACTGTTTATTAGTAGCTTAAAATTAAAATTAAAACTCCAGTAGTGTAACCTTACCCAGTTTACCCACTGCCCCTCTTCTGGACATGTCCAAACTACTGTCCCTATTCTGGACATGTCTAAACCACTGTCCCTCCTCTGGACATGTCCAAACTATCTCAGTCTGGCCTCTCTTACTTTATTTCCCAGTTGTTCAACCTGTGTTGTACCTCTGATGATTTAATTCCTAATCTTATACATCCTTGTCACGCCTAATAACCTCAATATCTTCATTTTTGCTACTTTCAGTTCTTTCTCCTGTCTTTTTTTTTTTCAATGCCACTGTCTCCAGACCACACAACATAGCTGGTCTCACCACTGTTTGTAAACTTTTACTTTGACCATCCAGATTTACACCAAGCACTACTGTTTGCTAACACTTAGCATGAAAAAATAGGCTACAAGTCACGTGATTAGCTTACTTACCACCTTTGTTTGATGTTGCAAATCCAAAACACCAAATATTTTGCCTTGGTATGCAATAAAATATGCATTAACAAAGCTTGGAAAAGAGTAAGAAATCACAGTGGCTTGTAGCTACTGTACGTAGCTTCTTTGAACTCAGTTCTGAAACTCCTGAAGACACTGACTGGCTGGATACACATGTGACAAATCATGTGACACAGGTCTGTTTTGACCTGGGGGGGTGGGGTTCCATCCCCCACTTTGCACGCATCAGGCGGCTGCACTGTACAGACTGCTGCGCTCGGGCTGACAGTTTATTATAAAATTGTGGCCAGTTCGCAACTGCACAGTATATATTTTCTTGTGCACAGACAATGTGCGAGCAGTTTGCGATTGCACAGGTGCATAGCTTAGAGGGAACATTGCCTCTGACTCTGACCTAGATCTATGCTGGTTATGGGCCATTGGAAAACAAGAGACCCCGGGCCTAAGTCTGTTTATGGGTCCAGGTCAAATGCTCACCTATATTTGGCCCAGAGCAGATAACTTTTGCTTTCATGATACAAATAATTGCGTGGATAGTTTGTCCTTTTTTTTTTTTGTCCAAAAGCCAGCTCGAGTTTGCAACTGCGCTGCGATGGCCAGTCGCTTTGGAGAAAATTTAGCCAAAGGAGGAGAAAAAGAGGACTTACCTTTTCATCTCTGAAATAACAGAATAATAATAATAAACAATCATTCAGGACCTGTGGCACCAGGTCTGTTCCGATTTCTGAAAGTATGTCACTCAGAAACAGCCATCACATAACTTAGTAACCTCTCCAGACATCCATTGCAATGCCTCTTGGATTGCTTTCACACCTGATTGTCCGGTAGACTCGGTTCGGTTTGGGACCAATATTCATAACATTTTGTTTACATTTGAGCTGGTGCGTTTGCATTCACACTACACTGTGCAGTCGAGCCAACCTGTTGAACCAACCTGTTTCCCCACTTGCCTGTAGTGGTGCTGCACCAAGAACTACTGAAAGAAACGACACAAAAACCTGTGAAGACACTTCTTCTTCTGGCAATAAAAACAAAAACGGAGTGGCATCACGTTTTTAGGAGTTATATTTTGTCATTTTTCAAAAATGAACTCGGCATGAGCAGAAGATGAGGCAGAAGACCATGGAGAATGTTGTTTTTCACACAAGGCAGCTGGCGGCTCCATATAAGGTAAGAGAAATGCATGTTTGTTTGCCCTGCGTTGTACTCCACTTCTTGCTTGTGGAGCGGGGCCCGGTCTGATTGCATTCACACTGTACTCGAAACGTACTGGAGTTCTTTTCTACCGGACCGAAACCTAGGTTTTAGCCTTGGCCAGAGTTCGCCTTTTTGTTCCGTGACAGAGTTGGATGGCACGTTCACACCTCCCCAAACGAACTGGACTTCCTAGGAAAATGAGCTAGAGTTTGATTAAAGCGGACTAAACAGGGCTGGTGTGAATGCACCCTTGGATTCCTTACCATACCTGTTCATTGTCTGCTTTAGAATTACCTCTCTGACCACGGTACCAAATGCTTTATACCATCTTGACTACACCTCACGGATCAGGTATTGGCTTTGGATCTCTTACCAGTGGTGCTCAACCCCTGCCTGTTCTACTGGACCTCGCTTTTGGACACCCTCTCCAACTACGCTTTGCACAATCCTTCTTCTCTGCTGCTGTTCACTCACTGTGAGTGACGTCATCGTCTTCTACTCCCTGAAGGAGCCCCTCCCACACCTGACTGTGAAGGTTAGTGACTGCCTCTGTGATCCACAGAACATTTACAGTAAAACCCAGAAATCTAATTCCCCTGTCGCTACATTTTTGACCCATCCTTGGACCCAGACCTCTACCAGCAACTATTTATTAATATTTTAAACCATTCCTATATTCTGGTGTTTTGTACAAATCCAAAAACACATTATTGTCAGTATAAAACAGGTAAAATTGATTCAGCACTGACTCAGGAATGGTGTGCTGGTGTCAAGGGGCCCATAGTTAAGCTTGAGACTAATTTGCAGGAAATTATTGTTATGTTGCACAGTTTGTCTCACCAATCCTCCTCATAGCACCCAACTCAAGTTTCTAGTGTTCAAGCTGCCGCACGTCACATTGCCTCCTGTCACAAACTTGCTTGTCTCCTCCTGAATTGTTTAAGGGGGAATCTGATTAATGTCCCTGATAAATGTCACCCTTCTTCAACCCATTGTGAGATTAATTTTCAGTTACAGCCATCATTTTTTGTCTCTGAACAGTCCAGGGTGGCATACGTCATCTCTCTACTCTAAGTTAACGCTAAATAATGCGAACTACTGTTTGGCAGAGAAACTCCAGATGTTGCTACTCGTTTGTTGATTTCTCTAAAGAATTGTGCAAAGTTTTTGACCCCGTTTTGCCAAAGAGAAAAGTTGTTTGCAAACTGTTCTCTGTTAAACAATGAAGTAGACAAGTTACTGAATACATCATAGACTTTGTGGCTGAGAACTAGTGGAAAGAGGAAGATCTAACTGATGCTTTTTTTTCCAAGGACTCAGTGACAACATCAAGGATGAGTTAGCCACCAAAGACTATTCCGAGTCCCTCAAAAAGCTGGAGGATCTGGCAACACATGTCGATCTCCATTTCTGGGAGAGGAACAGTAAAAGAGGAGGCAGATCGGTGAAAGCATCTTGACCTTAGGGTGAGTCTAAGATCTCCATAGTCCTGACTCCACCTGGTCCAGCACCCACTTTCCCACAGTCTGAGGAACCCATGCAGCTGGGAAGAAGCCGTCTCACCACAGAGGAGAGGGAGAGGAGGAAAAAGCTGCATCTCTGTTTTTATTGTGGGGAGGAGGGCCACTCTGTAACAAAATGCCAATCAAAAGACACTCAGCAGGTAAGAGGAGATGCCTGCCAAGTCATATCAGGAATTCCAAGAACTCCTCACCTTTCACTGTAGCAGCTGAAATCCAAGTGCTGGGTAAGAGACCCGTATTTGTGTCTGTTTTTGTTGACTCTGGAGCTGATACTGAGTTTATTGACCATCAGTTTGCCACATCTTTACGGATTGAACTCCTACAATCTGCTAAATCTCGCAAAGTCCTGGCCCTGGAATGGACACTTTTTGCATGACTCTAATATTGAAACAGCACCCATTACCTTACTTCTTGGTGGAAATCATTGCAAAGCAATAAAGTTCATTGTAATAAACTTGCATCAGCTTCCTATTGTTCTTGGTGCCACCTGGCTGAGTAAACACAACCCTGGTATAAATTGGAGAAGGAAAGAAATTGTGGGATGGTCTGAGGAATGTTTATCTTCTTGCCTCTTTGACAATGTTTTACCCAGTCAGTCCTGATAAGAATGAAGAAACATACCCTGATCTTGTGCCTGCTGAGCATCATGACCTCAAGGAGGTGTTTATTAAAGTTAATGCCACTTCTCTACCTCCTCATTGACCCAATGATTGTTCTATTGGTAACACTACCCTTAGAAGCAGTCTTTACTCCCTGGTCAGACCTGAGAGTCTAACTATGCAAAAGTACATCAATGATTCTCTCCAGGCAGGCATTATTAGACCTGCAGTGTCCCCTGCTTGGGCTAGATTTTATTTTGTTGGAAAAAAGATGGATCTCTTAGACCTTGCATAGACTACCTTGGACTGAACAAGATCACTGTAAAGAATAAGTACCCTTTGCCTCTTTTGTCTTCAGCTTTTGATCTCATTCAAGGAGCCACCCTTTTCACCAAATTAGACCTGAGAAATGCTGATGTAGTGGACTAGGCCCATGTCAAAAACTAAGTCTAAGGTCAAAAAT
>NC_056501.1:31308462-31314813 GCF_014905685.2 Nematolebias whitei | reverse complement strand
CTAACCTCTTACGTCACAAAACACACCCCGTCTGGTCGTTTCTGACCCTGATCTGACCCTGATGACCCCAAATCTATCAGATGGACAGGGACTGTTATTTCATTGATCTGAATACAGTCTGAGCCATCTGATGACTTTCTTTCTTGAATTAATCAAGCAGAAAAGACAATTCTCTATGATCATCACTGTTTATAAATGTTTGATAATCAAATTGTGTTAGTTCACTCAATGTTACAGGTTGAAAAGAACTACTCATTTTTATTTTACATAAACAGTAAGTAATGATTTTTATTCCTCATTCAAAGAAGAAATCAGGTTAATATGCATTTCTTGATTTTCTGTCTTCAATGAGCAAGCTTCGTAAGTATGTGAAAGTTGAAGCTTCGGTCAACTAAATGTTTACTGAAGAAGGGATGTCATGTTTTACTATTTGAGAAGATACAACAGAGTGAGACTCCACGAAGTCTGGTATCCTGCAATAATCTTTTCTGTATGTTGAAAACAAACTCATTCTCTGACCTCGACTTTTGATAACACCTTACGTCAAGAACCACACCTCTTTCTGGTCCATCGACCAATCAAAAGCTCTCAAATGAACCGGAAGTCGACCCATTTAAAATGTGGCAACTTCCCAGTTCATGTTAGAATTCAGGAGAATTCCAGAGAATTCAGAAGAATTCAAGAGAATTCCAGAGAATTCCAGAGATGAAGAACTAGAGAGTTGCTGGAGTTGAAAGATTCTGTTAGAGTCTGAGAAGTTCTGAAGAATGAAAGGAGTTCAGAGTTCTTGGGTGCAAACGCGTTCAGGATGATCCAGAGACGTTTTGGGATTATAATTTCTGTTTGAACAAACCACACACGACTATCTAAGGATTTCAGCTGCTCTCAACGGAGACGCTGAAAAAGTCTGGAGGATTCTCTATCGAGCTGATCTACGTCAACCAGGTAACAGTCTCCTCTTCGACTAAAGTGTACCGGAGGCAAGCTGAGATCTGATGAAGCGTGCACATTCTGGACAAACAGATTAATTCCCTCACATATCTCTCTGTAAGATAAATTTCCATTTCATCTTAAACTCTTCTCTCTCTTCTAAAATCAGTACAGATATCTTAGGAATATCTGAAGCAAAGTCCTCGATCACCGCCGAGTGATTCGAAGTTCATTTTTTGTGAAACTTGTCTGTTATTATTTTCATATTTTGCCAAATTAATGTAAATGTTTGATGTTAAATTTTGATTCTGAAAATAAATGACCGCATTCATTTTGATGGGTCAAAGATAAATAACGTCTCTCGTTACATTTCTGTTAAATTCAATGCACGACATTACACAGTCAGAAAGATGAGGAACTCGTGAATATTGTATGCATATATATCTCATATATTGTCATACTACAACTGGTGGCCCGTCCGTACGTTTCCACCACAACTGGTGGCCCGTAAAGTCTCATAAATGACTGTGAATTCGTGTAAACATTGATTTTTCATGTTGGCATGTTGAAAAATAACAGTTTATCAGCTGTGCTGAAACACTGCATGTTTACGCAGCGAGCTGGAGCTGCGCGCTTACACCTTTGCTGTGCAACTTCACGCTGTGTTACGCTGGCAATGTTTTAAAAGCTGGAATTGTGTCATCGAGTCTTGTGAAAGCTGACATTGTACGCCTGTTACGTGTAACTAAGCTGATGAAGCTGTGGAAAACGTTATTCTGTTTAAAAGTACAGAGGTTCTGCTGTAAGACCCGGCTGTGGTCCGGTTCGGTTCTGTTGAGTTTGAACGAGTATTTTGAATAGATGGATAAACGTTTTAAAAGCTGAGCGCCGTCTCAGAACACAGTTAAGAGTTATTCGTTACAATTTTTAACAGAAAAAGTGCATTTTGACAGTTTAAAAGACGAAAAGCTGACGAACTATTTTCAGGCTAAATCTAACATGGCTGCAAACGTTTCCTGATTGGTTGAATATTGCTGTGTGGAGCGCTCTGATTTGCTGAGAAGGTTGACTGGCGTGGCTACGTCATCCCCTCTCAACCCTGCGCTGCTCTGTCATTGGTGATTTCAGTCACGTGACCCGGATGTGATAATTCGTTTTCATAGGGAAATAAAATCTGCTTTTTAAAGCTGAAAAGCGCCTTTAAAGTGATTTTGATACGCTGGCTAAGTGCTTCGAAGCATACTCGCTGAAATTTTGCCACGTTAGAGTTTAAAATCCGTCATAAAATGATGTTTTTAAACAACGCTAGCGATGCTAATTTTAAGCTAACAGCTAACGACTGGATGAATGACGTGTCACGTCACTCCCCCATGTCGGAAATGAGCTTTGCCGTGCTTAAAATCACTAAATAAAGCTGCATATGTCCCATAAAACTCGTGTTCATGCATAACAGTCGTGCTTGTTGAAATTACGCCACGTTTACGCTTAAATTCGTTCAGAAATGTTGATTTTAACCGAGTTTAGCCGAAGCTAACTTTAAGCTAAGCGGCTAACAACAGGATGTCAACCGAACGTCACAGGAAGTCGTCATAGACTCCTGCTGGTAAAAAGCTAAACACTACCCCCTCCTGGAGAAACTTAGATCGCAGTTTCACTTCAGTTTTAGGTAAAGAGTGAAATTAAACGTTTTTATTTTTCTGTAAGGCAATTTTTGAGTTAACAAACTTCCTCAAAGCTGAATAAATACTGTTATCTTGCATTTTAAAAAGTAAGAGGTATTTATGCAAAGAAGCATTTACCAAAAAGATTTTATTCACTGATAAAACCTAAGAAAGGTACAAAATAAAATTAGAAACTTTTTAAAAGATACGGTTCAAATATTCACAGAGTTGAACAGTTTACTCATTTTGCTTGAAAGATAATACACGTTTAATTGCAAAATCACTAAATAAGAGTAAACTTATCAGGAAAAAGAGATTTTTCTGTTTAAGTTGCCACCTAAAAAAAAATAAATCTTCCTATTTAATTTTAAATAGAAGCCACTGACAGGAGGACAACAGGAATAACAGTTTTTCTGAGGAAGGACTGATTAATCCTGATACATCATCAACTTTTCTTTCTCTTTTCACAACTTAGTTATATGAGTAACTGTTAAAATAGCAAATTTCTGGAACAGAACGGTTTAAAAAACGTTTTAAACTAATGTTGCTGTGAGACTAAAGAAAAAATTGCCGGTTTATTAAAAATTCAGTGCTTTAGAGTAAAATACACTAAAAAGCGTTTGGTAACTGATATCTGTTGAAAAATAAGCACATAAAAGTAACACTGCCAGAAGAGCATTTACTTAAATATTCATGAATTGGGGTAAAACCTGAGAAAGGTACCCACATTTGAATAAGTTGACTTATAACAGTACTTCTGTGTAAACCCAAAAAGCTAAAATAAGTGTGAAAACTCATTGACTCGAATACAAATATTTACCTGTAAAATATCTGAAGCTTGCAACTGTTTTTAAACAGATAAATTGCTACACAGTGAAAAACATGACAAGTGTGTTAGGGAAAGATTTTGATGCTTATGGGATAAGGGACTGTTTAAAGAACGCGTTGAAGCTTCTGACAGATTCCTTACATCCATATGATAAACAGGCAGAGCGCATGAACCCAAAAGAGTTAGTGGACAATCTGAAGGAGGTTGCAGAAAGTGTGACCTCTACAGAAATTACAATGCCAAACTACGAAAAGCTGGCTAAAATTGCAATTTTGCTGAAAGAATCATTCTATACGGTTGTTCAGAAAGCTGATTACCTTGCAATAAGGTTAAACAGTGAAAAAGAGGTGGTTCAGAGAATTGAAGAACACTTCCTTCAATTTAAAAGTGAACACGAAATCCTCACAAGAAAACATTCTGAACAGATGTTTCAATCACAGCAAAATGCAAATGCAGAAATTGATTCGCTGAATAGCAAAATAGATGTGCTTAACAAAAAGCTGGAAGAACTCAGAATGGATAAACACATATTGCAAGAGCTAAAGATGCGTTTAGAAAGTGATTATCATACATCACAGGAACGCTTAAAAACATGTGAAGAAAAACTACGAGCGGCAACAAACAAGATTTCTGACGTGGGGCGAGTTGAAGACCGTGGACAGAGTCCAGGCCACCCACATACACCTCAGAAAGACGTTGTTGCACCTCCTGCTCGTAACCCACCCTCACATAAAGTGGCAGGAACAGACCTGAACAGGTCTCCTCCACAAAACATGCAACAGAGTGCATGGAAACTGTCTCCTTCAATGGATGATTTGCAAAAAATCTTAAAATATGTACAACATTTTGTACCTGGACAAAACGGCTCATCTGGAACAAAAGCGTACCTCAGAGAACTGGATTTCAGATTGAGATCTTATCCTAACGCTACGGTAGAGGATAAGATCAGTCTGATTCGGCTCACTTCGGACAGAGAGGTGTTCACCTTCATCGAGCGTCTACCTGATGCAACGAGAAAGGATTACAAACTTCTGTGTGAAGCTCTGATCAAAGAGTACGACCCCTGCACAGGACCTGCTGGATATCCAGCCGCAGAAAAGGTCACGCAGGGTAAAGCTGAACATCCAAAAGTTTATTACAAAAGAATCTTCCAAGCTTATTTTGGTTACAGAAATGAAACCGGAATGGAGGAAGAAGAAAATTTTAAATTTGTTTTCAGCAAAAATCTCCACACTGACATACGCATGTCAGTACTAATTATGGCAAATTACAGAGAAAAATCCATCAGTGAGATTAAACAGTGCGCTGTGAACGTGTTTGAGGCACGTTGTCATGCCAAGACGCCCATATAAGTGTTTCCTGGTGTAAAGGTTAAACCCCACTCCCTAGAAATGGAAAAAAGGTGCGCGCCACCTCCTCCTAAGACAGGCGAGAAAAGGCAGTATTTTCAGACTAACAAACCGCATAATGAAGGTGCACGCTGGAACAAAAAGGCTCCTCTTTCAGAGGATGAACGTGATTATCGTACATGGGACATGCGCAGGACGCAGGAATATGGGATCCAAGAGGACCCATATTATCATGGGAAATCCGAAGAGGAACCCCCAAAAGACGTACCTAGCCGCCTCCCACCTCGGACGAAACGTCCCGAGGCGAAAAAATCACAAAAGTTCCAGGAACAAGGCCCTAAACCTCTGAGCTCGGAAGAGACAGAGGAAATGCAAAGGTTTTTAGACACTTTGATACACGCTGAAATGGGAACCCAACCAGGAGCACAATGTAGTGATCTGATCGCTACTAACTCTGAAGTCGCGAATGACAACATTACAGATGTCCGTGAAACACACCAAGACATTGCTGTTATTGCCTCCAACAACCCCTCATCGGACGAAGGGGGGATAAACTCACACACAAACGATGATGAGTCATCGCAAACTGAAAACTCAGAACCTGACCTTCATGATTTTGAACTAGGCACCCCAGTTCTGGGAGGACTCCCAGATAACCTGGTACCGAGTCAAGAAGCTGGGCCAGTATGTTTCACGAAACCATCACAGGCCATCGCTCTTTTCTCAACCAATGATGTCGACCAAGGACCTCAAACCTATGGTGCCTTGCCCATAGACAGGTCCGACGACTCAGAAAAGGATTCGTTGGAGCTCCCCATGGAACAAGAACCCTCATCAGTCTCATCACAGATTGAACAGGTGGTCGCTCAAGCCGACACTCTGACATCTGATGAAGAAAGAGACAAACTTCGCCAAGTTCTTTTAAAATATGAAAAGTCAATTTCAACTGACCCAGACATCATCCAACTTCAGAAGTTGAATGATCCTGCAATTAACTCGATGATACTGTATCTGACTGACCCAGACAAATACACTCCATCGAAAGTCAAACTGGATTCCGATCCAGACCTAAAAGTCCTCTTTCAGCTGCGCAAACAGTTAAAACTACTCAAGGACAACCTAACTTTAGCTCATGGAGCGACGTCCTCACCCGTGTTCGCAGTCTCCCATGACCGAAGGGGGGTGACGCCAGTTAGGATAATGCTACCAGATGCGATAACATGATCAAATCTGACATTCAGAGTGAGTGGCGCACCGAAACGTTGTTTCCTAGTTGCTTAATCACTGCTTTTGTCGATGTTGAAACGTTGTTTAACTGGTTGCTTAGTTACTGTTCTTGTCGATGTTGAGACATCGTTTAATTGGTTTTTGGTATTGTTTTCGAACACCCCAGGCAAGAATGAATTTTGTTGTGTAGTTAAGTTAGAGACTAAGAGGCCTTTAACCATGCCAACATGCAGTTCATTCATTAAATTGCAATCTTTGCGGAGTCAATGTATATTATTGCTACCTTGAGTACCATAATCTACATTGGTCTCACAACGCTTAAGCCGAACCTACTCGAACAATTCTATTCGGGGGG
>NC_056501.1:31306435-31308362 GCF_014905685.2 Nematolebias whitei | reverse complement strand
GTGTTCGCGGTCTCCCATGACCGAAGGGGGGTGACGCCAGTTAGGGTAATGTTACCAGACGCGATAACGTGATCAAATCTGACATTCAGAGTGAGTGACGCACCGAAACGTCGTTTTCTAGTTGCTTAATCACTACTTTTGTCAATGTTGAAACGTTGTTTTACTGGTTGCTTAGTCACTGTCTTTGTCGATGTTGAGACATCGTTTAAATGGTTTTTGGTATTGTTTCTGAACACCCCAAGCAAAAATGAATTTTGTGTGTAGTTAAGTTAGAGACTAAGAGGCCTTTAACTATGCCAACATGCAGTTCATTTGTTAAAATGTAATATTTGCGGAGTCAATGTAGATTAAAGCTACCTTAGGTACCATGATCTACATTTGTCTCACAACGCTTAAGCCGAACCTACTCGAACAATTCTATTCGGGGGGATAGCTAATTCTTTTTGATGAGTCTCGCCATAGACTCCAAAAACATTTATGGGGAAACCAAACACCCAATCTCAAGTCGTTCGTCTAAAAGACAACAGACAATTGAACCAAACTATATTTTGCCATGTAAAGCTAACTTAAACCAAGTTAGGAATGGAAAAATAGTTTGGAATGCCCTTCTATAGGTATAAATCCCTATAACTACCCTTTTTAGCATGTCCCACCCTTTAACTGGTAGCTGTAGCTGTTCCCAATCATAATAGCTTACACACCAGGTGCATATAGGTTAAGGCCTTATGTAAAATCCCCTTCATAAGCCCACCTTAAACCACATAATTGCATAACACATTTGAACCAGAACGGCACCGACTGGACGTCGCCCAGAGACGACCTTCGCTGGAGGAGACCTGCAATCCTGACGTTGGTCTCCACTCTTCATCCAGTGGCCGCATCTTCAGTTCAACCCAAGGGAACCCCTCTGTATGCTGATCAATCAACACCTCCATTCGTTGTGGATTTACCGTTGTGGATTATATGACTTTTTCCAATGGATTACAGACTTTGTTTCCAAGGGGTTAAAGCATTGCTACAATGGAATTACCAACAACATTATGGAATTACCATTAACACAATGGAATTACCAAAAACATTGTGGGATTACCTCCTTTGACTTTTGTTTTCCTTGTTGGATTACATCAAGCTCAAGGACATTCGAAGGCGTAAGTTCATGTTGGAATTCATCACCATGGACAGGCGATGATTTCCAAAGGGGGGACTGTAGTGAACTAAGCCTCAGGTCAAATCTGGCCCTGAAGGCCTTCCTGGGACAAGAACGGTCATTTCATTGATTTGAATCCAGAGATACAGGTTGGCCCATCCAGAGACTTTCTAAGTGTGTCCTGCACGGATCAATTGAAAGAACACTCTCTTTTTCTATTATCATTACTATTTGACAAATGTTTTGATAATCAAAAGTGTGTTTAATTCAAATCATTTTTAAATGTTGAAGTGAACTACTTATTTTAAATCAACTGTGAAACAGTATTAGTGATTTTTAATCCTCATTCAAAGTAGAAATCTTGTTAATGTCTGTTACAGAGTAATTATTCATTTTCTTGATCTTCTGTCTGAAATGAGCAAGTTGTAAGTCAGTCAAAAGTCAAGTTTCGGTCAACTACATGTTTACTGGAAAGAAATGTCATGTTTAACTTTTTCAGACAGATAGGAGGAGACTGACTCCAAAAAGTCTAATTTCTTCAAAACATCTTTCTGTCTGTTCTTAAACAACCTAATCTTTCTCCTTGACTTTTAATAACCTCTAACATCACTAAGACCACACCCTATTGGTTCGTTTCGACCAATCAGGAAGTTCTCAGAGGAACCGGAAGTGACCTCTTTAAAAGGTTCAACACTTCCTAGTTCCATGCAGAAAGCAGAAGGCAGAAAAAGAGAATGCTGGAATGCAGAATGCAGAACAACGGGAACTAAGCTGAACAAC
>NC_056501.1:31299866-31306335 GCF_014905685.2 Nematolebias whitei | reverse complement strand
TGCCTTGACTCACATATGAGCTTAAGTGACATCTCATTCCTAATCCATAGAGTTCAATATGACGTTGGTCCACCCTTTGCAGCTAGAACAGCTTAAACTCTTCTGGGAAGGCTGTCCACAAGAATGTGTTTATGGGGATGTTTGACCATTCTTCCAGAAGTGCAATTGTGAGGTCACATACTGATGTTGGACGAGAAGGCCTGGCTCTCAGTCTCCACTCTAATTCATCCCAAAGGTGCTCTATCGGGTTGAGGTCAGGACTCTGTGCAGGCCAGACAAGTTCATCCACACCAGACTCTGCCATCCATGTCTTTATGGACCTTGATTTGTGCACTGGTGCACAGTCATGTTGGAAGAGGAAGGGGCCAGCTCCCACAAAGTTGGGAGCATGGAATTGTCCAAAATGTTTTGGTATGCTGAAGCAGTCAGAATTCCTTTCACTGGAACTAATGGGCCAAGCCCAGCTCCTGAAACACAACCCCACACCATAACCCCCCCTCCACCAAACTTTACACTTGGCACAATGCAGCCAGACAAGTACCGTTCTCCTGGCAACTGCCAAACCCAGACTCATCCATCAGATTGTCACACGGAGAAACGTGATTTGTCACTCCAGAGAACGCGCCTACTGCTCTAGAGTCCAGTGGTGTTGTGCTTTACACCACTGCATCCGACGCTTTGCATTGCACTTGGTGATGTATGGCTTGGATGCAGCTGCTCGACCATGGAAACCCATTCCATGAAGCTTTCTGTGCACTGTTCTTGAGCTAATATGAAGGCAACATGAAGTTTGGAGGTCTGTAATGATTGACTGCAGAAAGTTGGCAACCTCTTTGCACTATGCGCTTCAGCATCCGCTGACCCCGCTCCATCAGTTTATGTGGCCTACCACTGGCTGAGTTGCTGTCATTCCCAAACTCTTCCATTTTCATATAATACTATCAGGTTTTATCAACGTCGACCCCCACGTGAGCAGACCGATTCAATAAAGACAGAGTCAGGATTACAAAAGGTAAGTGAACTTTATTTACAGGTGAATCTTGTCGTTGCAGCTGTAAGGGAGAAGAGGAATGGGTGAGTATGGGTTCTGGTGTCTCTTTGAATGTTTTAATTTCTTGAAGATAGAAAATTGACTCCTTACTGTTTGTGTTGTAGGTGGAGGTTAGGAAGGAGGATGGAGAGGAGAGGTCCTGGGTTTTCTAGGAGATCCAGTCCTGAGGTATTTGGCAGTGGAGAGAGGAGCAGGTTGACCCAGCTGAGAATGCTTTAATGGTGAATGTTGAAGGGACACCGTTGATCCACAGATGGAGTCCAGTGGAGCGATGAGATCCTAGGAAGGATCTGAAGAGGCAGGCCATGGAAGGTCCTGGAGGAGTCACAGTTGGTGAGAACCAGCTGGAATAAAGGTTAGTCGGCTGTACACGAATTACCATTTGGTAGAAGATGTCCCAGCACTGAAGAGGTGTCTGGCAGGTGCTTAAATACCCATCAGGCAGTCCTCCTCAGAGCAGCAGCAAGTGGAATGAGTTTAAGTTAATTGGCTGTGGAAGGAAGAGTGAGTGACAGACAAAAAACCCAGGAATCCCACAAATACAGCTGACAGTTGACTGTGGAATATTTAGGAACGAGGAAATTTCACGACTGGATTTGTTGCATAGGTGGCATCCTACCAGTTCCACGCTTGAATTCACTGAGCACCCGAGAACGACCCATTCTTTCACAAATGTTTGTAAAAAACAGTCTGCATGCCTAGGTGCTTCATTTTATACACCTGTGGCCATGCAAGTGATTGGAACACCTGATTCCAATAATTTGGATGGGTGGGCAAACTTTTGGCAATATGGTGTACATATATATATATATATATATATTTAGGGGTGCACCGATAAAATCAGCCGGCTGATTATCTGCCCTGATTTCCTTAATTTTGGGACATTGGAAATCAGCTGATACTTGCATGAGAAATCAATAATAAAAAAAAAATTTTGTTTGTTTTAACAACGATTGTCTGAACTTCATATATATTTCATAGCACTTCCTCTTGGCCAGTTCTGCCCTAGCCCCTAAGCAAGGCCCTTAACCCCCACCATCTGGTCCGCCAGGCGTCCTAGATAGCAGCTCTCTGCATCACACAGAGGGCTGTGGTAGCTCAGTGGTCTGTGGTTGCATCAGGAAGGGCATCCAGCATTAAAACGATTGCCAAGTCTTCATGTGAGTTAGTTTGCTGTGAAGACCCCTGAAGAAGGGAGCAGCCAAAAGAAGAAGAAAGAAGAAGATTATTAAACAAGTTAATCTTTAATCAATACAGGAGAAAACTGACGTATGTTCAGTTTTGGCCAATGGCTGCACTCAAAACATCCTTTAGAAATGGTTTAGTATATTTTACAATCTTCCCCATCTTTTTTTTTCAGTTTTTTAAGTAATAATAGCTATAAATTCAAAAAGAGCAACCTGTACACCTATTTGCGTATTAAAATATCACTGAACTATTTTTAGAAAGACTTTGATAAGCTAAACATGAGTGTTCAGTGCAACTCCTGTAATTGCATTCACTTTCATTTATAAACTGTTGGTTTGTTGCTAAGTGACATCTTTTACATCTGAGATGATGCCACTCATCTAGTTAAAGGATAATCTAACTATACAAAGTAAAGACACTTTGGAATTTAAAATAACATTCTTAAGTTGTGTCAATATAATCAATAACCTTATAATTAAAATGAACTACATTTTTGTACTTTAACAGTTTAAATGTTGTTGTAGACGTGAGAAAAATCTGCTTCAACAGATGTTTTTGTCTAAAATTAATCAGCAAGCTTTCACTCATTCATTAGTGATCTGCTCTACCTGTGGGCCAGCCTGCTACATTTTACTGTGATTGATGCAACAGGAACAAAGGAGAGGGACCACAATTACTGATGAAAATTATAAATCCATTTAAATTTATTAAAAAAAAACCATTGGTGATTGTTTTACAGGCTTCAAAATTGGAATGGATCTGCTGCTGGTGAATGCTGAGGATTTGGAGCAAAACAATGAGACAGCAGAAATGATACAACAACTGCAATCTCCAGTGCTATTATAGGTGAATGAAGAGAAAAATAGAGAACTGAGGGAAGAAGAGGTGGAAGCAAGGGCAGATGGAAAGGGAACGGAAGGCGAGGGTGGGTGTGCTCTTTAATAAGGTAGCTGAGGTTTGGGGACCAGATATGAACAGCCCAGTGGACACCAGAGGGAGGGCAATGGGGTCACTCGGCACTGAGGGAACGACATGCGGCATCAACACCCATAGGAGATTGATGTGTTTCCCAGCAATCTACAAACCCATAAAAAGGGCACCGTATGTGGGCAGGCTTAAAAACCAACACGGGAATTGGTGCACACAAGTTCATCCAGCACGGTCGGAACACTGCAGCACGACAACGTCAACAGCTTCACATGGTGCTTGGATTCTGCTAAAGTGCAGGACAGTAAAGCAGAGCTCTTCCTTTCATTCACAGCTGAGATTATAGGTTTTACATCTTGCTTTTAATCTCACTAAAAATGTCAGAGTTTATGTCACACATATGCTCTGTTTAAAACATGCACGCCGTCCAGGAAAATGTTGTCAAAAGGAACACATGTATGCTCTGGGATCAACTCTTAAAGGGAAGACTCAGATCTTTTGAAATAAAGTTCTGTAGAACGTTTATCAACAATTATTATCTTACCGTTTGTAGAATGCTCTTGGAATAACTTAAAATAAAGTTTTGTTTTGAACTGATGGATGAGCTAACTGCTAGTTTGCATGAATTGCTGCTCTGTCAAAACAGCTAAAGTCTCTAAAGTTTTAAAGTAGTTTATGCTAATCTTTTTTTAGATTTTTTTTTACATAGCATTTACTTTCACATAACACAGTTATTGTAACAAAAAACAAACAAAAAAAACATTGCAGTATTTCTACCAGCCGTCCCCCACGCTGCAGCAGAAGTGTTAAAGCTAGCAGCTGCTGCTAGCTTTGTGCTGCTGAAGTGCTATTAGAACAAGAAACAAACAAGGATGCAGGACCATGAGCAACAATGGGACGAAACAATGAACAGTGAAAACAGAAGTCTAAATACTCGTGATCGTTGTGTAGAGGCAGCTGAGCTGATTACAGATGGAACACAGGTGAGTGGAACAGAACAAGAAGAGCTGACGGGGACGTAGCTGAAACACAGGGAAGCAAAATGATGAAAACACTCTAAAATACAAAAATAAAAACACAAATAACAATGTGTCCATGTAACAGTGGAACATCAAATACCACACTTCATGACACGCCTTGGTCTTGTTCTCACTAGGACTAACCATTAGCTCATTAAATTGGTCATCTCATTTTCTTCAAAGTTAACTTATTAAAAAGTTCAATTCAAAAATACTTTATTAATCCCAAATGAAAATTAATTGTTGTTGTAGCTCATCATCCTGGTTTCATTAAAGAGTTGTTATAGATGCTAATGGCTTTGGGCAAGGAGGATCTCTTGTAGTCCGTCCCACAGTGGATACAAAGAAACTGGCCGCAGATACCGATCCGTCCACCCAGACCCAGCAGACCTCTCGGTCCTCTTGGGCAGCAGGACTGCCTGAATGTCAGGCAGAACTCCTCCCCGAGCGATGGCCATTTCTCCCAGCAGCCTGCCAAGCCCCTCGTCACAGTGGTCTTGACTACGGGTGACTGGGGACGATCTCGGTCCTCCCACTGTCATGAGCCATGTTTCCCACCACCTCCAAGATCTCTGTGGTCACGCACTCGAGCACCCATGCCATGTAGATGGGAGTGCATCCACGGAACCTCCTTTTCAATTCATCTGGGATTTGGGGCTGCAGTTGAGATATTATTTGAGCTTTTGAGATGTTAATCAGCAGCACCCAGTTGTAGAAAACCACCTTGTTGTTATGGTTACGCATCATAAAAAACGTCCAAACGTTTTTAAAAAAATCAGTAAAAATCCTTCCAGTGGTACAGCATCCAAAACCAGAGAAAATACTCATCCGAAAAAAGGGATTTACATCCAGAAAAAAAGAGGAATTAAAGTTTTCAAAAGCAAAATCTCAGAATGAATGTAAGAGCTACTCCAACGTGCAGTCACCTTGAGCTACAACAGGTACGATAATAATTGTTTAATGCCTTTTCACAAAACCCTACTTATAAAAACTAGCCTGAAACGTATTAAAGGCATGAGCTCATTTGCAGATAAAATTGTAATTTGTTAATTCACTCTTCATCAAAAGCTTTTCAGGTTTGATTTTGCTTGTTTCACATATTTTCTCTCATCTTCACAAGATGCCTGGAGGTAGATTATTATCAACCATCTGTTGAGCCATAGTTGTTTACAGAAAAGAAAAGAAAAAACATTCAAGACACTGGACTGACCTAAAATGCCTAAGACATTTGAATCTTTATTAGCTGACAATGTTTTTATTTGTTCGTTTGTTTGTTTTTTCCCAAAGGTAGGTAACCTCAGAAAACCCCAAATATCTATAACCCAGACAACTTTATAGATATTTGACTATAATTTGGTGTAGCAGTAGCCGAGAGACAGCCCCAACTTAAATTTTAAGAGCTAACTGACGGCCATCAACCTTTTTTAAACTGCTGCCAATAATCAATTCACTCAACTCTGTTTTTCTATTTAATAAATATCTCACGAACCACTGGACATATGTCATGGAAAATTTCAAAAAATATTCATTGGATGTACATCTACAACTGATTACTGTATTTTTCACTGTATAAGTCACAGTTTTTTGCATAAATTAGCATGCCTGCAACTTATACAGCGAATCGACATATTTATGTTTTCTTTTTTTTCCCATATTTATAAACCAATTTTTGGCTGAGATCTGATGATTTCATTCATTCTGACATGGAAAATATTGAATACTATCATTTTCAGCCACTAGAGGATGCTCAACTATTATGACAAGCTAACTGTCTCATTAATAGGTAAAAGTGGCTATTAATGAGACATTTGGCTTGCCATACCAGGCCACCTTAATCTCGCTCTGGAACTCCTGGAGCAAACGTCAAATCAGCTGCATTTTGCTGCCCAGGCGAAATGCAGCTGAGTTGCCCATTAAAGTGCATTTATTAAAGAAAAGTTCAACTGAAACACACTTTTGCTATAATGTCGAACAAACAAATAATTGTTTTTAAGTGATTATCTTGTTAAATTTTGAAGAAATGCACAGCGAGTCATCCCTCTGCACGCTCCCGCGAATCGGCTTTTGAAATACAGCTTGTTTGACCGTCAAAGTGCATTTATTATGGAAAAGTTCAGCTGAGACACACTTTTGCTATAATTTCTAGCAAACAAATAAATGTTTTTAAGTGTTAATCTTGTTAAATTCTTGTTAAATTCAAATCAAAATTCATTTCAAAAATACTTTATTAATCCCAGAGGGAAATTATATATATATATATATATATATATATATATATATATAT
>NC_056501.1:31289580-31299766 GCF_014905685.2 Nematolebias whitei | reverse complement strand
CTAACCTCTTACGTCACAAAACACACCCCGTCTGGTCGTTTCTGACCAATGAACAAATCCCAAAAGTGAACCGGGAAAGAGTCTTTAAAATGTCAGTACTTCCTGGTCTAGTCAGTTCTGATGGAGTTCTGATGGAGTGCTGATGGAGTTCTGATGGAGTGCTGATGGAGTGCTGTTGGAGTTCTGCTGGATACACAGTCCAACCAGTTCTGTTCATGTCTCTGCTCGGATGCTGTTTGATGTGGATGTTACTGACATGACAACAAAGCTCTTCCGAGTTCCATGGGATTATAACATTTTCCACTGAGGTGAATATGTGTCGAACAGAGCCTCGCCATTACTTCGGACGAGTAACAGCATCCTACTGAGACGCTGAAAGGGTGCGTTAAACGGAATCTCACCTGAGACATCTCCAGGTAAAGGAGCCGATTTCATCACCTAAGTGTACTGTAAGGAAAAGCTGAAGAAAGCCGGAGAGTGTCGATTCTGGTGAACACTTCTTTCCCCTCACACACCATCTTACTCCCTCTAACTTCTTTCATCTTTAAACTTTTCTCTCAAGTAGAAATTCTTCCAGATATTTTAGAAATGTCTGTGTAAAATGCTCACCCACATCCATGTGGGTAAAAGATCATAATTGTACAGTTTTCATAAATGTCTGTGGTGAAGCAACGGAAAAATCATGGCCGTATGATTTTTCCTGATTGATTGCTTATGTTGTTATTTTCATAATTTGCCAAATTAATGTAAATGTTTGATGTTAAATTTTGATTCTGTAAATAAATGACCGCATTCATTTTGATGGGTCAAACATAAATGACGTCTCACGTTACATTTCCTTAAATTCAATGCACGTTTTATTCAGTCCAGAAAAATGAGGAATCCGTGTTAAATGATGAATATATCCGAGCATCTGTTCATCTACACTGACCACCTGGTTTGTATCAGATAGGGGGACGGATAGAAGACTGCCTTCAATACCCGCAACGGACACCATGAGTATCTGGTCATGCCTTTTGGTCTTACTAACACCCCTTCTGTATTCCAATCATTGGTTAATGATGTGCTGAGGGATATGGTTAACCAATTTGTCTTTGTTTATTTAGATTAGATTTTCTCCAAAGACATCACTGCCCACCGTAAACATGTCATATCTGTTCTTCTACAAAATAATCTGTTTGTCAAAGCTGAGAAGTGTGTGTTCCACCAGTTTTCCACATTTGTCTTAGGCTTTGTAATTTATCCTAATAAAATAACTATGGACATAAACAAGGTATCTGCAGTTCTGAACTGGCCCACACCCAGGTACTGGAAGTAATTGTAGAGATTTTTGCAGAGGTTTTGCTAACTTCTATAGGAAGTTCATTAAAAAACTATAGCCTGATTTCAGCCCTGCTTCACACTCTCACGTCCTCTAAAACCAAGTTTGTCTGGAACAAGCTAGTTGAGCTCGCATTTACTATTCTTAAGAGTCTGTTTTCTACTGCCCCAATTTTACATTCACCTGACCCTGACAAGTATTTTATTGTGGAAGTTGACGCATATAGTACTGGTGTGGGGGTTGTGCTTAGCCAATGCAGAAGGGAGGGGGTGTTCGTCCTTGTGCCTTTTTTTCCTAGGAGTCTCTACTCATCTGAACAT
The DNA here is from genome assembly GCF_014905685.2 of Nematolebias whitei. Classification (NCBI taxonomy): domain Eukaryota; kingdom Metazoa; phylum Chordata; class Actinopteri; order Cyprinodontiformes; family Rivulidae; genus Nematolebias; species Nematolebias whitei. The sequence continues at coordinate 31,298,125 of NC_056501.1, read as the reverse complement.
AACTATGATGTGGGTGAATGTGAGCTATAGGCGGTCAAGTTGGCCCTCAAGGTGTGGATGCACTGGCTAGAGGGTGCCAAAGAACTGTTCCAAGTCTGGACCGATTATAAGAACTTTGAATACTAAAAAACGGCCAAGAAACTTAACCCAAGGCAAGTCAGGTTAGCTCTATTCTTTTGTTTTGATTTAATCTAATTCTACAGACTTGGCACCAAAAACACCAAACCATATGCCCTATCACGTATTATGGAGAACAACAATACTCATCAATCCAACAGTGGGGTGGAGTTCATCTTACCTGACACTGTGCGTTTGGCTATTACTCAGCTGGAGGTCAAAATCAGACAAGCCAATCAGACTCAACCACCTACTCATGACTGCCCCAAGAACCAGGTATTTGTACCTGCCCACCAAGTCAAAAAGGTACAATATCTCTGTCACCGTTCTCGCATGTTTTGTCACCCTGGCATAACCAAGACCCCAAACATTGTTAGAGTACAGTTCTGGTGGAAGGACCTAGTAAAAGATGTCAAGGACTATTTCACTTCCTATCACTTGTGCAACCAGGCGGCTTGCTACATCTCTTTCTTATCCCTTCACGTCAATGATCACATATTGGTATGGATTTCATCACGGGTCTCCCCTCCTCCTCTGGCAAAACTGCCATCCTCAACATTGTGGACTGTGTTTCTAAGATGGTGTATCTAGTACCCCTCAAGAAACTCTCCTCTGCCAAATAACTGGGAGAGCTTATGGCCAAGGAGATCTTTTGCCTGCATGGTCTGCCTGTGGACATTGTTTCTGTCTGTGGTCCACAGTTCATTGCTCGATTCTGGAAAGAATTTTGTAAACTCCTAGGCATATCTGTTAGTCTCTCCTCAGGTTTTCACCCGCAATCCGACAGCCAAAGTTAGAGGGCTAACCAGGAGGTGGACACAACGCTTTGCCTTTTGTGTGAGGTGGGCTTCCAACCTATCCTGGGTGGAGCACTCCATCAACTCCCTGCCTTCATCTGCATCAGGTCTGTTCCCCTTCTATGCAGTGTATGTTTTTCAACCCCCTCTGTTATCTATCCGGTCCCATTAGCCCACAGGGCAGCTTTGAGATGCCAGTGGACCTGGAGGAGAGCCAGAAAGGCCCTCATTATTCATTCAACCTTTACCCATGTTTCTGCCTCTCCCGTCATGTTTTCTGTCATAATGTTTTGTTTCCCCTACTCCTGTCATGTTTCTGGTCTGCTCCTGTTATTCACCATGGCCATTCTGCTCATGCACTTCAATCACCAGTCATGCCATTCACCTGTTCCCTGCCTTACTTAAGCTTCATGCTCACTCCCATACTCTGCCAGATTATCAAACTCTCTCAGATGGTAGATGCCCAGTGATCATGTCACATCCTTGTTTGCCTGCCTTGTTTTGGCCTCATGTCTGCCTCTTGGATTCCTCGCTTTGTCTGCTCTTTGTCTGCTCCTTGACTGCTTTGGATTTACTTCTCTGATCGCGGTACATATTGCTTTGTACTATCTTGATTACGTCTCATGGATCACATATTGGCTTTGACTTTAGATCTCTGACTAACGGTGTCCAATCCCAGCCTGTTCTACTGGACCTTGTTTTTTGATGCCCCCTCAAACTATGCTCTACACAATCCTGTTTCTCTGCTGCTGTTCACTCACTGTGAGTGATATCATCATCTTCTACCCTCTGAAGGAGCCCCTCCCTCACCTGACTGTGAAGGTTAGTGAATGCCTCTATGATCCTCAGAACATTCACAGTAAACCCCAGAAAACTAATTCCCCTGTCTCTACAGATTGGACCCATCCTTGGACCCAGACCTCCACCTGCAGTGATTTATTAATAAATATTTTAAACCATTCCTGTAGTCCGGTGTTGTGTTCAAATCCAAAATTACTGTACATTCTTGGCACAAATACAGTTTAAAAAACCAACAAGGGACAGAAAAAAGAAAAAACTAAAACACTGTTTAAAACCAGGGCAACTCACCTTATTTCAGCTTTGTGTGAGTTGTATCGAAGTCAGTCCGAACCAATCGGGTTAGCGTAGTTTCGCACACTACTGTCGAAACTTCACAGCAGCAATTCAAATACGACCAGCATACAAACACTAAGAAAAATTTAAGGAAAATATAACAAAATGTTTATAGCAAGTGCAAATCATATAAAATGGTTACATTCTCTCTGAGCAGAACACCATATTTTTAAGCGTCCTATCCCAAGCAAGCCAGAACCGGAAGCCAGTTTTCTAAATATAAGCAAATCAAACGGTGTGGTTATTGCAATTGTGTGTTGTTAATTAATTTTGGGTTAGAAATGGGTGCCATTTACAGGGTCCTTCTGTTTGAACCAATGAAAATTTGCTTCACAATAATCAAAGAGATGAATCTTAAGTGAGATTCTCCCAGAACCAACCTGTCACTCTTTTCTATTCTGCTTCTGGTCCTATGGTAACAGAACTAAAGCCAAACCTAACGATTACTTCTGTCACAGAAGATATGAAACACGGCACAACATAGTGGTGAAGATCACGGGGATAGCTGGCACACTCACAGTGACAGATAGATCAGTACTAACCAGCAGACGCCATTAAACTAAAACTTGTGGCGTTGAGTGGAGTAGCTAGTGTAGCGAGCAGGACAACTTCACTACTACTCATGGAGGGAAAGCACTGTCAGCCAGCTTTTTAATGACCACTTACAGCAGAGGGATGGTCTGTGTCCAGCTCGCACTCTCCCACCTCCAGCAGGAGTTACACAAAGACAGAGCCAGTATTGGCGTGTTGCCCTGCTGTCTCAATCTCAAAGTTTGCTTTCAAAGTGCCACGTCTGGGCAGAGGGATGGTGATGATGGTGGGCTGGCTCTGCTGTCATAAGGCTCAGTAGGGTTTAGGGCAGCACTGAGTTATATTCTGGATCCGATCCACTTAATGGCAGCAGGTCGCATGGACATCTGTTTCTGGTGAGAAGAGGAGACAGCGAGAGAGAGATTTGTGGGACATAAAGGGATTTCAAATGCTTTTTAAGTGGTTACCCTACAGTAGCTTGCACATACACACCGATCTCTTGCACGCACATATTTTTTTTCACAAACCACCTTGGAATACAAATTGCCTCATGCAAATTAGGGGCACTGAGTGCAGAAACACACATTCTACAGTTTTCCACCCTTGGCATCTAGCAACCAATCTGCATCATGCTGACAGACTATCTCTTTCTCTGTGCCCTCACTAAAACCAGGAGAATGTCACAGCACTTGCATTACTCTCACAGAGATGGATGCAGCAGCATCATGCAAGGTGCAGCTCAATTACTTTGGTCACCTTTCATGCCAAACCAGAAAATACTGTACTGAAGGAGCTTATAATATTTATGAACTAGACAACACGTTTGTGCTCCAAGGGCTCTAAAATGTGTTGGAAACAGTCTAGATTTAAAAAATGTGGCCACTACCTAGAATGTTTCATTATACATTTCCAATATAAGAGAGTGAACGGCTGTTTGTCTCGTTTGTCTCTATGTGTCCTGTGATGGACTTGCGACCCATCCAGGTGTCCCCCGCCCCTCACACAGTGATTGCTGGACATGGGCACCGGCGACCCCTGGGACCCAAAATGGAAGAAGCAGGTAAAAGATGATGGATGGATGGATGGATGGATGGATGGATGGAAGGATGGTAGAAATATTGGTGCTTGTGGAAATGTCCGGAGTTTAAGGGTCAATGTCTATTACATATTTAATTGCTGTACACAATTTTTTTGTCCTAAGTAATGGAATATTTATAACATTTCCAGCCACAACTGGCTTCCATATTACAAATAATATGCACTTTATGTACTGTACATAGATGAGCAGTATGCATGAAAAATGCTGATAATTTGTTTACTTGCGGAAAAAAAAAAGTTGACCACATCACCATATTCATGTAACAATATGTTGCTTATGGATTCTGAGAGAAAACATTTACAAAAACAGCCTATGAGCAGAAATCTCCAGACTTCCTCCCATATTTCCCTGTTCTCATCAATTTCATCAGGCTTATCTGGGAGAACTCTGGAGTTTGTCCATAACAGAAAAGACATTTAAACCAATATCTCATTGGGCTGTGGTTATTTATGACAAATTGCAAATTACATTCATGTGAGTTTCCAAAATGTCAAAACACATTCTTAAGGGCTAGCAATTTCCTTGCGTGAATAGAAGGGCCTTGCTCTCATGTTACTTGAATTTTGATCATGTAAAAAAAATAAAAATAGTGTCGGCTTTCGGCTGTCGAGCCGAGGGGCTGCAGCTGCTGGGACGAGGTGCGGCAGTGCGGGAGGATATCGCCGTTGGATCTTTGTTCCTGTGAGGGCCGATCTGCTGCCGTGGTTCTTGGAGCGTCTGGAGCTACGGGGTCTGGTCTCCAAGAGTCCGACTTCCGGCGTCTGCTGGTCTGTGGTGGTGGAGGGCGGCTCTGGGCTAACAAATTGTCGGACCGCTGCCATCGGGCAGGTGGAAGTGAGTAAATTATGGCCAAATCCAAAGTAAAAAAACATGATTTCCTGGAACCAAGCTCAGACGATATTGAGGAGATAAAAAAATCCTTGAGCTTCATGAGTGCTGAACTCGCAAATTTAACATCCCAGCAGAAACTTCTGATTGGGTTGTTTGAGGAAGTGAAACAATTAAAACTACAAATAAATCTCAAGGATAAAAAAATCATGGAACTTGAAGAAAAATTAGATGACTTGGAACAGATTTCAAGACAAGACAATCTTCTTATAACTGGATTAGAGATAAAACGTACATATGCAAGCACTACTTCTGGGAAGGAAACTACTGAAGATTCATCTCCACAGGAGCAACTAACATTAGAAGAGCGGGTGATCTCCTTTTTGCAAGATAAGAAGATCGACATACATCATGAAGACATCTCTTTGTGTCACACCCTGCCCAGCAAAATTGATAAGTCTAAACCGGTTATTGTTTTGAAATTCATTAGCAGGAAATTAAGAAATAAGGTAATAATGCAGGCAAAAAAACTCAAGGGAACAAAAGTGTATATAAATGAACATTTAACAAAAAGAAATGGAAATCTGGCACGTGAAGCACGGTTATTAAAAAAACAAAACAAAGTATTTTCTACATGGACAAGAAATGGAAAAGTATGGATAAAAGTTCAAGATGGATCGCAAGCAAAAATAATAAAAGACATGAAGGATCTTGACAAACTCAGATAAATCTAGATGACAAATAAACATGAATAATGAGATATATTGAACACAAAATTCATAAGAAAAAGTCTGATGAATAAAAACACTGAATTACAATGACGTATGATGAATCAGAATTCAATGTTGAAGATGAGATTGACAGAAATGTTTTTCCATTTAGAAATGAAAGTATATATTATAATGATGATCAGTTTAATGATATAAACACAACTAACGAAGATCTTTCTATTGCGCATTTAAATTGTAGAAGCTTAAATGCAAACATATCAAACATCTCAGATTATTTAAAAGGGTTAAATAAAACTTTCAAAATAATAACATTATCTTAGACATGGTTAAATGAAGGAAATATAAATAATGCTTTTATTGAAGGGTATGAATTACATCATATGAACAGAAAAAAACAAAAGAGGTGGAGGTGTGGCTATATTTATAAACCATGAAATAAAATGCAAATTGATTAGCGAAATGTCAATAATTGTGGAAAATATGTTGGAAATGATAACAATAGAAATAATAAAAAATAGTGGAAAGAACATCATAATAAGTTGTGTATATCGATCTCCATCCTCAAATATTGAGTTATTCACTGATAAAATATTGGAGTTGCTAGAAAAGAGAAGAAATAAAAAAGTTTTTTTTTTTATGTGGAGATTTCAATATTGACTTGGGAAACATCACTGATTCAAAAAACATAAGTACATTCATAAATTCAATGTATAGTTTAAATTTTTGTCCATTAATATCAAATCCTACAAGAATCACAAATCAAAGTGTTACAATAATTGATAATATTTTTTACAAATGTAACAGAGGGTGATGTGCTGAGTGGTATTTTGAAGGCAGATCTCAGTGATCATTTACCAGTTTTCACTATTTATAAGAATGATGATGATATAGTTAAAACAATTATAAGAAAGAATAAAATAATAAACACTTAAAAAAAATCATTGAACAAATTAAAAGATGAGTTGGATAAACAAAAATGGGATGATGCATATGTAGATGATGTGAACAAATCATATGATGAATTTATGACAATTCTAGAGGTCTTGTACAAAAAATTGTATGCTAAAAAATGATGTACAGAAAGATACAGTGGATCAACCATGGATGACAAAAGGATTGAGAAATGCTTGTAAAAAAAATAATCATCTGTATTCGTGTTTCTTGAAATCGAAAACTCAAAAGGCTGAAGAAAAATATAAAAAGTACAAAAACAAATTAGTTGGGGTCATAAGGAAACACAAGAGGGAATACTATAGTAAATCACTACATGAATGTAGTGGTGACATGCGTACAACTTGGAGAGTAATAAATAATGTTTTGAAAACACATAAAATGAGAACGAGACTTTCACAAAATTTTGTAGAGAATGATGTGGAAATCCATGACGATTATGAAATTGTTAATGGATTTAATAATTATTTTGTTAATGTTGGGTCTAGCCTTGCAGCTATGATTCCTAATGTGGAAAAAAAAAAGTTATTTAAGTAATGGTTGCGTTAACAGTATGTTTTTGGGTAGAACAGATGAGGAGGAAATAATGAAGGTTGTTAATAGATTTGCTAACAAAAGATCAAAGGATTGTGAAGATATGGATTTTCTGATTATTCTATAAATTGGTCAAAATCTACAGCTCTTCCAATAAACTGCATGTTTAATACTTCTCTCAATGAACGACTACAATCAGGTAACATTACATACTTGGGCATTAATATTTCTCCTAGATTGGAAGACTTAATAAAATTGAATCATATCCCAATTTTAAAGAACATTGAAGATGATCTTACTAGATGGAAATCTCTGCCCATATCACTTATGGGAAGAGTTGCCTCAGTAAAAATGATGGTCCTGCAGAGAATAAACTATTTATTCTCAATGATTCCAAATAAACCTTCAACTGAATGGTTTAAGTCACTGGACTCTTTGATATCTAAATTCCTTTGGAAAAACAAAACTCCACGTATTAGCTTAAAAGCATTACAGAAATCTAAAGATACCGGAGGATTAGAACTTCCCAACTTCTATCACTACTATTTAGCCAATAGGTTACAATATATCTCAAAGTGGTTAAATCCAAATACATTAGATGAAACTTGGATAGACATAGAACAAACTTTATGCAATAATATTAAGATTTCAGATCTACCGTTTATTAGCACAAATATAAAAAGACATGTTTGCTTTAAAAGCATCAGTATTAGCTCTTCTCTGACAGCATGGTGGGAGTATTTGAAAATGACAAAATCTTCACTACTCCCCTGTAGACATACACCCATCTGGAACAATCCTGACATCCTACAAGAAAATAATATGTTAAATTTCCCAGGTTGGAGAGTCAAGGGAATTGAACGTCTGGAACACATATATGAAGGTGTAGACTTTATTTCATTTAATAATTTAATAATACAAGTTGGCATTGAAAATAAATACTTCTTAGAATATCAACAAATTAAGTCTATCATAAAAAAGAAATTTAAGCTTAATAAAACTTTGTTAGAAACACCAATATGTGTGTTAGAGTTCCTTAATCTTAAATCCCCCAAATTATTATCTAAAATATACAAGAAATTGTCTAGAATCAATGACTCCATAATGCTACCTGTTGCAAAATGGGAGTCAGATTTATCAATCAATTTTGACCAAAACACCTGGTCTCAAATATGTTTAAGAACATTTAAAATGACTAGAATCTCCAACTTACAATTAATACAGAATAAAGTTCTTTATAGAGTACATTATACAGGTCAGCGAATGTTTAGGATGGGATTTAAATCATCTAACAACTGCTCACAGTACACAGGCAATATTCCTGATGATTATATCCATGCACTCTGGTTCTGCCCACCCGTTCAGAGGTTCTGGGTCCAGGTTTGTGAAGACTTGTCTAAATGTCTGAAATGTAATATTCCACTCTCTCCGTCTGTTTGCTTATTGGTTATCTTGGAAGATGTTACCCTGGAAAAAAATACATGTCGCATGATTTTCACAGCCTTATGCATCGCAAAGAAAACCATACTCCTGAATTGGAAAAATAAAAATAATCTTAGCATTAATCAGTATAAAAATCTTCTGTTAGATCATATTAGTCTTGAAACAGCATCTGCCGACACATTGGATCAATCTCTGTGGGCTCCTTTGATCGGCTCCGTTACATAGTGAGGGTGGGTAGTCTGGGATCTGACCTTGTGGGGCCTTGGGGTTGATGTGGAGGCGGGTGTATGGGTTTGGGGCCCCGGGGGGGTTGCCGGGGGCTGGGCTCTTGGGGGTACCTGGGCAGGGGGGCACTGCTTTCCCTCTGGGGAGGGCCTGGG
>NC_056501.1:31284438-31289480 GCF_014905685.2 Nematolebias whitei | reverse complement strand
GGTTGCCGGGCTCTGGGCCGGCTTGCGCTCTGGTGCCCAGTTCTGGGTGGGGGCTTTCGGCTCGCTGGTGGGTTGTGGGTTCATGGGCTGGGGGGTTGGGTGTTTGGGGGCATGACCAGTGGCCCCTAAGAGGGGGTAGTTTGACCCAGACTAGGTGTCTAGTGTGCTATGTGTTTTGAGAGATGTCCGAATGAGGGGTGGGTGTAGTATTTCTTCTGGGGTGGGGATGGGGTAGATGTCCTTGGGGGCAGCCAGGGACTGTGCATGGCCGGCTGGCTGGCCCCTTTCCTGTGGTGGGGGCTCGCTCCCGGTGCTTCCTGGCACTGTCGGCAGTTGGGCGGGCGCTCTTGGCCGGGTCGTCCTGGTGGGGTTTGGCTTCATCTGGTAGCGGGCTGACTGCGGTTTGTGGGGGTCCTGGCGGCCCTCGGGTGTGTAGGCTGCTGGTACTGCTTCTGGCGACCCTCGGGGCTCTGTCCCTCTCTGGTCTGGAGCTCAGCGGGCCTGGCAGTCGGTCCAGATGGAGAGGTGTCTTGGCCTCAATCCCTGGGTGGACCTTGGGGGGCGGGGGGGGGGGGGGGAGCTGTTGGGTCAGTGGGGGACCTGACTCCCTGTGGGAGCATTTGCTCTCACAGTTATTTCTCCCCATCCCTCACCATGCACCTCCACCCTCTTCATTTCAATTCCATACATTTAGGGTTGTTTGGGCTCGGGTGTGCTGCAACAATTTTACATCTTTGTTGACCATAGTCACCTGGGACTCAATTTTATTGTACACCTTAGACATTCATTCATAACATCCTCATGACATTCATATATAGGAACTTGAGGTGGGCACATGGCTATGGGTGGTGGGATGACCTTACTCTCACCCCCTGTGCCTGTGCTCACTTACAACTGTTGCATTTAGACATTAGGGTTTGGATACAGTTGGGGTGGAGGGGAAACTGGCACCATGCCAGCCTTTGCTCCTTCTTCTTTCCTTTTTAATGGCACTATACAACAACACACATCAACAGCACATCTAGGGGCGGGGGTGTATGTGTCGGGGTCTTATTTATTCATTTATTCATTTATTCATTTATTCATTTATTCTTTCATTCATTCATTCATTCATTCATTCATTCATTCATTTATTTATTTATTTATTTATTTATTTATTTATTTATTTTATTTTTTCTCCTCTTCCTACCCACCTAGTTCCCTGACTGCCATTCCGGGGGTGGGGTCCGGGAGAAGGGCAGGCCGTCGGGTGTTGACCAGGACTATGTGGGGGTTCAGGGTCTAGGGGGTTGCCGTGGGCGGTGCTGGCGCTGTGCTCTCCCTGGGGTTGTTTGGACCCCCTGAGCTTGGCTCTTGGGTGCCATGGTTGGCCCGCTGGCCGGGGTGGCAGCCGGGGCCTGGCGGGCGGTCGGCTGGGGGTGCGTGCTTGGTTGTTGGCGGTGTGTGGGGGTGGTCGGTGGCGTGTCCTCTTCATGGTGGGGGTGGGGTGTCCTGTCGGCGGGGCATGGCCTGGGCCGGATCTGGGGTATTGACTCTTCTCCGCTCAAGAATGAATGGGTTTACCTCCTGGGTTTGGGCATGGGCTGCCCCCTGTAGAGGGCGGGTACATGTCTTGGACCTGGGGGGTATAGAGTGCGTATCGGGAATAAGAATGAAATGTATCGTTATTGTATGGCTTTGAGTGAGTGAATGTGAGATTGAGGTTGGGATTGTGTGATTGTGTCTGTGTATGAATGGGTATTTGTTAGGCCGAGACTCGGACTGCCCTCTCTTTGATACAACTGGGGGTGCTTGGCATCGCGCCCCTATCGTGCGGCCCCCTGTTGGGGTGTGCCCTTGCCTGCCGGCACTTGGGGCCCTTGGTATCGGGGGCTGGGCACTTGGGCGTGTGTCGGCTCGGCCTGGTGTCTGCGTGGTGGGGCTCGGGTCCTCTGGCCCTGTCTGGCCTTGGCCTGGGTGGTGTGAGTCCTCGGTGCCCGGGCCTCTGTGGCTGGACCTGGACCTACATCGGTGCGGCGGGTGCCGACGGAGGCCTATGAGTTTGTCGCTGTTGGCCCCGGGGGGTCACTGTATGTGGTTGCTGGTGCGGATCTTCCAGTTCTCCCCTGTGGTCCGTTCTGGGGGGTGGGTGAGTGGTTCGTCCTGTGTGGGTGGCTCTGGGGGCTCCGCGGTCGGGGTACCTCCTGGGGTCTTGGGCTCAGGTCCCCCCTTTTTTGTCTGCCTCTGGTCTTGGGGGTCGGGTCTCTGCTACTTCACAGTTACTATTAAATGTTCTATTAGAGAAGCCTTATACACTTATGCATGCTCACAACCACACACAAATAGAAGCAGGGATGCTTATGTAGGCTTTATATGTAGATATATAGATATGTATGTGAATGTATATTCATATGTATGTATGTATGTATGTATGTATGTATGTATGTATGTATGTATATAGGCGTAGGTATGGGTATATATATTTATGGAAACTTACTGCAAAGCCATGAATATTTTAAGTTCTTTATACATATGTATTTTGTTGCTGTGTTTTGTCATGTACTTTGCAGGTGAACAGACAGTGGCCGGGTGTTTTGCCGTGTGCTCTCTTTGTGTATATTTCTTATATTTTGGAGTCTTACTTTGTCTTTTCTTTCTTTCTATCCTATTAAAAAAAAAAAAAAAAAACCTACACTAGATAGTCACTATAATAAATATTTCATAATAATGGTGTGGAGAGGATGGCTGTAAGGGGAGAAGGGAGGCCATCTAGAGAAGAAAAAAATTATTACAGCGATTGATAAAAAACAACATTGTATAAGTATATTCGTGGATTTAAAAAAGGCATTTGACACTATTGATCACACCATTCTGCTTGATAAATTAAATCAGTATGGTGTTAGAGGTCTTGCTTTACAGTGGATAAGCAGTTATTTGAGGGATAGAAAGCAGTTTGTTCAGATGGATGATGTAAGATCTAATTTATGCAGAACTTTATGTGGAGTACCACAAGGTTCAGTACTTGGACCTAAATTGTTTATTTTATATGTAAATGATTTAATTGAAGTATCTGACATCCTCAAATGTGTTTTATTTGCTGACGATACAACGTTTTTCTGTTTGGGTAAAAATATGGAACAGATGTTTGAATTGATAAACAAAGAGATAGTTAAAATACAAGATTGGTTTAAATTAAATAAGTTATCATTAAATGTTGATAAGACTAATTTTATGATATTTAGTAAAAAAAAGATAACTTTGGATTTTTCTCTCAAAATTGATGGTACTGAGATATGTAGAGTGAATGAAGTAAAGTTTCTGGGTGTAATTATTGACGATAAACTGTCATGGAAACAGCATATAAATCTTGTAAAAATTAAAATATCTAAGTCAAATGCAGTATTATACAGAGTAAGGGACTTATTAAACAATGATGCTTTATATTTGCTATATAATACACTTGTAGTCCCGCATTTAATTTACTGTGTCACTGTTTGGGGTACAGCATGTAAAACCATAACAAAGCCTATTTTTATTCTGCAAAAAAGAGCTGTAAAAATTATAACAAGAAAGTGTTATTGTCACCCTTCTAATGTTCTGTTTTGTCAATTGAAAATACTTAAGTTTTATGATTTTGTGGATTATAATATTCTTTTATTCATGTTTAAAGCTCAGAATTGCATGCTACCATCAAACATTCAAACATATTTTGTAAAAAGGAAGAGTTGTTATAATTTGAAGGGCATAAATGTTTTTGTTAAACCCAAGTATAGAACCAGTTTAAAGGCTCGGTGTAAGGATGGCACCATCTAGTGGGTCTTCCCCCTGTCTGTTCTCCCTTGTGTCTGAATTGATTGTCTGATTATCGTCACCTGTGTCATGTCCTGGTTGTGTGTATATAAAGTCTGTCTGTCAGTTCTGTCATTGTCGGTTCGTCGTTGGGTATTGCCTGTTCCTGTCCTGCCTGTGTGATCCTGTTTCTTGAGTCCATGTAAGTTTTGCTGCCATGTCAGCCCTTTTGATTTATTATTATTATTATTATTATTATTAAAAGTATTTTATTTTATACATCTGCCTCCTGAGTCCTGCCTGCGCAACTGGGTTCTCCTGTTCTGATCTGCCTCGAAAACCCTGACAGTACGAACCGACCAAAACCTGAACCCAGCAGGCAGACTCAGTCAGACTCTGCTCACCTGTTTTTTGCCCGAGCCTGTCCAGATGGAGGGAGCTGCGATCCGGTGCGGTGCCTTTTGGACTAGACGCGTCCTGGGACTGAGAAGCTGCAGCCAGGCGGTCGAGGTTCTGCCTTCGCCTCTCTTACTGCAGGAGGAGAGATGAAGAGCTCAGCTCCAAAGGAACCACACAGCACCCAGGTTCAGTTCCTCCTACTCACCAGTCTGCTCTGGGTGGACGTCTGGGGAGGACGCGGAGTCAGAGGACGAACTCTGGTTCGCCCCGGTACACCACCCACATCGCCGTAAAAAGGGTAAGAGAAGACGCAACCGGAACCGGTCCGCTGTTCTTCCGCCCACATCATCTGTACTTCCAGCTCCTCGCATTCAGCCCGGCGAGGCTGAGTTTTTTGGTTCCGCCTCCTCCTGGTCCCAGCCTCCAGCCTGCTCTCCTCAGCCAGAACCTGCTAAACCGGGGAGAATTTCGCAGGGGGGGGAGCAGTCATCCCCCCGTTCGTCTGTGGAGTGGACGAAGGGGGGCCAGCCCGGGGAGCGTGTTGGGCAATCGCTTTCTGCTCCTATTGAGGATGACCAAATCCCTGAGCTGCCTCCTGTAGAGGACCAGGTGGCTCATCCTCTCATCAAGGGCTCTATAGTGCTTCTCAGAATGATTCCAAAGGTCAGAGTTAAAGATAAAAGACTCCTGGTGACCAAATCTTGGATATTTACCTCTCACAGCCATACCTGCTCAGCACATCGGTTCATCAGGTGATCTTCCAGTTTGCCATGAGATTAAGAGCTGAACTCGATCCCAGTTTTGTCACGTCACACACCACAGAGCCTGCAGCCAGCCCAGAGCCTGCAGCCAGCCCAGAGCCTGCAGCCAGCCCA
>NC_056501.1:31264721-31284428 GCF_014905685.2 Nematolebias whitei | reverse complement strand
GCCATGTCAGCCCTTTTGATTTATTATTATTATTATTATTATTATTATTAAAAGTATTTTATTTTATACATCTGCCTCCTGAGTCCTGCCTGCGCAACTGGGTTCTCCTGTTCTGATCTGCCTCGAAAACCCTGACACTCGGTCTACTACTATACAGGGAATGAGTCTGTGGAATGGTTTGGAAGATGATGCTAAAATGGTGAAGTCAATGTTTATATTTAAGAAAAAGATAAAAACTGTTTTGTTGGAACAATATATATAACTGATTAATATCTATTTTGTTAAGTATGAAATTTTGATGAGTTATGTATTTTGATGTATTATATATGAATGTTTATGTTTAAATTGATGGTTTGAATTGATTTTGTTTATGAGGGAGCAGATAAGATAAGAAATTGTCTTCTTCTGCTTCCTTTCATTTTATATTTGTTTTTCTTTAATTTTTTGAAATTGTATTTGTGTTTTTATTGGAAATGAAATAAATAAATAAATAAATAAATAAAAAGAAGATGACAAATTAAGTCCTAAAATAGCCACATAGTTGTTGCAGGAATCTGGAACCCATTTTCAACACTTTTTATTTCAGTATGTGTGATTCTGAACATGCAAGAGAGTGAGAGAACTTTGGGAGTATTTGGCAACATAAAACCCTATTCTGATGGATCCATCCATTCATTCATCATTTTTACCTGCTTCTTCTTTTCTGGGTTGCAGAGGTCTCTATGGTACTCGTGTACAACAGTCACGGTACGAGAGGCAGGGTACACACTGGACAGGATGCAAGTTCATTACAGGACCACATAGTGACAAACAACACAACCATTCACAAGCTCACTCACATTTGATAATTTAGTTATTTATTAGCCCCACATGCATGTTTTGGGAGGAAACCTGAGTATCACAGAGAAAACCCACACATGCAAGGAGTTAATATACTAATTCCGCCCAGGATTTGATCCAGCAACCTTCTCACTGAGAGGCAACAGCTCTAAACGTGCACCACTGTGACTAATATTATCAACTGTTATTATTGTGATGGCTAGGAGAAAAAAATACAATTTTGCTCCACTAGAGATGGAGAAGTTGTTCGCCCAGGGCTCGAAACACTCTAGGACCGCCCCTGATGTGAAGCTGTTAAAACACATCAATGACAAGAATATCTGCATCCATTTTTTGTCTAAACTCCTAAAGCTGACTAACAGAAAGTGGAAAAAAAAAGACCAAACAAAATTTTGCAGACTTGTTACCTGTTTTGATAAAACAAATTTGGCTACAATTCTTCAAACTTTAGTGTCATTATTAAATGAAAATGTCCATTCAATGCTTCTGCTGATCAAGCCACTGACCCTGAGTGAAAGTATTGGGGGGAAAACAAATATAAATCTTGTAGGTCTGAAAATGTTACTGAAATCCTTTTGTTCTCCTCAGATATCAAATGATTGCAGACTGTTTAAAATAAAAGAGGTGATGCAACACAGTGGTAAACATGATGCTGCCCTATTTTCTTTTAAACGTGTTTCTGACATCAAACATCCAGCCTCAAAAAGAATATCACATTTAAAAAAGTAATAAAAAAAACCCAAGTTAAATAAATGACAAGTTTATTGTTTAAATAATGTTATATTATAAATGTATTTATTATAACTATTATAAAATGTATTTATTATATATTTAAATTTTTATTTGTTTTGTTTTGAAACTTTTTTCAAACAGGTTTAAACGTGTGAACTGTTCAACTACTTTTTATAAATTATAAATATGATGCAGTGGACTTTGATGACTTTAATGGTTTTAGTTTTAGTTTTATCTCTGGCATTCTTTGTTTTTGCTGTTTCAATGCTGAGAAGAAGACAGCTGTCTGTTCATGATAAGAAAGATAGACACAAAGTAAAGCCTGTTCGTTGACTTATTACACTTTCAGGAGAAGCTATTTCTGCTTGGGACTTTAAGAAGGAACACCAGGTGCTAGCTCAGTCTAGTTTTATCAGTGGATTGAGTCGGTACAGGGAAAGCAGAAGAAAGACCTGATCTGTCCCCTGCCTCAAGACCCTATCTATCTATTGGCAAAACTGCACAGATGTGACCTTTTTTGCTGGAGGCCATGGGGTACAGAAGCTGCAGAGCTAGATCTCTTTCAAAATGCAAAGATATCCTCTGATGGCAAATTCCCTCACAAAGTCATGCACCCCTGAGAGGGATGATACTTTTTGGGGCTCTTAACTCTTGGTGTCACTGATAAAACGTATATCTGATGACAAACTACTGGGAACAGTCAGGTTAAAGAAGTGAATCACTTGCCTGACCTGACACACTTGAAGTGAACACAGTCATGGTTATTAATCAGCAGAGAGTATTAACATGAGAACACATTATAATAGAAGGCATCCATTTATATAAACAGCTGAGTATCCCACTTTGTACTGTTTACATACATAAACATACAATAATGGCTTTTATTGAACAAATGTAGTCTTTGGAGTGTGAATTTTGCTACGTATCCACAAAAAGTTCACTTAGGGTCTACAAAAAACAAATTGTCTCTGGGGAGGATGACTGGTCGGAGATTGCAGTAGCATGGGTTCCCACTGAGGGACGAATGTACAATGGAGCCCTGAGGGGCCTGTTGGAAACGGGTGTTTAGTCTCCAAGTGCCCCCCTGTGGTAACTCTATCTCAAGGGTGGTGGGGGGCCTTCAGATTGGACTAAGTGGAGGTGTGTAGTCAGTGTTCCTCCCCTCCCGGCTGTATCTCCTCCTCGATCTGGGAAATAGAATTGGTGAAGTTGGCTTGTTCTTTGCCTATGCCCCACTCTGTGTCACATGTTGGAGATACTGTAACCTTGAAGAGCTACACAACAGATAATTGTGGCACCTGAGGGTGAACATATTGAGTGATAATTAATTGCACAGGCTTTTGTAATATTTATGCAATCCTAGGTGTACAGTAGGTCATTTTCAAATAACAGCTTAAACAAATTATCACATTTTAAGTCACAATAAACATAAACACTTTTTCGCTGTTTGTTTTTTCTTTTGTTACCACTAAGTTTTATACCATCTGTAGACAAAATGATTCTTGCTCTGTATATCTTCCTGGACCAAATTGGTCCATAATGACAATATTAAAGTAAAGACCCTTATAGACCAAGCAGTTATGAAGACTTTTTTTACAAGTGTTAGTCCCGTGTTTGCTTTTGTAATACCAGATGAACCATGTGATAGCTTAACATTCGAGTGAGGGTCATGTGACATTCACCTACAATACTAATGGAGGACTTTGAAGTCGGAGCTGCTTAGTGTGATTATTTATTTATTTATTTTGGAGGGTTTTTTTTTTAAGGAGTTCTAATTTAGCAATATAAATTTAGTTATAATTGTGAGCATGCTGAACTAGCCCTCATTTAGCTCGGTCAATCTATACACAGTTATGTATGAACCATTCACATTCCTGTATGACATTCAAGTGTCCCTAAAGAGCTAAGAGAACACTTACTCTAAGAATATAAAAACAAAACAAACAACAATAAGGTATAAGTATTAGTACTTATACTTAGAAAATGTCTATAGTGCAAAAACAAAAATAGATAGTTACTTTGATGGTTAAAAACTGAAGTCGTTCCATATGGTCTTAGTTTAAGGGTGCATTCACACCAGCCCTGTTTAGTTTGCTTTAATCAAACTCTAGCTCGTTTTCCTAGGAAGTCCGGTTTGTTTGGGGAGGTGTGAACGTGCCATCGAACTCTGTCACGGAACAAAAAGGCGAACTCTGGCCCGGGCTAAAACCTAGGTCTCGGTCCAGTAGAAGAAAACTCCAGCGCGGTTCCAGTACAGTGTGAATGTAATCAGACCGGCCCCGCTCCACAAGCAAGAAGTGGAGTACAGCGCAGGGCAAACAAACGCGCATTTCTCTTACCATATATGGAGCCGTCAGCTGCCTTGTGTGAAAAAAAAAACATTCTCCATGGTCTTCTGCCTCATCTTCTGCTCATGCTGAGTCCATTTTTGAAAAATGACTAAATATAACTCCTAAAACTGCTAAAACTTGATGCCACTCCGTTTTTGTTTTTATTTCCAGAAGAAGAAGAAGACGTGTCTTCACAGGTTTTTGTGTAGTTTCTTTCAGTAGTTCTTGGTGCAGCGCCCCCACAGGCGAGTGGGGGAACAGGTTGGTTCAACAGGTTGGCTCGACTGCACAGTGCAGTGTGAATGCAAACTCACCAGCTCAAATGTAAATCAAATGTTATGAATATTGGTCCCCAACCGAACCGAGTCTACCGGACTATCAGGTGTGAAAACAACCTTAGTTATCAACAAAGTCCATGCGCAATAATCCAGGTATAAAATCCAACATTTTTCAGTCAGGTCATCTGGACAGTTTACAGGACAGTTTACCAAAGAGACCATCTAATCACAAGCAGAACTGGTTTGTTCCACTTTGATTCTCCCCCCAACAGCTTACTCCAGTTTTGTTGTGTGTTTCCTTGACTGATGAAGCCTTCCGGATCGAAGGCGAAATGTTTCAGCACAAACAAAGAAACTATCCTGATGACCTGACAAAAAAATATTGAACCTTAGTTATCCAATGTTTAAAACACATATTTGTAATTTGATAGCGCACATACTGTGTTTTGCAATAAATCAAAAGTAATTCTTGAAGTGGCAAACTCAGCACTACAGGCTGTGGTCTTGTAAACAGTCCACCTGTGGGAGACTAGACCCCCCTCCTAAGCACACTGGGTTGGAAGTAATAAAATACAAGATGAACAGTAACAGTGACTCTAAAAGGCAGTATCTTTTTTTCTGCTAAGATATGATAGTAACACAGGGGGCTAAACAACGATGACTGAAGCACTCGCCACAAACATTCTAGAGTTGTACTGGATGACTGTTGCACTGCCATAAAAACATTTGAGTCAACTTTCTGAACTGCCATGGAGCCTTAATTTTATGTCTGTGGCCACTTTGGGAATAGTAAATGCTCCCTGGATATAAGAGTCCTCATAAAATTAAGCACCATAAAATAAGCAACTATTTCAGTCCCAACTCTTCACATACTGACATTTGGTCACGAGCCATTGGCATTAGATTTTAAATTAAATGAGTACCCTTTTTTAAGATATGCTCGAAATGAGCTAGGGATTGTTCCTTACTCAGATCTTGTTTGCTGTGAGCCCTTTATTTATGGACAATTGTAGTAAAAAAAAAAAAAAAACATTGATGGGGTCATTATTTCTAGCTATTAGCATCTGTCCATCAGTCCATTAAAAGTAGTAGAAACACCTCCATAATTTTAGGAGTTCATGGAGTGCTTGGAATTTTTAGGCACAAACTGTGGATACAGTACTTTGTTCATTTGAGAAATGTACCCTGAAGAGTAATCTATACACTTGAACAGCTTCATCTAAGGCAGTCCCTATCCACATCACCTGTTGAGGTTGTGTCCAAAATTTCTAGAAAGGAACCAAGGACATTGTGCTTTTTAATAGTTTATTTCATAACATGGCTGCACTGTTGGCAGAACTGCTGCCGCTCAGTGAGATCAAATCCCAACAGGGATGTTTCTGGGTGGGGTTTGCATGTTCTCCATGTGCATGTATGTTTTCTCCGGGTACTCTTGTTTCCTCCTACGTTGTCCCCGTCTTTCGCAAAGTGACTGATCGACATGAGCGCCAGCGACCCCCTCAATCTGGAAAAGAAGAAGTTAGTAAAGATAATAGACACATGGACTGTAACAGTTAAGATAGTGAAGCTGTAATTTTGTGTGTTTGTGCTCTATTAAATGTTTTTTAAAGATCACAATTTTACTTCTATTTAATATTGTTTTATTACTTTTAATTACTATTGATAAAACTTGCAAATCAATGGTCTTTATTTGACAAATGTGACAATGTGTGAAAATGTCATTTGTGAGGGAGTTTACCAAGTGTTTTGAGTTTGCAAGGGGTTCTCATTGTTTTACGTGAAATTTTTTCTTCTTCTTCTTCTTCTTTCGGCTGCTCCCTTCTTCAGGGGTCCTCGCATGCAACAAATTTGGCAATTATTTTTACGCCGGATTCTCTTCCTGACACAACCAAAGACCACCGAGCTACCACAGCCCTCTGTGTGAAGCAGAGAGCTGCTATCTAGGGCACCCAGGGGAGCAGAGGTGGGGGTTAAGGGTCTTGCTCAAGGACCCAGAGTGGGGGAAATGAGGATGGAGGCAGGAGTGGGTGCTTCACCTATTCCACCCACATTTTGATGTCGTCAGTATGGGGAGTTGAACTAGTGATGTTCCAATTACAGGCCCACCTTCTCTAACCTCTGCGCCACCACTCCTCTTGTATGTGAGTCACAGAGCAAAAAAAAAAAAAAAAATTGTTTGATAAATAATAAAATAATAATTTTCTCTCAAAATAGTAATGTAATTGTCACAGGCATATGGATCCTATCTCAAATAAGTATTCATGCATCAAAAAGTACAAGAAATATCAGAAAATTAAACTGCGGTCCACGAAACAAAATTGATTGGTGACAAAAAAAATACATTTGATACATTTTTAAACATAATTAAGACACTTTTTAATTTAAATTTTGACAAATATTTTCTTATGTTGTTTGCATGAATGTCACATTAAAATCATAATTTATTTACTTATGTAAGTATTTACATACTTATTTACGTACATATGCAAATATGACATACAGTAAATACCAATTTAATTTTTAATCCCAATTACTGGTAAACATTTATCTGTTATCTCTTAATTGTGTGTTTCCAACTAATTGCTAACAGTCCTAGCCCAGTGAAACCTTGGCTTTAAGGAGAAAAAAAAATAGGAAAACTAAAAACACAAGCAAAAATATTTAGGGCAGGAATCAGCAGCTGATTGGTAAAACAAATGAAGAGTTGAATGAATTTAAAAAAAAAATGTTTTTTTTTTTTTTTTATATTCTGGGTTGATTTTTGCTCCCAATATGTCATATCTTCTTTATATTTACTATACTTTTTCTTGATTACCATAGTATTTTCTACCTCTGCAAGTCTGGAAGTTTCAGAGACAATAATTGTACCTCTTTGTTCAAGCTAGATACAAATTATTGGTGACATTGAAACATAACAAAAAAATTAATATAAATGAACTACTGGTTTTATTTTATTTTTATTTTATTTTTTTATTAATTAACTCTGCTTTACTGGTTGAAGGGACATTAGCATGAAATACAATGTAATCAGTTTCATATTGCATTTTTCAGTAGGTTCTTTCAGGCTTTAAGAGTAAAACTTGCACGGAGCCCCATGAGTGCACTTCCTCGGACCATAATGGCCATATCATTTTGACTGGGCTACATTGCACTTGCCTCAAACTAAAATGGCTTGATGCTGTTGCCAAACTAATGTTTCATCTAAAGGAGAGTGAGAGTATATCTACTGCATATTGTACTATGCCTCTAGTTCACAATAATGCATTGTGTATATTGTGTTATGGATAATGTTGGCAGCACAACAGCTAAGTGGTTAGCACTGTTGCCTTACAGATAGAAGGTCATGGGTTCAATCTCCAGTTTGGACCTGGGGTTTTTCTGTATGGAGTTTTTGTTCTCCTCATGTTTACATGGGTTTGCTCCGGGCGCTCCTGTTTCCCATCCCACCGTCATGTTAGGCACGTTAAACTGCCATCAGTCCCAAGCAAAATAAATATGTGATCTCAATGAGATTTGCCAGGCGAAATAAAGGGTAACCAATATATAATAAGTAAAATGATTGTGAACTTACCAAAATTTCAGCATCAATATTTGTTGCATCACATCACTAATGTTGATTTATTAAAAATGCCTAGACAGTTACCTTACAGACATGTTGCACTAGATTAGGTATAAACATGTTAAAAATTACAATATTGCACTATAAGTATGTTGAAGCTTTTTTGTTTATGTCCTTACATGTTTTATCAATTTATAAAAACAAAAAAAACCCTAAATATTTAAAGAAAACACCACTTATGGAACATTCTGCAAAATCAATCTGGGCATTTTTGGCTTTTTTGTTCAAGCACACAGCGTAATTGATCTTATGCTCTTTGGTGATGAAGACATTGAGATCAAATATACATCCACAGTGGCAGTTGATCATAGCGATTGATTTTCTGTTTTCCAGTTATATAAAACTTGCTAAAAATGAAAACAAAACTAACTCTATTTGATGTGGGGTGTACATTGCCATTGAGTAGCCAATACTGGAAACTGTAATGTTATTACACTTGCCAGGAGTGCAGATAAATCTAATGCAGAGGGGGATAAAGATAGCAAGGTGAGCTGATAGACTGGCATCAAGCTGCTTCATCTTTCATTTTCCATCTTTTCCTAGTCTTGCTCTTTCTTAGCTGTATCATTCCCTTGCACTCCTCTTATCTCTGCATTTATCTTGTTTTTGCCAGCTTGTGCCTTCTTTTAGAACATCAATACATCTGTTCAGTCCTTTAAACTCCTTCACTGTTCAGTAAGTTGTGGTAATTTAAGCTCTGAAATTCAAGAAAAACCAAAAAGCAGGACAATAAAAAAGAGAATAGCTTTCTTAAGAACACTTTAAAAGGTTCTTAGCCATTTCCCATAGATGGTTCTCGTCATTTTTTATTGTTGGAAACACTCCTGCTAAGGGGACAAGTACAACTTTGTAAAACACATAACCAGCAAATGCCTCAAACTTTACTTTTCTCACTCATTGACTGCTCAACAAAACATATTTGTATGTACTTTTTTTAAGCTTGAGCAACATGTCTGAATTGGATAGTGAAGCCTTTTTTTTTACATTTTAACATGTATCATGGATTCTTAACGCTCTATGATAAAACAGTTTTACAAAGTGAGGTTATTTTTATCCCTTTTTGTGTGTTTGTTTGTTTGTTTATGAATCTTGTTGAAAGTGCACCCTCAAAGTTTTTAATTCAGTCTAATAAACCTTTACACATTCAGTCATCTTTTTAAGATGTCAGTTGAGGAGGATTTAACTTTCATAATAGAACGCTTGGTGTTCCAGAAAGCAGTAGAACTCAGCTAACAATATTCAGTCAGAATTTGTAGAAACTGAAGCAGTCACAAACCAGAAAACATTGTTTTTGTGTCATCAGATACAACCCTTTATCCAATAAATACATTCAAATAATTTTGTAAAGTCAGTTTATGTCCATTTAAATAAAATCTATAATGTTGCTTAATCCTTTTTGATTTATAATATATTTAATAACTTTGCTGTATTTAATTTATTACCCTAACTATGTATATACTGTTTCTTTTTATAGTTTATATTATTGCTATTTTTGGATGTAACTGGGACCTTGAGTACAAAATGTTGTTCCACCTCATGTACCACATGTGATGCGAATGACAATAGTCACCTTGATCCTATATTGATTTTTAGTGATAAAGGATCAACTTTTTTTGATGGAATAAACATTGCACATCACGCCAGAGTCCAGTGTCTAAGACAATCTCATGTTGACAAAAGACAGAGTTGTAACCATTATGGTCAAACCTTGAAAATAACATTATGTGCAATATCATGTGATGTCTCACTCAAAGTATGTTTTAAAATGCTTCTTGGCAACTACTGCATCAGATGTTAAAATTTTGTTAAGCTATGTTTAAATCAGTGAAAGTGGCTTTGCTACAGCCATTTTTGAGTTGGCTAAGGTCATTTAGCTGTGGCTTCCATCTCTATTTGAGTCGACACCTAAAGATAATCTTTTATAGAATTGCATGCAACGATTTGTTTCCTTTTTAAAATATATATATATATATATATATATATATGTTGTATAATTCATCAATTCATTAATGCTGAAATGTTAAGCCAGTATCTTGTGGAATGATAATTGTTTACACTTAGCATATCCAACAATTTTCAGTCAGGTCATCTGGACAGTTTCTTTTTTTGTGTGTGCTGAAACATTTCACTATACATCCGGAAGGCTTCATCAGTCAAGGAAACACACAACACAAAACTGATTCTTCTCCCAAACATCTTACTCCAAAGTGGAACAAGCCATTCTTGTGTTGCATCCCGCAAGTGAACTAATTATAGGATTGTAGATACTTGACCCTTACCATCTAAAGAACAAACTAGTAGAAACTGTCCAAATGACCTGCCTGAAAATTGTTGGATTGTATACCTGGATTAATGAGCATGGACAGTTTTGGTTTTGAATCAGTTTGTCATGACTGTCGACGAGGAAGAGGGCCGGCTCCAGAGGAGGGGGCGTGCCAAAGACACCATCTTAGCACCAACATAACTGGTTTGTTCCACTTTGGAGTAAGCTGTTTGAGGGAATAATCCGTTTTGTGTTGTGTGTTTCCTTGACTGATGAAGCCTTCCGGATGGAAGGTGAAACGTTTCAGAAAAAAAACAAAAAACTGTCCAGATGACCTGACTGAAAATTGTTGGACTGTATACCAGGATTATTGAGCATGGATGGTTTTGGTACACTTAGCATAGTATCTGACTGAATTGTAAACATTTTTTGGGGGGTGGGGGGTGGGGGGTGGGGGGGGTGGTGGGTTCTAACATCTGTTGGCTAAGGTGGCCATTTAGAATCAGTTGTAGATTTATTTCCAGTGCTTATTTAAAAGGTTTATTGTGGTGGAGCACTTCTGGGGTTTCTACACAGGACTGTCACAATATATCTGCTGGAATGACTGTTTATAATAAATGTATATAATAAAACTTGTACATCGTCAAACAACTCAAATCTGAAATATTTCATAGAAGTTCATGCAAATGTGATTTTGTAAAGATTTAAAGATCACAAATCTTTATAAAATCCCATTTGCATGAACTTCTATGAAATATTTCAGATTTGAGGTGTTTTAAGATGACAGAAATCCATTTAGTTTTACTTAGACAAACTGTTCCTTTGCCACACCAATGAAAAATAAAGTCTGTTTCTCCAAAGTAAGACTATCTACAACAGGTAAGCTATTGAATATTTCCTAACCTTTTAAAAATGCCCAAGTTCAAAATATGCAAGCTTTAACCTATGAAACACAGCATTTTCAGTACCAGTATGTGTTTTCAACTGCATATTGTTCCTTTTAGCGGGCTTGCTAATGTTCACCTTAGAAAAGTCCCATTTTCAGCATTCTTGTCTTGCATCCCGCAAGTGAACAGTCACTAATGATAGGATTGCAGACACTTGACCCTTACCCTCTAAAGAAACAAACACTGCAGTGTAAACACTGTACTGTAGATGAAACCAGTACGACTCTTTAATACATTGTAATGTAACACAATCATCCTGGATTTCATTGCACCCCTTCAATAAATTGACAGAGTTTGTGTGTCCACGAGTAAAGTAGTGTGTCCACGACCTTCAAATGTGTGCGCTTACATCAACAAATTCCCTTGACTTTGAGGGCCATTGTTTCTGGGTCTTTGCACATTTGTTCCAATTTGTTTGTATTAAATATCCATTACCACTGAAGTGATGATTACGCGACACGGTTTGTGTTGTAAATCCTTGATTTATGGTGGTGTCTGACCTTAGAGCTGGTCTTTCTATCATGAATGCTTTTCCTGGATGTGACCTTGTCAGGGCCTTGTCTGTCTGTCAGCTAGTTCCACTAAAAAGGCTAAAGCAATCTGTCAGCCTCCCACGGATAAAATGGGGGGTGGGGGATGGGGTGGAGTTGTGAGATGATGGGGGGGAAAACAAGAGAAGACCAGAAGGAATGAGGGAGATGTGACCTTTCTACTTGAAGAGAATTGTGTTGAGGTAAACAGACTTTCAGAAATGAGCCAAAAGGCAGGTTGGCAGATGTTTTACTATCGAAAAGAGTTTGCGTCTTTTCTTTTTTTTCTCTCTCGAGTTTTATTTAACTGCTATGATAAAAATCCTAGTTTAAACAACTAATCATGAGTTCTAACATGGTTTGATGGTGTTACCAAAACCACTGTCTAAAGTGAAAAAAGAAAACAATCTATCTGATGCATTATGTTAATAACTTGCACTTTTTGTTTTGTATTTAAAGGATAAAGCAGCACAGCTGTGAAAAGCATAAACATTATACCTTCTGCTGTGAGCTTTTTTGGTTCATTTTTTTATGAGTGACTTGCTTTTTCTCTCATTCAGTCTTACCATAATACTGCACGTCACTATATCCTTTTTAGTGAAATATAATGCATACTGATGCCGTCCTAGCCTACCAAGGTCATCATCACAACATTAGTGACTAAAGCCACAGATTTTGTGGCGTAACAGCAGTCTTTAAAAATGCACCTTGGTCTCCATCTGCGAGTGGTGTGCCATAATGAGAAAAGCTCAGGAGAGGTCACCTATATGCCCAGCATCAACAGCAAGGACTTTATTGAGGGACTCTCATGAAGACAAAAACACACAATCTTCCCTTTCCTGCACACACACACTCACACACGCAGAAGGTGGGTGCTCCCTCAACCAGAAAGGAGACTGAGATTGGAAATAAAGACCATCCTCTGTGTCTGAGGACTGTGAATGGAAGCAGTAATGTTTTCAATTTGAGCTCTGAGAGCCATAATGGAGCTCATTCTACACCACCTAGATACTGTAGTACTGTTGGCCTTAAAGCCTTAGGATTCTATCATTCTTCACCCTTTCAATTCCTTTTTCTTTATTTTCCTCTGTGTACTGTTGAAGGGATTAATTTGTGGAATAAGAAGATGGGTTCTTGTAAAGGAAAAAAAAAACTGTGAAGGGAAGAAAAAAGGATAAATGGATGAAGAGGTGAGGAAGAGATGAATAAGTCTGTGTTTGACTTTAGGTGTTAATTTAAATGAAGGCCCCTCACATTTGAATGACACCTGTTCGAAGCTGTTTTATTCATTCACACCGCTTAAAAATTCAATTTCATAGCAGAGATCAATTCCCACAGCAATGTCCTGGATCTTTTACAATGACATAGAAAAGGAATAGAAGAATGATTTATGTCATGAAACATAATCTGAGTAACAGTCAGCAGAATCCAAGTATACTTTAAACAATTTTGAATGTTTTTTGTGGAAATAATACAGAGAGATGTACCTTATCGACCCTAAAGAAGCTTAAAATTCACAAACATTTTAACAAATTGACTTGCATGTCCTTAAAAAAATAGTTAAAGGCATCATAATATGGTCTGAGAAAGAAAAATATAAATGGAATCATGAATGTCTTCAGCCTTAATGACCAAGAACAACAAGAAAATTTTTACACAATAAAGGGGTCACAATGTCACAGCTTTTACAGACTATACACCCACTTATAAAAATGTGGGCAAACTTGGACATCAAATAGAGCCTTTATTAGGGCATGTGTCAAATGGTCTGAAGAGCAGATCTATGGTTTGGGTTAACAAGATCATATTGTATATTTGTCAGAACCTGGCCTGTAGGTACACAGTACATAGACCACAATTTGCAAACTGCACTAAAATAACTAATGTGCCATTATGCCAATCATCCCTTTTAGAGTGCAGCACCCCCACCCCATCTTCCATGCTACTGTTATAGAATTCCACCTGAAGAAAACTCCAGAAATTTTTCAGGAAAGGTGAAACCAGACAAAAGAGGCAGTAAATGAAGTGTAAGACAGACTGTCTCCATCTGTGCATTGGCTCTTGCTTTCCATGGTTGGGTCAAGGGTCAACAGGTCCCTTTACAAAGTTCTAAGTTTGTCCTAGGGTCTCCCTTCTCTAAGACACGTCCAGAAAACCTCCAAAAGGAGGTTCCCAGAAGTCAGTCTAATCAGATGCCAAAATGATTCATTCCAGAGGAGCATTTACATGAATGCAGTCTGATTGTTGATTCATAGCAAATGATCTACTGAAGATGGTTTCTGTGAAATACCTTTACAGCACCATCAATTTTACAAATATGGGTATTTACGTATAATTCTAAGCCTATTTTCAAGTGAAAATAGCAGCAGCAGCAAGCTGTAAGAACTTCTAGTGCAACACTTCTACATGAATGTCAATGACTTTGTGCTAAATACCTTCTGACTACC
Organism: Nematolebias whitei; assembly: GCF_014905685.2. Lineage (NCBI taxonomy): Eukaryota > Metazoa > Chordata > Actinopteri > Cyprinodontiformes > Rivulidae > Nematolebias > Nematolebias whitei. The sequence continues at coordinate 31,270,442 of NC_056501.1, read as the reverse complement.
AGTAGTTCAAATTTGTCATTTGTAAACCTGAATATCTCCCACCCACAGCATATTACTGAATTAACTCATTTTGCTTTCTACAGAGAGCATTTAGGGCTGTTCAATGATACCAAATATGAAAGGGTGGGTTTTGGTAGCCTTCTCTTTCTTATGAATAATAAAATATTGGACATGGACAATAATTATTTTTTCCTGGTAGTCAGGAGGTTAAGGTTTAGGAAATATTGTTGGCCTGGACCCAGGTCTGGAGTGGCCAATAGGGCGAGTCTGGAGAGTTCCCGGTGGGCCGGTCTGATTTGTGGGCTACAGGGGCCGGTGTTCACCATCCATCCATCCATTATCTTTACCCGCTTATTCCATTTTGGGTCACGGGGGTCGCTGGTGCCCATGTCCAGCAATCACTGTGCGAGGGGCGGGGTACACCCTGGACAGGTCGCAAGTCCATCACAGGGCCACATAGAGACAAACAACCATTCACTCTCTCATTCACACCTAGGGACAATTTAGAGTTACCAATCAGCCTAACATGCATGTTTTTGGTCTGTGTGAGGAAACCGGAGCACCCGGAGAAAACCCACGCATGCACTGAGAGAACATGCAAACTCCATCCAGAAAGGCCCCTGGACCAGGGTTTGAACCAAGGACCTACTCGCTGAGAGGCAGCAGCTCTACCAGTTGCGCCACCGTGCTGCGCCGGCGTTCACTATTTTTTTTTTTTTAGAACTTTTTATTAACAACATTTAAACACACAACATGCTACCGTTTTTACTGGGCCTCCCTGCTTCCACCGCAGGGCCAACTGCAGCTCTAGTTTTTATTTTATTTTTTCCACAAGTCGGCTCCTCTGCGCGACTTGTCAATCATTCTAGTAGGCATGTCAGCAAATGACCAATCAGTAACCTCAATTCGTCCTGAAGGTAATTGCCCCTTACCTGAGGCTGCACCCTGGACGCTACAGTCACTACAGAGGGGTTTGTGAAAATCACCACAACAAAATGGTTAAACGGTGTCAGTGGAGAACAGACAATCCAGACACGTGTTACTCTGAGCGTTTAGAGGGTGGGACACAGATTATTCATTTTCAAAAATTAAACGGAGTTTGGAAAACATAAAAAACTGGGGACATACCCCATCAGCTGATCACAAGTTATAAACAGGAAGTAGCTACTACATGTTCATCTCTACGATTGTAACTGCAGGTAAATCCTCCATTTTCTGTCATAATTGTATGCTTAATGGTTAAATTAAAGGTTAATGCTTAATTCAGGTTATGTTTATTTGTCATATGCAGGTTAGTACAAGGTTAACAGTACAATAAAATATTCAGGATGAGAACAACTGATTTGACTCACTAAAACAATGAACAAACAAGCAAGAACTATACAAAAGCATTCAATAAGGGTACAACATAAAGTACCATAAAGTGTAAAAGTATATACAATATTTACAAGGTCCTAAAGAAAAAATAGTAAACAACATGGTAGAATATAATGGTGCAAGTAGGATGAATTTATATGAATAAGTATTTCAAAGTAGTAATATAAGCTGAAAAGCACATTGTATACATTGCACATAACTAACATAAACTACACAACAAAGTTCATGCTCAATAATCCAGGTCCACAATCCAACATTTTTCAGTCATGTCATCTGGACAGTTTCTTTTTTTGTCCTGAAACGTTTCGCCTTCGATCCGGAAGGCTTCATCAGTCAAAAAAACACACAACACAAAACTGATTGTTCCCCCAACAGCTTGGGGGAAAATGAGTCCCACTCCGGCTCTAAGTGTTCCTCCCTGTGATAGACTGGAGACCTGTCGAGGGTGTACCCTGCCTCTCGCACAGTGACTGTTGGATATGGGTACCAGTGACTCGCGTGACCCAAAAAGGAAGAAGCGGGCAAAGATGATGGATGGATGGATGGATGGATGGATGGATGGATGGATGGATGGATGGATGGATGGAGTTGTGTTGACACAGCAACCCCTCTTGGTCTTGAATGCAATTGGACTAGGTCTTTTCAGCTCTGGTTCTTTAAACTGACATCGTTCAAAGAGTTGTCTACAATAGGTATGATATCAATTGCTCATGTTTTCTCAAAACTCTGCTTGAAAATATTTTAACTATTCCTTTGAAAAAATAAATATTATGAATCCATGCTACATTTATAATGGTGGCTTTCTACTATCAAACACTGAAATAAGATAAAAGCACATCCTTGAATTAAGAGGGAAGATTCTGCAGTCCACTGCCTTTTGGCTATTAACCTTAAACCATGTAGCATAGCAACTTAATGTTATGTTTAAACTGAAAGACTGGGATGAAAAGAAAGCACTATACAGGTCGTAGGATACTAGTCACGAGCAGCTAAAGTCCCTGTAAATGTCTGTGCTTCGAGTTGTGGGTCTACTACACTTCCATTCTTTAAAGCTTGCTGATTTTAGAAAGCTGTTTAAGCATTCAATTTTAATGGCTGATCTCAAACATTTGTTTGTCACTGGACTGTGACTGACACTTAAAGTGCAGCTTGATTGGACTACAAGGACAAGGCAAAAATAAACCAGTATGTGAAGGAGCTATTTGAAGTTCAAGTATAGGCTGATGTTCAATTCAAGCAAGCTGTTTTTTTTGTTAAGCTTAATATAATGTGATAAAGCAGTCATTTAAGAGACTCAAACCTTACTGTATTAAGAGTGTCTGACCCTTTAGCTCTTTTTACACAATCACAACATTGTTTTTAAACCCAGTCCATATGTTTCACAATCATTTAGAACACATGTTTATTTTGTCCTAAAATATGTTTTATGGGGAACAAAAAGTATTTAGCAATCTACATAATTGCTCTAGAACTGTAGGCCACTGAACTAATGTGATACACTTGTTGACATGCTTTGGAATCATAATAATTGGTATTTAAAACTTGTTTACATATGTGGAAAACTTTCAGTTTATTACAACATTCATGAGTCATTTCAGCAAATGATGTGCACATTGTTTGCCACAATTTAGTCACAAAATATTATGCATTTCCCCATGCATCTCAGTTTGATTGAAGGCATTTATGAAGCTCAAAGTTAGAAAATCAGTCTCAAATATAAGCCAAGATCCTTCTTTTACAGGCAGTTTAATACACTGCATTTATATTATATTATATTTATTATAAGCAACGTATATGTCTACTTGCATAAGTGTTTTTTTTTTTTTTTTCTTCTTTCGGCTGCTCCCTTTATTTTGATTTTTTTTAGGGGTCACCACAGCAAACTAAGTCGCACGAAGACTTGGCAGTTATTTTTACGCCGGATGTACTTCCTGACGCAACCACAGACCACCGAGCTACCACAGCCCTCTGTATGGAGCAAAGAGCTGCTATCTAGGACACCCGGAGGAGCAGATAATGGGGGTTAAGGGCCTTGCTCAAAGGCACAGAGTGGGACGAATGAGGGTGGGGGCAGGTGTGGGTGCTTCACCTACCCCACCCACATTTTGGATGTTGTCGGTACCGGGGCTTAAACCGGCGATCTTCGGATCACAGGCCCACCTTCTCTAACTTCAGTGCCACCACTCCCCTACTCTCATTGTGGGCGGCTGTAGCTGAGTGGTTAGAGCAGTCGTCCTTCAATGCAAGAGTTGGGGGTTCGAATCTACCCGCAGTCACATGACAAAGTGTCTCTGGGCAAGACAATGAACCCCTCATAGCCTCTGATGTGTGTCCCATCAGTGTATGAATGTGATCTCAAAGCACTGATTATTCTCTTTAGAATGATTTGTTCAATTAGCTTTGTAGAGATCTAGTAGAGTGCTGTATGAATGGGTAAGTGAGGACACAGATTGTATATAAAGAGTTGAGTATCTTAAAATAAGATAGAAAGTCGCTATATAAGTACAGTCCATTTACCATTTACATTTACTTGCATAAGTGTGCTGGTACAAATCTATATGCACTATTTGAAGTGACTTTGAGGTTGTGTGTTGATGCATCTATCCATTTATCAAGGCCTATACTTTATATCGAGGATGAGAACATTTATTTATTGTTAAATTTTTCACTTTGATTGTAGACATCTAATATGGAAAATACCAGAATAAAGAAATTTATAATTTTCAGGGTTCTTGTGTTTCTGTTAGTCACATAATTTACAGGTACCTGTAGAGTGCCCAAAAGTTATTTGATGATACTGGTTCCATCAACAGCCGGCGCAGCTGTGGGTGATCTGTATGATTATTCGTAGCAGCATTTAAGACTGAGCAGAGGCATTACTCAGTGTTAGTTCAATGAAAGTCACACTGTGACAGGAGACATCTCAACCACAGATAAGTTTTTCTTGAGTTCACAACTTAACAAAAAAATACCATTATCTTACCTGTGTCACCTCACAGCATCCTCCATATATGTTCCTGTCCCCTCAGCAAATCTATTGTGTTTCTACTAATCAGAATCCCTCCTCAAGCCCTCCACCTCAGAAGAAATCATGGAAGTAGGCTCGCTTTACCTGATTCTAACACTCACCCCCTGGAAACCTAGAAAAACTTAATCCTCACTCCATGTACAAGAATCCTGACTCCTTCCCAAATCTTCATGAAGAAAACACAACAGTAAGGGCTTTAAATCACTTTATTTCAAACTGATTCAACTCTCCTGAAAATACAAATCAATTTACCTGTTCCTACCAATAGATGCATACCCATGTCACTTCCAGTACTTCACAATAAAAATCTTTAAGTTTGACATGTTTTTCTGTGTTGGTTTACTGCCCGTAATCTAAACCTTGGCTCAACAATGCTTAAATTATACAATAATTAAACAATCCCAGCAAAATATAAAAGATCATCTGAGTCAGAGAATTTCCATTCAGCATTATTCTCATAACTCCGATTTGAATTGCCACCTTAATGTGATGGAGGAGTTTGTGTGCCCGAATAGGAGCTATGCTATTGGGGACAATTGCAATTGTTCCTGGTAGAGTCTCTCAAGACAGGCTGCACCTAGGTGACAGGCCAGAAAACAAGTAATTCTAAAAACTCATATGGTCAGAAAACATCAAGGAAATCAGTGTCTCTTGCTTGGAGATGTGTTACCGGGGCCCCTCACTGGAGCCAGGCCTGGGGGAGGGCTTTTTGGAGAGTGCCTGGTGACTGGGTCTTTACCTATGGGACTTGTTTGGGCTCAGCCCGAACAAGTAACATGGGTCCTGTGGGCCCACTACCTGTAGAAGGGGCCATATGAGTCTGGTGCATGACTCCATGGGCAGTGGCTGAAGGCAGTGGCCTTGCCGCTCTGACCCTGACTTACCAAAGCTGGTTCTTGGGACATGGAATGTAACCTCTCTGGTGGGGAAGGAGCCTGCGATTGTGCGTGTGCCAGGATTTCCAGGTTGAACAGGACATGAATGAACCCAGTGGTGCAGGCAGGACTCAGAGGCTGATTGTAAAATTAAATATACTGTACTTTAATAAGGAAAGCAAAGAGGCTGATGTGGCAGTAAAACTTGTCACGGTCAGCGGCCCCCGCTGCCCCCCCATCTGCCTAAGCCTCTGCTCTTTGTGTGGTTTCTGTTTCTGTGTCCTAAGCCTCTGTTCTTTGTGTGGTTTCTGTTTCTGTGTCCTAAGCCTCTGCTCTTTGTGTGGTTTCTGTTTCTGTGTCCTAAAGCCTCTGCTCTTTGTGTGGTTTCTGTTTCTGTGTATCTGGTCCTGTTTTCCACTCACTCCTCAGTCTGCCTCTCCA
>NC_056501.1:31249538-31264711 GCF_014905685.2 Nematolebias whitei | reverse complement strand
GGTCCTGTTTTCCACTCACTCCTCAGTCTGCCTCTCCACTCCTCAGTCTTTATCATTCACACCTGTCCCTCATCAGCCACCTGCCCAGGTGCTCTCATTACTCACTGTCCCTCTGCCTTATAAAAAGCCTTTCTCTCCTTCACTCCTTGTCCGGTCATTGTTCTGTGTTTACAGACATCTCAGTCCTCTTCTGTCTTGTCTGTTTCTTGTCCACCTGATTATCTGCTCTGCCTTGTTTCTGATCCTGTCTGCCCAAGTAAGTTTTGCTGCACCGACAGCCTTTTGTTTTGTTATTAAAAAATAAATTATTTTTATTTTTAAACTCCTGCCTCGCTCGCCTCTCTGCAATTGGGTTCCAACACTGAGGATTGTGACAAAAACTTACATGACTGGATAACAAGATGGGACCAGGACAGGACGTGACCATACCCAATGATGAACTGACACTGAATAACACACAGACCTAGACTTAAATACATGGACTAGACGAGACATAATTACAAACAGCTGGACAGGATGTACAGGTGATACAAATCTAAAGAATAAACAAGACAAGATGCAATGTGGCCACAGAGGGCACCAACCTTACAGTACCTCCCCTCCAAGGATGTTCCTTGACGTCTCCAAAAGCCCATCCCACAAAACCTGGGTGGGAGGAGGGGGAACTGTAAGGATAGAGGGCACCGGGAAAACACGAGGGCAAAAACAAAAACTGGCAGGAAAAACCTGGGAACTACATTCAATGCACAACAAACAAAATAATGTCCAGATGGTGAGAAGACTGCCCAACAAGCTGGAGTAGGTCAGGTGGGTGGCCAGGAGGCCATCCAACACAGGGCCATAGTTAAGGCGGGCAGCCGGGAGGCCATCCAAAACCCTGAAGCAGGTCAGGCGGGCAGCCGGGAGGCTGTCCAAAACCCTGGAACAAGTCCGGAGCTGGCCTTGTGGGTGCCGTGGAGCACCCAATGGGTCATAGAGCCCTTGAGGAGAGGGGATAAGCCTGGATGAGGCAATGAGCCTGGGCGTGACATGGAGCCTGGGTGAGATGTGAAGCCTGGGCGAGCCTGGGCGGGATGTGGAGCCTGGCCGAGACATGAACCCTTTGAGAGCTGCATGGGGTGTGGAAACCACCTCAGAAGCTGTATGTGGCATGGGAACCACCTCGAAAGCTGCATGCAGTGTGGGAACCACCTTGGGAGTTGCATACAGCATTGTGAGCACCTCTGTAGTCATGGAGGCCTCTTTAGACACTGGAAACCCTGCAGGTGCTGGAAACCCTGCAGGCATTGGATACCATGCAGATGCTAGAAACCTTCTAGGCACTGGAAACCCTACAGGTGCTGGAAAACCTGCAGGTGCTGGAAACCCTACAGGCGCTGGAATTCCTACAGACTCAGAGTCCATTTGTTCCACAAGAAAGTGGGGGCTCGGGGGCTCAGGTACTCTTCCACACACGCCCCCCCCCCCCCCCACACACACACACACACACACGAATCTCCATGACTCTTGTGCCGCACAAGAGCCAGAGTGTGTAGTAAAGGAGTGTGGATCTGCGTCAGAGACAGTGTTTGGAACAGAGGACTCAGAGATTTCAGTGTAGCCAGAGTGCAATGGAACCTCGGGAGCATCAAGTTATGCTTTCTTTCTCTGGGCAAAGTCAAAGTTCACCTGATAGGTAGGTGCACTGAGCAAATCAGGTTGGAATGTCAAGGTCCTTAGAAGTTCATTAACAATGAACCTTCTGTTTTTAATTCTATCCATAGGCATACCTTGAAGACATGAAAATAGGCAGTTGCTCAAAGTGCTCTCTGGATTGGTCCCCCTTAGTCTCCTCCACCAACGAAAGGGGGGTAGACTACCCCTCTCCCTGGAAAATTCTCCCTGGCTTTTCAGGTTGTGCCTGAGGAGGGCAGGGTGGAGGTTGGGATTGAGAGGAGACCAGACTAGTATCTTTAGGAGCTCCATGCAGGGGTGAGGTGCAAGATCCAGTCCTCAACGGGGTCCTGGGAGGTGAGGCATCTGGATCAGCCCTCACTGAAATACTGGGACAGCGTCCAAGAACTCAGCCTCATTGGGACAAGTGTTAACAGCTGAGCATACAGGATGTGCCGGCGGAAGTGCAGTGAACTGGTTCTGGGTTCATTTTCTGCCATTCTTACGACGGCGGTGAGAGTGGGGTACAGGGGTGAGCCAGAGTTCATCCTCCAACTCAATGTCTTCCCCCGACGTCCATCCAGAGTAGACGAGTGAGTGAGTAGCTGGAGAGGAGGGGAAACTGGGCTTGGATGTCATGCAGTTTTTTCAGAGCTGAAACCTTTTTTCGTGTCTTTTCTTCCAGCAGAAGAGGCAAAGGTATGATTTCCACTGCCTGGATGCGGTGTCCTTGTTTTAGGACAGATTCAGTCCAGAAGCTACCACACCAAATCACAGATCCCTTCATCTGCACTTGCTCGTCAAATCAGATGAGTGGAGCTTGAAATAACCTGCTTGCTAGGTTCTGGTGTGGTCAGTTCATACGGTCAGGATTTTCAGGTTGAGCAGAACAGGAATTAACCCAGTGGTGTAGGCAGGACTCGGAGGCAGATTGTAAAAGTAAATATACTTTAATAAGGAAAGTGAAGCAGCTGATGTGGCAACAAAACTTACATGACTAGATAACAAGACATGACTAGGACAGGATGAGACCCTACCCAAAGATGAACCGACACTGAATAACACACAGACCTAGACTTTTTTTTTCATTCAACCTTTATTTAGACAGGTAAATCCCATTGAGCCTCGAGGATTCATTTGCAAGAGAGACCTGATTTCGACAAAGAATGATCACAACAATGGACAACAGTAGACACTTTAAAAAAGGCATACCAATTATTATTTTTTTTTTTTTTTTTTACAAATAAGATTGCAAAAAAGTTACAAAAACAGTTATAAGGCAAATGTAGAAAACTAAAAACAGGAACATATCTGCACTGGTCCTTGCCAGGAATCCAACAGATCCAGTCCAATAGACTTAAATGCATGTATTACATGAGACATAATTACAAGTAGGTGGGCAGGATGCACAGGTGATAGAGATCTAAATAATGAACAGGATGAGAGGATGGGTGACCACAGAGGCCACCATGCTTATAGTGTGACGTTGATTGGTACTGACTAGATAAAGCTGGGCTCACCTCAATGCATGGCATGGCTCTGGAACCAATTTCCTCAAAAGGGGCTGGACTGTATGCCACTCTGGATTTTCCCAGGCGCTGAGCTGGTGTGGGTCTACTCTTAGCCCTGTGACTTGGTGCCTGTGTGTTGGAGGTTTCCCCAGTAAATGAAAGTGTAACTTACCTGCACCTTTGAGTGGGGGGATGGGCTCTCACAGTTGTTTATGCCTATGCTCCAAATGACAGTTCAGAGTATCCAGAATTCTTGGAGCCCTTAGCAGGGGTGCTGGAAGTTGCTCCAGCTGGGTACTCCATCATTCTGATGGGGGACTTCAATGCCCACATGGTTAATGGCAGTGTGAACTGGAGGGCGTGAATAGGAAGAATAACCTCTCTGATCTGAATCTGAGTTGTGTTCTGCATTGCAATTTGTTTTTGTATTATTTCAGACAAAGTTGCTAGCATCAGTGCCTGTATCTCTTTCTCACCAAACCTCTGTATGGTTTCTCTCCTTTGTACTTCCAACACATGGTCCTTTTTTCACTCCAGTGTCATTACAGGACATCACAGCATTGTTGGGTAAAATGAAACTATCTCATAGCCCCCTTGATGTCATTCCTACATTTTTTTCGTGGATGTTTTTGACTGTATTGATCCTGTTGTAAAACAGATTTTTTTTTCTTTTTGTTATAACAATGTGCCCTGCTTCATTAAAAATGTTGCTGTCTTCCCATTGCTAAAAAAAATGCCTCATTTGGATTCTGCTTTTCCTGCTAGCCACAGACCTATCGTTAAATTACCATTTTTGTCAAATAATCTTGAGAAGGCTGTAGCAGAACAACTGTATTGCGTTTTGGATGAAAACTACAATAAGGACATATTGTATTTCAGTCTGGTTTTTTTTTGCAAATTTCACTCCACAGAGACAATGTCATTAAAAGTTTCAAGTGACTTGTTGATGGCAGTCAACTAGAAATTTCACTGTGTTGGTTTTATTGGACTTACGTTCAGCATTTGACAATGTGGATCATATTGCAGTTAGATAGAGGGACTTGTTTGGCATTTCTCTTATTGTGCGAAAATGGTTCACTTTTTCTTTTTTTTAACTGTTTTTATGAATAAGGTTTACTCAGATACAGCACAGATCTTGAATGGTACCTCAAAGTTCAGATTTGGGCCCAATACTTTGTTATAATATTTATATACTTTAGGGAATGTTTTAAAATGCTACAAGAATGTGTTCTATCATGTATATGCTGATGACATTGTACTGCTCCATTCAAATTTCAACAATCTACAGTGTCGAGCTCAGCAACTGTTTGTCCCAATTCAAGCTATGGCTGGACAACAACTGTCTTCTGTTAAGTACAAACAAGACTGAATATCATATTATTGTCCCTGATGAAAACAATCCTTTATTCAGGCAGCATCTTGCTTCTTTAACTCCTACTATGAAGTGTAATTTTAAAAATATGGGTGTCATCTTTGACTGTTCCTTGTCTTTTGGCAATCACTGTAAACTGCTAGTTTGTAACTGCTTTTATCATGTAAGAAACATTTCCAAGTTGAGATCATTTGTGTCTCAGACTGAACTTGAGATGATTACCCATGTTTTCATATCTACCCAAATGAATTATTGTAACAGTTTTTACTTTGTACTTGTTAAAAATAAAACTGTCTCTTCTTCAGTCTGTGCAACAACAGGGCAAAAGAAGAGCTTATACTACTACTATTTTGGCCTTTTTGCACTGGCTCTTTGTGTATTTGAAGAGTAATTTTAAAATGTTTGTCCTAACCTTCAGAGCACTTTATGGTCAGGCCCCTAAATACATTTTGAATGTTTTGGAGCCTCTATCTCCCTCCAGGACTGTGAGCTAAAGTCAAATGCTGTTGGTGGTTCCATGTACTCATTTCAAAACCCACAGAGACTGAACATTTCAGGTGGTGGCCCTGAGGCTTAGGAATGCTATGCCATTGTCCCTTTGCCGTTCAGACTCCAATTCCAAAGAAACATCTAAAGGCATTTTTATTTAGACAGGCTGGTGCAGTTGGTAACACTGTTAACTCAGAGCAAGAAGGCCACTGGATCAATTCTGGTTGGTGGCCTTTCTGGGTGGAGACTACATGTTCTCTCCATGCATGTATGGGTTTTTTCCAGGTACTCAGTTTTCCTCCCATTGAACAAAAACATGCATGTTATTTGATTGGTAACTCTAAATTGTTCCTAGATGTGAGTGAGAGTGTGAGTGTTTATTTTTATTTATTTATTTATTTTTTATTTGTGTGTTTTGTTTGTCTCTATGTAGCCCTGTGATAGACTTGCGACCTGTCCAGGGTGTATACCGACTCTCGTAATCCATTGAACCTTTATTTATACAGGATAATCCCATTGAGTTTCTGAGACTCATTCACTAGAGAGACCTGATTTTAACAAAGAGTAATGACAACAGTGGACAACAAAGACAACAATAGACAATCATAAAAGGATGCATACACATTGAGAATAACAAGTGAAAATAAAATGGTATTAATAAAGTTTAAAAAAAACGGCTAGGTTGCAAGGCAATGTAGAAAACTAAAAACAAGAACATGTCTGCATTGGTTTTTGCCATGAACAGCAAATGTTTAAAGCCACTTAGAGAGGACAAGGTCAAGAGCTTCAGACCTTTGACTGATCTTTGGTAGACGACCACGATTTGGTAGATTACAGTATTTTATCAGTTATGTATAGGGCTCAAAATAACACATTACCATTAAATATACAAAGAAATTTTGTTAAAAGACAAAGTTGTTATAATCTTAAGGGGATAGAGATATTTGTCAAACCAAAATTCAGAACTAGTCTGAAGGGACGGTCTACCTCAATCCAAGGAATTGGATTGTGGAATGGTCTAGAGAGTGATGTTAAAAATGCCAAGTCAATGTGTACATTTAAGAAAAAGATCAAAGCTGGTTTGTTAAAAAAAAAAAATATGAAGTAGCTTACTGTGTGTTTTGTATTAGAATTAGAAAAATTAGAAAGAGTTATTCAGCACTGGAAAAAGGAGTGGCTCTTAATTTCATTGTACTGCATATAATGACAATAAAGGCATTCTGATTCTGATTCTGATTCATTTTGTTCTGTTACATGAAAATTATGATTGAAATAATTGTTTGAAAAAAGGGGCAGATATAATGAGATTTTTTTCTTCTTTCTGCTGCCTTTCATTTTAAATCTTTTGTATCTTTCTTTATATTGTTATGGAATTGTTTTGTACCTTTTTAAAATGAATACACTTTATACCATACCATACCATATATTTGACAATGGTTGCTGGATATGGGCACCAGTGACTCCCAGGACACAAAAAAAGGAAGAAGCAGGTAAAGATAATGGATAAATGAATGGATGGCTTTTACCTCACTTCACCACTTGCTTTTGATGAGGACGGATGCCTTTCCCCTCCTCTCCCTCCTTCTGCTTTGCTTAGCTGCTCTGTCCTGTCTGTGAAACTGTTTCTGAGTCTCTCTCTACATATATTCTGAACTGTAATTTTGTTGATCTGATCAGTTGGTTTCTCAAAGCAATGGACAACATTTTTGAGACAAGCTTCAGGCGAGCTGAACTGCCCAGACGACACGTATGAAGCTGGATATCTCTCTGGAGGATGTGGAATGTGATGTGTCTATCTCTGCTGTCAATCGAGGATGCCAAAATTGCATACAATTGGATTTCTGATAACCGTTTTCCTGTTTTTGGAATTGTCTGGTTCCTGGTTTATCAACATACAAAGAAGACGGCCGCAGCTAATCTGCCTGGTCAGGCTGCTGCCTATGGGAAGGTTTGCTTCATGTCTTGTACACCCAAACTCTATTGCTTATCAGACTGGATCGCAAATTGGATGTGCTTTGTGAGAATCACAGGCCATATGCGGCCCCTAGGACTCACTGACAGGAAGGATCAACTCTCGGGGAATATTCTCAGGCATGGACCAGTGGTGTGTCCACTTAATTTGGACCTTTTGGAATCTATGTGAGACCAACAAAGACTCATGGCAGATAAAAATTCAGTAAAGTTATGCCTGACTTCAAAACAAATGTTTATCTGGATTTGGCTCCCTCGGCTGACCTTGCAGGCCACCTTATCTCAATCTGCCTGGAGGCTCTATAATCTGACACTCTGCCCCCTCCTTCCCACTGAGGAAGTCCACTTATCAATCTGAGGGAACTAGCTGAATAAACATTGTGTCTTCATTTCAGGACTCTTGTGATTATCATTGGCATTGTCCTTGGCCATTTCATGACACACCTCGAGAATGTTTACAAATCTCACTGAAGGGAACTGGCTGATTATTCCATCCTTATCAGAACTCCTACAGTACCTCTGGGAACGTCTTTGGACATTTTCACTGCCCTTGTTGTCTCCTCACCCCCCTCTGCGGAATGTCTACATAGCCATACGTGCTTGTATGTGTGGGTGTTTTTTTCATTATCAGGGTTTTTCTTCTCAGCCAAGAAGAAAGAGTTTGATAGGGTTTTTTTTTTTTTGCCTCCAAATCCACTGTGTTCATGTTCACTACTGCTTGGTTTATCTAAAAACAGATCTCACTTGTAAATGTGTCTTCAAGGCTCAATGTGATTTATCTATCTACATAAAGGTTGAATGAACCTACTTTTTTCTTCTGCTTTTAATAGTTTTAATTATTATGTTTCATATGAAGCACTTTGTGATGCTGTGTCTGTGAAAAGTGGTATAGAGATTAAAAAAAATACTTACATTCTGTAATGGTATTATGTCCAATGTAAGTCCTTCTTCTGGTTACCAAGTATCGAATAGACATACTGAAAGATTAAATTGGTCATAATCTGTGTCTTTTTGATTATTTTAGTTTATTTCTCCTTATGGTTTATTTCATTCCTTTTGTTTTGACTTCAGCTCACTTAGTTGTTAGTTGTCATCTCCACCTTTAGTCAGCCTCTCACATAGCTTCCCAGTCACCCTTCCAGGTACCACTTTACAATAAGGCTCCCCTTATAGATGGCTAATAAATAGTTTATAGATACATTATCAATTCCTCTATAAACACTTTATAAATTATTAATAGCTGCTTATTATGCATTAATTACGGGTGACAGAAAAACAAAAATGACCAGTTTCTTGCCAAATAGTGAGCCAAATCTGGCACCCATATATTTCATCTGGAGTTGTTATATTAAACATTTCAGACTAAGTTACTACCTTGTAAGCACAATAAGCATTTGTAAACCATTTCTTAGGATATAATATTAGTTGTAGATACTTATAATGCAGTAATAAATACAATAGTGTAGTGAACTAAGCCTCAGGTCACATCTGGCCCTGAAGGCCTTCCTGGGACAAGAACTGTCATTTCATTGATTTGAATCCAGAGATACAGGTTGGCCCATCCAGAGACTTTCTAAGTGTGTCCTACATGGATCAATTGAAAGAACACTCTCTTTTTCTATTATCATTACTATTTTACAAATGTCTTGATAATCAAAAGTGTGTTTAATTCAAATCATTTTTAAATGTTGAAGTGAACTACTTATTTTAAATCAACTGTGAAACAGTATTAATGATTTTTAATCCTCATTCAAAGTAGAAATCTTGTTAATGTCTGTTACAGAGTAATTATTAATTTTGTTGATCTTCTGTCTGAAATGAGCAAGTTGTAAGTCGGTCAAAAGTCAAGTTTCGGTCAACTACATGTTTACTGGAAAGAAATGTCATGTTTAACTTTTTCAGACAGATAGAAGGAGAATGACTCCAAAAAGTCTAATTTCTTCAAAACATCTTTCTGTCTGTTCTTAAACAACCTAATCTTTCTCCTTGACTTTTAATAATCTCTTACATCACTAAGACCACACCCTGTTGGTTCATTTCGACCAATCAGGAAGTTCTCAGAGGAACCGGAAGTGACCTCTTTAAAAGGTTCAACACTTCCTAGTTCCATGCAGAAAGCAGAAGGCAGAAAAAGAGAATGCTGGAATGCAGAATGCAGAACAACGGGAACTAAGCTGAACAACGTTCCAGGGAGGACCTCGAACGAGAAGTTCCTGAACGAGAGAAGTTCAGAGGAACAATGAAGAAGTCTGTTCTGGGATGATCTCACGACTCCTGAGGTTTAGCTGTTCTTACGGAGACGCTGAAAAGAGTTGAAAGGAAACTCTACACCGACGCCGAAACTATCATCTGCAAAGGTAAAAGAGTCGATCTCAACCAAAGTGTACCGTGGGTTAAGCTACGTCCAAAGGAGCGTGTTGTCGTTCTGGTCTACAGACCTACACCTTCATTCACTTTTCCCTCCTCCATTTTCCTCTCCATTTAAACTTCATTTCCCATTTTTAAAACTCTTCTATCTGCCAGTAATCATCCAGATATTTTCAGAAATGTCTGTTGGTTTAAAAGCTGCAAGTGGAAACCATGACAGTAGGGTTTCTAATTGTAAAGCTAGCTAATTAAGCTATGTGTTATTGTAATCACTTTTGCCAAATTAATGTAAATGTTTGATGTTAAACTTTGATTCTGTTAATAAATGACCGCATTCATTTTGATGGGTCAAAGAAAATTAACGTCTCACGTCACATTTAATTATTCAATACACGATTTTACTCAGTCCAGAAAAATGAAATAATCCGTTTAATTTATGAATAATATCGACAGATAATATCGACAGATATATGTTCATTACATCTGGTGGCCTCGTACGGTATCATAAATGGACTGTTATTCGTGTAACAATTGAATTTATCATGTTGGCATATCTGATCTTAACTGAAATTAGCTTAAGAGGGCAGATTGCTGTGTGAAACGCAGCGTTTTGCAGCTGTGGTGTTCAGAGAAAGTTTTCAATTGTGGTGTTTTGAAAGCTGAAAATAACGTCAATGTGTTTTATTTTAAAGCTGAAATGGTACATCTGTTGTCTGTGAACTAATAAGCTGTGGAAAGCGTTTGATTATGTTTAACCTGTGGTGCAGAGAGGAACGGGTTCTGCTCGACCCGGTTCTGTTCCGGCTCGGTTCTGATAAGTTAGAACGAGTTGTTTTAAATGGTTGGAGAAACGTTTTTAAAAACTGAGCGCCATCTCAGTACGCTTTTGAGAGTTTATTCGCCACATTTTTAACAGAAAATAGTGCATTTTGACAGTTTTGATGACGAAAGTTGACCGGACTTTTTCAGGCTAATCGCTAACACGCTAGCTGAAAAAACGAGCAGCGATTGGTAGAAAGCCGCTGATTTGAAACGTTTTGATTCACTGAGAGACGAGTGACGTGTCTGTCGTCACTTCCTCTGATGTCAGATCGTAAGGCCCACCCCGCTGCTGTCTCTGATGATTGGTTGATTCAGTCACGTGACCCCGGAAATGAGTCTCGGTTCAACCGAAGCGTCCACTGTGTTTAAAATCGCTAAATGGAGCTGCCACATGTCCCACAAAACTCATGTTTCATGCAAAAAAGTCGTGCTTGTTGAAACAACGCCACGTTTAAGCTTTAAATCCGTTCAGAAATGTTGATTTGACCGAGTTGCGCTGGTGCTAATTTTAAGCTAAGCGGCTAACAACCGGATGTCAACAGAACGATCCACAGGAAGTTGTCATAGACTCCTGCTGGTATAAATAAGCTTACACCGCCACCTGCTGTTGAAAGAGGAGTATAACAGTTTTCCTGAAGAGGGACTGATAAGCTCCTCACATTTTTTTCTTTTCACCCAACCTGGTTTAATGAGTAACTGTTTTAAATAGCGAATTTCTGGAAAAGAACGGCTTAAGAAAGCGTTTAAAAACTAAAGTTGCTGTGAAACTTTTAGAAAAACTGTAGGTTTATTTAATGTTAAGTGCTTTAGAGTAAATATCACTGAGAAGCCTGGCTCTTGTATCTGTTTGATTTAAGCACATTAAGTAACACTGCCAGAGAGGCATTTACTTAAAAATATTCATGAATTGGGGTAAAACCTACGAATAGGTGCCCATCCATTTGAAAAAGTGGCTTACACAGTACTGTTGAGTGAACCCAGAGCTAAAAAGTGTGTGAAACTCACATGACACTTGAATACAAATATTTACCTGTTAAAATAATCTGAAGTTGGCAACTGTTTAACCAGATAAGTGCTGAACAGTGAATAACCATGGCAGGTGTGATAGAAAAGGATTTTGATCCTTGTGAGATGAAGGACTGTTTAGAGGGAGCGTTGACGCTGCTCACAGACTCCTTACATCCATATGGTGAACAGGTGAACAGCATGAACTCAAAAGAGTTATTGGACAAGCTGAAGGAGGTTGCAGAGAGTGTGACCTCTACAGACAGACCAAAGTCAAGCTATGAAAAGCTGGCAAAATTGGCGCTTTTATTGAAAGCAACATTCTATGCAGTGGTAAACAAAGCTGACGACCTTGAGATAAGGTTAAACAGCGAAAACGAGGTGGTTCAGGAAATTGAAGAACGCTTCCTTCAATTTAAAAGTGAACACGAGGTCCTCACTAAGAAACATCTTGAACAGATGATTCAGTCACAGCAAGACGCACGTGCAGAAATTGATTCACTGAATAGCCAAGTACAGTCACTGAATGTATCACTCACTGAAGCCAGGGATGCTAAAGAACTGTTTTCCACAGAATACTTTGCATTAAGACGGGATCACGACGAGACAATGTCACAAGTGTCCCGCTGCAAAACTGAGATAGACGTGCTTAAAACACAACTTTGCCATGCAGAAAGGGAAAATAGTGTGAGGCGTGGACAGAATGTGGGGACACACTGGGCTTCAGACCCAAATCTCCTTACATCACACACACCTCCACCCTTACCTCAAGTGGTAGGGACAGACCTGAACAGGTCTCCCCTACCAAGCAGGCAAGAGAGACCGTTGAAACTTCATCTTTCAATAGACGATCTTCAAAAACTCTCAAAATATGTACAACGCTTTGTACCTGGTCCGATGGGTTCAACGGGCACAAAAGCATATCTAAACGACCTTGATTTCAGACTGAGTGGTTATCCTAATGCTACGGTTGAGGATAAAATCAGTCTGATAAGGCTCACGTCGGACAGAGAGGTGTTCACCTTCATCGAGCGTCAACCTGATGCCACGAGGAGGGATTACAACCTTCTGTATGAAGCTTTGATCAGGGAGTACGACCCCTGCACGGGACCTGCTGGTTTCCCAGCTGCTGACAAGGTCACGCAAGGGAAGCATGAACATCCAAAGGTTTATTACAAAAGAATCTTCCAAGCTTATTTTGGTTACAGAAATGAAACCGGAATGGAGGAAGAAGAAGGTTTTAAATTTGTTTTCAGCAAAAATCTCCACACTGACATTAAGTTGTCAGTACAAATGATGGCAAATTTCAAAGAAAAATCCATCATTGAGATTAAACAGTGTGCTGTGAATGTGTTTGAGGCATGTTCTCATGCTAAGACGCCCATAGAGGTGTTTCCTGGTGTAAAGGTTAAACCCCACTCCCTAGAACTGGAAGGACGGAGTGCATCGCCTCCTCCTCCTAAGAAAGGCGAGAAAAAGCAGTCTTTTCAAACTAACAAACCGCGTCATGAAGGTGCACGCTGGGACAAAAAAGCTCCTCTTTCAGAGGATGAACGTGATTATCGTAAATGGGGTGTGCGTAGGACGCAAAGATATGGGATCCAAGAGGACCCATATTATCAGGGGAAGTCCGAAAAGGAACCCCCAAAAGACGTACCTAACCGTCCCCCACCTCGGACGAAACGAAACGAGGCGAAAAAATCACAAAGGTTCCAGAAACAAGGCCCTACACCTCTGAACTCGGAAGAGACAGAGAAACTACGCAGGTTGTTAGAAACTTTGAAACACACTGAAATGGGAAACCAACCTGGAGCACTATGCAGTGATGTAATCACTATTACATCTGAGGGCGCGAATGACAACATCACAGATGTCGGTGGAACACACCAAGACATTGCTGTTGTTGCCTCCAACAACCCCTCATCGGAAGAAAGGGGGATAAACTCACACACAAACGATGACGAGTCATCGCAAGCTGAACACTCAGAAACAGCTACTGCTGTGCTGACGGTTCAGACAAACCAAGATTACACAGACAAGGCTGAACGTGTGAAGAAACGTCAGAAAAAACCTAAGAGGTTTCTGTGTAACTTTATCAGAAGGGGGGTCGCCAAGAAGGCGTACCTGTCAGTAACACTCGAAGGAGTCCTCACACACGAAGCACTTCTGGACGGTGGGGCAGACATAACAATAATGTCAGCTAAACTGTTCGAGGAGCTGAGGACAGCCGCTGCCGGTGTTAACAGGATAATACCTCTCACAGAATGTGCTATAGAAATGCAGGGTCTCTCAGAGAAGAGGACAACCCTGACAGCTATAGCAATGGTTCACATGCAGGTTGGCAGAATGACACTATACCACCTGGTACACGTGTCTCGTGTTGACTCATTCCCATTTTTGGTTGGCCAGGATTTTATAAATCGCTTCGACGCAATTATAGATTATGGTGATCAAACGATGTGGGCCAAGGTGAGCAAACCACTGCCAATACAAATGCCTCCGGAGTGTAACACAGACTGCCTAACGGCAGGTACCGCGGAGGGCGCAAAGGACTCCTCAGCAGAGGACACGAGCCCGGTGAGTACTCCTCTGAAATCATGTGAAACCAAAGAGACCCACCCGGTGGTCCAAACTCTGACCCAACAAGACAGCCTCCTCTGTGAGCTGAAGCAGTCAGAGTCCACCGAACACTACCTACCACTGGTAGTTAAAGGTGTAGAGATCCAAGGGTCCCACACCAACGATGCTGTTCTGTCTCTGTGGACCGATAAATCAGCAATTAACCGAGCTTTCTATGAAACCTTGGTTCACAAACACGTGGGTCTAGAACTAATTAAAAAAGCTTTCCGCTTCCCATTAGTTCCCAATAGTTCACAGGTAATGACCGCTGAAGGAGTCATTAACCTAAAACTGAACTGGAACCAACGAGAACTGGTTCACCCGTTTCTCGTGATCCAAAACTTACCACATGCAACCTACATAGGCTCTGACATTTTGGTAAGGTTGGGTGTCCACGTGGACACCATCAACAAGGTGCTGTGGTCCCTGAAACCAGCCACAAAGGATCCTCCTATGCTAAACACAGCAAACCTTAAGGCTGGGCAGACCATTCCAGAGGCCTGCCAGGTTGCTAGCAACCAAGACACCACAGTACCACCTCAGGTGATTAACCTAATGGTGCGAATTCACATAATAGCTGGACAAGCTATTAGCCATAAACAGGCATATTTTCAACCCTCTCCTGCATTTTTCAACTTGGGACTGTCCGTGGAAGGCACGAACCAGGTGAGTCTTGACTCCAGGACCACATCTATTGCTGTGTGTAACACAGGCACGGATGAGGTGATGATCCCAAAAAACACTATGCTAGGATGGTTGATTTCCACTGATTTTCATGATTTTGAACTAGGCATTCCATTTCTGGGAGGACTCCCAGATAACCTGGTACCGAGTCAAGAAACTGGGCCAGTATGGTTCACAAAACCAACACAGGCCATAGCTCTTTTCTCAACCGATGACGTCGACCAAGGACCTCAAACCTATGGTGTCTTACCCATAGACAGGTCCGACGACTCAGAAAGGGATTCCTTGGAGCTCCCCAAAGAGCAAGAACCCTTATCAGTCTCATCACAGATTGAACGGGTGGTCGCCCAAGCCGACACTCTGACATCTGATGAAGAAAGGGACAAACTGCGCCAAGTTCTTTTAAAATATGAAAAGTCATTTTCACCTGACCCAGACATCATCCAACTTCAGAAGTTGGATAATCCTGCAATTGACTCGATGATACTGTATCTGACTGACCCAGACAAATACACTCCATCGAAAAGCGAACTGGATTCCAATCCAGACCTTAAAGTCCTCTTTCAGCTGCGCAAACAGTTAAAACTACTCAAGGACAGCCTAACTTTAGCTCATGGAGCGACGTCCTCACCTGTGTTCGCGGTCTCCCATGACCGAAGGGGGGTGACGCCAGTTAGGGT
>NC_056501.1:31242010-31249528 GCF_014905685.2 Nematolebias whitei | reverse complement strand
AATGCTGGAATGCAGAATGCAGAACAACGGGAACTAAGCTGAACAACATTCCAGGGAGGACCTCGAACGAGAAGTTCCTGAACGAGAGAAGTTCAGAGGAACAATGAAGAAGTCTGTTCTGGGATGATCTCACGACTCCTGAGGTTTAGCTGTTCTTACGGAGACGCTGAAAAGAGTTGAAAGGAAACTCTACACCGACGCCGAAACTATAATCTGCAAAGGTAAAAGAGTCGATCTCAACCAAAGTGTACCGTGGGTTAAGCTGCATCCAAAGGAGCGTGTTGTCGTTCTAGTCTACAGACCTACACCTTCATCCACTTTTCCCTCCTCCATTTTCCTCTCCATTTAAACTTCATTTCCCATTTTTAAAACTCTTCTATCTGCCAGTAATCATCCAGATATTTTCAGAAATGTCTGTTGGTTTAAAAGCTGCAAGTGGAAACCATGGCAGTATGGTTTCTAATTGTAAAGCTAGCTAATTAAGCTATGTGTTATTGTAATCACTTTTGCCAAATTAATGTAAATGTTTGATGTTAAACTTTGATTCTGTTAATAAATGACCACATTCATTTTGATGGGTCAAAGAAAATTAACGTCTCACGTCACATTTAATTATTCAATACACGATATTACTCAGTCCAGAAAAATGAAAGAATCTGTTTAATTTATGAATAATATCGACAGATAATATCGACAGATATATGTTCATTACAATAGTATTAGATGAATAGCATATCTATAAACTGTTAGCCATCTATAAGGGGAACCTTAGTGTAAAGTGGTACAATTTAAACTACTTCTGATCAGCATTTTACTGTCGACTCATTGTACTGGTATCAGAAGTATTGGTCCTCCCTGTGCTCCAACTCATGTTCCTTGTATTTTTGTGTTCATGATTTTTTGTAAGTAGTGCGTGCCATGTGAGCCTTTTCCCCATTTGTTAATCAGTTTTTATTTTATTTTGTGCTCCCTGTGTCTGCCTGCACTTGGGACCAACCACTGACCACTATAAAATAAAGAACCAGAATCAGCTCTGTGTTACATCATAAACAATAACCCTACAGTTTTGAGCACTCAATTTTGTTGGATTGAATATGCACACAATACGTTACCCTAATCCACTACAAGCCTCTCATCTTTTGACCTCCATTTTTCCGCAGTAAGGAAATGGTCATCACAGTTTCTTCGGTCCAGCACTGGCATCAAAGTAAGTATTTTATCCTCTATACAGTGGAACAGAACAGTTGCATATAGCAGACAAGAAAATGAGCCAAGCTCCTGAGTATATGCAAAGGATCTGGTTTTGCTCCCAAGACATTCTTCTGTGCTATACCCTAAAGAACATGGCTCATCGATTTCTTGGGCCATTTGAAATGTATTATTGTATTAATCCTTTTACTGTGTGTTTCAAGTTACCATTGGTGTCAGAAATATTTGTAATGTGGGGAGAACACACTGGTGGGGGAGGTCTGGGGATCCTCCCCCAGAAAGCTTTGAATAAAGTAGATGCCATTTCCTACATTCTGTTGTACTTTGTATTTTAACAGGTAGCTAAACATCTATGTTTACTTACATAAGTAAACATTTGATTAAATAACTATTTTAGAGTGCATGGCACAATAAGGAGTAGCTGGCACTGATGCAGTGCCAAGCTAGTGTGCAATACAGAGGTGCCTCTCTGTCCTCCCTCACCCTATCCACAAAAACACAGAAGAGATCAGCACCATGCCAAGCCAAATAATCTTGGGGAAAGCTGTATGTGGTGAGTTGCTGTAGGTAACCAGGAAAACCTGGAGTGGACTTTTAGTGGATTGAATATTCTCCTATTAATCAAGTGGAATAGATTTGTTCACAAAGCAATACAAATGGGGGGTCCAAACACATATTTTTTAAATGTGAGGGGGACATGTCCCCTTCACATATATTTGATGCAATACCTGTGCAAGTTACCCTCATCAAGGATAATTCATCCTACGTTCCATGTTTATCAAATAATACCAATCAGGGGCTAACATTAGGGGGAGTGCACTCAATAATACCTCTGGACACCTCAACCACAGATAAGTTTTTCTTGACTCCATGACTCAAAAAGACTACCGTTATCTTGCCTGTGTATCCTCACAGCATCCTGCATGTATGTTCCTGACTCCTCAGCAAGTCCATCATGGTTCTTCTAATTGGAAACCCTCCTCCAAGGCCTACACCTGCAAAAATACTAAGGAAGTAGGCTCGATTACCATGGCATGGCCCACTTACTAACCCATACTACCTGTGTTTTAATGTTTACCCCTTGGGAACCCAGAACAATCTAATCCTTGTCTCTGTGTTCAAGAATCCTGACCCCTTCCCAAATATGTACGAAAAAAATAATTGTAAGGACCTTAACTCACTTCCAGTCTAGCTGATTAAACTCTACTGAAAATATCCAAAAAAGTTCAATCTGGTCCGCTGGACATTCAAAAAAACAAAACAAAGCAAAAAAATATTTTTTTGCTTTGTTTTGTTTTTTGTTTTTTTGAATGTCCAGAGGACCAGATTGAACTTTTTGGATTTTTCTACCTGGATTATTGAGCATGCATCAGGATATCTACTGAAAATACTAATCATTTTACCTGTTCCTACCTACAGACACCAGTACCGCTTCCAGTCCTTTACAATAAAAGTCTTTAAGTTTGACATTGTTCCCTGTTAGTTTCTTGCATGTAAATCTGAACTTTTGGCCAATACTGCTTAAATTATGACAATAAAGTTAAGAATTACAGTATGCTTGTTTTTTAAATGTATTTATATAGTGTACTTGAAGAAAAATTGTTTTCCTCATATGGCTTAGCTGAGTCCCATTTTAGTTGCATTAGCAAATTAGATGACCTGTTCAGGTAGCTTTTCAGAACTCCGTGTTCAGCAATATTAAACAAACACTTGACACAAAAATGTATCATAGTTTTAGATGAAGAACTTTAATGCATTTTTTTTTTGTCTGCGTTCATAAAAAAATCCCTTTTGAAGCTCAAAGCCCATAGTTTTCGATATTGCCTGGCCACATGGATGATTGTTAAGCTCAAAGCTTTCTGTAAATGTACCTTCACTTTAATTACAACAACTTTGGAGATAACACATTTTGTAGTTCCCTGAGGCTCCCAAACTCCAAACCTGACAGAGCTAATAAGAAGCTGACAAGCCAGATGGTTCATTGCAGATGGTTTGTTGAAACATCTGTCTGTTATTGGCATTGGTGGCCAGCATTAGCCAGGGAGATCAGCGGAATAAAGAAAATGTGTACTTGCAACTACATACATTACAGTTTTAGTTTGTTGGTAAAACATAAATTCTGACGTTGTTCTTGATTTATGATTTAAAGCTGACAGAAAACTTTTTTGAGTACCATAATGGTGATAAGTGAATCAGCCCATTTTTAGAAGGGACTATAGGTTTATAATTTGTGTGTGTGTACTGTGAGTGTACTGTGTGTAAGTTTGGATTCTAATGTTCAACATTTCATGCTTTGCTTCCTAAATTGTTTCTTTTAATCCTCATTCCAATACTCAGTATTACAGTGCTCAGTATTCTAATACTGGTTCAAAGATATTTGCCTTGTCTCATTGTTGGAACTTGAAGCCAGCAACAACTAATTTATAGGAAATGCCAGGTTGTATTTTTGAAACCACAGTCTGCGCATTAGTGACTGCTTACTACCTCACACATAAATGCGTTCTTTCTTTTTAAACATGAAATAACTAATTACAGCTAATCATATTAGACACATTGATATTTGAACAAACAGCAGCAAGACAAGAACAGAATGAATCAACAAGTCACACATAAAATAATTAGGTTTTTGCTTGTTTTTATCAAAGACAGTCTGATTAATTTACATGGAGGGGTGTGACAAAACTTGCACTGGGACTAGCCTTTGGGGACATTGTTCCCAATTTTCCCTTTTAACTTTTGAATATACAACATTTTAAACTGTTCTTCCCCACAGAGCTGACTTCAGCGACTCATAAACACACTTGTCATTGTAAGATTTGGACTCCCTGTGTACACAGAGTATTGGTTGTCATATTGTCAACGCCTTATGGTTAGTTGTGCTTGTCCTTATTCTTTACAGTTTTGTTCATTGTCACCAATTGTGGATTACTGAGTTGTATTTCTGAACTTGTCAAACATTTGGTTTTACGTTAGTAAAAATAAAAGTCACTTTACTTGCCAGTCTCAGTACGATAAAGTGCCATTTAGATTCACTTCTAAACCATTACTTAAGAAGGTGTGGATACATTATTTAAAAATGTTATAGAGCCCAGGAAAAATAACATAGGGTAAAACTATAAGTTTGAACCAGAAATGCAACTGTAGTTTAAGCATCCTTATTCTTGCAACAGAGATTGTGGATTGGTTCGGTTTGTTGCTTACAACCTGTCCAGGGTGTACCCCACCTCTCTCACAGTGATGGCTGGACATGGGAACCAGTGACCCCCGTGACCCGGAAGAAATGGGTAAAGCTAATGGATGGATGGATTATTTATTCAGTCAGTAGAGTTGTTAACCAGTCGTGTGAGTATGAGTGAAGTGGATGTAAACTGAGGAGAAAAGCAGTCTTAAATTGCATTCATGTGCAAATAGATTTGATATGGAAAATCTTACAAGAATATCTGTCTCTCACAGTAATATGTTGTCACTACAAAGCTTCTGTGGACAGGCCAAGAAGACTCACACTCAATGGGGCTTCAAAAGGAAGGATGCTTAGTATTCAGATTTTGAAATTTTGAATTCCCATTGAGTTAAATAACTTGTGATCAATCAGTCATCACATGTTAATCAATGGTTCAGGTACCGGTAAACTCACCGGAGTCTTTGTGTATTTTAATTTGCACATGTGTCATACATGTAAGAAATCGGTCTAACAATATACGTGTGTCAACTGTGGGGAAAAAAAATGTTAGCACATATTAAAGTTTGTTGATTCAACTATTTACTGAGTAGAAAAAAATAAAATTAAATGCAAAAAGCATCCTGTCTAAGCTTCCTAATTTTTTTTCAGCCAATTTTATATTCCTGAGATCTAAAAATCAATAGATTTGTTGTTTTGTTTTTAAGTTTTAATATGTATCTCTAGATATATTATTTTATTAAATCATATAAAGTGACTGATGTAACTGTTGAGCAATAATAGTAATAATAATAATAATACTTTATTTATGTAGCCCTTCAAAACAACCACAGCTGCCATAAAGTGCTGTACATATAAAACCAAGAACATTTAAATAGTCAGCAATAATGTCCATCCATCCACTATTCATCCATCCATTCATCCATCCATCCATCATCTTCTGCCTGCTTCTTCCTTTATGTGTCATGGGGTTCACTGGTGTCCATATCCAACAGTCACTGTGAGTGAGATGGGGGACACCCTGGACAGGTCCATCCATAAACAACCATTCACTCTCTCACTCACACCTAGGGACAATTTAGAGTCACCAATCAGCCTAACATGCATGTTTTTGGTCTGTGGGAGGAAACCGGAGTACCTGGAGAAAACCCACGCATGCACGGAGAGAACATGCAAACTCCACCCAGAAAGGCTCTCGGCCAGGATTTGATCCAGTACCCTTCTCGCTGAGAGGCAGCAGCTCTACCAACTATGCCACCATGCCAGGAGCAATGTCAGTGTAAGGAATATAATGCATGCTGATGTATTTTCAGTAAAAGTAAACTAGTAAATCATGAAAATTATTGTGTTAAATTCATGTAGAAGTCATAAAAAAGGATAATATAAAGGAAAAATTAATGGTTCCAAGCTGGGCAGTGTGCAGAGGTCCAAAATCAAAATCTGCTCAAGGGCTTAAAAAAAAGGAGAGAGAGAAAAGGAACCACCATGATCAGAGGATGTTGATTTAATGATCAGTATCCACATAATCACTATGTATTGATTTTTTTATGTCAATAAATATTGACTTTAACATAGTTTGACAACAGGTTAAGTATTTATAAGCTGCCATGGCTCTTCATACCATCTTTGCACATCTTTATGTGTTTATCTTATGCCTCATTTGGCATCTGACCCAAAAAGAACATGACATGGAAAACTTCAAGAAAGGCTCTGCACAGCTAAAAATCATTTTTGCTGTGAGAAAACACAACAAGAAGATCGTTACTAATCAAGAAACTGTGCTTCTCTCAAAGAAGACTATTCATTTTCAGAAATTATTTTAAAAAAACATAGCGACATGACCACAGATGTGCACATGAATAATTCTGATGGGACATATTTTTAAAGATGAGATCTAGTTTGACCCACGCAAGAAAACAGGTTTCACCAGAGTCATACAAATCTTATTCAGACCAAGATAACAGAATAATAAACATTTTAAAGAATGATGGCAACTGCATAGTCAGTAAAGGGATAACAGTGGAGAAAACCAAAAAATAAGGGTGACCAATAAAAGTGGAAGCAGTAATGGAAGCTTCTGTTCAAGTCTCCTGACAAAGCTGAACTATTTAGTCTCCACTTGAAAAAGACAGGTCTTTTTTTTTTTTTAAGTCCAAAAACAGGGTGTGTGAGCACCATTGCTGTGATGGCCAGCAGGTTTATTTAAACTGACAGAGATGAATCTCTCAGCAGAGGGCTGGGTCTGCTCAGCTGTTCCCCTGATTGCAGCCCACAGTGGAGCTGACATGAAATTATTTCAGGAGATAATTAGTATTCAGTTTTTAACCACAATGCCAAGTGTCCTCAATCTATTGCTCTTAGGATCTTTTGTTTGTTTAGATCAGCTGACTGTATCTTGAACTGGATGTATTGAAAAATGTAATTGTTTGATGAAACAGTACAACTTTACAATAAGGCTCCCCTTATAGATGCTAATAAATAGTTAATAGATACTTAATTAATTCCTCTATAAACTAGTTATAAATCATTAATAACTACTTTGTATGCATTAATTAAGGGCGGCAGAGACAAAACTGAGCAGTTTCTTGCCAAATAGTGATCCAAATCTGTTCCTATGTATTTCATCTAGAGTTGTTATATTAAACATTTCAGACTAAGTTACTACCTTGTAAGCACAATAAGCATTTGTAAACCTATTTATTTAGCATATAATAATGTACGTTATCACTGTATTGTATCTACAACTAATATTATATCCTAAAAAAATAGGTTTACAAATGCTTATTGCTTAGTCTGAAATGTTTAATATAACAATTCTAGATGCAATATATATGTGAACAGGTTTGGCTCACTGTTTGGTAAGAAACTGCTCAGTTTTGTTTCTCTGTCACCCTTAATTAATGCATAATAAGCAGTTATTAATTATTTATAAAGTGTTTATAGAGGAATTAACAACCAATCTATAATCTGTTTATTAACCATCTATAAGTGGAGCCTTATTTATAAAGTGGTACCAATTAAAAAAAAACATCCAATGATTCAATCGATGTTTCATTGACATTTGTGCACTGCTTTACTTTACAACTTGAATGTTATAAACAAACAAACACACACACAAGTGCCCCCCCCCC
>NC_056501.1:31227181-31241910 GCF_014905685.2 Nematolebias whitei | reverse complement strand
CACACACACGCACATAAACCTTATCGCATTCACCTTTGCAAAATTAACAATCCCCCCCCCAAAAAAGGATACAAACTACCGGTACACACAGGCCTAAAGTCTCGTGATTCTTTCTTTTCCCTTTAAGCCTAGATTTGTGTCACAAATCTTTTTTTTTTTTTTTTTATTTACCCTGCATCAAAAATAAAAATGAATTTTGATGACCTATCGGCAAAATTAGCATTTGACTGTCACATTAGAAATATTTTTGCTTTTATAAGCTGTATTATGCAAAGTCATGCAAATTAGATACGCAGCTATCAGAGAAAACAACCCTTAATTTTGTCCTTCTGCTTTTCTTGTGTTCAGCGTGTAATGTGGTTATGTGTGCTGCCAGCAAATGAAAAGTCACTTTCACGGCATATTATTTTTTCATGCTGTTTACTGATCAAGTGGTGCATCTATTACCCCCACTTCACTGTAAAAGAAACTAACAAGCAGGGAGTTTGTTCAAAAATTAACTTTGGGTGTGTGTTAACTTATGAAACAGTGACGACACATCCCTAAAGCATAAAAGTGATTCTTTCGTCCGTTTGTAGATGGAATTGCATAAGTGACGAGGTCCCTTAAAGTAATCTCATTTTGACTCTAGTGATGAAAAAATATAAAATGCATTACATACATGGCAGTTTACAATTACTTAGGTGATGCCTTGGTGCTGCTTTTCTCTCTCTCTCTCTCTGTGGGTCATTTGAGGGATAAGACTAATTTACCATGAAAATCCAATTGCTTTAATCTAATTTCCTTTGATATAATTTACAACGAGCTCACAACGACAGAATGTTTACCAAGCTAAAAGTCTGGAAATGTCCCTGGGGTGAAATTTCTGTCTGGCTACAGGTGCATGGCTGTTACTGGACATACTTGGAGTAAGAAGAACTAACGACACAGAAAAGAACAGCAACTTTAAAACATTAAAGGGATTGTTCAGATCAGTAGTCAGTAGTCCCTCGCTACTTCACGGTTCATTTTTTGTGGACTCGCTCTATCACGGTTTTTCAAAATAAGACTGGGCATGACACACAATTGGCTGATTGATGGATGAGCCTCACGATCGGCATGGAATTTTTATTTAAAATAAATTATTTTAAATTATTTAGCACCTGCTGCACCTGTGTACAGCCCACATTGCAGGAGAAACCTCCTCCTGCAGCTCCTTCTTTGACGATCGCCATTCTGCAGCAGAAAAGTGGGTGTGGCCAAGAACACATGGTGCAGCTGTGGCCGAGAGCTGAGATCATGACATGCTGTGCTTTTTTTAGAGCGTTCAGATATTGCAAGTGTGTGAGAAATTTAATGTGTGTGTAACTGATATATTACATAGATTCATTATACACAGAGTAAAATATTCAAAGCCTTTATTTCTCGTAAATTTGATGAAAATGGCCTACAAGTAGTTAGAAACCAAAAGTCAGTGCCTCAGAAAGTTAGAATATCATGAAGCGGTTCAATATTGTAAACTCATGGAGTCACATCTTAATCAGTTAACTCTTAGACATGAGCTACAAATGTTTCATTCCTCAAGTCCAGCCACTTCTGAACCAGAGACAACGCCATAAGTGTCTTACATGCTGAGGAGACAAAGAACTGGACTGTTGCTCAGTGGTTCAATGTCCTCTTTTCACATGAACGCAAAGTTTTTATGTCATTTGTAAATCAAGGTCCCAGAGTCTGGAGGAAGAGTGGAGAGGTCCAAAATCCACGTTGCTTGAAGTCCAGAGTGAAGTTTCCACAGTCAGTGATGAGTCGGTGTCATCTTCTGGTGTTTGTCCACTGTGTTTTCTGAAGTCCACAGTCAACGCAACATCTACCAGGACATTTTAGAGACTTCATGCTTCCATCTGCTGATGAACTTTATGAAGATGCAGATTTCATCTTCCAGCAGGACTTGTCACCTGTCCACACTGACAATGATACCAAAAGCTGGTGACGTAACATTTAAATTTTCTGACATTAAATTTTTATTTTTCTTCATTTGTAAGCCATAATCATCAAAATTACAAGAAATAAAGGCTTGAAATATTTTACTCAATGTGCAATGAATCCATTTAATTTATCTGAGTTTCACTTTCTGAAATTATTCACAATTTTTCCCCTTTTTTCACAATATGATTCGAGATGCACCTGCATTTTGTAGACTTTTTTTACACAGAAGTCAGTTGCTATAGCTACAGTATCGTCAGCTGCTACTATTGAAGAGGAACCAGCGTGGCAAAACTCCGAAACTACTAAATTATATTCTGCTTTGGTTGTAATTTAGTCAAGTTGACTGACAGCAGGTTTTGTTTAGGTCTGTGAAGTCGCTGATTTTAATCCACTGCTCTCAGCTACTGCGACAAATGGAAATTGACTGCTACAAAGGTTTTTCTTTTAAATACTTTGATTTCAGATGGTATTGCTTGGACTCTTTCTTTAAATGTTAGCTTTGTATATTTTATGTGATATGAAGGTTAAACCAGGAAAAAGCCAGAGCACAAGAGTAGGACATTGTTGTCACAGAATAATCAGTAACACGTCTTTAATTGTTAATTATATTCAGCTGTAAACTACTGTACATTTCCAGCGATAAAACCTTCAAGATATTTCCATGTTTGATGGTTAATAAAAATATGATAATTGTGTCTTTTATGTTATTCTGTGATTACATCAATTATCATCTGATTTAAACTTGATATCAGTTTTCACAGTGAAGCACAGCAGGACACTTGCCTTTTGCGTCTATGAACATGAATATTGAATGGACCAGATCATGACTATGATCAAACTTGGTTCACAGCAGGGTTCATCGTGTTTCTTCTACTCACCATTATACCTTCACTGCATTATTTGGAGGCTGGATTTGTTTTTATTTATTTATTTATTTATTTATTTATTTATTTATTTATTTATTTATTTATTTATTTGTTTATTTATTTATTTATTTATTCGTTCATTTATTTATTCATTTATTTATTCATTTATTTATTTTATGTACCGGTAGGTCATGCAATAAACAGAGAACATGTCAACCCTATCAACATCAAGTTGTTGGTGCATCTATCAAACAGTTTTACAAATGACCAGAAATAATGAATAAATAAACAAAAACAAATAAATAAATGTATAAATTGTTTGTTTACTTGTTTGCATGGCTTTCATATTTTACTTTGGATATTCTAACTAATTATTAATTATTAACCTCATCATGCAGGGCAGCATGGTGGTGCAGTTGGTAGAGCTGCCGGTTCAAATCCCTCTCACCGTGCATGCGTGGGTTTTTTCCGGGTACTCCGATTTCCTCCCACAGACCAAAAACATGCATGTTAGACTTATTGGTAAATCTAAATTATCCCTAGGTGAGAGAGTGAATGTTTGTTTGTCTCATTTGTCTCCATGTGTCCCTGTGATGGACTGGAGACCTGTCCATGGTGTCCCCTGCCTCTCGCACAGTGATTGATGGACATGGGCACTATGTACCCAAAAAGCAGGTAAATATGATGGATGGAACCTCACCATGAAATGGCTGGTTGAGATGATAAAGAGCGAGTCCTCAGCAAACTTTCTTCAAGAGACAAACAAGCCATTAGAGTTTGACAACAATATTACCTGGATTTTTTTTTTTTTAATTAAGGGATTACTTTTACTTGAAGTTGAAATTGCTTTTATTGTTAAAAACACAGAGCAGTAATTCTAGTTAATACATCTGCAGGGTCTTGCTCTAATTGCAAAACATTGTCACAATAACCAAACTTCACAATTAAAACTTTAAAACATACTGTAGTCCTGTCCAGTGCTGTTTTATTATCAAACACCTTTAAAGAAGCATTCACTGCCACCATCAAAGTCAAGGTTGTATTCCCTCGACAAAAGGGTGGGCGCATTGTGCAAAAGATTTGTACTCAGATGTGTTGCTGTCATCTATTTACCAAGTCTGAGCTGGACTACAACTGACTTTTGCATCAGAGTGTAGTTTATTAATAATTCAGTGCACTACAGGCCAGACAGGATAAGCTTGCATGCTGGACATGGATCAGGGGTCACCATTAGCCCACCACTGCAATCAACAGTTCAGTGGGTGGCAGCAACAAAAGCATGCATCACTGTCCAGTCTGAATGAGTAGAGATTATTCTTATTTATCATCGTCTCAAATATCAGTAGTAGATTTTTTGTGGTGCATTGCCATTACTACAGCCTTTAGTTACATACATACATATGTATGTCATCTCCTGTTTGAGTCCCATTAATCTTCTGTTTGTTCATTTTACTAATACATATTTTTGCTATCAAATATCGTTTTATATGTCTTTAAGTAGGCAGCACGGTGGTGTGGTTGGTAGAACTGCTGCCTCACAGCAAGCAGGTTAACTCCGGTTCAAATCCTGGTCCAGGAGCCTTTCTGGGTGGAGTTTGCATGTTCTCTCCGTGCATGCGTGGGTTTGATTAGAGTGATCGCATTTTTTTCCTGTTTATTCTATCATGGTTTTATTTGCTTGATAATGTACTTTACAATTAAATAATGACTAAAATTCGGTAAATTAATTACAAACTGGCAGTGTTGAGCGCTAGCGCTCTTCTATGTTGGAGATGCCTTTCAGCTAATTCCACATTAGATTTTTACTCATATGTGTACTCTCAAATTTTTACACAGGCACATCTTATTTAAAATACTGCTAAAAAAATTTTTTTTGGTAAGAGACAGATATGTTGTTGCTTTAAGATTGAACCTGCCAGCTGTGTTACTTGTGGTTCACAGAGTTTCCAAAAGTAAAATGGGAGGCAGATCTTTCAGTTATCAGGCTCCTCTCTTGTGGAACCAACTTCCAGTTTCTGTCCGTGAGGCTGACACATTGTCCAGTTTTAAGATTTTCTTTTTGATAAATCCTATAGTTAGGGTCGGCTTGGGTTTCCTAAACTATCCTTTAATTATGCTGGCATAGGCTTACACTGCTGGAGGACAAACTGACTACATTTTTCACTATGCTTTTCTTAACTTACTCTGCTCAACATGTTTTGTACTTATAATTAGTTTTTTTTATCTTTGACGTGTTTTTTTGTCTTTCAGTTACACCTGCACCGACATCTGGACCTGCTATTCTGTGTTCATCTGTCTCTCCTTCCTCTTCCTCTCAACCCAGCCAGTCAAAGCAGATGGCCGCTTGTCCTGAGCCTGGTTCTGCTGGAGGCTTCTTCCTTTAAAAAGGGAGTTTTTCCTTCCCACTGTTGCCTTTGTGCTTGCTCAGGATGGGAGACTGTGACAAAGTGAAGATTCAACTTGTCTGCTGGCTTCCTTAGATAGAGAACTTTACTAATTGTTTTTGTATGTATGTGCATGTTTCTGTAAAGCGCCCTGAGCCAACTTTTGTTGTGATTTGGCGCTATATAAATAAACTGAACTGAAGTGAATCAAATTAAAAGCAGACAATGGGAGCAGATAATGAAAAGGTTAACCTGAAACCAACAGCTTCACATCACAAAAAAAATGATGCTCACTCCATGAAGGCAGAAAGACACAATGTTACTTTGAATTTTTCTTGATGATGCTGTGCTTTGTCCAGAGACAAATGCATGCAGCCACCATGTGACTTATATGTTAAATCTGTGCTGTCTTCCTTCCAGAGGAGTATGCCATGCAAGGGGTCTCCTCCCTGGAGCTCAGGGGCTGTCCATGTGACACATGATGCCAAGTGGTCACACGTCAAGCTGACTGCACATCGAATGCGTGAAAAACTGCAGCAATGGTGAGAAAATGGCTAAAGGTGTGTCATGCGTTCCCCTGCAGCCTTGACACCAGCACTCTGGGCTTGTCCTGCTGCTGAACCAAATGGTTTAAGACAAACGAGGTGAGGGCGGGGCAGGGCAGCAGTTGTAAATCCAGGAAGCTTTGATATCTTGTCTCTCCCATGATGCCATGATAGAGAGATTTAGAAAGGTCTGTGTTTGTGTGGAAAACTACAGCCCGTCATACATGTGAGTATCTCAGTTTATTGCACAGGTCTGTGAGTCCTTTCAGAATCAACCTAAGCTCCCTCTGAAGCCAATCAGTACAGATAACCTGAACTATCTGAGGGACAGGCTTTTTGCATGCACAGTCTCTCTTTCACACACACACACACTTTCCCAGTTTATCATTTTTCAATGTCATTTTTAATGAATTTCAGACCACATCAAGTTATGTCCGTCTCAAATCATAAACCTCAATAATGAGTTGAAACAGATCGTTTATGGTAGTAGGCGTTCAGCTGTTACCAGTTCTGTAATCATAATATATTGGACGGTACACGTCATATGAGTTATTGGGCTAAACCTTAACCACCACCTTACAAATGATGGATAGTTTTAGTCCCATTGTGAAAAACAACTGTAAAGATTTGCTTGCTTGAAGTACTTATTGCTCAAATATAATCATTGATTAACTGGTAAAGTGACATATGTTGTAAGTGAAAGCAAAAGGTGACACCGAGTGAAGCAAGATTACAATGAATAACAGCTTTATTATGTCCCTTGTCCTCTATCTCTTGTTTCCCTTTCTCTTTGTAATCTCATTTCACAGGGGATGGTGGCGACGAGGAAGGAAGTTTGCTCTGTGGTATCACACAAAAGACTTCTCTTCCACAAGAGGAAAAATGAAGAGAATAAATAAAGCGAAAATCGAATTCCTTCAGCCGTTGCAGAAGAGCCAGCCAATGAATCAGCAGAATAAATTCTCTCCAGTGATAAACAAACATGATATTTCAGCTGGGAGCCACAGTACCAAAGGGCCGGTGTCGTTCTCGTAAAGTTCAGTGCTCTCCGGACCGTAAAAAAGCACCGCCTTCTCAATCAGAGGAGCCTTTGGCATGGAGGCCTTTATAGCTAAAAGTGGGAGATGAAAAACCACATGCTTCACATGCACACATGCCCTCAGCAAGGACTTTAATGCACTGCAGATATATAGCCTCGTGTAGAAAGCCATTAAAGTTGAATTTTGAAGAACAAGTGTCTTCAAACACATCGTCAACAAAGTAAGCGCGTGGTCTTGATTTTTAAGACTGTGAGCTACAGCGAACTTGTGTGCTGCAATAATAAAATATGAAGCTGTATCCTGATTACACACATGCAAAAGCAAGAAAAAACGCAAACCTTCATTGTCATTTTTAATTATATTTTCCACAAGCATACAGTAATGATACAGACTTTATGCGTGGTGGTGATTAAACCCATACGTTGCTGAAAACGGTGAGCCGTGTGTGGGTTTTTGTGTTGTGCTTTAGTGATGATAAGACAACTGTGACAGCCAGAGTCAACATTTACGCTGTTGACTTTAAAGGTCAAAGTTATGTTGCATGTTCCTTTTTCACACCTTCAGGCAGAAGAACGAACTTCCGATGTGAGAGAGCCACTCAAGTGAAGTGAGACTTGAAAAGATGAGCTGTGGGCTGTAAACATTTGAGGAGTCTTCGGGGGGAAACGAACACCCTTTTTAATATGCATTTCTTATTCAAAGCACTTCGAAACAGATTAGCAAATGTCAAATTGCTTTGGTGTTTAACACATGCACTTCATTTGACAGTGCGTTATTTGTGTAGCACAAGATCAGATCACAAGTGTCAGATTTTGTGGTTTTCTTGCAGGTCCTGATTTTAATACCCTGCATTGTTTCTAAACATTTACTAAAACTGTTGAGTTGACGGGTAAATGCTTCCCCTACATTGACAAAAATAGTATTTTTGAAGAACATGACAAACTTTAAGGTTGTGACTTTCTTGTCAAGGGATCAGCATATAATTGGTCTCAGTGCTTGATCTGTTAGAGCTTCATAACACATGCGGGGGCGTCATCTACCTTTGAAGACTGATATGTTGCTGTGGAGAACATTACATACGTGTTACTTTTTCCGTGTATTTATAAACTTGACAATTTCTTAAGCCTGTAGTAGAACTCACGATTAACCCGGTTCTCAAGTATAGTTGCCAGCAGTGTTTAAAATAATGAACAGCGTAGCTGTATTTTACTCAGCCATATTAAAACTTAGTTGGTCGTGTTTTTATTTGTACACAATCCACGTCCAAAGATCAGATGAAGCTACATTACGGGTTGGTGAAAACAGTTCAATCAAAAGAGTGTAATCTAGCACACTGAACATTGTTGGAACAGTTGGGTAATAGGGCTGCGCGATATCTCAATATTTTAAAAATATCGAGATAATTTTATTTGTGTTAAGATGAGAGTATATCGATATAAACAATACAGTGTTATACTTGAAAATCTGCCTGCTGTCTTTTTTCTCCCGCGGCCACTTCCTCCTCCAGGATGTGAGCGGGAGACATTTAGCACAACAATTAAGCACGTAAGATATATGAAGAGCAGCTTAGCTGCTGAGCAAAAAGATTTTAAAAAAGGCTGCTCTTTCGGAAATGGTTTGGATTTAAATTATCAGATGATGGGCAGAAAAATGTTTTCTGTAGACAATGCCAAAAACAGGTCTCGACAAAAGGTCAGCACTACAAATCTTTTTCACCCTTTAAAATAGCGCTATAAGTGGAGTATGAAGCATGTGTGAAACTCCAGCTGCAGGTCCAACTGTTGACTTCACCCTCCTTCCCTGAAACAAACCACGGATCAAAACTAATTTAGTTGTGCGGTACCAAATGAGAGGAAGAGTGAGAGTGTGACATTAATAAAGCAGCAGCTTATCATATCGCTAAAGACACGGTCCTTAGCGGATAACAAGACAGCTAACGCTTTAGTTTTGTTCTACAGTTGAGACTGGGACCATGTCTTTAACGATATGATAAGATGCTGCTTTATTAATGTTGCACTCTCACTGTTCCTCGCAAAAGGCACAGAACAGCTAAATGAGTTTTGACCCGTGGTTTGTTTCAGGGAAGGAGGCTGAAGTCTGTCGGACCTGCAGCTGTAGTTCACACATGTTTACTAAGGCCGTGAAGGTGGTGCAGCTAAAGAGGATTATTATTTAATATATGTAAATAAAGGTCTAAAAAATAAACTTTTATATATATATATATATATATATATATATATATATATATATTTTTTTTTTTACATTTAGACAGTTGTTTACTATATGTGCCTGTGTGACAATTGGGACAAAGCTTTGACTCAGGAATATATTTTTGTTATTACTTTATGGAAAGAAAAAGTATTGAGATAAATATTGTATATCGCCGTTTATCTTAAAATAGCAAGATATTAATTTTGGCCCGTATAGCCCAGCCCTGGCCCCCCACAGGGGGCGGCTGTGACTGAGTGGTTAGAGCAGTCATCCTCCAATGCGAGAGTTGGGGGTTCAAATCCACCAGCAGTCACATGCTGAAGTGTCCCTGGGCAAGACACTGAACGCCTCATAGCCTCTGATGTGTGTCCCTTCAGTGTATGAATGTGGTCTCAAAGCACTGATAAGTCTCTTTAGAATGATTTGTTCAATTAGCTTTGTATAGATCTAGTAGAGTGCTGTATGAATGCGTAAATGAGGACACAGATTGGAGTGTAAAGCGCTTTGAGTGTCTTGAAATAAGATAGAAAGGTGCTATACAAGTACAGTCCATTGACCATTCCATTTACCGATTGGTTAGCAATGTTTCCTCAAAGCAAGAAGTTCTTAGCTCAAAGATTGGCTGAGGCATTTCTTCTGTGGAGTTTGATGTTTAATTTGTTGTTGTTGTTTTGTGTACACATGTTGATTTTCTGGGTGCTCTTTTTTTTCCCCAGTTTTTAGATTATTTTTCCAAGATAACTCCAACGTAAACAGAAGTTGTGTTAAATGAACCAGTAATGTTTTCGCCAAAGCCTTTGGAATGTCAGCCACAGTCCCTAACAACTGGACTTTCACAGCACTGAACAACAAACAAGCTGAGTAGCTTAGCAGCAAGACATCAGTTTGAGCCCTGCTTCTTTTAAAGACTTTAACTTCCAGTGACTCCAAAGCTGTCTGAAGGCTGTCTGCCCCTAAAACCAGATTAAGTCAGTAGCTAGCAGGCTGTAGGTTTAGCTGGGCACTTGGAAGTTCTAGATTAGACAGCTAAAGGCTGTCTGGCTCTGGTAAGGCAGATATCAAGGAGAATGTTGTCTTATAAATCGGGGTGACTGTGGCTGAGAGGGTATAGAAGTCGTCATCCAATGCAAGAGTTGGGGGTTCGATTCCACCGGCAGTCACATGCTCAAGTGTCTCTGGGCAAGACACTAAACCCCTGAATGCCTCCGATGTGTGTCTCATCGGTGCATGAATGTGATAAAACTGATTAATCTCTACAGATTCAGATTAGATTTGTAGAGATCTAGTAGAGTGCTGTATGAGTGGGTAAATGAGGACACAGATTGTAGTGTAAAGAGCTTTGAGTATCTTGATAAGATAGAAAAGTGCTATATAAGTACAGTCCATTTACCATTTAAAGCTACAACATAGTCACCAGTTAACATGTCATTGTGAAGAAAACATTTGGGGTCTTTCAAGAAACATGTCGGCAATTAGCAACAACAAGCAAATTTAGGAACAATAAATGACATTTTCTAATTTGTGTGGTGACAGAATGGCTCCTATACTATAAGTAGTGGGACATACTTTGTTCAACTCATATTTCAAATATTTTTTTTTTTTTTTAATTTTCAGAATTTGGGCTAAAGTTACCAAACATCCTATTAAAAATAAATAAAAAAATAAAAAACACTGTATTGTTTCTGTTTGCAGATGACCTGTTTTAGACCTTAATTGTTGGTATTTCTATATTCTCTATTTTTTTTTTTTTACATTATCTGTTATTTATTATATATTGTGTGATTCCTTGTGTACTGGAATATAAAATAATAAAGTATTGTGTATTCCTATGTACTGAAACTCTGGCACAGCAATTTCCTGTGGGATCAATAAAGTTCTATCATCTTAAATACAGAACTGTGTCATTCTTAAAATTAAAACTGTATATCCCATTTTTAACAAATTCAGGATGAGGGTTGTTTCATATTTGTGAGTTTTCTTGAGTGCAGCGCAACTCGTCTACATTTTTTTGAAAGGGTGCTTGTAATTGGGTACGTCGTTCTGGTTAAAAGCAAATCAGAGGCAGAGGAGGGCATATTATTTAGTTACATTAAATAATTTGTTCATAGAAATGTATTTATGTTTAATTGTAGATGAATGAATATTTATTTATTATACAAATTAAAAATGTCTTTCTTCTTTTCCTACTTTCAGCTGCTCCCTTCCTCAGGGGTCACCACAGAGAACTAACTCGCACGAAGATTTGGCAATAGTTTTTTTTATGCTGGATGCCCTTCCTGACTCAACCACAGATCACCGAGCTACCACAGCTCTCTGTGTGGAGCAGAGAGCTGCTATCTAGGGAGTCCGGGAGATCAGATGGTGTGGGTTAAGGGCCTTGCTCGGGGGCCCAAAGTGGTGCAAATGAGGGTGGAGACAGGTGTGGTTGCTTCACATTTCCCACCCACATTTTGATGTTGTCGGTCCGGAGAGTTGAACCAGCGATGTTTCGATCACTGACCCACCTTCTCTAACCTCTGCACCCCCCCCCCCCTTAATATATAAATTAAAATATAGTCTCTAAAGGAAAATAAATTAACAATAATTTACCACCGATGATGCTTCATTTGAATCTGGTGGTTCTGGCCTCAAGTACCAAGATCCAGTTGTGGTAGTTGTCACATTTTTTTCCTTGATGAAATATGGCAGCACTAATCACATGGTACACGGTTTGATGAAACTGTGGTTTTGTTTATTAGGTCTCAAAATGTAGGGTTTAGAAGTAAATACAGATTTTTCCATTGTGTGAAGCCTAAAATAACACACACACAGAAAAAAAGCGTGAGTTTTGATAAATTACTCTCAAATACACATTTATACCTGTTGAATAACCTCACACATATGGCACAACATGTTGCAGATATCTGTATTTAGGCCGTTGTAGTTAAAGCTTCCTTTAAGGGGATTCAGCCTTTTTCTTCTTGAATCCTCTGCACAATGCCAGAAGAGATAGAGTCCTTGGCAAATGTTCTTTCAACTGGATTTGAGATTTCAGCAAAGCCTTCATCAGCTTCTTAAAGAAGAGCCTTGCAGAGCTCTGCTGGCATCTAATCTGGATTCAGTGCCATTCAGACAGAACATCTTCTCCTTCAAGCCTTCTGAGATTTTTTCACAATGTCAGTTTTTGATTCTCTAAAAGTATCTAGTCAGCAGCATACTGTATGTTTTATTGTGCAACCATCTATTGTTGCATTTTAGTCAACAATCACCTATTCTTGATACTTTAGATTGCAGAGTATCATTCCTCTGATGTGATTTCTTTTTGTCAAAGTAACCCAGACTGAGATAAATAGATAGACTTGAGTCATGTAGTCAGTAACAACAAAAGGAGACAAGACATTTTTGGGGGGAAATGACGAGGATATGAGGGTTACATCCTACACCACTGAGTGCTGAGGGCTTCGACAGCCACGTCTATAATAAATCTGAAGGAGTGGCTTGTCAC
Organism: Nematolebias whitei; assembly: GCF_014905685.2. Classification (NCBI taxonomy): domain Eukaryota; kingdom Metazoa; phylum Chordata; class Actinopteri; order Cyprinodontiformes; family Rivulidae; genus Nematolebias; species Nematolebias whitei. The sequence goes on along the minus strand of NC_056501.1, from coordinate 31,229,415 downwards.
AAAAAATAAATCAAGGACTTTCTTGCAAACCTGAAATGCCACACGGGGGTTAAATCCAAAAAAAAAAAAAAAAGAAAGCTCCATCCCACCAATGCATGTCACTCAAAATCGATAACAGCCGCCAACACTGTGAATGACTGAGCTATCATCCTTCACTATTTATAGCGTGTGATGCTCCATGAACCGTGAAATTAATAAATAGTATGCTCAGTAATTGCTTGGAAACCAAGCGAGGTGGCAAACTGAGGTATAAAATCAGGAGCATCAGATGGGGTTTCTAATAAGTTGTCACATTATTGTCAATGACCTTCAAGCAATTAAAGCAGTGGAAGAGTAAAAGAGTGAGACAGAGACGGAGGGGCGGCGCTGGTGGTAGAACAAGGAGGAGGGGCTAGGAGACATTGAATTGATAGGAAAACATGAGGACTCTATTACAGCGGGAGGATTTTCATTACGAAGCACTGACTGAAAAATGGAGAGTGATCAACAGAAAGAAGTGCTATGTCAATGGCTTGCTTTAAGTAATCTTTTGCTCAATCTAATGGTAGTGACACACAGGGCCTTATAAAATTAACATCTCCATTTAACCAAATGTCATGGGGGTTAAGAGAGAAAATTACTTCCTGACGAGCATCTTGGATGGTTCAACAGCACTTTGAATAGCAGAAAAAAAAGAAACTATGTGCTTATATAAAAGGAAAAACTTTACAAATTGTAGATTTACCAACTCTAAACTTAACACTTGAACAACTGGCGTTCCAAGGCAAGAAGTGAGCCGATAAAACATAAAATGCCTCCTCTGTGCACTCATCCCACCAACAGTGGAGTCGTTCTTCTCCCTGAGCGCAACCAAATGTGATTTAGAGCTGCTTACTCCCACACATTTCTTTTTTTGTTTTCTCTGTGTGCTTCATCTTAGAAGATTTTAATGACTGATTGTTTGTGCAGGGTCATCCTCACATCATCACTTTCAACCGCAGCGGCAAACTGTTTGCTATGGATCAAGGATTCCAACTCATCACACTTACCAGGCTGCTTATTTGTGCATCTTGCTCAGTCTCCTGCTAAACTTTTAACACGCAATCAGCTCTCTCAGGATGAAATCCTGCTGAACAGCCACGCTAATGAAGGCCATCCTGATGCAGCCATGAACAGTTTGTTAAAAATGTAGATACTAAATCACAGAATGGAAAGATTACATTAAAATGTTGTCAGTGTGTGTGTAATGAGGAAAAGTTGGTGGATATGTGATGGTGCCAAATTATTGTTTCCTGGTCAAATATTGTTTAAAAAAAAAACAACCAAAAAAAAAAACAGATCTTATGAGTTTTGTTGCTCTAATTCATTAGTCCGTAGACAGTTTGCCCGTAATCTCTCTAATTTTCTGTTGTGCAAGCGTCACATTCAAGCAACAAACTATTTCCATTTCCATGTCATCGGGAATTTTAAGTTATGCATGCAGAATTTTACTGATGTTCATACAAAGATGTGTGTTCTTTTTGTAGCAAAGAGGGCAAAGGAATGGGATATACAGGTATATGTTTTGTTCCAGTTGCAGTCAGTCATAAATGAACAACAGCTGATTAAATTTGCAATCAAACAGCATGAATGTCAAGTGTAATGCATTAAATGATAAAATTTGTACTATAAGTTACAGTTTTTACATTGGTTTTGTTAATGTTTCTTGCCTAGTTCACCAATTGGTTGCGTTTAATATTCAAGTATTTTTACTGAAAAGAAAATTCACAAAGTGTAATTTTCAAAATCATCACATTGATTCTCAGTAATAAAACTCCTAAAGCTCGATGCTGATATCTTCTTTTTCAGATCAATCACAATTATTTTTATTGCCTTTATATAACTGTGTTACATTCAACAGGGTGTAATTTAATTGTTATATCCCAGGTAGACTTTTGCATATTACAAAATAAATTAAAATTACAATATTTAAATTGCCAGACATAAATATTTCTGCCTTATTTTGTGGTAATATGCTAATGTTATCAATGTTTATGCAGACTGATGATGATGATTTATAAGGTCAAATTGTTTGTGTGTGTGTGTGTGGGGGGGGGAGGGTAAAGTTAGTGGAAAACCTACAAGACGGTGCAGTCCCAGGGCCCAGCAGCAGGTTAAGGAGGCCCTGTGTGAAAGAAGGTAGGTTGGTCATGATCTTCATTCTCATGTCAGCTGTGCTTGTACTCAGTTCCTCAGCATTTATATACACATATATA
>NC_056501.1:31182728-31222181 GCF_014905685.2 Nematolebias whitei | reverse complement strand
GATTTGACCATTAAAGTGCATTTTTTAAGGAAAAGTTCAACTGAGACGCATCTTTACTATAATGTCGAGCAAAAAAATAATTGTTTTTAGGTGGTTATCTTGGTAGATTCTTGTTAAAGTCCTCCCATGCATGCTCCCATGGCCACCATTTGGCAGCCAATCAATTTTTGGCACAACACCGGCTCACATTTCCAGGTTGTCAGAGGTGACTCATAATAGATGCGCCTTATATGGCAAAGCAACATATTTATGTTTTTTTGTCCACTTCATTAGACATATTTGGACTGATGCGACTTATACGACAGGGCGACATGTACAGCGGCAAGTACGATAACTGTTAAGTCAATCCATTTAAATGTGGCTTCTATCTAATCAACCTTATCTAACACATACATATTTGTAACCCTGTCAATTTTAAATAAACTGATCTAAAAATTGGTGTGTTATTATGTGAAAGTCATTTTTAACACACCGTGGAACTAACACAATTTGCAAGATTGCACAATATTGCACATGACATTTACAAATGTATTCAACAAAATGTATAAAGTTTGACCAAAACAGCTTGAACTCCATTCCTTCTCAAACCAAGATGATCTTAGTTTAAAACTTTGGTATGAAAGGTGGAAGGTGATCTACAGTCCTTCAGGGAACAATAGGCTTTTATTTTAATTTGATGGTTGTCCTTTTAGATGACAGCTTAAATGTGTATTCTGAAATAATGCATTAGCACAATAATGTAAATATTTATAAATGTACAGTTACCTCCCTGAAACTGACTTGGCTGAAAACTACACCCTTATTTTGTCATTCATTAAACAATACAAAGGACTTTGTATTGTCTAACAACTCCAGCTGACTTTTTGGCACCTACCTGCACGTGGGAAGTTTGAAAAGCAGTTTTTCGTTTCTCCGAGCACCTTTATATGACATCCTGCGCAAATGCAATAAACTCCACAAGGACACTGAATTTAAAAACACATCTCCCCATGCAGGCAGTGTGATACAACACATTTGCTGTTACTTAAACAGAGGAAGATGTCTGCTGAATTTAAAGGGTCAGTGTCTCCCATCAGGTCTCTGCATGACGCAATCTTTGTAACATCATAGTACTATCCTCAGTGCTGCATTGGATGATCAAAGCCCATTTCTGAAGTGCGCTGCCTTCTTCCAATGTATTCTGAGCAGCTGCACGAGCGTCTTCTTTATTAATCACTACAGTCTGTCAGTACTGTACAAAGGGGAAAGGACTTTATTTATATCAGAACCCTGGTGAGCTTCGGTTATGCAACAATAGGAAGAGATGCAACACTCCCAAGACACACTAAGAAAAACAAAAGGTTTTCACGCCGGAAGCCTGGAAAGAATTGCAGTGGGTTGTAAGAATTCTAAATCACCCCAGCTCAGTGTTCTTCCAAAGTTTTGTTCTTACAGAGAAATATTGATCATTTTTTTGCTCATGCACCTGATTCACTCAAACAAAGTGAAGCTGTGCTGCAATGTTATTCCCATTATGTGCTTTGTTTCATGCTCCAAACACTGTCAGCCTGGACTGTAGCTGGAGGAGATACATGAGTCAACACTGCCTCCTGTGGACTCAGACTGCACATCTAGGCATGTTCTTTAGGCACCTGCAGTACAGTTCAGAACAGATGCTGCAGTCAAAAAAAAAAAAAAAAAGTTCATTATCTGCAACTCTTGAACCTGCGTAGATCCACATATTGAGCTGCTCTCACGCAGGCAGACTTTTATCCCGTTAATGTGGTTAATCAATTAGAAGTCCTCGTCCCCCCGAGGGCGCTCACATTAACTTGAGTATAGGTTTTCACTTAGAGAGGATCAGTGATCTCTGCAGTGGCGTCCCCCCTCCAGACTTCTTTCATTATCTGAAATGAGAGCTGATTGAAGGTGGGTACCAAGGTGGAGCAGGTTAGGGGAGAGATTGAGTTTGAGTGGGTCACATTCATGTCCCAAGTCACACCTCAGCAGCAATTCATCAAATATTATCCATCACTGTCATCCATCAACCCTTTGGTCAATAAAGACAAATGACATGAGCTATGTTTGGAAAATATGAAAGTGAAAAATAAATGTCAATAATTTAAACATCTTGATTATCATACATTCAAGAAATCTATTTAAAATGTCTTCCAACTCCTCAGATTTCTATTGAAAGCCCCGTTCCCTTTTAGCCAGACTTACTGGTAGTTTCATTTGATCATTTATTATCACAGCAACGGAGGAAACAGATGTGCAACAAATAAGACACAGAAACAACATCAAAAAGACTAAGGCCTTGTCTCCAATACTCTGAAAATGTTTTTGAATAACTCATCCACACATTTCTTGGTGAGAAAAATTAATAAAAAAAAAAACAGTTTTCAAAGTGGACATCTGAGAAAAACTATTTACGGTGAACAGATATTCAGGGATTATAACATAGCAGACTGTATTACACAGACTTACTTTTGCTTTGTGTCAAATAAACTAAAACTAAAACCATTTTTTCATCAGTGTCTCTTAGTTCTCACACTGTACGTTAGGACTGACACTCAGCTACTACCACACCAAGCATTAGTTTAAAGTTTGTAAAATGTTTGTTAATGTTGACTGGATGTGTTGCCTATCTAAAATTAGAGTGACTCCAAAAGTTAGTCAGTTTTACATGAAGGCTACATCCGATATTTCTTTCTTGAAAGTTCTAGTAAAATATGTCCATTGTTTCATGAGATATTTTGCTAAAAGTCAAACAAGGTTGACTCTAAGAGATGTGTTAGGCTTTAAGAGTTAATACCTAAGTTTTAAGCAAATATATTTTGCAATATTTAGCACTTTGAGTATATTGTGAATTATTCCCATCTACTATCACATCATATTAGTGATAAACATCTGTACAACTGACTAGATTACAGTTATTTTGGTTCGTGATGATTTGCTGCTGCAGCCGTCTTGAATTGATGAGGCTCCAAAGGTTAATCCATTGTAGAGATGCAGTCAAAGGTTACTTCACAAGTTTCTTTAAAATTCATCCAATGGTTCAAAACATATTTTGCTCATACAAAAGACAAACAAACACACAAAGACACAAGTAAAACCATTCTGTCCTTTCACATTTGGTAGTAGTTAAAAAAAAAAAACTTATTTGGGGCATTTTTTGTTGTTGTTGTTTTGGTTTACCAAAACTAAGAATGTTCTTTATTTGCTTTTTCTTTTCTTTTTTTTTAGCATGGATGTTCTTGCTGCTTGGTGGTGCAACATATATGAATAGACATGTAAACATTTAAAACTATTACCTTGGAAATAAATACTTACTTGTTAAATTACTATGAGTAGTGTAGACCGCTTCAATAACTCTTAATCCATCCATCCATTATCTTTATCTGCTTCTTCATTTTCGGGTCACGATGGTCAATGGTGCTCATGTCCAGCAATCACTGTGCGAGATGCGGGGAACACCCTGGACAGGTCTCAGTCCATCACAGGGACACACAGAGACAAACGTGACAAACAAACATTCAAGCTCTCACACACCTAGGGAAGATGTAGAGTTACCATTCAGACTAACATGCATGTTTCTGATCTGTGGGAGGAAACTGGAGTACCCCGAGAAAACCAATGAATGCACGGAGAGAACATGCAAACTCCACTCAGAAAGGGCCACAGATGGGATTTAAACTGGGGTGACCTGCTCACTGAGAGGTGGCAGCTCTACCAACTGTGCCACCGTGTTGCCCATACCTCATTTCTTAATTATGAAAAAAATGAATAGACTGTACTTCCATAGCTCTTATCAAGATACTCAAAGCACTTTACATTACAATCTGTGCCCTCATTTACCCATTTATACAGCACTCTACTAGATCAGAGCCAACCTGTAATAAAGAGAACAGTGAGAAAATGGTCAATGGAAGCTGAAGAAGCCCTGCAGGGTTGTTTTGAGGCTACAGACTGGAATGCACTGTGCCAGCCACATGGAGAGGACATCAATGCCATGACTGAGTGTGTGACTGACTATATAAACTTCTGTGTAAACAACACCATCCCCATCAGAACAGTGAGCTGCTTCCCCAATAACAAAACTTGGATCACCACTGACCTGAAGGAACTGCTAAACCAGAAAAAAAAAGAGCCTTCAGTGAGGGAGACAGGGAATTATTGAGGAGCACACAGAAGAAACTAAAAGTCAAGATAAGAAACAGCAAGAAAGTGTACAAGAAGAAGCGGGAGAGCAGATTCCAACAGAACAATATCAGAGAGGTGTGGTCAGGGATGAAACAGATCACAGGCTTCAAGCAGAAGGAGGATCAGAAGGATGGAAGCCTGGACAGAACCAACAAACATCTGACTAAACAAACAAGCACATATCAGGACCCACTGCAGTTTGCTTATCAGCGTGGACTTGGAGTTGAAGATGCCATCATAAACCTGCATCAGCAAACTCACTGTCATCTAGAAAAGGCAGACAGCACTGTGAGAGTCATGTTCTTTGATTTCTCCAGTGCATTTAACACAATCCAGCCTGATTTGCTTTGTCAGAAACTCCAGAAGCCTCAAGTGGAGGCCTCAACAATCACCTGGATCAAAGACGACCCGACAAACAGACAACAGTTTGTGAGACTCAAGGTTTGTGTGTCTAACCAGGTGGTCAGTAGCTCAGGAGCACCACAGGGTACTGTACTTTCACCATTCCTTTTCACTCTGTACACCTCAGATGTTCAGTACAAAACAGGTTCCAGTCATCTGCAGAAATATTCAGATGACTCTGCAGTGGTCGGGTGTATCAGAGATGGACAAGAAGCTGAGTACAGGGAACTGTTGGACCGCTTTGTGGCATGGTGTGGAAAAAAATCATCTCATCTTGACTGTGAACAAAACAAAGGAGATAATTTAAGATTTCAGGAGAAACAGGAACAGGTCCAACCCTATTTCCGTCATGGGAGAAAAAGTGGAGGTGGTGGAGAAGTATAAATACCCTGGGGTTCACCTGGACAACAGACTGGACTGGAGATGCAACATGAAGCCGTCTACAAGAAGGGACAGAGCAGACTGTACTTTTTGAGGAAGCTGAAGTCCTTCAACGTTTGCAGCAAGATGCTGCATATCTTCTATAAGTCTGTTGTAGAGAGCGCCATCTCTTCTGCCATCATCTGCTGGGGTAGCAGCACCAGAGCAAGTGACTTAAAAAAGATCAACAAGCTCATAAAGAAGTCTGGCTCAGTTCTGGGGACTCCTCTAGAACCTTTGGAGATGATTGTTCAAAGAAGGATTCTTCATAAAATGAAAAACATTATAGACAACCCTCATCATCCTATTCATCAGATTGTCATACAACACCAGAGTGTCTTCAGTCAGAGGCTTCTTCAGATCTGCTGTAGGACAGACCGCTACAAGAGATCCTTCCTGCCCACAGCCATCAGCATCTAGAACAACTCTTTAATGAAACCTGGATGATGAGTTACTACAACATATAATTTCCCTCTGGGATTAATAAAGTATTTTTGAATTGAATTGAATTTGAATCTAAGATAATTGAACAAATCATTCTAATGAGACTAAACAGTGCTTTTAGATCACATTCATACACCTATGGGACACATATCGGAGGCAATGAGGGGTTCAGTGTCTTGCCCAGAGACACTTTAACATGTGACTGCTGGTGGATTCAAACCCCCAACTCTTGCATTGGAGAATGACTGCTCTGACCACTCAACCATAGCTGCCCATTATGATGGTAATCAAATCAAAAAAAAAAAAAAAAAAGAGAGAGAGAGAGAGAGTTGGGCTGATACTGGTCACATAGTTCAGTGGTTTCCAACACTTGTCATCAAGGAACACCATCCTGCATGTTTTACTTGTTTATCTGTTCCAACACACCTGATTTGAGTGAATGGATGATTAACAGGCTTCTACAGAGCTTGAGTTAGTAATCCAGTTACTGAAGCAGGTGTGTTGGAGCAGAGAAACAAGTAAAACATGCAGGGTAGTGTTCCTTAAGAACCAGGGTTGGGAACCACTGACAGAGGTGATGATAATAATAATAATAAAAACTAGAAAAAAATAGTTTTAGTATTTGCTCCAAAAACAGAAATGCAGGCATCACAGGTTTGTAGCCAATCAGTTTATGCATTTTATTTTCGCTGACACAACTTCTCATTTCATTACAGTTAGTGTATCTTTACTGTAAGGAAGTTTCGTTTGCAAAAGCCGCACGTTTCTCTTTGTCAAATGAAGGTAAATAAAAGCCTTCATCCGTAGAGTTTTGTTAAGCTTGTTTTATCATATAAAACACAGTGTAAAGTGGTTTTGTGACCATGATACTCAGATGTAGGCTACTGCCTAAGCCTTTATTATGTTCCTGAAATTTTCAGAATTAATTTGTAAACATGCCCTTTTATCTGTTACTGTATATTTATGCACATTCTTAAAGCTTTATTATATTACAGGGAATATATGTATTACTATTGTATACATCGTACAACTGTATTGTATGTGTACTTTGAAAAGTACTTTTTCTAGACAGTGATTCATGCAGCTGAATACTCATACAATGTTGTCCTTGGTAAAACTTTATAAAGTGTAAAGCTTCATTATTTGAGATGTTCTCCTTGGAGCGAAATGTTGACAAGTCTGTTGGAGGAGAAAAAGTCATTCTGAGAGAACTACACAGATTTATGATGGTCCATTTTTTACATGACTCCACTTTAATCTGAAGATGATCTAAATGGTTTGCAATGTGTTTCTAATTTACCCATACAGTTATTTGGATTATACTGCATCATTTGCACTTTTTTTGCAGGAATTTTACTCTTACTAATAAAGTAATCCCATGCTACTTTGCGGATTGTTTTTCGCGGACTCGCTCTATTGTGGCTTTGTTTAAGTACTGTACAGTACTGTACATGTACATAGTATCCCCCCCCCCCCCTTCAAAAAAAGCTGCCATTTTGTAGTTTTCTTTCAATAAGTCTTCACTGTTTTACCAGTCTAAAGAACTATGTTACCCAGAAGCCCTCAGTTCACTTCCCAGAAGTCAAGCTGCTGCTTGGCTTGCTGCAAATGGATGGAAAGTTTTGCAGCAAAGTCAGAAGTTCTGTAAGGATCAGCTCACAGGACTGGCAGGGAAGTCACAAACTATTCTGAAGCTGAACTCATCCTTCAAGTTGTATCTTCACTGCTGAGTAGCTGGGCTGCAGTTATCTGGACTCAGTGGGACCTGGATCCTGGGAGCTGCAGGGAACAGACGGCTGCGGGGTTCAGGTTCTGGTTGCACGGTGCTGGTCCGGACCGAGCCAGAGGTGGTAGATTAAATCCTGGGCAGCCCTGGAACAGAAGCATGCACACATCAACCTGGATGGGATGGTGGGCTTCAGTCATGCTGCATCGGGACTTTTTTCATCTATCAGGTCGGACCGGAACCAAGCCACTCCTGTTCTGCAGAGCCTGGTAAGGAAAATGTAGTAGCTATATACACTTATATGTAGCTTGTTGTTAAAATTAATAGGTTAAAGAGTTTAGAGGACTGATTTGTGGGCTTCACTCGCTGCAGGATAGGTCTGCAGAAACGAATCGAGTCGGACCGTAACAAGAGCCGCTGCTGTTCTGCAGAGCTAGTAAGTAAAATTTAGTAATGTATGTTGTTAAAATGATGTAGGTTTAAGAGTTAGAACATTCCAAGAGTGTGGGGAGGGTTTCTAAAGCCTCAATATAAAGTTTACTGTACTTGAACTTGAACTTGGACTACTGCATCCCTACTTCTTGGTTTTTCACTTATCGCGGGGCTTCAGGGTATGGATCCCCCGCGATAAACAAGGAACTACTGTACACTGGTGTGCAGTTTGAAATGTGTCATGTATGCAAATGACCTTTTGGGCATTCAGAAAGAGGTGGACAAAACCGTCACTCTTCAGACAGAAAGAAGAGCTCTATCACTGCTTTTTAGGGAACATGGGAGGTATAATAATCTCGCCCCGAATGATCGTGGGCATGGAGTTTAAGAAGTGGAGAAAACAGGCGAGCAGCATGAAGGTTGATTGTGATGAATCAGCTGAGTGGGCGTGGTGACAGAAAAGTGACATAAGCAGACTTGAAGTTCAGATGACAGGAGCTGAGGGGTAAACAAAACATGAAGGAGAGGAGCAGAAAACTTGGCATGTCATGAAGGGGCAGAGAAGTGAGCAGATGTGGGGCCAGCGGGGGCCACTGATCATGACACAGAGACTCGTTTACAAGTGAGACCTGTTTTATAAATGTATTTATTTATTCTGATGCATGCTCAATAATCCAGGTAGAAAAATCTAAAAAAGTTAAATCTGGTCCTCTGGACATTCAAAAAAAACCCAAAACAAAGCAAAACAACAAAAAATGTAGAAACGTTTCGTCTCTCGTCCGAGAGACTTCTTCAGTCTGAGGTGCTGTTTTCAGCTCAGTCTCTTAAATAGCACCTTCTCAGGGTGGATCAACCAGTTTTGCTGCTGACAACCAAAACCAACTGATCACATGCTCAAGAAGGACCATCAGTCTAACAATGGATCATTAGCACACTGATGGCTGTTTACTATTCACAGAGGGCTGAGTGATACTAGCAATCACAGCATTGTAAGAGGGGGACAATTGAACACGTAGGCCTCCACCCCTGTTTAATGATGGACGGTTTCTTTTCACAAAGATGGCCTCCTTTACTCCTCTCTCAAACCATCGTTCCTCTCTATCCAGGATGTGCACATCTTCATCCCTGAAAGAGTGACCGCTGACCTGGAGATGAGTGTAGACCGCAGAGTCCTGGCCTGATGATGTTGATCTTCTGTGCTGGGCCATCCTTTTGGCCAGTGGCTGTTTTGTTTCCCCGATGTAAGACTGATCACAGCCCTCCTGACACTGAACAGCATACACAACATTACTCTGTTTGTGCCGGGGGACTGGATCTTTGGGATGAACCAGTCTTTGCCGTAATGTATTTTGGGGTTTAAAAGCCACTGGGACGTTATGTTTAGAAAATAAACGTCTCAGTTTCTCTGATACTCCCTCAACATATGGAATGACCACTGGTCTGGGTCTGGGTTCCTCCTTTTCACCTGTTGGCTGACTGGAGTCCTGTTTGGGTTTCTTCTCTGCTTTCAGGAAGGCCCAGTTAGGATATCCACATTGCTCTAGAGCCTGTCTTGTGTGGGATTTCTCCTTCTGCCTGGCTCCTGAGCTAGTGGGGATGCTGTCTGCTCTGTGGTACAGAGTCCTGATGACTCCTAACTTGTGCTCCAAAGGGTGATGGGAGTCAAACTGCAAATACTGGTCTGTGTGGGTGGGTTTGCGGTACACCTCAGTTTGCAAATGTCCTCTATCAGAGACTGAGACCTCACAGTCCAAGAAAGCCAACCTGCCATTTTTTACATCTTCTCGTGTGAACTTGATGTATTTATCCACAGAGTTGATGTGGTCAGTAAAATGTTGGACTTCCTGAGATTTGATTTTAACCCAGGTGTCGTCAACATACCTGAACCAATGACTTGGTGGTGTCCCTGAAAAGGACGTCAAGGCTCTCTTTTCTACCTCCTCCATGTACAGGTTGGCAACAATAGGAGAAACTGGAGACCCCATAGCACACCCATGTTTCTGCCTATAATATTGCTCCCCATATGTGAAGTAGGTTGACTGCAGGCACAGTTTCAAGAGTTGACACAGTTGTTCTGTTGTTTTGCTTTGTTTTGGGTTTTTTTTGAATGTCCAGAGGACCAGATTTAACTTTTTTAGGTATTTATTTATTGTTTTTTCATTGGGGAGTTACAAAAAATCGTATCGCATACTATGTCCGGGCCAGGGCACAGTGTGAGGGTTGAAAAACAAAAGACCTTGCAATAAATAAATAAATCCAGTCAGAATTACAATTGTTTTTTTTTTCTTCAAAGGCCATTCAAAGAGGTATCTTCCACAGGTAAGATATTTATTCATCACTTGTTCCATATATCCCTTTTCCAAAACATGTAAACTATCAGTTAAGGTCTTACAGTGGTTTGTACGTTTAACATTATCTGCCCTGTTTGAAAACGTCTTCAATCACCACTTCATTTACTGGAGTAATTTAAAGTTGTTGTTTTTTTTCCGTCTTAATTAAAACTCTCCCAAAGTTTAATATTATCAATGTTCTGTCTTTCTTCTTAACTCACATCCTAAATACTGCAGAAGAGAATGTTAGCGTTTATCCCAAAAAATGGGAGCTAGGGTGAAACATCTCCGTGTTAGTTTGACATCGACTCTCAGATACGCAAAGATTAGACTCAGGTGGTTTAATGTTTAATCTTTCCCCTTAAACCAAAAGTTTTTTAATTGGCAAAAGAGAAAAGAGAAATATGTTGAACTCAACTATTACCACATTTGAACATTGTATTTAACAAATTATCTTCTTTTTAAAGTTCTCACCATGCAGGAGAACAGAGAAGGCAGTAAAAGTTTGTGTGCTTAGACTGGGATCTCTGAAATTTTAAAACACAGGTTTTTTTTTTACACATTAATTTATTAATGGCCAGGACCTTTAATGATCCAAAGCAGAACATTGTCCAAAACACAATAACAAGTGTGCAGCACTGATACTGCTTTGGTTCGGGGTTAATTACTAAATTTCATCAAGAATCGATGTCAGCAAAGCAAACAGCTATTAAATAATGTAGACTGTGGATTTGGACAGCTGCAGGAAGTTGCTATTAGAGAGGAAATAAAACATTAAAATGTGCTGAGGGAGCGGTGTGGTTTTAGCTACCATTGTTTTCCAGGCTGTAGCCTCCATGTGAAAGTAATTTTTAATGTTTTGTGGCATGAAAACTTCTAGAGTTTGTAACTACATGGTATTTTTTTAACTATCTTTGATACAGTATGTACTTTTATTTGCTTTCACTTTTTAATGTAAAGAGTTCTTTGGGATTTTTTTTTTTTATCCTTAGAATGTATTCATTAAATGAAAACAAAATATACATTTGACAATAAATGGGTGATTGTAAAATATAGTCTAAGCGTTTTTTTTTTGTATTAATTCTTTAATTTTCCTGCCAAACTGATTGTCACTGTACTGAGTCAACACTTGGAAACCAAATTAAAATTAAAAAGGCATATCTGTGGCAACATCCTAATTTTTTGGCCTCTCTTTTCCTTTAAAACACATCTTCAGTTTTTTGGGGGGAAGTGTTCATTAACTTTTCTGCTGTTTATACCTTAAAACATTTTTTTTTAAATAAAGCAAGCATTCTTTGAAGAAATACATATCGCCTGCTGCCTAGCTGGTTTAAACAAAGATATTGCACAATTTCTTAGCACTCAACCCACATGTTAGAGATAATTGTTAGATATCTAAAACTAACATCAGTGAAACTGCCTGTATTACAGACACTTTTGTTTTTACTAAGATTGATTAGCTGTGTTGGTCATCTTAAATCAGGTGGTAAATGTACATTCAATGACTACTTTCTGAAAGAGTCACTAAAATCCTCCCTATGGTTAATTAGATATTTTGCTAACATTAAACAAGCATGACTCCAACAGATGATACAATAGTTGTCTATAATCTGTTAGTGCTCAGACATTCTGTATGGGATGACTCTCATCTAAAACCAAACCAAACCTCAGTTAAATAGTTTTAAATACAACTGAGTTATGATTTTTTTTGTGTGTGTTTGCTAATGTTGAAAAGCTTGGCTAGCCTTCTTGAAGGCTGCACAGAAGTCTTTTGGAGTCAGCCTCCCCACCATCATTGACATCTACACCTCCAGATGCAGGAAGAGGGCCACCTGCATCATGAAGGACCCCACTCACCCAGCACACACTTTTTTCCCCACTCCCCTCAGGAAGAAGCTTAAAGAGCATTAAGTGCAGAACCATTAGACTGAGGGACAGCTTCTACCCTGAGGCTGTTAGACTCATGAATCTCTAAACAGAATAAAAACTGTGAAAAACCACATTGTTGCTGCTGATCTGTTTCATGTTGCTGCTGATCTGTTCCATGTTGCTGTGCTCATTTGTACTCATCTGCTCACACAGACTCGTGTTCGTGCTCCTGTTCGGCATACTGTTTTTAAGCTATTAGTGTGTAGTGTGTTTTTAATTGATGTTTTTCTTAGTTCATATCTTAGATCTTATTGCTGTTTTTCTTTTACATTTTATTGTTGGATGTAACTGGGACCCTGTGCACATAAACTCATTCCACCACATGTACCACATGTGGTGTGTATGACAAATAAATCTCTCTGACTCTTCATACAGGTTGACTCCAACTTTTACTTAGTTGTAAATGTATATCCTGTCATTACTTTCTAAGAATTTCATGTTTATGATTTATTTTGCTAACAGAGTAGCAGCAATGGTACCAACGATAATGCCAACGTTTTAGATTAAACTGTTCATGCGATGTGTAGTGGTGGGGGCATGTGTTGGTGATGATGCTCGTCTACTATCACATCACGTTTAGCTGTGTTGCAGCTATTTTTGACTTTTCTAAAATTGATTAGCTGTGGCAGCCATCTTGAATCAGAGTAACTCCCAAAGCTAATCAGTGGTAGACATACACTGAGAGCTTCAATTAAATGTTAAAACAATTTGCTAACACAAAACAACCAAACACACACAGACTGAGGCAAATACATCACCACCCACCTCCATAATAATCTGTGGTAATTGCCAGAATTTTAATTCACTTCAGTTTATTTATATAGCGCCAAATCACAACAAAGTTGTCTCAGGGCACTTTACAGAAACATTCACATACATAAAAGCCAATTAGTAAAATTCTCTATCTAAGGAATCCAGCAGACAAGTTTGTTGCAGTCTCCCATCCTGAGCAAGCACAGTGGCAACAGTGGAAAGGAAAAACTGTTTTAAAAGGAAGAAACCTCCAGCAGAACCAGGCTCAGGACAAGCGGCCATCTGCTTTGACCGGCTGAATGGGCAGAATACACACTGTATTTTTGCAGACAAGTTTCACAGCTGAAAGATAAATTGTATCCTTGTATTTAAGCAAAAACAGTCAAGAAAATGCTTTTTTTTAATTTATTTATGGAAGTGATGAAGCCACAAGGAGGAAAAGCTGCCACAGTCCCTCTCTTACCTCCCAGCTGCCTGAATCTCATCTGTCCTCTGGTCTCCATCCTCTGATCCCCGTTCCATCACCGGCTCTTGGCGCCAGTCTGTTCCCCTTTCAGCACTCCATCACAGCAGCTCGGAGCCCTGAAGATGTCTTCCCGTGAACGAGTGATGTAGTGGGCTATGCTAACACACCCCTCTCGACCACTATTATTAACCAAGCCAAGCCCTCATTTCTCAAATACCACAGAAACACTCACACACAGTTACAAACAGATGAAAAAGTTTAGGAAAAAAGAGCATACACACACACATGGGCACTTCTTATGGTTGACATAGAGATCGGGTGCTTTTTTTTAATGTTAGAATTAATGCAGCAACAGCTACATTTGATTTAACTTCAATTTGGTCGTTGACTTATTGAATTAGCAGCGGTGCGTTGCAGCAATGACAAGACGATTTTTTTCTTCCGCAGCCCCACAACTCTACTAGCCAATGATAAAAGCAATATTATTACCACAGTATGCAATATTCAAACAAGAGATTTGTCATCTAATGAAGAGAATTACATTTCACCGCATGTATAATTCATTGCCATCAACCTTAATCCAGTACTCAGCACTGCACACACAGACTGCAAATGCAAAGCAGAAACACACACGTAATTCATCAGAATCAATAAACTAATGTAGATTCAAATTCTAATGTAGCTGCTATTTTTTAACGCCTCTATTTTTTTTTTTTTTACTTTTTGGTAGAAAAAGCAGTTTAACAGCTACTCAAAGCATTGGTGTGTTTGTGCATCCATCCTTGCATGTTCACCAGTTTTTCCTTCTTCTCCTCCAGCGGTGCATGACCAAAAATGTGTTTTATGTTATTTTGATGTGTTGCAGAGTGTGTTTTCTTGCTTGAATGAACTGGCGCTCCTTTATTAGTCTATCCCTATCAGCAGAGCTGCCATTCCTGCGTGTGAGTGAAAAAGCCTTCTTCTCCCAGTGGTGTGTATCGAATTCCTTTACCTGCAAGTACAGCTAGTGCTGCTAGCTAGGAAACGGAGTAAATATAACTGCTGGCTCTCCCTATAGCCCACCAAGGCATTGATTTATATGTAGCCCTGCTGCAGCTGGGAGCCACAAATTCATGTGTATGGGTGTATGTGTGTGGGTGGGTGTGAGTGGTGCAAGTAGTGATGGTCAGTTAATTCAAAAAACAAAAACAAAAAATGTTGTTTCATACACATGTCTCAAGGATTTTCATTCTGTGTAGATAAAGGCTGTAGGAGGGACCTATTGCAGTATAGATTAACTAAATTCCAAACCAGATTATGTCATATTTCTGTGTGTTGGCCCTAATCAGTACCATAGTTTCCGGCGTATAAGTTGCTCTCTAGTATAAGTTGCATCAGTCAAAAAAAAAAAAAGAAGCAACATGAAGAGGAAAAAAACATATATGTTGCATTTATTATGCGTCACTGCTAACCCGTTGCATTTATTATGCATTTATTTAATGGTCAAACCATCTTCATTTTGTCTGGGTGGCGCAGAGCCATCCATCCATCCATCCATAGGCGTTGCAACCATTATATGTGAAGGGGACATGCCCCCCCCCCCCCCCCCACACACACCCATAAAAAAAAAACATCTTTTGGATACCCCCCCCCCCCCCCCCAACATAAACACACACACTTTTACTATGAAACATTAGTTCTGTCGGCGCAGTTTCTCTTTCTTCGTGAACAAATCCATTCCACTTGATTAATAAGAGAATACTCAAACCACTAAAACTCCACTCCAGGTTTTCCAGGCTACCTCCATCTCTCTTTCTGTGAGTCTCCTCCTGTCTCGGCTGAGATCGCGCACAGGTGGAGGAAATGGAGACACCACTGTGCTGATCGCTCAACAGCTTAGCAAGCTCAGTGTGGGCAGTTGTTGACCGGGGGGGGTTGATCATAAACATACATGGTTAGGAGGAGAGAAGTGGAGCGCTACGTCTGTAGCATGTTAGCTTAGCAGTATCTGTGACGCTGTAAGACGCTGCAGGTGTAAGAGACGCTGTGTGTTCAGGTGCATTAAAGTTGAAATGTCTTTAAAACCCCACACCTTATTGTCCTCAAGCTTCATGAGAAACATCATTTAGATGAGTAGTGTTGAACACAAGCAAAAAAGTCCAGTGGTGATGTTTTTTATTTCTCTATAAACACAAATAGTGCTGAACTGAGGCTGTGTGTTAAAGTGCATTAAAGTTTAAATGTCTTTAAAACCCACAGCTCAATTTACACAAACTTAGTGAGAAGAGAAACATGCTTTAAAATGAATTAAAGTAAGGAAATCTAAAGGAAATGTTGCTTTTTTGTGCACTGGTGCGCGTGCACACACACATGCGCATGCACACACACACTTTAGTGCCCCCCCCCCTCACACACACACACACCCAAAAACACACATTACAGATGCTTCTGACGCCCATGCTTCCATCCATCCATCCATCATGGCCGGAGCCACCAGTTCTCCAGCGTTCCTCTGCTTGCACCAGCTGGGTGAAGCAAGTGTGCATGGGAGGACTCGCTGTTGCATTTTTTCGAAATCTAAAGCGCCAGTCAAAAAACGTGTTGTGAATATGGGAAAAAAAACATATATAAGGTAGTTGGACAGCCCGAGAAAATGTTGCACTGCGAACATTTGCTGACATTTGTATAAGTGCTGATTCCCTGGCACCGTGTGTGTTGCAAGTAATTCTTGACACAGCAGGGGCTCTCCTTCTGACATGGAGAACAATTAAGAAAAGAGAGAACGAGAGGAGGAGGAAATGAGAGACGACTGCAGACGTGTGTCTTTCACCACCAATATTTAACTAATGCGGGAGGAGAAAACAAGGAAGTGTTTGGGAGTGTGAAGGTCGTGAGTAAACAGAACGGGACAGATGGAAGGGAAAACAAGGAGCTAGAAGATGAGAGCAGACAGAAACGAGGAAGGAGAAGAGGGGAAGAATAAAGGATGCAGGTCGGGAGTACGTTGTGTCTGTTGTGAGGGGAACCTTGTTGAGTGAGCCAGTGGCTGCGGTGTCTGGCACAGCATCAGTCCGTGTGATCAGACAACGGGTGTCTGGCTCATCACCCAGTCACTTTGTTCCCCCCTCTGACAGCCTCAAGGCCCGACTGCCTGACTGACTGTTAGTGAGCGAGAGCACGAGGAGCAGAGACAACGCCTGCACCACCTCTGCTCGCTCCCGAGTCAGGAGCAAATTAGCAACATGAAGCTATTTAAATTATTGTGAAACGTCTGCTAAAATGAGCTTTCCCTGGGGTTGGTTTAAAAAAAAAAAAACAAGAATCAACAGTTCAAACTGTAAGTGCTCTCACTTCCTCTGTGCGTCTGTTACACATTTAGACAAAAATACACAAACACACACAAAAACCAGCAAGATGTATAATGGCTGTCTTTGACACTGCTCCACAGGCCATGATCCCACTGCCCGGATAGAATTCCTAATTGATGTGACAAAGTGCCTGGGAGTGTCCCGTTTCTCCGGAGTGGTTCTCTAAAACGCTGCACTGACCTTTCCCCCCCTTTCTCCTTCTTCTTTCCGTCCTTCTGTCTTGCTATCCCTTTCACACCAGAGTGCGGTCTAAACAGGGTAAAAACAATCTCTTGACATCCGACAGTCGGATATTATTATAATCGCAAAATATTGACTGGCCACGTGGCGGGCGGGCAGAGATGAGAGAACGAATCAAACATAAAAAAGCGCGGCCAGAAAGCTATGGTCTTTGCAGAAATGAAAAGCGGAGGAATGCGTCGGCTTTCATCTTGTAAGATAATAGCCCAGTCATTGCTGCAACGCAGACACGGCCTCAGAGAGCAGCAGGAGGTGGGTTTGCATGTGGAAGCTTTTAAGATCTGTCACTGAGAAACATGACAGTGGCGCTAAAAATAATGCCTGCTTATAAACTCAATGTCAGGGGTTCAGGGCGTGTTGGGTGTCTGCTTCAGAGACCACAGCTTAAAAAAAAAATAAGAGAAAATTTATGCAAGTTTGTGCACATGCTCACACACAAGCGCCATCAGTCTCCACGTTACGTTTCACTGTCAGCTGGCAGCTAACGGAGAATGGCACAGGCCGACCCTTCCTTTGTTTCCACAGATCTAAATGGATGTTCTTGTTGTGTTTGGTTTCCCATTAATTAAGTCTGGGGGTGTCGGTGTCACTCACTATTAATTTGGAAGTGGTGATCCGCCCAGCATTGTTTGTCAGTCTTCCTTTATTATACCGCAGCAATGTCATCGAAAATCATGATTAATTTGTTCAATTTAATGATGTTTAGCACGACAACTCTTTTTTTTTTTTTTTAAATAGCTGTCAGCTTAAAACGAGAGATTTATTTGGAGGTAAGCTTTAGAAGGTTACTTTTGGATTTGCTAAGTGTAATTTGGTTGCTGAGATGTATTTTTTTTAACATGTCACTTACTGGAAAAAAAAAAAAAGATACTGACAGATTTTAGGGGGTTTTGTGAGCTCGCTGTATTTCTGCACATGTTTGCTAGCAGGTGTGTGTGTCTGCCTGCATACAGGGAGGTGTGAGAAACTTTTATCAGAGTCGAAGACAAGTTGTTCTGCCTGGTTTAAAAAACACACAGCTAGGAAAAATAAATAAAAAAAATACATACATTTAAAACAAAACAAATAATTCATGTAATAAAAAAAATATGTATGCGTTTTAGAATATGGACAATAATATTGTTTTTTTTTTCTTTTTGGGTATATATGTACTTGGTACTACCACTTTGGTCATGGCTGCCTCAGAGGAGTCAGTGGGGGAGAGGGCGGACTCCAGAAACCATCTTATCACCAGCAAACTGGTCGGCCCTCTATGTGAGTGTGATGCTTATGGGACTGAGTTTGTTGTGGCTCCTTAGACTGATGAAATCCTTTAGATTAATTCAATTCAATTTATTTATATAGCGCCAAGTCACAACAGAAGTCGTCTCGGGGCACTGAACAGAAACATTCAAGATTCAATGATTTATATTGTCATTCACATCACATGTGGTACATGAGGTGGAACGAAACTATGTACATAGGGTCCTGGATACATCCAACAAATATACAAATTGTAAAGAAAAACAGTAGTACGATCCAAGACATGAACAAATAATATACTACATTTACTAAACTAAGAACGCACTAAACTAGGAATATACTAAGCACTAATAGCACAAAAACAGTGTGCCAAAACAACAGCAGCACGAACATGAGTGTGTGTGAGCAGATGAGGACTAATGAATACAGCAGCATGAAATAATCAGCAGCATGAGATCAGCATCATGGATAGTCAGCAGCACATATCAACAATGAAGTGGCATTACAGTGGTTTTTCTTTTTCACAGTAATTTTCCTGGTAAGAGATTTGTGAGTCTAACAGCCTCAGGGTAGAAGCTGTTCCTCAGTCTAATGGTTCTACACTTAATGCTCCTCAGCCTTCTGCCTGAGGGAAGCGGGGACCAAAAAAGTGTGTGTGCTGGGTGTGTGGGATCTTTCGTGATGCAGGTATTCCTCTTCCTGCATTTGGAGGTGTAGATGGCTGCGATGGTGGGGAGGCTGACTCCCAACAGTCTTCTATGCATCCTTCACCACTCTCTGCAAAGCTTTTCTTTCTGCAGCTGTGCAGCCTCCATGCTACACGTTGATGCTGGAGCACAGGATGCTCTCCACTACACACCTGTATTCATATATAAAATAAGTTAAGAGAAACATCCATCCATCCATCCATTCATCCATTATCTTTACCCGCTTATTCCATTTTGGGTCATGGAGGTCACTGGTGCCCATGTCCAGCAATCACTGTGCGAGGGGCGGGGTACACCCTGGACGGGTCGCAAGTCCATCACAGGGACACATAGAGACAAACGAGACAAACAACCATTCACTCTCTCACTCACACCTAGGGACAATTTAGAGTTACCAATCAGCCTAACATGCATGTTTTTGGTCTGTGGGAGGAAACCGGAGCACCCGGAGAAAACCCACGCATGCACGGAGAGAACATGCAAACTCCACCCAGAAAGGCCCCTGGACCGGGGTTTGAACCAAGGACCTGTTCGCTGAGAGGCAGCAGCTCTACCAGTTGCACCACCGTGCTGCCCGTTAAGAGAAACATTCTTATTTAAAAATTATATTTTAACATTATTTATGTGAGGAGCAGACTGCTTTAAGTTTAACTCCATCGCAGAGCTCTCATCTTGAGCAAACATGAAGGCGACAGTGGAAAGAAAAAACTCCCTCATGAGGAAGAAACCTTTAGCAGAACGAGGCTCAGGACAAGCCGCCATCTGCTTCGACCAGCTGGTTTTGAGAGGAACAGGAAACAATGGCAGGAATCATTAGATGAAGGATGAAAAATTTCAACAAAAAAATAAACCGTCCAGAGGACCTGACTTAACTTTGTTGGACTTTGTTCTATGATCATAGTTGTCTATTAATTCACTGATCAACAAGATACAATAAAGCTGCAGTTAAAAGGAAGGTTTATAGTCTGAATGTGATGATTAATCAATTCGTATTGATTCACAAAAGTGTGTGCACAATTCAACTGGATCGATAGAGCAGCCCTGAAAAGGAGCAACTTTGGGATTAAATTAGGCTGCAACTGTTTTGTTTTGATTTTATTGCTGTCTGAAAGGTGAAGGTGGATGAAGTCCATGTCTGTGTGTGTGCTCATGCATCTGTTCCCAAAACAAGCTCTGGAGCCATTGGACAGATATTAATTAAACATTCAGGAAATGATTATTGGATGAACCTCTTATAACTGCTTATCTATTGAAGCAAGTTAATACAAACTTGCAACAACAATCACGTATCGGCTGCAATTTGGGTCATTTCACAGACGAAATGTGGTGTGGTTACAGGTGAGAGTCAACATATACTTCTAGTGCTACTCATTTTATGATATATTTGCTTAAAAAAAACACACATTAATTGGAGAAGTCAATCCCATTTGTCTCTTAGCAAAACGTTTAATGAACCACCCAAGAAGTATAAATGAAACCCAGTCCAAAACTCTGGCATAAAAAGCAGTGGGGGAAAATGCATTCCTGCAAGAAGATGCTTCCTAAATTTATCATGTCTTTGCTTTTAATAGAATTTGATCCATGTAAATGTTGGATGAAAAATCTGTAAGCAGCTTCAATTGTACAAGAATCTGCTTAAAAGTAGAGCAGATAAGTTGAAATTGTGTGGTAATGTTGTGCACATAGGATGTAGCTGTTGGACGACTGTTCCTCTGGTGCCATTGCTGCCGTGTAGTAGAGCTGTCATTTCTAACCCGAAACCCAGACCGACCCAGATTAGGGTCGGTTCGGGCCGTTATAATGTGATTTAATGCGCGGGTCGGATCGGTCTCGGGCTTTGATGTGGTTTTACGAATCAGCACAAAAAAAATGAGAGGATGAAGAAAGAAAGAAGAGTGCAGCAGTTAATCACACTGTGGAAGAGATCGCTGGTGCATTGTGCAATAACTGTGCACGTGGGCTCAGACTTCTGAGTTGTTGCGAATCATACAGCACAAAGAAAACTAAATAATGAACAATATAAAATTGTGTTAATCTACTTCTTGGGGAGGAGGCAGGTCTGACTGGCCAGTTTAAAGAGGTTTAGAAAAGTCGCGTTAAGCTCAAATGGACAATCTGTCACCGGCCACGTGGGTCTGCTGACTCGCCGGTTGAAATGGACTTGCGACCTGTTTAGGCTGTACCCCACCTTTCACAAAGTGACTGCGGGACATGGGCACCAGCGACCCAGGCTATCCGAAAAGGAAGAAGCGGGTAAAGATAGATGGCTGGATGGATGGATGGATGGATGGATGGATGGATGGATGGATGGATGGATGGATGGATGGATGGAAGGATGGATCAGCTGATCACCGGCCACATGCGTGTCTGCACCTGCTGTCATCTGCGGTGAAGGAAGTAGCAGCATCTACAAAAGCTGAAGTGAGCAGCGCTTTCAATTAAAATAGCCTTGTTATAAATTTTTCCAAATAGTTTTGCTCTAAAAAAGTTTTGTTCATCTATATAATAGCCTATCTTTAGAGGTGATTCTTTTTAGGCTATTCGTTTTGTATGTTAACATCCGTTTGGTGACTTGTTAATAAACATAAATCATATAGCTTCTTTTCATTATGTTTTTAAAACTATCATGTCAAACTGATTTGTTTACAAAAGCAGTAAAAGCTTAATACAATTTTTTTTAAAGTAGTTTTTCTTGTTTGGATTCGGCCCTCTAATTACCAGAAATCCGTTGGGTCCGGGTAGGGCTCCGAAAAAAAAATTACTATGGGATCAGTCCAGATTTATTAGGCCCAAATGCAACTCTACCATGTAGTGGTAATAGTCTCGCAGTAGCAATGCCTAGTGTTTAGGAGGAAAACTGCAGTAATACCAGTAAAAACTGCAACAGAAACTGTAAAAAAAAGTGTTTAACACTGCTTTTGATGTAATCATGGCACAATTTATTGAACATTTTCTATACTCTCTTCTCCTGTCTGGGTTGTGGGGAGCTGGTGCCAACATGGGCAGGTTACTCTATAATTTAATTTAGAATATTTAAATATTTCAGTTATTAAACTCTCAGCATAGCTAAATGTTTTTACTGACTTGTCGTGATAGTTGCTTGTTTACAGCAGCGTGTGAATGCCAGTAAGAGGTTATAATTATCTCATTTGCAAGCAGTTATAAATGACCCTTTTATGAACGATTAACCTGTGTTGTATAAAAATGCATTTTTGGAGCTCTGCTGAGTTACAGAAAGAGTGAGCATTATGTAGTACATACCTGATCTCATGGGAGAATCATTGCTTTATTTTGCTGTTTTGTTTGGCATTAAAAGCTTTTGTGCTCTAATCTAGATTCAATGATCATCATTGTATCGTGAATAAGAGCTGAATCATATTGCATGGTATTATTATTTTGGCTGCTCGTCCAACGTATTGAATTGTTGGCAGTGTGGCAAGTAACATGTTTTATCTGTCACAACCAAAAATGCACAATCATAGTGCATGTATATGTGTGCATCTTCAGTAGTCCAAGTTCATGTGTTTGTGTCCAAGAGTGTGTATTAATTTGAATGTTCCTCTGCTCCCATGTTTAGAAACTGAAACCTGTTTATTCCCACTCTATCAAAAAGTCTTGCTATGGGCCATTTGCATTCTGGAATGAGAAACTGATTCAGATTCAGAGACAGTTTCAAGCACCATTATTTCCCGTCAGTTTCAAATCAAAATCAATTTCCCCTCAGCCCCTGTTATTCTCCTTATGGGCTAAAATATGTTTTTCTTCTAGTGGGTCTGCTGAAAGCTTTTTCTCAGAGGGCTCTGTATGCTGCGGCACCTCTACATGCATCTTTATGTCTTAGGGAAACGCGTAGTAAACGTAAGAGATAGGAGCATTCAGAACTGACCTAAGCTGCCCCGGCACTGCAGCGTTGCCGTAGAATAAAGTGAGTGTTTTATATTAAAGACAGATAACATCACTGTCATGTAACAGGCAGTCGCACGAACCTGAACACTTCTGTTGTGGAGCACTGCTTGTAATATGTGCTGTCTGAAGAGCTGTGTGTTCTCCGCCCCATGCTTGATCAGCCTGGATAAAATCTAGCTCTCCCTGCCGATTGCAGAGAGACAGTAGCAGAGGGGTGAATACAGATCTGTCAGCACACAGTACAGACAGCGCTTAAGAGACTCAGGGTAATGGCTGTTTGTGGGCCCTGTTAAAAATCCTCCCCAGTTGCTGAGGCTTAGTGTCACTTAGGAGTGTGAAAGATGCAGCACAAACAGCAGGACCTCTAACTAGATGCCTGCCAACTGTAATGATGAGCTCTGGTTCAAAGAAATGGCAATGCCAGTGGTCATTTAAAAGTCCAGCTGGCAAATTTTACCCCCTCTACTGGCCATTGTGGTTCATTGATCTCAATAGCTATTGCCTCAATGGTTATTGCCTCAACAAGCCTTGTTTAAAACCCATGAGTTATTTTAACTGGACAGAAATGGCAAGTACGGCACAGCTGAGTGAGTAAATGTTTATTTTGAAAATGGCCAATCATGTTTGAAATTATTTTAGAGGTCCTAGTTACTGAAAAGGATGTGGGTTTTCGGTGGTGTTTTGGTAGAATTGCCCATTTACTTTCACCATTTTCTTACTCAGTTCTATCTGTTTTGTCACATATATTGTTTTCATTAGCGTTGTTGCGAATGTTACATAGTTTTATAGAATTATTTAGTTTCCCAGCTTTCCGCCATTTTTTTATCGGTGATCCCGCATTACTCACCTGTCCCTCATTTGCTAATCAATCCAGCATAAATATTTATATTTTTTGAGTTTGTGTTGCATTGTTTGTCATTGTAGATTATTGTGATAACAATGTGATGTTTCTTAGTTGCAAGCAAGGCTTCCTATTTTTTCGAGTATGTGCTTACAGTAAGAGTAAGAGGTTCAGTAATGTGGCGCACCCATGACATTAGTGTGCGACTGCCTGATCGAAGGATTAAACAACAACAAAAATTATTACTGAGGGCATATTCAGTGGTGTAGTCTATGCAATATGCGGGTATACAGAGTATACCCACTAGAAAAGCTTAAGAATTTCAGTATACCCACTTAAAAGTACCCAATGATACATTAGGCACGTGTCACTGAAAGGTTAAATGCTTTGGTAACAATCTATCGGTATGCAGGGCTTGTTTATTACATTCGCTTATCCAGCAAATTATTGTATAATTAATACTTCTGTACTTACTACTTAATACTTGAACATATTTTGCTTCGATACTGTTTTATAAATTCTATAACATGTTTTAATACAAAGTCAACTGTTGTACAACGTTTGTTGTACATTTATTCAAATATAAGTATCAGAGAAATTTGGAAATGTTCAATACGCTTTAAAATCAAAATAAATTGATGAATACATAGAATTCACCAGTGTACTTTGGTTTCTAAGCACAGAATACCCACTACAAAAATGTAGACTACACTGGGCATATTGATGCTGACACACAGCAACTTTTAGTTAATCTGAAAAAAATAAAAATAAAAAGTTAAGCACAAAGAGAATGACAAAAGTGAGTTAATTCATTCAGTTTTGTAACTGGAATGAAGTAGGTATCTGTCACACATCGAATGTGTCTTGCTGCACGAGCTGCGTTCTGCTCTGCACCTCTTTTGGTTCGACACTGCCCGCTTCGTTTCTGAAAGCTCACACCTGTGAGGGATGTGGCTTCGAATGTGATTTAAGAATGACCGAAGGGATCAGAAAGATGGACTGTGGGGCCACTTCACTGAACTATCTTATGAAGGCGTTTTTAGGTTCTTTTGAACAGGCTGCAAATTGATCTTTTAAACTTTGCAGTTCAAACATGAGGAACTTTGGTTTTGTTTTGACCAATCTATCTCTTGAAGGTAATTCCAAATACATTTGTAGCTAATCTCATATTATAGATATTTCTGAAATAAGGAGGTTGGTGTTAAAACACAAATTGTATATGATTGTCCATACTTTTATTTCCTATTGAATAGATTATTATGATGCCTGTTTTACATATTTTTGAGAAAAAAAGCTGATTTTGACCTTCTTCAAAAACTCTGCTGTGAGGCTTCTAAATGGATCAAACAATTAAGCCCATATCATAACTCAGGAGACATAGAGGATACGAGACCGAGACAAGCAAGACTCCGGAGAAATAAAAGTTTAACAGTGTTTATTATTTAAAGTGAAAAAGGACAACATCTGATTCTCCACTGGAAACCCTGGAATGGGAGGAGAAGCGTCAGGTTGGAGTCCAAGGAGCGTTATTAGAATTAATCTGGTACTTCTCTTTCCTTACAGGTCTTTGGAGATGGAGAGGGGAAGGCGTTCAGATCACGGAGGAGCACGAGGAGACACAGGTAACTGAGACACGAGAAGAGAGATTAGACAACTCTTATTCTAATCATAAACTAGGCCAGAAGCAAACTACCACCAAGGGAGGTGAATGCTCCAGCGGAGAGTAGAGCTCGACTGCAGCCTTATGTAGTGCTGGATCCATGATGACGAGATGGCCTGCAGGTGTGGTTAATTGGCGGCCATCTTGGATCCAGGAGCTGCAGAAGGTCATACTCTCACAAACTCCTGTTTTAAAGTCCCTTTTATGATTAATTTTCAGGACACTTTGTGGAAAAACTCCTCCTAATATTTTTGACTTGTTAAAGTCCCCCCCCCCCCCCAAAAAAAGAAAAAAATATTATATGCAACCTTTATGATTGTCTATTGTTGTTGTAATCCACTGTTGTCATCACTCTGTTAAAATTCAGGTCTCGCTTGTAAATGAGTCCCCGAAGCTCAGTGGGATTAACCTGTAGAAATAAAGGTTGAATGGATATACTTCAAATTGAGCTCTCTTGATAACACACCAAGGTCCATTAACAATTCCTGACATAAAACTTGGGGGTAGTTTTCTATAATTTGTTGCAGCTCATCCGCAACATAAACTGTCTTTATTTTGATGCTATAGAGTTAGACTCATTAAAAAAAGCAAAAAAAAAAACAAACAAAAAAAACAGCTAGAAACTTTTTTTTTTAATTCTGACTTGGTTTTATTTATGACCATTTTATTAAACTTTAATTAGTTTTGTGCCCTTTTGAACCATCTGTTTTTTCTTTGCCTTTAATTACTTTTTTATTATTATTATTGTGAAGCTCTTTGGGAATTTTCTCTGTAAACCATGTTATATAAATAAACTTTACTTACGTTTCCCACTACTTATGACAAACTTGCTGAGAGAAAATGAAATTGTACATGCATGATGAGTGTGTATTTGATCAACAAGTGGAAGATGCAGTAATTAGAAAACTCAGGTGAATACACAGCAGGAAGCATCAAAGGAAACTTGGCCCATTACAAATTATTTCAGGTAATACAGAAACTGTAACAGCAATGCATGTAAATCAGAACAAAACAGCACAATATCAAACACATTACAAAAAGCATGGCTCACGTCAGTTGATTACTCTGTTTGTTCTGACATCTGAGATAGCAGCTTTGTCACCACAAATCCTATTCACAGCATTCAAAACAAAACTGTAATTTTTTATTTCAATGGCTGAAAAGCCTAAGAGAAACACACACCCACTCTTCATCTATACTGACACAGAAACTGATGAAAATATAAATCTCTCCTACAAAAAAAAAACAAATTTATAATAAAAAAAACAAAGCATACGGCCTAGCTTATTTATTAATCCACGGTTGTTATCATATGGATTGAGTAGTAACACACAAAACGTAGAGTTGGCCATTATTCTGCTGCAACTCTGGGGCTTCATAACTCAATAGGAAAATGGCTGTTGGTGATTTATGCCGAGGACCATTGGAGTCTGTACATAAATCACTAAGAGCTCACCTATCGCTTTCACTTATTCATGCTAGCTATTATTTATACCGCCACTGTCTGGCCCTATGCGATCAATATCCTTAATTCTAATTACATTCCTGGCGATCACCACTTCGTATGTTGAAACAACGCATATTTGCGTCAAATATGTTAATCAGCTACATTGGCATGAGTGACAGCAGGGGATTAAATCATTTAATATAAGGTATAAGTGGCAGAGGGAAGCTGATTAAAGTAGAGTGAAGTGATGCGTAGGTTAGTTTCACACAGCAGCTATGGGATAATGTTTACCAGAAGTAAATGAGATCAGAAGTAATCAGTTGCATTCAAGCCAGAGGACAATACAGCATGGACTCAAGGCTAAGGCCAGATAAAAAGAGAAGGGATCAGTCTCAACAAACACACAAAGCTTTTATCCAGAGCTGGACCACCTGCAGACTCTCCTTGTAGTTGACTGTCTGCTTCCATCGCCTGTTGACTCATGGTGGATTTGAGACAAGGATCAGACCAGGGCTGAAGTCAAAGTCTTGTGTTCATAATGCCCACTACACCCACGGATGCTGAGGGAAGGCTTGGTCTGATAAGGTCTCAACCCCCGCTGGTGAACCTGCTGTTTAACTTCAGAAACAACTGCGTTGATGATGATGATTTAAAAAAAGAGAGAGAGAGAGAGAAAGAGCTCACTTCATGTCTCGGTGGCCGTTACATGATTGGGGTCTGTGATCACATCTTGTCAGCCCAGCTAGGAGAAAAGATTGTGGCTGTGTTTGACAGTGAGAGTGTTTGTGAGTTGTTTGCTTTTGATCAGAGCTGATCTGAGCGGGGATGTGGGATCTAATCTTCCCGGCAGGACACAGACAGGGGCAAGATTTTGACCCGTTTCCTTCTGGTGTAACCCAATTTTTTAGTTTTATTTCTCTACCAGCTAACAAAATATGTACATATTTAAACAAGTAAATCCCTCTCCCCTCTCCCCCAGCCAACACACACACAAACATACATACAAACCCACTCACACAAACAAATGTTCACAAGCAGACAGGACAGCGGTCACTCTTATTGCCTGATTGTCCTCCAAACACTGATAGATGTGTGTGTGGGTGTGTGTGTGGGTGTTGTTTACTGTTAGGATAAGGAGTTTCCATAATCCAGAGCACTGCTGTGGCAACACGAAAACCGAGGTTAGAGTGGGGTTAATCCCAAGAGAAATAAGAAGAGGTCAGTTGAAAAGGGCACCTACCAGGAAGGGCTTGGGTGAAAGACAGAAAAATACTGTTATACTGCTTAAATTGTACTTAACTACAAGTAAAAGTACTGGTGTTATAAAATACTTAAATTAAAGTACAAAGTAGTCTTCTCAAAAACTACTCAGAGTATTAATTACTTTTTAATGAATTGATGTTTTATTGTGTTGTCTATAGAAGACATGCAGTTTGATTCACTGTATATAATAAATATAAATATAATAGCTACGTTCAGAGCTCATTTCTCAGACGCTCAGAGGCTCCGTCTTATTTTAGTACCAGACAAACTGATGGCAGTGACAGTATCCAAGATCTTTGAATACTTAACCAAACTAATAACCCACACATACAAACAATAAAAAGTAATATCATACAAGTAGTTGTAAAACCTTGTATACCACAATATGTGTTTTGAGATTAGATGAAGTCTTGTAAGCTGCTATCACCGTAGAGATCAAACAAAGTTTGCATCTGGACGTTGTCTCCTTTTCTCCCTCTGTGCATGAAAAACTCCTCCAGGTTCGACCACATGCACTCGTCCTCAGCCTTTACCTCGTCATTTTCTCTGTTGACAGTTTGTCCTCTGTCTCCATTTTGGCTTTTTCTCCAAATCTTCGGTCCATAAATGACTCTCTACTCTACAGAGTTGTCCTTTGCTTATGTCACAGGTAGCTGGTGCCTTCGTGATCTGAGAGCCTTGTTGGCTACACAGATGCATATGAATGTTAATTCAAATTGCAGCCGTGCTCAGTAGCGACTTCTGATTTTAAAAGTAGCAAAGTAGATTACATGGTCTAAATTGTACTTAATTATGAGTACAATTACACACTTGAAAGAAATGCTCAAAAAAGTACAAGTATCCAAAAAATCTACTTAATTACAGTAATGTGAGTATTTGTAGTTCATTACTTCCACCCCGTGTACATATATATATATATATATATATATACAGTAAACGGGCTCAGAACATTGTTTCTCATGGTTATTATTGATACCTGTTAATAAACCTACAGCAAAATTACCAAACGGCAAATTGTAAAGGCTTTGCTCCTGAATGAAAAGATGCATTCATGGATGTAAAGCTGGATAGAAACTACACACCCCTTGAGCAATCAACAGTCTGTCTCCAGCTTATAAAAAATATCCCAGTGGATAAGTTTCACATGCCCTTACATCAGCTTTTGTCAAACAAGATTTGTCTCCTGTTTGTTAAACTAATTGGCCTTCATCCTAAACTTGAAACAAATCATGTCGTGCATTCCATTATAAATCTACCCCAGTGGGGAGGCTCTTGTCAATAGAAAAGAGAGAAAAGAAAAGAGTGTTGGATGGAACTTGGTTGTGTGGTAGTGGGGGCACAGAGCAGAAACACATCATAGTTGTTGTTTAATTTGATGATGTATCCGGTGAGAGCAATGTGGGCGTGCAGCTGGCTCAGATCTATCTTCCCCTCTCTGTTTTCCAATGTGTTTTTAACCACTAGATCATTGTAGCAATACACTGGTGGTAGCGCTCTGGCATTACCCTGCCTGCAGGATCGATCCTCACAGCTTCATTTACAACGCTATAGATTTCTGCATCAGAGAGGAGGAGTGGGAGACAATGAGAGACAGTGATGGAGACAGAGAGAGAGCAGAATAGATTTTTTAGGAGGCACTTTCAAAGCACAATTACATAGAATGTCTCCAAATTTAAAGAATTATCTATATTTTGGTCAACTCAGGGGTTAGGTCACATTTCAAAATGACAATTTGACCACAATGCTTTTCGTATTGTCGTATTGTCATGCGAATGGCATATTGTTTTTGTACTACAAGTGCTTAGCGTATTTTTAGTTTAACGTTTTTCTTAGTTCATATCCTAGATCTTAATATTGTTTGTCTTTACAATTTATACTTTTGTTGGATGTAACTGAGACCCTGTGTACACAATTTTGTTCCACCACATGCACCACATGTGATGCCAGTGACAAATAAGGAAACTTTGACTTTGACTTTGAAACAGCAAAAGCCATGACATCTATATTCTTTCTCTACTAAGTCACCAACAATAATCATAAAAAACATATATTTTTATAGTACAATTCAGAAAACATTGTAAATGGGAAAGTATCCATCCAGTTAGACCAAAATTTATAAAATATTTGAATAAAATGTACAAAAGATATTTCATTACTGTGTGCCACCAAAGGCGATAATGTTTTGGTCCATGTCTCTTTGTATGCCACTGCAATCTACAAGATGAACTTTAGATTTTCATAGTAATTACCCAAATAAACCTCTGCACAACTGGAGAAAGAAAAGCTTTGCAGAGAGTGGTGAAGGCTGCACAGAAGTCTGTTAGAGTCAGCCTCCCCACCATCACAGACATCTACACCTCCAGATGCAGGAAGAGGGCCACTTGCATCATGAAGGACCCTACTCACCCAGCACACACACTTTTTGCCCCGCTCCCCTCAGGCAGGAGGTTGAGGGGCATTAAGTGCAGAACCATTAGACTGAGGAACAGCTTCTACCCTGAGACTGTTAGACTCATGAATGTCTAACCACAATAATCACTGTGAGAAAAAAAAAATCATTGTAATCCCACTTGAATTGGTGATATGTGACTTAACTGTGATGCTGATTATCCATGCTGCTGATTGCTGCCATTAAGCTACTGTATTCATACCCATCTGCTCACTAGACTCATTTTCAGGCTGACATTTAATATGCTGATTAATATACTGTATTACTTTACATTATTAGTGTTTAGCATATATCTTAGATCTTTGTATACTGTTTATTTTTATACTTTATATTTTTGCTATTTTTGGGTGCACTGGGACCTTGAGTACACAATTCCCTTCCACCTCATGTACCGCATGTGATGCAAATTACATAAAAGAACCTTGAACATTGACCAAGTGCCTTTTTGGTAAAATCAAATCAAGCCACATGTATTTCAGTATGAATGGAACACACTGATGCCAATAATTTCAAAAACAACAACAAATAATATCAATGATAACCGAGTGTATATGTAATTTGCTGGTTGTGTTAACACAAAGATTGGCATTATTATTTTGAAATGCAGTGTTCTGGTGTCAAACTTCTTGTGTCCAGATTTTAAAAACATTGTTACTTGACATTTGGCCTTGTAGCTGTTTTAAGTGCTCTATAAATAAAATGGTATGGTATGGTATGATTATATTCCTAATCTTGAGAGTGGTCATTGGCCGGAAGAAAAATGAAGGTTGTATGAATCTGTTCCCTCAAATTATTAATGTAGTACCAAAATACTCATCTCACTTTTGATGTTGTTGTTTTTTTCCCATCTGCAATGTCTAAAACATATAATTCAGAATTGCTACTCAGTCAAACAAATATATTCTATTAAACAAGTTATGTGGATTACCAATTGAATCCAAATTTTACAAATTAGCCCGTTTGAAGCGATTGCAAACTCATTCCTGGCAGATAATGACATCACATCAATGATTAATAGGCATTTACAAATGCACATAGTGTATATTGATGTAATTTGAGTCTTTGCACGTGGGGTGGCTCTAGTTAATGTCCCTGGGGATATTTTTAATTCATCAATTCTCTGCAGCTGTAATGATTGAGGCTTAGCAATCCTTAACTTGAAGATGTGCTGGGAAGAAGTAGGGGAGGAAGACAGGGACAGAGAACATGAAGTCAAAGGTCAATCCACTGAGGTATAATATAACATGAGCAAATGAAAGAGCTTGCTACTTCCCTTAAACTCACTCTGGGTTTTTGAAGCTTGAAGGGATTTCATTAATCAAGGGGATCATAAGGACTTAGGTGTGTCCACTAACCACCGTGGAGTGAGTGTGTGTGTCTGTGTGGAGGTGACAAGCTAAGCTTTTTTTATGACCTGGCTTTTGGGGTAATATGTCTAACTTTACCCAATTAAATGTCACAATGCCCGCTGAACATTACCTTATTAAATAAAGAGACCTGCAGGGAAATGAAATGCAAGCCTGTCCACTCAAATTTGTATTTCTTAGGCTTGAGACATTTCAAATAAATTGGTCAGCCCACTGGGACCACCATGTGGCTTTAGGGGTTCATGTTAACTTTACTAATCACAGGAGCAATAATTCATGCTAACAACACACACTACATCTGAGTAATCAGCACTTGTCACTGAACCACATGAGGTAAAGTCACCTGAAATGGCTTACTCAATCTGGACCAACATCTAAGACAGACTATACACTAGTTGGTAATTTGTTTATGACACATAAGTAATTATTTGAAGTACTGATCAGAAAAGAAGTGCCTCGAAGAATCAAAACTGTATACATAAAGTAGATTTTCTTCTAAGGTACCAATAAAAATAAAGTTCTTTTTACACATCTGCTTTCTTTTATTTATTTATTTATTTTTTTACAATGACCTGTGCTTTCTCTGACCTAATAATTAAAGAGAAAGTTTCTGACCTTGACGAACCATAAATTGTTTCTCAGACATACAACCTGTTCTGTGTTTTGTTTGAATTTATTTTATTTTGCATATTATAATTACGTTTCTTAAGTTATGTGATTCTTATGTATAATTTGCTTGTGTTCACTTTTTCAGTTCTGCTGTGTCCCTTTGTGCCGCCAGTCACTCTCTCTCAATTTGAACTTTTCTTTTGTTAAACTCCTGCTCGTTGGTCGTGCCTCGCCCACTCACGCCTGTATCCTATCATTTAGCTCAGCTGTTCTTTATCTCCTTGCCAGCCTCAGCTCAGATATACATCCACACTGTTTAAATGTGTTATGAGCACATAAGACAGTGAGTACCTGAGAGAACAAAATGACCAAGAAAGTGGAAAACCGAACCTAAAAGCCTATCCCTTTGCTTTACGCACTTTTACTTGTTTGGATTGCAGAGCAGATGGTGCTATGCAGTCACTATGTGAGAGACATCGTACAGCTTGGACAGGGCTCAAGTCAATGACACATAGAGGGACACAGAGACAAACGAGACAACCATTCACTCTCTCACTCACACCAACAAACAGTTCAGTGTTACCAGTTAACCCAACACGTATGTTTTTGGTCTGAGGGAGGAAAGCTGAGCATCCAGAGAAAATCCAAGCATTCATGGAAAACACATGCAAATTCCACCCAGAAAGGCCAGGAGGAGAACCTGTGAGGAGACAGA
Organism: Nematolebias whitei; assembly: GCF_014905685.2. NCBI lineage: Eukaryota > Metazoa > Chordata > Actinopteri > Cyprinodontiformes > Rivulidae > Nematolebias > Nematolebias whitei. The sequence goes on along the minus strand of NC_056501.1, from coordinate 31,189,304 downwards.
ACTGACCACTACTCCAGCGCCAAACCTAAACATGCCAAGCTAAAAAACAAGTACCAAAAACAGACAAAACCATACTAATTATTCTAAAAACAGAAATAACAGTTAAAACTGAAAATAAATAAATAAATATCTAACTTAATAAAGGCAATACTGTGAGCTTCTCACTTAAAGGTGACAGCCCTGCACTGTGCAAGCACTAACCGCTGCTCCACCAAGCCACCCTGGTCAGGTTTTAGATTTCTCGAAAGTAGTAGAGAAAATACAAGCATGCACAATTGCGTGTGTAGGGTTTTTCAATTGTTATTTAAAAAAAAAAAAAAAAAAAACTTTTATTGTATTCATTTTTTTGTTCCTTCCCATCACGTCAGCTCTGAATGCAGAGGAGTGTAACTCATTGTGAACACAAAAACTGAAGGACATTTAAAGAGAGAGGACAACAGTCGAACAAGGCTGGAAAAAAAAAAAAGACAATTTTAGGAAGTGCATGCTGGTGTGAAACTCCTGAGCAAGGGGAAAGAAAAGAAGCACTATTTAAAACTTAATTGGAATTGATCTTATGACGTAAGTGACATTTTTAGCAGTGGCCAAATCTATCTATTTTATGCACGGGGCAATGCTGTGCACCCATGTTTGATGAGATACTGAGTCTTTAACACAGAGAACAATACGAACCACAGGAACAGAGCAGGCAGGAAGGAGTGGGCATAAAAGCAACTGATAAGTTTTAATTATTTCTTCAAAGATGATTTATTTATCCGTCTTAGGGCAACACCATCCGTCAGAGTCAAAGACGTCAGCATGATTCTTAGTAATGGAAGCAAGGGAGAGGAGAACGATCAGTTTGATGCTTTGAAATTTCATGCATCCCATATATATGTTCTTAGCACAGACTGTATATCATAACTTGGCTGTGATTTACTTCTTTGTATCTGATTTGACCAGTTCATATATTTTATTTACCATCTTCTGTGTAGAAATTAGAAAAAAAAAGAGTAAATAAACATTGAGTTGAACCCAGCCGAAAGCTGTAAAGTGCACATCATAAATGTGGCCTTTACAGACATGTATGATGGTGGCTCATTTCCAAGGTTACTCCGTGGTAATTCTGAGAATAAATTACCCCCAAATTTAGTTTTTATTTGTATGGGCGTGTGAAGCTGCAGGGGTTTTCTGCTTTCCCTTCCAGTATACACACAGAAAATAACATGCTACTGTGAATTTCTCAGAGAAGTTAAAACAACGTTGAAGAGTGCAAACTCTGCATGATCGCTCATAATGGCCACATGATTAGGAAAAATGATGGAACTTTCCTTTAACTGTAAACATGCCATAATAGGAGTGCAATCAGTATATATGCACTTTTGCAGCATTGTTGCAGAGAATCTGTTTAGTCTGTGCTCACAAGTTTCTCTAAAAACATCTGTAATGAGCTCAAATAAAAGGAAAGCATAAAAGGGAGAAGGATATATTATTAAGAGTGCAACTTTTTTTTTTATGTCCACGTGCTTGCATGTTAGCAGTGCATGCTTCCGAGCTTAAACACTCACACACGCGCCGATACAAACAGAGCGGCACGCAAACAAAAAACAGAAAGCTAGTGCCTAAAGACAAAAGCTGTGCAGTGGAACAAAAGACGACCAAAAAAGCCATCAAGACACCCACAGCAGGCGCCCATTGTGATTAATGAAAACAAATATTGGGAGAGAGTGGGGCACGAGAACACAGAAACAACACAAACAATGAAGCAGACAGAATAATGCATTCAGGGTTCACTGACGGCCCTCCAGTGCAGAGTGAGAATAATAGGAGGAGAGAGGGTGTGGTGTAGAGGGACAAAAGAGAAAGGGGAAAAAGAGAGGAGGAAGAGGAAACAAGGGCACCGATGCAAAATCTATTTTCACAAAATATATCCACACACACCATCAGAGAAGCCAGTTTCCAAACCCTCAATGCTGTCAGCGCGTCTGTGCTTACACCTGCTACATTCAGCAGTCACACCACTGTGTTTCCTGTTCACACTCTCACACACACACCAACTACACGCTTTATCTCACATGTATGAATTTCTTTGGTGGGTTTAAAGGGATTAAATATTTTTATAACACATTTGTGAGTGTTGGGTTGAAGCTTACCGTGACACTTAAATCAGTCAGTACAAAGCAATGACAGCAATAGGCTATATAAAATTACACACATACATCCAGTTTACCAGATACCTGTGATTGTCTGCCTCTTTTAAAATAGGCCAGTCCACCTATAATTTATTATTAATGGTTTTGAAACTTTAGAACAACATCTACACAAGTGTATTAATTTATTTGTTTATTTTCCAGACTTAGTTTTCACTGAAAGTTTTGTCCCAAAGCTAAAAACATCATCACCAGGATGTCAAAAACAAATTAATTGGCCAAGGTGTTACTAAAAAATAACATTATTTTAAGTACGCTTGAGTCTTTCAGGTCATTTGAATTTTTTGTTCTAAAACAAAATATCATAAACCAAAAAGGGTAAAGATTAATTTTTTGCTTAAATTGTTATTGTTAGATTGATGATCTCTTATACAAAATGCTTCCGTGACTGTTGAAAAGATTTGTTGTTTTAGGTTGTCTCTCTTTGTTCATAACTGAACCAAACATGTGATGCTACAATGAGTTTCTGTAATAATATTGGTATAGGAAACCATACCAAGTCCATCCTTTTGTCCATCCGTCCATCCATCCATTCATCCATCTGTCCGTTCATCCGTCCATCCACTGGCCTTATATAGTAGGGTCTCAAAGGCAACACGTCCAGGAGAGAAACCCAGACATACGATTCTTCAATGACAATCTCAAGATTCTCCTGTAACTCAGGCCCAAAGAAGATGCATAATTCCTGCAGTACTGGGACTGTCCCCAGGTTTCCTCCCAGTGAGACTGCCCTGAAAACCTCCATGCAAGGGCAGATGTAGCTGAGTGGTTAGAGCAGGCATCCTCCAATGCAAGAGTTGGGGGTTCGGATCCACCAGCAGTCACATGTCGAAGTGTCCCTGGGCAAGACACTGGACCCCTCATCGCCTCCGATGTGTGTCCCATCGGTGTATGAATGTGATAAAGTTCTGATTAGTCTCTTTAGAATAATTTGTTCAATTAGCTTCGTATAGATCTACAAAGTAGTAGAGTGCTGTATGAATGGGTAAATGAGTACACAGATTGTAGTGTAAAGTGCTTTGAGTGTCTTGATAAGATTGAAAGGCACTAAGGTATATAATTACAGTCCTTTTACCATTTACCATACACAGTTGTCCTGTAGGCATTTTAATCAAATGTCTGAACCTCCCTCAGCTGACAAAATTTACTGTGGAGGAGCAGCCGATCTTCTCTGAGCTACCCTAGATGATGGAGAGCTTTACCTTGTATCTAAGGCTGAGCCAGGCCACCCTATGAGGGAAATTCATTTTAGCAACTTTTATAATAAAGGCCTATGAATCAAATGTATCTTGGACATTTCTAATTCTAAAGTATATGGCCAGCTAAACACATATTCAATTTCAAACCCAGCATACAATTTGAATAGGTGAGATGATCAAAATGTCCCTCATACAAAAGTTTGATGAGAAAATGTCAAATGTCTATTCATTGTCAAGATATGATTGACTTTGACAAGAGCTTGTTGGTGGCGTGATTTTTTTTTTAAAGGTCAACAAACCCTTTGCTATTATGTTGATTTTTACTAATTAGGGCATTTCCTTTAAACAAATAAACACTTTTCACTTTTCACTTGGGAAGGTCTACCTCAATCCAAGGAGTTGGATTGTGGAATGGTCTAGAGAGTGATGTGAAAAATGCCAAGTCAATGTGTACATTTAAGAAAAAGATCAAAGCTGAATTGTTAAAAAAGTATATATGAAGTAGCTTAGTGTGTTTTTTGTATTAGAATTAGAAAAATTAGAAAGTTATTAATTTTGTTCTGTTACTTGAAAATTATTATGATTGAAATAATTGTTTGAAAAAAGAGGCAGATAAAATAAGATTTTTTCTTCTTTCTGCTGCCTTTCATTTTAAATCTTTTGTATCTTTTTTATATTGTTATGAAATTGTTTTGTACTTTTTTAAAATGAATAAACTTTATACCATACCATACCATAACACTTCAGTTGATGCTTCATGGCCTTGGTTGGCCAGATATTATGTAATGGCAAAAAAAGCAGGCATGATCGTTAAGCTCTGACATTCCATACTTGACTTATCTGCTTGGAGCGGTTTGTATGTTAAGACAAACATAGGGCTTCCATAGGCTTGACAACCCACAGGGAATCAGCACAATTTATTTCCCTTCATCGGCAGTCCCTAAACAAACAGAGCCAGCAGGACAGGGATGAAGGAGCAAATTTATGTTGCGAGACAAAGAATAGCTGTGGGTGGAAGGATGGAGGCAGCATTCGGGCCCAGCTATCTGGCCAGAGGCTTCCATTGGTGGTCTGTGTTATTCCCATCCGGCTTCATTACTGTCTTATCTCTAGGCAAGCAACACAGCCAGCAAGAACAGGCCATAGAAGCACTGCAAGGTTGTAGACCTGACACACCTGCCACCTTAGATAAAATAAACATCAGCAAAAGACACAATGTGGGCTCCAGCATCTCCATGTTTTTCAGGAGCTTGGCTTTTTCTCACATGGCCACCTTGTTGATTAATCCCTCTCTTCCTGTCTTTGTCTTGTTTTATCTCTTCACCCCCACCCACCCCTCTTCATCCCACCCTTCATCCCGCCCTTTCTCCTTCCCTCGGTCCTTTCTGACAGGGATGCAATAATGAGACAATAAATTAGGACCATCGTGTTTTCCAACATACCACCCTTTCAGCTGCTGACGTGACCCCACTCACCAATAAGGTTAAAGGCTAATGGGCGTATCGCAGTCAGCATACTGGTCTGAATAATCAATCACTTCTTAACACAATATCAAGGGTGCCACAGAAAGCTGTAAACACCACTGTGAAATCCCGCTCCCAGTAAAAAAAAATAAATAAATAAAAAGACACCTGCTGTGTTTTTGCTCTTTTCCAGAAGCAAACAGGAAACAGTTTCACCATTACAAAGAATGATTGACAAGCAGACATAATGTGATGCTTTTAAAGACGTTCTTATTTATCATCCTGTTTCGAGATCAGCCACAGTTATCGTTGCTATTTTGTAATCAAGCATCGCATTCATTGTTAAAAAGTTTTGTTTAGCCTCTTTCATACAATGCTGGTAAATCTAATCGCTCTTACAGGTTTAGCTTAATGATATGGAAAAACAACAAAAAAATCAGAACAATTGAGTCTCTTTAATCTGCTTTGTGAACACATATTGAAGAACACAGCTTCCCTAAAAAGGATTAGCCCTGAACGAGAGACAGACAGATGCCTTTGAAGGAAGCTAAAAATTACAGGTGGAGTGATCCCTTCTAAAATTATCCAACTCTTTTATATTGCGCCCCTGAAGAATTCATGCTCATGTTTAATTCCCAAGCTCTGATAACGAATGGCTCCTTCGAGCACCTGAAGATTAATAGACTTTTACCAGGTGCTCTTTGTCTTTTTATAACACACTCCAGCTATTTAAACGCTCAGCTGTCTTACTGTCAGCTTACAGCATGAGGTCATATAAAGGAAACTAACTTAAAAACTCCAGTATATTTACAGGGTGATATTGGAAAATAGTGCACAAGTTAATTAAAGTGCCAAAAAAGAAGGGGGAAAAAAAAAAGACAATTTAGCAGAAAAACAATAATAACAAAGTTAAGTTTTCAAAATCATTAGAAATTATTATAAATTCTGTGTTCTTTAAAGAAACATATAACACCCAAATAAGTAAATGGTAAATGGACTGTACTTATATAGCACCTTTCTATCTTATCGACCCTCAAAGCTCTTTACACCACAATATGTGCCCTCATTTATCCATTCATACAGCCCTCTACTAGATCTCTGCACTGAATAATCAGTGCTGTATCACATTCATACAGCGAAGGGACACACATCGGAGGCAACGAGGGGTTCAGTGTCTTGTCCAGGGACATTTCAACATGTGACTGCTGGTGGAATCGAACTCCCAACTGTCACATTGGTTGACAATGGCTCTACCACTCAGCCACAGCTGATAAATGTCATGGAAGTCGTGTCTCCACCCTTATTTGCTCCACTGTATGCACTTGAGCAAGACCATTAAGCACCTTTCATGACAGTGGGTGATGAAACAGGTCTCAGAGTTTGACTCTAAAACTTTTTTGAAATTTCTATATCACTGTTCAATTAACGTATCATTGCTGTATTATTATTATTATTATCATTAGTATTACAGTATTGCTGACTTACTAAGGTTTAGGCAGACAGGATGCCATATACAGCTAAAAAAAATAAGAAAAAAAGTTTGATTTATTTTATTTATTTGTGTGTGTGTGTGTGTTTCATGCGAACCATGGGTGACGTTGAAGCTCTTCCAGGGTGGGACACTCTTCTAGGGACACGTTCAAACATCTATTTAGTAAATCTCTGCAATCTGGAGGGGAAAACATGACAAAGATTAGGATTACAGTAGACTGCCATGAAGTTCAA
>NC_056501.1:31058563-31152728 GCF_014905685.2 Nematolebias whitei | reverse complement strand
ACAGGACCACTCCGAGCTGCCAAACTGTTGTTGGTTCAGCACTATACGTACACTGAAACAACAATTCAATTTAGCAGATCGCACCCATGACTATGGTTTCCAATTTACAATCCATCCATCCATCATCTTTACCCACTTCTTCCTTTTTTTGGGTTGTTGGGGTCACTGGTGCCCATATCCAACAGTCACCATGCCAGAGGCGGGTGACACCCTGGACGGGTCTCCAGTCCATCACAGCGCCACTTAGAGACAAATGAGACAAACAACCATTCACCCTCTCACTCACATTTAGGGACAATTTAGAGTTACTAATCAGCCTAACATGCATGTTTTTGGTCTGTGGGAGAAAACCGGAGTACCCTGAGAAAACCCACGCATGCACGGACAGAACCTGCAAACTCCACCCAGAAAGGCCCCCGGCCAGGATTTTTGGACCAGGGTGACCTGCTCGCTGCGAGGTGGCACCTCTACCAACTGTGCCATCGTGCGGGGTGTTGGAAAAAAGAAACAGTATTAGAATATTTGTATTTGTTTCTTGTTCATGTTGCACCAAACATGTACCAAAATGTGACTCTAAAACCATGGCACATAATGTGAACCTGCTTCACACATAAAAAGTACATTTTGTCTGTTTGATTTTATTATTTCAGTAAAAAAAAAAAAAAGAGACAAGCAAGAAACATTGTCAAATGTCTGTAAAGAGTACAAGATAAAATCATATTTTTTACTGACGTGTTTCACCCGAAAAAGAGAGCAATACTCCTGGAGAGTAAACAACTGAAAACAAAATCATACCCACTGCTCATCATAAAACCGAACACTTCGCTGCTGCGGCCGCAGCTCCTTGCACTAACTCAAGCCAAACTTTGAGTGATGAAAAAGCATATTCAGATTTCACACTCCAATAACAAGTAATCAAGGCCAGCGGTAGAGCCACCCCGACAGAGGCAGCAGACCGAGGCGGAGTGACGCTGCCGCAGCCCTCAGTCACATCTAAACACCTGTCTCCAAATGGACACATCAATCCCTATTTCACAGCCTGCCTAGCCTCCTACACTGACACACATAGGTATGCACAAACGTGTATGATATGGATTATAGTTGCACACAAACAGAAACTAAACTGACATTTCTACCTATTCGTGCCTACACAGATGTTTTTTTTTCTTATATATATATATATACAGATGGTTAAAACATTTGGTTAAACATGTTTACAGATCTAAAACATGAAGCATTAAAAGATGAGAGTAAATAGGATGGAAAGTAGCATTGTAGAAATCAATCTGTTTCTATGCAGCATCACAGTAATCTTCCTCTTCAGCAGGAAGGACTGATTCAAAGCCTCAGAGTGGTGAAGGGTGCATAGGTGTGGCATGTGAGAATATGGTCCTGGACAAAAAAAGGGGGAAAGAGGGAGTATGGCAAGAAGCACTTAGCACCTGGGATAATACCCATTCTCTTTCTTTCCCTTCCAATCTCTCTTGCTAAGACACACATACACACACAAGCACTTTGCCTAATAGAGTGGCAGCAGTAGTCAGCGTTTCCCATGGCAGGCTGTAATCGCATGACTGGACTCGGTGATGGATTTTGGTTGGAGGCAGCATCAGCAACACTGCAATAAACATGCACACATACACACACACATATGCATGCACAAACATACCATTCAAATGTGCATACACTTAAGAGTTTTCACCAAAGGCTCGTCGCACTAAAGGGATAATGATATGTAGGAGTTTTATGAAATGGGATATTTATTGTTTCTTGAACAGTAAATCCAATCACAATGACAATAATCAAAACTCAAAACATTGCCTTTGCTCAGCTTTCATATAACCATAACTATTTCTGGGCACCCTGGCCACAGATTTTAAATTATTTAGTAAGGTATGCATTGTTTATAATTGCTCAGAGTGTCAATCACCATCAAAGACATTCAATAAGTAAATTAACTGTGTCTCTCAAAGAAAACATAATCAAGCAAAACATTGTTTTGTATCTCTGCTAGCAAAGTCAACTCAAATTTATTTTATAGGCACATCAAAAAGCTGTTTGTTATAAACTGAAATAAACCACACACCCTGTAACTTAGCTCTGTGTTTCTTCAAAATATGAACCTGGCTGATATGTTGCATGTTATCAATTACCTGAACAAAACTAGAAATTCTGGTGAGTAAGGGGCATTCGTCTTTGGCTGTCTGTACATATTTTGTGGTTTGTTGCTGTCCCATAAACTTAATTCGAAATGATGAATGTTTGGAAGAACAAGTTTTACAATTATGAATTGTTTTAGAGCCTCACAGTCACTATATAAGTATATGACATTATTCTGAGGCCATGGTCTTTCATGGGCCTGTTGGAAATGCTTTGACCAGTCAGGGTAACTGACAATACATTACATTTATATTGCTGGTCCAAAAAGTTGCACTAAAATTTCTACCTGAAACATCATATTTCTTCTGTCGTGGGCACCTTTCACACTGGAAGACATCCTAAAAAAATCAACCATAATGTAGATGGTCTTTGTAAGTTCTTGGCCAGGTCTTCCTGTGTGCATTAAGAATACAGTGTTACCCATTGCATGTGAAAATGTGGGACAGGTCTACAATGATTTTGAGCATCCACAAACATTCTGAGCTTTGTTGTGGTGGTTTTGCATGATGGAAGAATCCACAATTATAGATCCATGATGATAAACCTGGAGAGTGTGGTTGCAGTGGTAGCAACCTATCTATGAAGTAAGGTCTGTGCACCCCGTAGTGTCTTGATCATTGAGAATCTGAAGCAGGGCTGGCTACAATGGCCTTGCTAAGGCATCAGTCAAGATCAAGGTAAGACCATGGAAACAGCGTAGTCCAGACAGGATACCTGAAATATAGTATCATGCTAACATTGTGAGATATTCTAAAGCCCCCTATACTCTCGTGTATGCACGTACGTACACAGAGCGTACCCCCGCAGGGCATGTCCGTGCAAAGCTAAATTTTTACGACCACTTACGCAGTGTCACACAATAAACTGCCCGGCAACAGACTGTTTTGAATGTGACACCAACGTATTAAATTCCCCTTCTTCATCTCTGATGTGGCCTTTCTTTTTTTTTTTTTTTGCCAAAAGGCAAGCTATCTCTTCCTCCTTTGTTGAGGCCATGACTGAAATGGTGAGAAAAGAAGGAATTTGTCATAAGAAAATTAAGCTCAGGTCCAGCATGGCTGCGGGAGGGTCTGGAGATTTCCTGGTGGGCTTGTCAGGTCTGATGTGTGGGCTTTTTTTTAGATATTTTTATTAACAACATATAAACACAGAACACCACTGCGGGTGGGGCTGCCAGTGCTCGTTTTTTTTTTATTTTCCAACCTGTCAATCAATCCAGTAGGCGTGTCAGCAAATGACAAATTGGCGACCTCAATTTGTCCCAAAGGTAAAGCCCCTTGTCTGTGGAGCTGCTCTGCAACAGCTCAGGGTGGACGCCCGAGTATGAAGTCTGAACCCTCTGCGTACAGTATGCGCGTACGTACACGTTGACGGACGTACGCAAGAGTATACTGGGGACTTTAGCATCCTATGCAGTCCAAAAGACCTGTCAAAGACACAAAAGGAGTGTAGTATGATTGTGGAAATACACTGTTGATATACAGAATGGGTCAATGTGCAGGCTTCAGTCTTGAAGATAAAAAAGAAGAAAAAAAAACTGTATTTAACAAGTATCAAGAGCAAGCAGCATTATGATTAGGCTTTCACTGCAAGGAGTTTTCCAAATTAGCTGCAACCCAGTCACATTCTAATAAGTCATAGACAGTGCAGGGATGGTCAACATATGTTGTGTAAGAAGACTTCGCTTTTCTGGTCTGAATCCTTGTAAAATCTAGAACATGTAAAGCATCTTGAGCTGTCCATTGTGCCCAGACTCTCACCTAATGACTGCTGGTGACAGGCACCAGTTTCTTCACAACGCTACATGGAAGAAGTAGTTTAAAAAATAGCCTAATAGATTATAAGATGGATGGATCAGTAAAAAGCAATTCTCAATCAAGGGAATTTAAAAACAATAACTAATTTATATTTCATATCATCTTTGTATGTGTGAAAAAGCTAAACATAACCTTTAGTCACATATGGTTTGAACACCGGGCAGCACGGTGGCACAACTGGTAGAGCTGCTGCCTCTCAGCGAGCAGGTCCTTGGTTCAAACCCCGGTCCAGGGGCCTTTCTGGGTGGAGTTTGCATGTTCTCTCCGTGCATGCGTGGGTTTTGTCCGTGTACTCCGGTTTCTTCCCACAGACCAAAAACATGCATGTTAGACTGATTGGTAACTCTAAATTGTCCCTAGGTGTGAGTGAGAGAGTGAATGGTTGTTTGTCTTGTTTGTCTATGTGTCCCTGTGATGGACTTGCGACCTGTCCAGGGTGTACCCCGCCCCTCGCACAGTGATTGCTGGACATGGGCACCAGCGAACCCGTGACCCAAAATGGAAGAAGTGGGTAAATGATAATGGATGGATGGATATATATATAAATATTTAGTACATATATATATATATATATATATATATATTTATATAATTTTTTATCTTTGTGTTTCCTGAACAATGACAAATTCCAGTCAGTAAAGAGACTTAGTCAGAGTCAGTCAGAGTCAGATATTCTGTATTGTCTTTTGCACCACATGTGGTACATGTGGTGGAACAAAATTATGTACACAGGGTCCCAGTTACATCCAACAATAAAAATGTAAAAAAAAAAAAAAAAAAAAAGATAACATCTAAGATATGAACTAAGAAAAACATCAATTAAAAATTCATTAAGCACTAAAAGCATAAAAACATTACGTCGAACAGCAACACGAACATGAGCATGAGTCTGTGTGAGCAGATGAGCACGCATGAACACATCAACATGAAACAGATCAGCAGCAACATGTTGTGATTTTTCACAGTTATTATTCTGGTTAGAGATTCATGAGTCTAACAGCCTCAGGGTAGAAGCTGTTCCTCAGTCTACTGGTCTACACTTAATGCTCCTCAACCTATTTCCTGAGGGGGGCGGGGCAAAAACTGTGTGTGCTGGGTGAGCCGGGTCCTTCATGATGCAGGTGGCCCTCTTCTTGCATCTGGAGGTGTAAATGTCTATGATGGTGGGGAGGATGACTCCATCAGTCTTCTGTGAAGCCTTCACCACTCTCTGCAAAGGTTTTTTTTCTGCAGCTGTGCAGCCTCCATGCCACACATTAATGCTGGAGCACAGGATGCTTTCCACTGCACACCTGTAGAAGGAGGTGAAGACTGAGCTTCCCAGACCAGCTCTTCTGTGCTGCCTGAGGAAGCAGAGTCTCTGATGAGCTTTCTTGATCAGGCTGGTGGTGTTGTTGCTCCAGCTGAGGTTGTCATTCATGTGTACACCCAAGTACTTGTAACTGGAGACCACTTCCACTGCAGATCCCCTTATGTTCAGGGGTTGTAGGTGTCTTTGTTCCTTCTGAAGTCCACAATCATATCCTTTGTTTTCTTCACATTGATGTGAAGGTTATTCTCTTTGCACCAGCTCTCCAGGTGTTCCACCTCTTGCATGTAGCTGGACTCATCATTATTTGTGATGCATCCCACCACCGCTGTATCATCTGCAAACTTTACAATGTGACAGCCTGGATAGGTAGCTGCACGATCATACGTTAGCAGAGTAAACAGGAAAGGGCTCAACACACATCGCTGAGGAGAGCCAGTGCTGAGTGTTAAGGCTCCAGTATACTGCCGCATATGTCCGTTCACGCGTACGTACGCGTGAACGGACATGTCTTTTGCTGTTGTTGGTTTTATATTTTAGGTTTGCTCACATGCAATGCAATGCATACATTGTATACATGCTCTTGCCAAGATCGAACGCTTCTCCCCTCCCCTCCCTCTTTGCTTTGCTTTGCTGCTCTGTCTGTCTGTGAAACTGCTTGTGAGACTCTCTTGCATTTCTTCTGAACCATAATTATGGACTTTTTGATCAGTTGGTCCCTCAACTCAATTTACAACATTTCTTCGAAAAGAAGACAAGCTTTATCCAAAAAAGTTCAATCTCGTCCTCTGGACATTCAAACAAAACAAAAAACAAAGCAAAGCAAAAAAATCTAGAAACGTTTCGGCTCTCATACAAGAGACTTCCTCAGTCTGAGGTGCTGTTTTCAGCTCAGTCTCTTAAATAGCACCTTCTCAGAGGGGATCAACCAGTTTGCTGCTCCTTCTTGAGCATGTGATCAGCTGGTTTTGGTTGTCAGCAGCAAACTGGTTGATCCCCTCTGAGAAGGTGCTATTTAAGAGACTGAGCTGAAAACAGCACCTCAGACTGAGGAAGTCTCTTGGATGAGAGCCGAAACGTTTCTAGATTTTTTTTGCTTTGCTTTGTTTTTTGTTTTGTTTGAATGTCCAGAGGACCAGATTGAACTTTTTTGGATTTTTCTACCTGGATTATTGAGCATGCATCAAGACAAGCTTTAGGCGAGCCGATTTGCCCTGTTGGCACGCACGCAGCTGGATATCTCATTGACTTGGAAGACTTGATGATGTGTCTATCTCTGCTGCCATTTGTGGATTTTAAGGACGCATATTTAATTGGATTTTCGATAACTGGCTCCTGCTTTTTGGATTTGGCTGGTTGCTGGTTTTATCAATGATCAAGGAAGTCGTCGGCAGCAAATTTGGACCCGATCACACTGCTTGCCTTTATGATGGCTTGGTTCATGTCCCAAGTACCCAGACTCAAATGCTTTGGGCAGAATGGATCAGATCTAGGGGATTTTACTCCATCACGTTCGTGTGGCCATGTATTTTGGACATTTCGGGACTGAGTGGACCAACACAGACTCAAGGTAGATGCCATTAAGTTCTGCCTGTCCCCAAAACAACTGTGTGTTTATCTGAATTTGGCTCCCTTGGCTGGCCTTGAAGGCCATCTTATCTGAATTTGCCTCGAGAAAATGTGATCTGACGCTCATGGCTCCCTCCCTGAGAAATTTCCAATCGATAACCAGATGTAACCAGCTGAATAAACTTTGTGTCATCATTTCCGGACTCTTGGATTCTCATAGACGTTATTATTGGCCATTCCTCGACATACCTTGAGAATGTTTATGGATCTCACCGGAGGACATTGTCTGATTATTCTATCCTTATCAGAACTCTTACAGTGACCACGAGAGCATCTATGAACATCTCACCGCTCTCGGCTCCCCCCTCTGCAGAATGTCTATGTCACTATGTGCTTGTTTGTGTGAGGTGGTTTTTTTTTAATATTAGAGTTTTTTTTTTTTTCTCAGGCAGGAAAAAAAGAAGTCTCATAGGAATTTTTTTTACCTCCAACTCCTACATGTGTCCATTTTACCACTTTTCCGTCTGTCCAAACAGGTCTCACTTGTAAATGAGTCTTTTAGGCTCAATGTGATTTATCTATTTAAATAAAGGTTGAATGAACAACTCATTTTACTACTAATTTAACCACAGTTATTATTGACTTTATTTGTTTTGTTTATTTCACTGCTAAACTGTTAATAGTGTTTGATTTTAATTTGTTTTTATGCAACTTATACTTTAGATTTTCTTTGCCTTTAAACAAATAGTTGATTTTTTTATTTTGATTGCTCTGTTTCTTTTCTCCCACCCCAGTAGGTTTAGACAGCCCATCCACTTCTCTGAGTCTGGTTTTGCTATATTTTTTCTATTAAAAGTTTGTTTTGTTCCATTTTTAACCTGCCCTCTAATAGATGACTGATCACAGTGGATAATATATTTAGGCACTGGGTCAAAGTTCCAAATCCCCACTGTTGATGGGTGGACTTCAGATCCTCAAAGAACCACTTTCCTGTGTACTGAGAGTACCAAGCAGCTTTGCTGATGCTTTTACTTACATATGCTTGTTTAATTTTTAATGTACCAGTGATGCCAACAGTAAACTGGGACAGAATTTATGTTTACAAATGTCTGCAATATAGTTTTGAAAGCTAAGTGAATCAGATTGCATCCAAAAGACACAGTGGGGACATGCAAAGATGTGGCTTCTGTAATTTTAGAATGACATGGATATATTATGATATATTATGATGTGTATGCATGTTATATATATATATATATATATATATATATATATATATATATATATATATATATATATATATATATATATATATATATATATATATATATATATACATACAGACAGACAAGAAGTTAAAAAAAATCTTATCTTTATTTCAAAAGTGTACTTTACTAAATTATGTCATGACTCTGAGATGGCTGCCAAGATGGGTACAAAGTGGGTCAAGATGGGATGACATGGGTCATTAAATAAAGTTGACATTTTAGAATACTGCTTTCCAAGCAGTGAACACAAAAATAGGCCATGGTTTTTTTTTTTATTCCCTAATACTGGTGTTGTGGCCATACATAGAATTCACTGAAAATGTACCTTTTTTTCTTACAATTTTATGTTGAAAACGACTCTCCAAAAGTGCCAACACTGTGAGATACTATTGTTATGATAGCTGCTTTTTAAAATTGTGTTTGCTTGTTTGTTTTCTATTTAGAACTGATCTGAAATCCTAAGTGCAGTCAGTGGGACAACAGCACCAAAAAGTACTTCCAGACAGTGACGTGCGGTGAGGTGTGAGGTTTGTGACAGGTGAGTCACTGACTCGTCTGAAATCGGATGCTCACATATCTATCCCTTTTCTTTCTTTTTTCTTTCTCTCTCTAATACCTTTTGTTTCGACTGAAAATCGAGATTAGAAAAATCCTTTAGTTTTGAGATATGATCTTCCATTTTGTCTAAACAAATTTAAACGAGTGTACCATTTGCTACACCCTTGGCCACCCCTTTTCATAACAGAAAAATGCACAGCAACTGTACCTGTTTCATTGTTCCTATGGGGCAGCACTGCCCCCTATCGATGAGGCACGGTACTTTCTACCTCACCCCTCCGAATTTTCACCATGCGTTTATGACTGATAGAAAAAAGAAATATGTCACACACATTCATTCAATATATTAGACAGACTGTAGAACATCAGCATGTGTAGCACATGTGTAATCAAACATGTATATTGACAATATAAAGAGAGACAGCAATGGGCATTTGCCAACTGCCTACTTCATGTATTATATATGACACAGCACCACCAGAGGTGAGCCACAGCACTTCACTGCCTCACCCACGCCTTTCTTCCATGCATTTGAACAGATGTTATGTCCACAAAGGGCACAAATATTAGGGGGGACATGGACTCAAACATGAGGGTTCAAACAATCAATTTATTTAAGTTCTTATTCTCTTCATGTTGGTTTTCCTTAAACTTTTGTTCACTCAGCTGCTTTTTACGAGGAAAAAGAGAAAATTAGGAACCCTCATTTCCCGTGTTCAAAACAAAACCCCCAAAGTAATAACTGGAAGATGAAACTGGTGATCCGATCAAACAGACAGAACAAAAAGGTATAGCAGGGGGCTAACTCTATACAGGGCCATTGGGGCCACTGCTAGTGCTGAACTAAAACTAAAAAAAAAAAAAAGAGTCTACATCAAAAGAAAGAAGCGAAAATGGAACAACCGGTCTCACCACAGCCACAATGAAAAAACAAATATAGGCTAACAAAAACTACCTTATGTCAGGCTGAGGCCGGTAGCTGTGACCTACACCATCACAATGCATCCTGGAGGCGGAATGAGTGAGAAAAAGAAGAGAGCCAAAAGAGAGAAAGAGCTCCCGAAGGCCAGCCTATTTATAGGCGGGTGGAAAATGACACAGCTCAAAACAATCAAATATTAATTATAAAATATATATAATTGACCAAACCCCAAATATGCCCAAGGAACCAAGAAAATCATTTAACTAAAATCTATAAACAAAAAAAAAAATCTAGAAAATAGGCAAAAATAGTCATAGTGTCCCAAAGCACATAACAGGCAATGCATAAATTATATGATTTTGACCACTGAAGTGTTGAAAGGTTCAGAAAACAGTTGATAAAACAGTTTTATAGAACTGTCAAGTGATCAAAAGTATTTTCTCTTATCTAAAAAAAAAAAAATCTGGTCATCTGGACATTCAAAAAACAAAGCAAAACAAACAAAAATATGTAGAAACGTTTTGTCTTTCATCCGAGAGACTTCCTCAATCTGAGGTGCTGTATTCAGCTCAGTCTCTTAAATAGCACCTTCTCAGAGTGAATCAACCAGTTTGCTGCTGACAACCAAAACCAGCTGCTCACATGGTCAAGAAGGACCATCATCCTAACAATGGATCATTAGCACACTGATGGCTGTTTACTATTCACAGAGGGTTGAGTGATACTAGCAATAACAGCATTGTAAGAGGGGGACAGTTGGACCCAGAGGCCTCCACCCCTGTTTAATGATGGACAATTTCTTTTCACAAAGATGGCCTCCTTTACTCCTCTCTCAAACCATCGTTCCTCTCTGTCCAGGATGTGAACATCTTCATCCCTGAAAGAGTGACCGCTGGCCTGGAGATGAGTGTAGACCGCAGAATCCTGGCCTGATGATGTTGATCTTCTGTGCTGGTCCATCCTTTTGGCCAGTGGCTGTTTAGTTTCCCTGATGCAAGACTGATCACAGCCCTCCTGACACTGAACAGCATACACAATATTACTGTGTTTGTGCCGGGGGACTGGATCTTTGGGATGAACCAGTCTTTGCCGTAATGTATTTTGGGGTTTAAAAGCCACTGGGATGTTATGTTTAGAAAATAAACGTCTCAATTTCTCTGATACTCCCCCATCATATGGAATGACCACTGGTCTGGGTTCCTCCTCTTCACCTGATGGCTGACTGGAGTCCTGTTTGGGTTTCTTCTCTGCTTTCAGGAAGGCCCAGTTAGGATATCCACATTGCTCTAGAGCCTGTCTTGTGTAGGATTTCTCCTTCTGCCTGGCTCCTGAGCTAGTGGGGACGCTGTCTGCTCTGTGGTACAGAGTCCTGATGACTCCTAACTTGTCCTCCAAAGGGTGATGGGAGTCAAACTGCAAATACTGGTCTGTGTGGGTGGGTACCTCATTTTGCAAATGTCCTCTATCCGAGTCCGAGACCATACAGTCCAAGAAAGCCAACCTGCCATTTTTTTACATCTTCTCGTGTGAACTTGATGTACTGTATTTATCCACAGAGTTGATGGGGTCAGTAAAACGTTGGACTTCCTGAGATTTAATTTTAACCCAGGTGTCGTCAACATACCTGAACCAATGACTTGGTGGTGTCCCTGAAAAGGACATCAAGGCTCTCTTTTCTACCTCCTCCATGTACAGGTTGGCAACAATAGGAGACACTGGAGACCCCATAGCACACCCATGTTTCTGCCTATAATATTGCTCCCCATATGTGAAGTAGGTTGACTGCAGGCACAGTTTCAAGAGCTGACACAGTTGTTCTGTGGAAAGCGTGGTCCTGCTGCTCAGAGTGGTGTCTGATTTTAATTTTAAACTGACCACCTCTACTGCATCATCAACAGGAATGCACGTAAAGAGTGATGTGGCATCAAAAGAGACCATTGTTTCATCAGTCTCCATGATGACATCCCTCACCTTATCCACAAAGTTCATGGTGTTCTGTATGTGGTGTTCTGAGCTGCCAACTAAAGGGATGAGTACAGACGCCAGATATTTGGAAACATTTTAAGTGACAGAGTTAATCATGCTAACAATAGGTCTTAAAGGTACACCTTGTTTGTGGATTTTAGGTAAACCATACAGACTAGGTGTGGCCTCCCCTGGGTACAGTTTGTGGTACAGAAAACAGTCAATAGCCTTGTCCTGCTCCAAAATGTTCAGGCAATTTATCAACTTCTTCTTGTAACCACTTCCTGGATCTCTTTTCAGAGGTTCAAAAGTGGTTAAGTCACTAAGGAGTGTCATAACTTTCTCATGATAGTCTTTCTGGTTCAAAATCACTATTCACCTTCCTTTGTCTGCTGGGAGAATGATGATGTTTATGTCCTTGCTAAGAGTGGTGAGTGCATCCCTCACTTCTCTACTGATGTTGGAAGGTGGTGGTTTGGTGGTCAGCAGCAAAACTGGTTGATCCACTCTGAGAAGGTGCTATTTATAAGACTGAGCTGAATACAGCACCTCAGACAGAGGAAGTCTTTTGGATGAAAGACGAAACGTTTCTACCTGTTTTTTTTTGTTTTTTTTTGCTTTGTTTTGTTTTTTTGAATGTCCAGAGGACCAGATTTAACTTTTTTAGATTTTTCTACCTGGATTATTGAGCATGCATCAGGATATTTTCTCATATCATTGTTAGTATCTTACTTGCCACAATGACAGGTGATACATTGCCTCACCTGCTTCCCCTGACTTCACATCACTGCTACCAGAACCTCTGACATTGTTCAGTCCTAAAACCTAAGAACTATAACTGAACCCAGAAAATTTTAGACTGTTCAGCTGTATCAAAAGTCCTGTTAAAGGACCAGTAGATTTTTGGTCTTTGTTTTTCTCTATCTCGTCAGCCACCCATCACTACTTAAGGTCCCTGTTTATCATGTGAACAAGCCCACCCTCTTAAAGCATTCTAAAGCTGATACTGTGAGAGAACACATTAAAGTCTGATTCTGAGGTAAAAGAGAAATAAATAAATAAAACCTGTGATTAGAATCTTGTACACTGTCTGGCCTCAGGTGCAGCAAGGGGTGAGATAAAATATGTTTCCTTAAGGAGATCTATAGTATAAAGACAGCTAAATTATTCACAAACCAGCACAGAGGAATCCCCTAGCATGCCAAATACATGTAACCTTGAATAGATAGCTATGCAGCACACAGTCATAGACTAAATATGACTATCTGGATCTACACATACTTTTCTCAATATTGATAAAAAATGAATGATAACTTGATGAAGAAACCAACGTTTGTGAACAGAGGAGCAGCGCTGAAGGATCCTAGAGAACTTTGTGAGTATCTCAAGAGTCTATAAATACTGGGTGAGTGTGATAATGTGAAAACTGTGATAAAAAAAAAAAGAGCGAGGTCATAAAAACGACAAACAGAAACAGCCATCTCCATCTTATTCAGCCTCACTTCCATTAGTGTGACAATTTCATTAAACAAACATAATGTACAAAATCATTTCCTCGACTTGGCTGGCTCCGAGAAATTAACAGCAACATGGAAGTCATGCATAATGAATGTGAACATTTGCCATCTACAAGTCTCCCACAGTTAAACATTAATTCAACCTCTCGCAGGGTGTGGAGAGGGAGGCAGAGGACAAATGGAATACCGGGAGGTGGGGAAAAATACGGAAACCTTTGGAGGTGGTCTGACTGAGAGATCCGCTGCTGGGCCAAAAGAAAATAAATTAAAAAATGTGAATGGATTTGGATTGATTTCTGTCTTGTATATAAATATTTAATATTTATATACAAGATAAAATCATAGAACATTCATTATTAAACAGTATTTCTTTTTTTTTTGCAAACATCAAAACTAAACCCTGATTTTTATGGCACCCAAAAGACACTGACCAGGATGACAGTTATTTAAAAGACAGGAAAAAAACTGCTTGTTGTCACAGCAATTATATTGTGTAATGCTCTACCCAAAGCACATTCACAAGACAAACATTACAAGTCACATGAAAAAAAAAAAAAAAACTACAGACAAATAACAAATAATAAATTTAACTTGGCAGGGAGTTAAAAGTACACGTCAAGTCAGCTCAGTGCTCTTTTCCCATAGATCAAAACCAGGAGAGTTTGACATGACTCTCATGACCATGCCAGAAACACTTGGCATCATCTAATTCTCTTTGCATAAATCTTGCAATCATTTATCTCGACACAACACAACAAAATGCTAATAGTAACATTTTAGGGAGGGAAGAGAGAGAGGAAAAAAAAAAAAAACAGACCCCACGCTCAGCTCACAAGGAGTGATTTATTACCCAGTACAGCGGGGTCACACATTAATTTTGCTCTTTATTTAAAATGTCTGTTATCCCCTCCATGCATAAACAAAACACTCAGAGACGCACGTAGAAACACATGCATGGGAACATGCACGCAAGTTGCCATATGCACATATGCAGCCATCATACTCAGCTAGCATTGAGGAAAATGTCACAGTGTCGTGAGGATGTTTATCTGGAGGAGACAGAGCTGATGGCTTGACACCCCCCCCCCCCCCCCCCCGGCTCTCCTACCTTCCCCCATGATGCAGTGCGCATGTGTGTTGGTGTGTACACCGTTTTGATTGTGATGTGTGCTGTCTTTGACTGACACGGGGCGATGGGAGGTGCCAGCGCACAGCACCGCGCTCCAACAGACGCACATCGGATGTGACACCGTCGAGCCAGCGGTGTGACAGGCATGTGACAGGGCAGAGCTGGTCCTAAATAACTTCTTAGGCTCCATTACCCTGCCAAAACACTGGACACGCCATCTCCCATTTCCCATTTACCCTTCATGGTCACAGAGTCCTTTACTATTCACAAATGGAGTGCTGATTGGACCCAACCTTTCTCTCAGTGTAGATTAATCACACGTAGATGCAGGCTTGTACGCATACTGAATAAGACAACCCATAACCCCCTCATCCCCACCTTACTGCAAATCAAAGAGTGAAGCTAAGCGGGGTGCTGAGTGGTGGGAGCAGGCCAGCAGCAGTGGTGATTATCCTGAAGGAAGCATCAGTTGTTGGTATTTACACCGCCACTCTACCCTCTGATTTTTTGACACCGGCAGGCGCTTGAAAAACCAAAAGCATTTGTCAAGAGCTGCTCTGAGAGGGTTGAAGGTGACCGAAGATGAATGTGTCATTAGCTGAGACAAAAATTAGTTAAGGGGAAGAGAAGAGGGTAAAGGAGACAGAAGAGGTACAAAACAGCATCTCAGGCTCTGCGACTGCAACAGAGAACAATGGAAATTTGAAACTGACATAAAAACCCTGTTATTGTGCAGAAAAGTATAGTCAAAGCCAGTTTTACAGCATAAGGTTGTATATTGTTCATATCTCTTTAAACAAACAATATTTCATATGCCGTACTCTTGGAACAGCCTCGGTTTGTAAACATAAAGATAATTCTGACCAGAGTGACGAGCTAACAGATAGTTCAAGCAAGACAGTTTAGTAAACTTCTGTTGGAGTTCATGTTTAATGAAAAATAGGTGTGAAAGTTTTTCAAAATGCTCTTATACGAACGTCTCGGAAACATTGAGATAGGATTTGTTTTACAACACCAACAATTTGCTTTGGTCTTGGCCTCAGTTGGACTAGCCTGTCAGTCCATCCAAACTAAACTACGTTTTCCACATTGAGGCCGTTCAGAGCTACAACATGTAAGATATTTCTTGTTCATAACCCTTCCACTGAATCGCATTTAAAATGATCTGAACATCCCTTTTAAGCAAGTCTACATGCTAAATAAGTGCACTATTCATTCAACCTTTACTTATACAGGCTAATCCTGTTGAGCCTCGGGGACTCATTTACAAGAGAGACCTGATTTTAACAGAGTGATGACAACAGTGGATAACAAAGACAACAATAGACAATCATAAAAGATGCGTACAAATTGAGATTTTTTTTTTAACAAGTAAAAATAAAAAGTTTTTAAAAGGAAAAGTAACTACAAAAAAAAAACCTGCTAGGTTGTAGGGCGGTGTAGAAAACTAAAAACAAGAACATGTCTGCATTGTTTTTTTTGTTTTTTTCCCAGGAACTTAGCAAATGTTTAAAGCTGCTTAGAGAGATCAAGGTTGAGAGCTTCAGATCTTTTTGCAAGATATTCCAGGAAACAGGAGCAGAGTAGGAGAAGGCCCTTTTGCCAAGTTCAATTCACACTGAGGGAACACTGCATGTAATACTCTCCTGAGAGCGCACGCTGTAGCTGCACTCACACAGAGACATGTAGGAGGAGATGTATGAAGGCAGCAGACCAAGAAGTGATCCTGAAAGTAGCCATGTGTCTGCATCTGACGTGGGAAAATGTGGTACATTCAACTTTGATCTCACATGATGGGGAAACATGAGCAAGCTCATGTGAAGCCTTTGAATTTTGCAGCTGTCACATTACATGTTATAAGAGTTATAATCTGATGCACTGCCAGCATTGCACCGTTCCTGTATCACCAGATACTTTGATGTCTTCCCTGTTTGCAGAGCCGAGGGTTCCCTGTAACCACTCCTATAATGAGGATAGTGAAGTGAGTGTTAAACCCTGAAGCCTGTTAGTCTGGACGTCTGACAGGGAGATTGCTTGTCACCGTTTAGCTGGTTTAGCTCATTCGAGTGTGGTGACATTTCTACTATTACCTTCCTGACTATTTTGCAAGCTAATAGCATCCCCATATGAAAAGCCACATCCTATTTAAACTCGGGAGAGGTAAACAAGATGAATTATGAATTCCGCCATCAACGCAAAGATGCATGAATCATTTATGGCCACAAAGTATTTGCAGACATGTGTTGAGGGAAGATAAGATCTTTAAGATTTGCAGAGCTGTTGACAGAGCAGGACTCTATTTCTTGATTAGAGGATGATGTGTGATAACTAGCAAATGTGGGCTTCAGGAGAGAATTCAATAAGAAAGGTGAGGACTGAGATAAATCCAAGCAGGCAGCAGAAAGAGGTTGTAGTAATTGTTTAAATGGTTTTGCAGGTGATTCTGTCTGCTGTAGCAGAGCTTGGGGCACATTGTTTTAAATGAGCTCCGGTGATTTCAATGTATCCTGTCTGCTCAACGCTGCATGAGCCTCAATAAACACTCAGAGCTTTTTGATTTCATGCTTCCCAATGTGTAGCAGCATATAGGAACACCATAGCAAGCAATCACAAATTCAAATGAAAAAGGGAGAGGGGAGGAATTCATCTCTCAAAGCCTTGTTTAATTTGCCACCTCCTGGGCAAAAACGTGCTTCTGCCATCCCTCTGTCTGAAGGTGTTTGACGCTCAGAGAGGATGCCTTACAGGCATTTAGGTAGAAAGGGAAACAGTCAAGAAGGAGAAAAAAAGGAAAAGGTAGTTATTTATTTAAAAAAGACAAACTGGATGAACTTTGTGCTTGACGTCTGCCTTCAACCTGAAGTATTCCCACATGTGTAGGCCCACAACGCCCCCAGGATGGAGGCATGCACGTTAATGCCTGGAGCTCTCCAGCCGTGCAACAGTCTCAAGGGACACATCCTGATAATGCAAACAAACTCCAGTGCTTGGTCCCAAGGGGACAGCAAAGCCAAAAGATAATGCTCCATATACTTGTATCTCATTAAACAGTCTATAACTTGCCTAATTGTTTATGAAGGGATTTAGAAAAATATCCCACCAAAGGTTTATGATTTTGGTGTGTGGGTGCATATGTGTCTGTGATCACTCCAGCCCACACATGTCGGAGATGCATTTGTAATTCATTACTGTTGTGAATTAAAAAGGGTTTTAATCAGGATGAGTATGGATGTGCAACCTAATAAGATATAACAAGAGATTAGAAGACAAAGGGCCGCATTTTAATTCTTCCTCAATCCGTCCGTCACTTCGTCTTTGGAGTCGATGCCGCAGTGTAAACAGTTTTAGAAAGACTCAGCACACACACGCACACACATCTGGCTCGGAAACAAAAGTAGACTTTTAAAACCTAATTCAAACACAATCTTTTATTTTTTATTTTTGCCTTTGCAGCCATTTCATGTCAACCTCTTCCCGACCACGTATTTTCTTGACTTTTCTTTTTAGCTTGTTAGATATTCAGCCAGCAGCACTCTCTTCAGCCTTCCCCCGACCCCATGCTTCTCAATCTGTCCATCGGAACACTTGAGCTTTGATCTTCTCACCCAGGCCTCCTCACTGCAGCCCCTGCAGCCTCCCTGTGCTCTCTTTCCTCTCCAACTCTACTCATCTTTAATACCTCCCATATCCATCTCCATCCTTCTCATCCCAAGCTTTGTTCCTCTGTCCCTGTATCATCAGTCTCACCAGCCCACTCTCTCCTTGTTTTGACAACGCATGCGCTAAAGAACTCACTCCCAGGGTACTTATTAGTGCGGCGCTTTTAATTACAGTTTGTGCATCAATCAACAGTTGCATTACAGTTGGTCCCCATCGTCCAGTTAATGCGGTGATGGATCACCTGTGAGGTTCAGTGCTGGTCATCTGTGACAGTCAAACACAGAGTCTTCATGCATAGGGAATGTCAAGCTCATCTATGATGTTGATGATGTAGGTCTTAGAACATAATGAACAGCATAAAATGTATATTAAAAACATACAAACCAAAGGAGGCCGATATAGAAGAGAAAGGAAATGAAAGAGAAAACTTAATATTTTAAAAACAGCAAATTGTTGCTGCAGTCCTGTAGCTCACTTATTTTAGAACACTGATACTCATTAATGAAATACAGTCTAGATTTCTTTTATTTTTATTAAGCATAAACAGGTGGGAAGCCCATTTACAGTATGCAAGGTACACACACAACACATAAAAAATATATCATGTGCCTGTTCAGCATGCAGAGCTCCACCACCTTAGTCTTACTGCCCAAAACTGGCTTCTCCTTTCTCTTATCCTGCTGTAGTCTCCCTATGCTTGAGATTACGATCCTTGGCTTGGTTCAATGTATTCAAACAGATCACCAGCCTACCCCTGCATTTGTAATATGTTTACCGTGGTGTCAAACAGCTCTACTAAAGCCTCCCTGCATTACTTACTTAGAAGTAAAACACATCCAGGTAGATACCAGACAAGTAGTCAATAGTAGGATCAATGCTGATAAATGAAGAAAAGGACTATCCTAGCTGGTAATTGTGGTATTTTAGTGAATTGATGACAGCAACTCTCTTTTTTTTAAATAAAATATCAAAAGAGTGACTTTTGGCAAAACAGATGTCTATCTTAGTTTACATCCATCCATGCATAATCTTCCACCAGACATCTCTTTCCCTAGCTAACTCTTCTAGCTATACAACAAGGACTACGATTGAATGCCTTCTCCAAGTCCATAAAACACTCTTATGACCCATTGAGGACCTTAGTGAAGCTAAAGAGCTGGTCCAGTGTTCCAAAGCCAGGATGTAACTCTCATTGGAACTTCTCAGATACATCAGCAAGTGTGTTGATGATGTCACCACCACCAAGACTGTGAAAAGCTACCCAAACCAGAAACCCTGGCTGAACTCAGAGGTCCATACCCTGCTGAAAGCCAGGGAAACTGCCTTCAGGCCTGGTGACTCACAGGAACTGGGAAAGGCAAGGAAAGAGCTGGATGCTGGTATAAAGAGGGCCAAAGCAACATATGCTCTGAAGATCCAGGGACATTTCTCCTCACAGGACCCACAGAGCATGTGTATGGGGCATTAAGTGCATAACAGACTATAAAAGCAGGGGTGCACAATGCCCTAGGGACCCATCACTGCCTGATGCTCTTAACAGTTTCTATGTCTGCTTTGAAGACCCAAACAGACCACCCAGCATCAGCATCACCTCACCACCGGAAGAGGAGTTCCTTAGTGTGACCTCAGCAGAAGTAAGGGGTACCATCATAAGGATTAATCCTTTCAAAGCAACTGGCCCAGACAACATCCCTGAGAGGGTGCTGAAAGACTGTGCCAATCATCTCTGGAAAGTGCTGGCTGACATCTTTAACTCCTCCTTCACCCTGGCAACTGTTCCCACCTGCCTGAAGACTGCCACCATCATCCCAGTTCCTACAAGCTTTGCAGTGACTGGTCTAAATGACTACCGGCCAGTAGCCCTCACACCGATAGTGCTAAATGCTTCAAAAGACTGGTCATGATCCACATCAAAGCTACCATCAACATCAGCAAGGACCCTCAACAGTATGCATACCACAAGAATCGATCAACAGAGGCCACCATCTCCTCTGTGGTCCACACTGCTCTCACCCTCCTGGAGCAGGACTCCTACGTCTGTATGCTCTTTGTGGACTTCACATCTGCCTTCAACACCATGATTCCCCAGACCCTGATGGACAAACTACTCACACTAGGACTAAGCCCCTCCCTACGCAACTGGGTCCTGGAGTTTTTATGAAACAGACCACAGTCTGTGAGGATCCACAACTTTTCCTCTTCCACCATAACCCTCAGCACTGGCTCCCCTCAGGGCTGTGTGTCGAGCCCCCTTCTGTTCACTCTGCTCACATATGACTGTGCACCTACCCATCCAGGCTGTCATATTGTAAAGTTTGCAGACAAAACAGCAGTGGTTGGATGTATCATGAACAAAAATCCAGTCCAGCTACAGGCATGAGGTGGAACACCTGAAGAGCTGGTGCAAGAACAACCTTCACATCAATGTGACGAAGACGAAGGAGATGGTCGTGGATTTCAGACAGAACAAACACACCTACCACCCGCCCCACCCACCCCACCCGAATACAAGATGACCTGCGGTAGAATGTTCTCCAGTTACAAATACTTAGGTGTGTACCTGAACAACAACCTCAGCTAGGGCAACAACACTACCAGCCTCATCAAGAAAGCACAGCAGGTGGATGAGGCGGGCTGAACAGGGAAGCTCAGTCCTCACCACCTTCTACAGGTGTGCAGTGGAGAGCATCCTGTGGTCCAGCATCATTGTGTGGCATATGAGCTGCACAACTGCAGAAAGAAAAGCACTGTAGAGAGTGGTGAAGGCTGCACAGAAGTCTGTTGAGAGTCAGCTTCCTCATCATCACAGACATCTACACTCTAGATGCAGGAAAAGGGCCACCTGCATCATGAAGGATCCCACTCACCCAGCACACACACTTTTGATCCACTCCCCTCAGGCAGAAGGTTGCAGAGCATTAAATGCAGAACAACTAGACTACAGGAACTACAAGGAACAGCTTTTACCCTGAAGCTGTTAGACTCCCTAAAAATAATCCCTAACCAGGATTATCACTGCGGGGAGGGGGGGGGGGGGGGATCACTGTAATGCCACTTTGATTGGTGATATGTGCTGCTGATTATCCATGCTGCTGATCTCATGTTGCTGTATTCATTCATACTCATCTACTCACATAAACTCGTGTTCCTGCTGCTGTTGTTCGGTGTACTGTTTTGCACTGTGTTTAGCGTATTTCTTAGTTTACCGTAATTGTTGAGCTTTAGCATGCACTTGTCTTTAAGATGCACTTATTAAATATAAACTAAATCATAATTTTGTACATAAATAAAACTCTCCAGTTATTTAGCTGCAGACATTCACCGTTTGTCAGGGACTGTGCTCTCAGTCTGATCTGGCTGTGTGCAGCTTTCTTGTTGTACAAGAATCAGCCAGCAGATAGTGCTTCACAGAATACAGCTTGCTTTTAGCACATGTTCAGACTGCAGGATCGTCATGAGTATCATGAAGCTTCCCTGTATGGGTCCAACTATTATACCTTCAAAATGAACACAATAACTTTCTAATCATAATCACTGGACAGAACAGTGCCAAACACCTATATAACTGAAATTATTAAAAAATTATTAAACAATTATTTACTGGTAAATATTATCCAGGGTCTTATCAAGGTCATGTGACCGGAAGTCAAACTGTACTGGTAGAATGCGGTAAATATTCATCAAATTAGTACCATCCATCCATCCATCCATTATCTTTACCCGCTTATTCCGTTTTGGGTCATGGGGGTCGCCGGTGCCCATGTCCAGCAATCATTGGGTATGTTTACATGGACATAAGTAACCGGATCAAATGGCCGGTTGGAATAAAAGTGTGTCATGTAAACACTCCGTTGGGGTTATTTTTTGTGTATTCGGCGGGATCCGATATAATTTGTGATCAGAACGAAACGGGTGGTTTACGCCAATCCGTAACCCGATATGTAACCCGATCGGTGCGCATGTAAACGCTTGATCTGTTCGTTTTTATCTGATCGTGAAAAACTGACCTGACTGCGCATGTGCAACTTTGCCATTTCTGCCTGGCTAATGCTAATAATATTAGCATGTCAGGGAAGCAAAACTGATCAGTGAGAGACACAACATTTCTACTAGAAACTTTGAAAGAGCTCAAAATGATCTGTTTCACCTGTAGCTCAGTCAGGGAGTGCAGTAACGTCTCCACCATCATTAAAACCTGTTGCGGGTCCATTTTGGGTGCTCAGGTTTGTTTACGTTCACCCCAGAAGTAGAACTTCTTCTTCTGTGTTTTTTTTTAAGGAGAGTTTACCACTCTGTGCATGTCAGTACTGCTGTTCAGAACAAAGCCCGCTGCATGTAAACGCTTGTCATGAACAGATTGTGCCCATGTAAACAATTATTCAAACAGAACACATTTCAATCCGGTCAAAGAATTCTGCGAATGTAAACATAGCTACTGTGCGAGGGGCGGGGGACACACCCTGGACGGGTCGCAAGTCCATCACAGGGACACAGAGACAAACGAGACAAACAACCATTCACTCCGTCACTCACACCTAGGGACAATTTAGAGTTACCAATCAGCCTAACATGCATGTTTTTGGTCTGTGGGAGGAAACCGGAGCACCCGGAGAAAACTCAAATTAGTACCATTAATTTTTATTGGTAAGCACTTTGTTAACAACTGCTGTTTTTAAATGTACTTTCTAAATAATTTTGATGTGGTTCTCCTCAGCACTGCTCATATGAGGAGGAGGAAAGGAGAACAGCCCCTTCATCCCGGTTGTCTTTTTTTTTTTTTTTTTCCTGTTGTTCTCTTCGTTTTGTTTAATGCCCATGTTTAAGCTTAAATGAGATTCTGGTATTTAGACACATATTTACCGTACACAGAAATATTTTTAAAACTTTTATTTAAACATGTATCAGTCTTGACTGACTGCTTTAAAAATAAACCTGATGACTTCTCCACCGTTGAGCTCTCATGAGGGAAAACGGAGAGGGAAGACTCCTCCTGTTTCTCCATTTGGTGTTCGGATGTGACTCTATGGGTGCATTCACACCAGCCCTGTTTAGTCCGCTTTAATCGAACTCTAGCTCGTTTTCCTTGAAAGTCCAGCTCGTTTAGGAAGGTGTGAATGCGCCATCGAACTCTGTCACGGAACAAAAAGGCAAACTCTGGCCCGGGCTAAAACCTAGGTCTCGGTCCCGTAGAAGAGAACTCCAGCACGGTTCGAGTACAGTGTGAATGTAAACAGACCGAGCCCCGCTCCGCAGGGTAAACAAACATGCATTTCTCTGACCTTATATGGAGCCGTCAGCTGCCTTGTGTGGAAAAACAATATTCTCCATGGTCTTCTGTCTCATCTTCTGCTCATGCTAAGTCCATTTTTGAGAAATGACAAAATATAACTCCTAAAACTGCTAAAACTTGATGCCACTTCGTTTTTATTTTTATTTACAGAAGAAGAAGAAGTGTCTTCAGAGGTTTTGTGTCGTTTCTTTCAGTAGTTCTTGGTGCAGCGCCCCCACAGGCGAGCGGGGAAATAGGTTGGTTCAACAGGTTGACTCGACTGCACAGTGCAGTGTGAATGCAAATGCCCCAGCTCAAATGTAAACAAAAGGTCATGAATATTGGTCTCGAACCGAACCGAGTCTACCGGACTATCTGGTGTGAAAACGACCTAAAATGAGTTCCCGGGATTTAAATGCATATTTACCAACACAGAAAGACGTCACACCGATTTTTTTTTTTTTTTTACTTTTACTAAAACATGTACCAGACTTCACTGCTTTGACGTCTCCAATCCCTGACCATCGACACACGGTCAGCAGCTCTGTTTCCTCTTCGACAGCTGATTGATCGCTTTTAACATGAAAGGTTAGTCATGAGAAATTCTCTGTGTTTTTCATTATCGCTGAACAAATGAACATGTCTGTGCATGAAACGCAAAATCCGGTAACAACGATTTTAAGAAATTAATTCACGTCTATCTTGGGTGATGGTCCTCGAGAGTACCTCATTGTCATTCAGGGTAGACTTCTGGTCACATGATGACAGAGTGGGTGGAGTTATGGTTGTGTTTTGAAACCGTGAGTAAAAGGCTTTGTACATTTGATTACCTGAGGGCATTCTCTTTGTGTCACAAACACCTGCACCCATTAAAGGTGAGGTGCTAGAAAACACAATCTCCCAGCTTTGTTAAAGGAAAACGTTATTCAATAGCACAAACCTATTAAGAGACATCAGGAAGTCCTTCAAAATGAAATATAAAATTTGAAAATTATGAATAAATAAAATAGATAAATAAGATGCTCCTGTATATTAACTGCTGGGTACAAAGTGTGAGACAAAAGTAACGGCTTTAACACCAACATTTACAGTATATCTTAGATCCTTCTTTACTGTTTTCTTTTTACACTTTATATTTTTGCTTCTGTTGGATGTAACTGGGACCCTGTGTATACAATTTCGTTCCACATCATGTATCACATGTGATGTGTGCGAATGACAATAAAATTTACTCAAACTTGCATTGTTCTTTCTAAATCTGAGGTTCGAAAATCGATAGACTTGCTTCTCCAGTATTCCTGAATAGAACTTATTGGGGAGGCTATGGACAGTGATGCCCCTAAATTTTAGAACGCACCCTCCGATCCCCTCTTTTGAAAAGGGGAACCACTACCCCAGTCTGCCAATCCAGTGGCACTGGTCCCAATGTCCATAAATGTGCAGTGAGGAATTTAGTGGTGATCTCATCCACCCCAGAAGCCTTGCCACCATGGAGGTTTTTTATTTAACTATCTCTGCAACCCCAGCCCCAGTTAAGGCCAGACCAACCTCGGAGACCCCCAACTCAGCTTCCTTCATGGAAGATGTGCCAGTGGGATGTTTTTTTTTTTCTTCCTCCTGCTTGTTCTTGTTAAGTGTCAAACAGTCTCCAATTATCACTGAACCAGAGGTGGGTTATACCCTGAACAAGTTGCCAGTCCATCACAAGGCATAGACAAATAACTAATCACATTCCCACCAACAGCCGATTCACGTAGCATGCATGTTTTTAAACTGTATGAAAAATAAACAAACAAAGCACCTGGAGAAAATCTCAGGTAGAATATGCAGATAATGTTCAGTGGTGGGATGTAATTAAGTACAAATACTTTGTTACAGTTGTAGTGAACTAGGCCTGAGGTCAAATCCTGACCTTAAGGAACTTATGGGACAGAAACTGTCATTTCATTGATTTGAATCCAGAAATACAGGTTGACCCATCCTGAGACTTTCTTTCTTGAATTGATCAAGTGAAAGAACACTACTTTCTATTATCATTAGTATTTTACAAATGTTTTGATAATCAAATTGTGTTTAGTTCAAACCATTTTTAAATGTTGAAGTGAACTAATCATTTTTAATCAACTGTGAAACAGTATTAGTGATTTTTAATCCTCATGCAAAGTAGAAATCACGTTAAGGTCTGTTACAGAGTAATTATGCATTTTCTGATTTTCTGTCTTTGAATGAGCAAGTGTAAGTTGGTCCAAGGTTGGAGTCAAACGCAAAACAAGTTGTTGGAACGAACTGTCATGTTTTTAAATCCTCTCAGACGTAAATATAGAGGCTGGCATCTGTTTTCCCCCAACTCGCCTAAATATTCCTCTCGTCTGTCTGAAAAACATTTTCAATCTGTTCCATAACATTCTTGCTGTTTTTCTGACTTCTAGTGACCTCTTACGTCACAAAAACACACCCCTGTCTGGTCGAATTGACCAATCAGGAACCTCCCAAATGAACCGGAAATAGAACTCTTTAAATGTCGGTACTTCCTAGTTCAAACCAGTCGCTTCAGGCTCCGGCTTCAGTCGTTTGCAGCTCCAGTGCTGGGGAGAACAGAAGTCCAGGCATGATCCAGAGCTCTTCCGAGTCTTGTGGGGATTATGACATCTTCCACCTCTGAGTGGAACTTCTGACGGACTCCACTCATGTGAGTCCACCAAGAGGTGAACTTGTGTCGAACAAGTACCGTCACTACTTCGGACGATTCACAGCTGTTCCTACGGAGACGCTGAAAGGGTGCGTTAAATGGAACTTCGTACCAGTGGAGACATCTCCAGGTAAAGAGTTGATTTATACCACCTAAGTGTACTGGGGAAGAAGCTGGGAACTCACCGGAGAGTGCCGTTCTGATGCCGACACACACATTTCCCTCATCCATCCTTTCTCTCAACTTAAACTCAATTTCCATCTTTAAACTCTTCTATCTGCTAGAAATCATTCCAGATAATTTAGAAATGTCTGTTGTACAGCTGGAAGCAAGGGAAACAATCGCCGTATTGTTTCCTCCTTGTAAAACTTGCTAAATTAGCCATGTTGTTATTTTCATTTTGCCAAATTAATGTAAATGTGTGATGCGTTAAACTTTGATTCTGTAAATAAATGACCGCATTCATTTTGATGGGTCAAAGATAAACACGTTTCCGTCCACATTTAATAATTCAACACACAACATTATTCAGTCCAGAAAAATGAAAGAATCCGTTTAATTTATGAAAATATCACAGCATATGTTCATCTACACAGTACTTAAGCACATTTTTCATGTATCTGTACTTTACTTAAGTTGAGTTAAATGTGGGTACTTTATACTTTTACTCCACTACATTTTACATCAAGTATCTGTACTTTCTACTACACTACATTTCTATAATGCGTTGTATTACAATTTACATTCATGTGGCGGCTTTTTCATTCGTTTGTTACTTTCAAAGTAATTGATGCTGAGAGAGGAGTGGGTCCAGTGAATCACTGCAAAGTGGGCAGGTAACGTTAGGCCCGCCTTCAAGAAGAGTTGGTCCAATGACATATATTCTAGTATATATGTCACTGAGCTGGGTGCACCCACAGCACCACTAACACACCCAGAATGTCTTCCGCCGCAAGAGAGTCATCCAGAAGATACACGCCACCCATGGCCTTATTGAAAGACTGCTCAGTACAACAGGACAGCTTCTCTCTCCCAAAAGAACCAGAATGGACTCAAAAAACTTTGAAAACCAACTTCTTCTGAACTTGAACAAGAAATTCTTGCTGCAATATTAAAATGTGTCAGTTCATGATGTTAGGAGACAAGAGATGTCTCCAAAATGTCTCGACACTCGGGTCCAAGTTTTAAAAGTGGTGTCAGGAAGTTAAAATATTGTTCACTATTGACCCATTACAAGGTTGAATAGACAGTATTTTAACTAGAGTTGATGACAAACTGGAGTTGAACTGATCAGAATCTGTTCCTTTGTTAGTTGTGTCTAATGCTCCTGTTGTTCAGGCAGACAACTTTTACTTAAATGTGTTTACTGCAGTTAAAATGACACATTGGTTTTGCTTTGTGTTAAATAAAAACTTTCAAAGGTATAATCATTCATCTTTCTTATTTTGATTAATAACATTTAACTCTGCATGCCATCCCTGAAATTCTGACACACAGAACCACAAGTCCAAGTGTGAACTGTGTCACAGAGTAAACACAATAAAAACATGTATTATCTGCAGCATTGTTCATTAAAATGGCTCAACACTATTAATGTATTACACAAAATATACATATGGTACACAGACTTAAAGATATGTAGACCATTGCATTATGTAATACATTCAGCAAGTACTTTTACTTTTAATACTTTTAAGTATTTTAAAAGCAAGTACTTATTTACTTTTACTTAACTAAGCATGTTAATGTGGTACTTCTACTTTTACTAGAGTACATTTTTGTCTGTTTATTTGTACTTTTACTTAAGTACAGAGTTTGAGTACTTCTCCACCACTGACAATGTTGCTAGTTCAATCTGACACCTTCCTGATGCAAGGCAGCAGTAATCCACTGCATTATTGTGCATACTGCAAAACAATCAAGAATACTTTAATAAGTCATACTGTTCAGGAATAAAATAAGGAAATTGTTGCTGTTTTATCCCATAGTCTAAATGAGCTCTTTGTGCCACAGATACACTCTTGTGCTGACAAGATATTCCAATAAATATACACACTCAGAAGTACAGCAGTGGCCCTTTTGTCCTGAGCCAACCCCTGCCTACATAAAAAACAACTGATTATTATAGTTCATTAACATGCAGGAAAGATCCAAATAGTCTGATGGATAGAGCGAATGACACATTGAATCTTGAAGAGTCACTCAAAGCTGAGGCCCTGTGAATTTATAACCACACATCAAAGTAACTGCTGACCTGATCTTCTCGCCAATTGAGACTCATCAAGAGAGTGCCATGGGTAACTTTTTAAAAGGAGTAATGTGTGAGGAGGAGCTAAGGCCCATGTTTTGTGCTCAGCCAATACACTTGAATGCCCTTCCAAAATACATAGAAAGGCAGTACACAGGCACTACGCTAAGGTAACATCATTCAGTGCTGTAATGTGTGTGTGTGTGGTGTGTGTGTGTAATCTCATTACCTGTCTCGTCGTCCAACGTAACCCATAAAGCTGGAATGTGTTGGCATTACTTTGATTAAAACTGGTAAGGTCGGAGAGCTAAGCAAAAAGGAAAGACGAGGTTGGGGTATGGGCAGAGTTAAAATAAGTGTGTGTATATGTATGTGTGTGTGCTTGTTGGGGCGGGGGTGGTTACAGAGAACAGAAATGACTCGGTCACTTATTGGTATTAAAGGATAAACTTTGAAAGGCATCCATCCCAAGCATTGAGCAAACTTTTCATTTAAAGATGTGCAAGGGTTTGATTTTGATGTGCCAATGACAAATGAGCAACATGAAAAATGATCTTAGTGTTATTTATTTATTTTTTTAGAAGGAAAAATGTGTCTTTGGCTTGAACCTGAGGTCATTAAGAAGCAAATAAATAAGCACCAAAAGTTTGCATATTGGAAAGCTGTCAGCTCTAGGCCAGCATGTACTCACTTCCCGCTTGATGGAGAGCCGTCTTTCCCGAGCAAGCTCCTGGACTCGGGGCCAATGAATCAGCAGGAGTGGACACATTGGCAGTTGTCATGTAATGATATTGCCTGAGTGTTAGCTGTAGTTAAAACAGTTACACACAAATGCTGACATCCTGCAAAGACACTCTCGGTATACACTTAAATACATTTCAGAGAAAGCTGTAAGAACAATCCAGAACAGTTGCGCTTTTTTATTAACAATGAACTAAATATAGTGAAAATGTTCAAAGCTGTAGTTTAAAAAAAAACTGGAAGTAAAGTTATGTGGAAAGGATTATGAAGAAATAACAGTACTTATTCAACAAAGTCCATGCTTGTGATAAGATGGTCTCTTTGGTACGTACGTTTGGTGGTATAAGAGACCATCTTCTCACAAGCAGAACTGGTTTGTTCCACTTTGGAGTAAGCTGTTGGGGGAAGAATCAGTTTTCTTGTGCGTTTCTTTGACTGATGAAGCCTTCTGGATGGAAGGTGAAACGTTTCAGCACACAAAAAAAGAAACTGTCCAGATGACCTGACTGAAAAATGTTGGAGTACTTATTCAGTTCAGTTTATTTATTTACAGCAGTCCCTTGCTACTTCGCGGTTCGATTTTCGCGGACTCACTCTTTTATGGTTTTTCAAAGTAAGATTGTACACAACACACAATTATCAACTTTAATATTTATCAAGTGATTGTGATGGTGGGAGAAAAAGTTTACAACAACAACAAAAAGAAACTTGGGACAGGCACCACTTTGTAGTTTTCTTTCAAGACGCCTACACTGTAACACAAGTCAAACCAGCAACTACCCAGAAGCCAGCAGTGTTTTTGGATGCTGCTTTCTGCTGAAATGGCAGCAATGGAAGATCTATCTATTAAGCTCACAGAACTGGATGGGCATTTGTAAATAATCCTGAAGCTGAACTCATCCTTCAAGTTGTATCCTCACTGGTGAGTACCTGGGCTGCAGTTGATCTGGACTCAGTGTGACCCGGCTCCTGGGGCCTGCAGGGAACAGAGGGTGGTGGGGTTTGGCCTGGTTCTGGTCGCTGCAGTGCTGATCCAGAGTCCAGACCCAGGCCACACATCAACCTGGATGGAGCGGTGGGCTTTGTCATGCTGCAAGGTAGCCAAACTGGAACAGAGCCCAACTGGAACCGAGCTGCTGGTCTGCAGAGCTGGTGAGTACTCGTATAAAATTTTGCAGTACTGGACAGTATATGGGAATGTCTGAGGATTCCCCCGGAGGAGCTGGCCCAAGTGGCTGGGGAGAGGGAAGTCTGGAACTCCCTGCCTAAGCTGCTACGACCCGACCCCGGATAAGCAGAAGAAAATGGATGGATGTACAGTACATACACGTATTTTGTTAAAAAAAATGTAGTTTAAGAGTTTAGAACATTGTTAAGAACATTGCAAGAGTGTGGGAAGGGTTTTAACACCTTAAAATATATATAAATACTAGAAATAAATATAACGTTCCTACTTAGCAGTTTTTCACCCATCGCGGTGGGGTCTGGAATGTAACCCCCGTGATAATAAAGGGACAACTGTAGTGCCAAGCCACAACAGAAGTCATCTCAGGGCACTGTAAAAACATTCACATACATTAAAAAAGGCTATTAGTAAAAGTAATCTATTCAAGGAAGACAGTAGATTACACTGAATCTTCACTTTGTTGCAATCTCTGCATTATGCAAACTTGACAC
Organism: Nematolebias whitei; assembly: GCF_014905685.2. Taxonomy (NCBI): domain Eukaryota; kingdom Metazoa; phylum Chordata; class Actinopteri; order Cyprinodontiformes; family Rivulidae; genus Nematolebias; species Nematolebias whitei. Next base: position 31,122,230 of record NC_056501.1, on the reverse strand, counting down.
AAAAAGTGTAAAATGTTTGGGTTTTTAGTTGAAAACTTCCATGTAGATTACAAAGAACGGTACGAAAACTTTGATCTTTCACTTTGATTTAAAAGTCAATAATACAAAATAAAATTATTCTAAAAAAAATAAAATACATTTTATTTTTTTATGTGTGTGATTCCTAGGTTTCCAGCCACAATCACTCCCACAGCTGATGTTGTGACCATTTATGTTGAATTTTTGTAAATCATAAGTTCTATCAGTTTAGTTTTTTTCTTGGGCTGTTAAAATATATTTTAGTTAACTTGAAATCAAAATCTTCAATTAATATTTATATATGGAATTGTTTACTTTGGTAGCTTTTGGACCCACCTTTAATTAAAGAGATTAAGAATACACGATGGGGTGTGGTCTTTTGTTTGTCAAATGTCCTGGGCGACGATGGGAGGTTGTAGAATTATTATTTTTCACCACTTTTGAACACCTGTTGAACTTTTAAGGTGAGATTAAGTTAACTTTCCTTTTCATCCAAGTTGTAAGAGATTTTTTAATTATTGTTTTGTCCATTTTTTTTTAATTATTTTTTGCTGGAAATAAACTAGATATATTTTTCAAACAATCAAGTTGGAAGTGCGTTCACGAAACTGACCACCTGTTGCCACACACGGCCTTTCTTGGAAAAATTTGGTTTGGAACTTAGAAGGCCGCGACAGCTGCCACTCATCTTAATCTTACACCACTCCACACCTGCATGTGATCTGGAAGACTACTCTGCAGCCTATTTAAGCTCCTGCCAGACGTTCTTCTGATGCTGGTGGAACCGGTTCCTTTCTGCATTGTGCTGGTTAATAGTGAAGGATTAGGCTGTGACATGGTTTATCGTGGGCATGGTTAATTCCTCCATTTATTCTGAAAAGAATAACAAACATAAACAAACAAACAAAGTGTTACAGGCTGCCCACTCCAGTCCTACACAAAAGAAAAGCATATAACAAAACTAAAATCAATTCCTGCTACTTTACAATCGTACATTCACTTAAATATTTACATTATGGGATGGATTTATATATTACAATGGTGATGATAACAAAAATGTGCTTAATAATGTATAAATAAGCAGGATGCATTTAGATGAAAAATAATCAACACGCACCTCTCCGTAGGACAACTGTACAAAAGGGGAGGGTCTAAGGGGCGCAAACAATTTAACAAAACAATACCACAGAAGAAGAAATAAAAAGGAGGGGCTCCCGATATTAAAGTCACATACTTATATCGATCACAGTGGTTTCTAAAAGTATTTACAATCAGGTATAAGAACAATCCGAATAACAAAATACATTTTGTGTAATTATAACAAAATAGAAATACAACTCGGTTACACTGGAACATAAGCATACCTTATGGTAAAACAATGGACAGCCAATAAACTTGTCTCCAAACATCAAAATTCATGCTCAATCCAGATAAAATAAATTAAAAATAAATCCAACAAAGTTAAGTTGGGTCCTCTGGACAATTTCTTTTGTTGAAACATTTCATCTATTTATTGAAAAGACTTGATCACTGTCCTTTCCAAACAGTTTTTTACTAACCTTGTTATTCTCTCCAGTGACTTCCAAGTCCTGCTTCCTCGAGTCTTCCAAGTCCTCCTTGTCTTCTGTGACTTCGTCCTGGTATCATCTTGTTCCTACAAACATCAAACATCGACCTGGATCAGAACACCACCGAGCACCACCAACCTGATCCTTTCTTCAACACCACGCACGTTCAATGGACCGTCTTCACCTCCATGGAAAACTAGGACCTTGTTATCTCCCTCCTCTCCGGCCACAATGCAAACATTTGCAAGCAGAGATCATCCTCAAAACTAGCATTCATTATTCAAACAACCTGCCAATCTACAGAATACTCACCTTGTCCCTTTTCTTCCCTTACACTTGTAAATAAAACCGCTTGCCTTTTGTAAGCCTGACTGCCTCTTCCTCAGTCTGCTAACGTGGGATCAACTACTAAGAACTTGTTAAAATGTAAAGATGTTATTGACTTAAAGTATTCACTTAGTACCCCAAAGAAAATTAACTTGCACAGAACAGACATATTTGGAATTGTGTGATGATGAATCCACATTATTTAGAATTTTGAATGTGTACATGTAGAGATATACTTAAATAAAAAGGTTTGAACACCTTGCTAATGTGTGCAATCAAAGTAATGAATGCAGATTCGACCTTGATTACAGATTATAGTGAATTCTTGACAATGTTGTGATTCCCCTCACTTGAATAAAAACACAAAACCCATCCATCCATTATCTTTTACCCGCTTTTTCTATTTTGGGTCACGGGGGTCGCCGGTGCCCATGTCCAGCAATCACTGTGTGAGGGGCGGGGTACACCCTGGACAGGTCTCCAGTCCATCACAGGGCCACATAGAGACAAATGAGACAAACAACCATTCACTCTCTCACTCACACCTAGAGAAAAAATTAGTTACCAATCAGCCTAACATGCATGTTTTTGGTCTGTGGGAGGAAACCGGAGTACCTGGAGGAAACCCATGCATGCACGGAGAGAACATGCAGACTCCACCCAGAAAGGCCCCCTACCAGGATTTGAACGAAGGATCTTCTCACTGAGAGGCAGCAGCTCTACCAGTTGTGCCACCGTGCTGCCCCAACACAAAACCCGGTCAGTTAAAATCACAATTCTGTAACATTTATTTTCACGTTTGAACAATAAACAACAGTGTGGGATTATGGCAAGTATGACATATGAGTGCATAATCAACAGTATTATTTCAGGATGTGAATGATATAAATAGTTTTAACTTAGGGAAGAGATGTTATTCAAATTTAGGACTCATGTTAAAATTTAGGTAAACTTTATCTTAGAGTTGTAAAATAAACTTAAGGTCTAGAAACTTAGTTGGCACTCAAAGTTGTTTCCTTTCATCAGGAGGAAAATGGGTTAATCCTACGAGGAGAGTTGCCCTCATTACCACAATGGATACGATAAAAGGAGGCCGGTATTTGTCATCCCAGAAAGTGATGAACTTCTCCAGAACTTCATCCATCCAGACAGCACTATCATCCCAGGGTATTTGAGAGTTCTGTAGACTCCACATTTCAACTGGCTTGCTCCGTTCGAGGTGGAAAGGGACCGGAGCCTAGCTCCCAGCTGATTCCTGGGGCTGGCTCGAAGCCGCTCGAAGGATACACGACTCAGCCATTGACAACAACGACTCTGACTCACCCTTCGGTGTCACCCTTGGACTGATTCTTGAAGGGGGAGTTGCCTATGCAAGTTGTATCCAATCAATGCAACTTATCAACAGTGGGTGTAAACCAAGCTGCATAAATTAATTTTGATTATATAACCCCTCCACAAAGTTTAGAGGGAAACAATGACTTTGTTTACACAATAATACAGTTTCTTCACAGATGTAAGTTTGGGTTTTTACGCAATATAGACGCACAACGTGAAAATCTGTGCAATTGGCTAAATTATTTTGTTGTCGTGGTGACCACACCTCTTGTTGTTCTGGGCGTATAGAAAGTTCAGAACTTTCTCTTTGATATAGATTTCTTTGAGATGCAAAGTCTGTATTTCTAAGGAAGGAGAGTTGATTATCAGTGAGGGGGTAGACCTCATGAAGAGTCAATTTGTCTGACCCAGGAAGGGGAGTAACTAGCACAGAGGGGAAGAGGAAGAACTTATAGTCCAGTGTCTCTGAGGAAAGAATGTAGACTCATCCTGACTCGTAGGACACTACATACACCACCAAAATCTTGACCATATTACCAATAAATTAATCAAACAGGCATACAGAAAAGAGCAATACATATTAACTTTTTTAAATTTACAAAGTACTTTAAAATGGTAAATGGACTGTACTTATAGCACCTTTCTATCTAATTTCAAGATACTCAAAGTTCTTTACACTTCAATCTGTGCCTCATTTACATACAGCACTCTACTAGATCTATACAATTCAATTCAATTCAAAAATACTTTATTAATCCCAAAGGGAAATTATTTTGTTGTTGTAACTCATTATCCTCATTTCGTTAAGAGATGTTATAGATACTGATGTCTGTAGGCAGGAAGGATCTCTTGTGAAGGTCCATCCCACAGTTGATCCTAAGAAACTGGCTGCAGATGCTGTCCGATCCATCTACCCAGACTCGGCTGGCCTCTCTGTTCCCCCGGGCTGTAGGACCGCCCGAATGACGGTAGAACTCCTCCCAGAGCGATGGCCACTCCTCCCAGCAGTCTGCCGAGCTCCTCGTCACTGCGGACATCCAGCTGTAGGTGCCGAGGGACGATCCTGTCCTTCCGCTGTCATGAGCCGTGTTTCCTGCTAGTTCCAGGATCTCAGCTAATTATACAATAATACAAAGCTAATTGAACAAATCATTCTAATGAGACTAATCAGTGCTTTAGATAACATTCATACACTGATGTGACCACACATCAGAGGCAACGAGGGGTTCAGTGTCTTGCCCAGGGACACTTCAGCATGTGACTGCTGGTGGATTCGAACCCCCAACTCTCGCATTAGAGGACGACTGCTCTAACCACTCAGCCACAGCTGACAAGGTAAAAAAAAAGCAAAATGTGTACGTCATTATGTTTTTCAACTGGCTTTATAACTGGTTTTATTTTAGACTCTAAATTTATAGTACTGCATTTAAAACATATTATTCTTGGTTCAACAGTAGAATTCCAAGAAAGTAGATATCAGTGTTCAGCAGAAATATGCTAAACCCTTTTCACAGTATCAGCTGATCTCAGTTCTACAGTATCTTTTATCTGTGTTCACAATATAATTATATACTGACATAGAGTGTCTCACATATAGTAGTTGACTGTGTGAAAAAAGATGATGTTGCAGCAACAAGCCTTTAGAAAATGGAACAACCAATATGTACTCACACACAAAGTGTATGCATGCATAGAAACACGCATCCAAAGGAGTGATCTGTCCCGCCCTGTTAAGTATTATCTTGAGTTTTCGTGATGGCCATTTTTTGACAAACATCACATCCAGGATCGTTCCACTTGTTTGACAGGATGCACTCTTTATAAGTAAATGGAGATCAACTTATGTATGGATTCATACTTTTCTGGTCTGTGTAAAGATCATTCTTTTAAATGGGTTAGCTGTATAAAATATCAACACACACACACATATGTATGTATGAATATATGTATGTATGTACAGTGTATGTATATAGACCACAAAGTGTCTAATTATATCTCAATTAGATAACGATACATTTGTTTTATGTCTTATGTTAGACAGAATTTGGTTTCTATAGTTGCAAAATCCTTCCAAAGTTGTCTACAATTTTTGCACTTTTGATTTTACATAAACTATCAATCAACCTTTATTTATACAGGTAAATCCCATTGAGCCTCGAGGACTCATTTACAAGAGAGACCTGATTTCAACAAAGAAAGATGACAACAATGGACAACAGCAACAACAATAAGCAGTTATAAAAACTCATACTACAGTTTTTTTTTTTTTTTTTTTTTTTTAACAAATAGGATGGCTAAAAGGAAAAAGGTAACAAAACCAAAAAAACTGCTAGATTCCGAGACAAATGTATAAAACTAAAAACAGGAACATGTCTGCATTGGTCCCTGCCAGGAGTCCAACAGATTCTTAAAGCCACTTAGAGAGGTCAAGGTCGAGAGCTTCAAATCTTTTTGTAAGATATTCCAGGAAACAGGAGCGGAGTAGGAGAAGGCCCTTTTGCCTAGTTCAGTCCTCACTGAGGGAACACTGCAGGTAATAATGTCCTGAGAGCGCACTCCGTAGCTGCACTCACGCAGAGACATGTAGGAGGAGATGTATGAAGGCAGCAGACCAAGAAGTGATTTAAAGATGAAAATGTACCAGTGAGAGAGTCTGCGTGAAGTTAATGATGTCCAGTTAACCAGTGAATACAGGGTGCAGTGATGGGTACGATAATCACAGCCAGTTATGAATCTTAGTGCACCATGATAGACAGCGTCCAACATCTGCAGGGTTCTTGTAGGAGCGTTCATGTAAATAATATCACCAAAATCAATTGAGGGAAGGAAAGTCACAGATACAAGGCGTTTTCTAGCATTCAGGGTTAGACAGGATCTGTTTCTGAAAAAGAAACCCAGTTTAATTTTCAGTTTCTTTACCAAGTTTTCCACATGGAGCTTAAAAGAAAGATGTGAACTAAATATAGAATGGCTCCAGATGAGTGTCAGATACTTGTGATAAACTATTTTGAGAGGGAATATGCTGTTACTTTTGCGTTTATACTTCGTTTTTACAGTGAGAATGAGGCCCTGTGACTCTTCTGCGATTGTTTCCAGACATTTTGAAGACTCCCTCGTGAATACTGTTCACAGTTTGTTGCTAAAAGTCACAGCCCAGTTTTACACTGTACAAGCTTCATGACATCATGTAACAGTTGATTTCTAATCAAATGAATTGATTAATCTGAAACTGTGCTTTAATTTTGCTATAGTTATACCTGCACATGTTTCAAAGAGGAATCAAAACTAGACTGATTTTAAATATTCCCAATGCGAAAATTAGAAAAGTAGTATATTACTAATAGCAAGCAAAACAAATTCAGTTTACATACATTTTCAACATATTAAAATAAAGTTCAAATAACTGTTATGGAAAATATTCATGTTTTGAAAAATGTTCTAAATTTTTGTGGTGTTACCATAAAGTAATAAACCGTGATGGCAATAATCTTTACTTTTGACAAACAATAGTGCTGATTTACAGTTCATGTCATGTCTAAAACAAATCTATCTTTTCTACGAAGAAAATAAGTGAGACTGGAAACACAAATTTCATTCATGGATTTATTTATTCATATTTTATGAAACATATGTGCAGCAAATCCTGTTATCACTAAATCACAACCTCAAGGTGAGATGTCAACTTACATTTTCAAACTTTGTTACACCAAAGTTCATGCTCAATAAGGTATAAAATCTAACAATGTTCAGTCAGGTCATCTTGATCTGAAACTGTGCTTTAATTTTGCTATAGTTATACCTGTACATGTTTCATATGTTTAATAGAATTTTTTTTCCCACTGTTTAATTTTGGTGACTCCTCAGATTGAAGAAGCCCATTGGATGATGGACGAAACATCTCAGAAAAAAAAAAAAAAACAGAAACCGTCTAGATGAGCTGACTGAGCATTGTTGGATTAACAGTTACAGCTCTGGGACTACCTCGCTTGGCAGCTCAGATGCATGACAGCTGTAGGTTGACTTTAAATCCCCCATGTTGCCTTAGTCTTAAATTAATTACATAAAATGGAGGTAACTTAGGCTTTGTCCACATAGGAATGGCGCTTTGTGTATATGCAAAAGTTTTCATTGTTTGAGCCTTGCGTCCACACAGAAACAGCATTTTAGGAGCCTTGAAAAGGTTCTACAGTGAAAAATACTTAAATATCATTGATGCATTCTTGTGTGAGCACATCAAACCCAACCTTTTGAAAACAATGTTATAGACCTGTACATTGCCTAAACTGTCCTAATGGTGACAGATTACATGCTTGGATTTGTGCTGCAGATCCCAGTTTCTTAACTACAGCAACAACTTGATACACAGTTTTGCTTCAATGAACAGACAACACTAACAGTAAAAATGAGTAGAATGGAGCAACACAAAAACTCCTTATCAGTAAACCAAAAACTGTATTATACAGTCAACAAGGTTCACATTATTGAACAGTCAACTAAACTTAAAAAAAAAACTTTGCAGAAAGATCAACAATGTATATAAACTATACATGTTAAAACATGTAACATGAGTTCTGTTTTAAAAGGCTAACACTTGAGTTTAAATAACTTACACTGAACACTTGAATATGAAGAGAAAAACGTTTCTCATTGAAAAAAGAAAAAAGTAGTTTAAGATGGCAAAAAGTAGATGTTTTAATACGTCCTCTGTCCACAAATCAAATTCATAAATGCCCCCACACACACCCCCCAAAAAAACATTTTTTCTCAGTACAGTTGTGATGAAGGAGGTGCTACCTAACACCAGAAGACCGGGGCAATGTGACCTGAGTTTATTTTTTATGACACCAGTTCTTATTTGACAATATAAAGGTCAAGGTCAAGGTTTCTTTGTCATTCACATCATATGTGGTACATGTGGCGTAACAAAATTGTGTACTCAGGGTCTCAGTTACAACCAACAAAAGTATAAATTGTAAAGAAAAACAGTAATAAGATCTAAGATATAAACTAAGAATACACTAAGCACTAATAGTACAAAAACAATACGCCGAACAGCAGTAGCACGAACAATATAAGCCTAATCTTGAAATTGTTGTGTAAATTTTTAGTTACTATAATGCATACTTGTATGTGTTCAGGCATGCCCTTAAACTATTTGATTTTGAAAGAGACTGAGTTCTGATTAAAATGCACCACTGCACAACATTAACCAGGCACATTGCATAATGATATGGAAATTCAAAATCTGACTACTTTACCGGATGGAGTGAGAATGAAGAATAAAGCCCTCCTTGCTTCCTCTGTTAGGCATTTTGACAGAACGACCGTACGGGGCACTATCTGAGTGAGAACAGGCTTGTGTTTTTCTCAGAACAAGGTGTGAACAAAGGTTTCACTGATGAAATAAAAAAAAGTGACACAGTCACATCAAAAGCCTTTAAAAGTTTGCAAACTAAAGGGAAATCCTTTTTTTTTTTTTTTTTTAAAGAATTTTCATGCTGTGATTAAATAAACATGAAGGACTGGCAGCTGTTGGAGGTGCAGATCTCAAGGGTCTGTGGGTATATTTTAGGTAAACTGACAAGGAATTGACCATGCAGTTTTAACAGTCAGCTCAGGTTTGATGGAGTGCAGTGAATTTGGAATTAGTTCAGTGTGAGTAAGGAGCTTAATGTATTTAAAAACCAAGCACAAGAATATATGGCCTAGCCATCTATCATGTTTGGGTGTGCACCTTTTTTTTGCTTGTGTGCAACAGAAATATGTGTAAAAGGGACAGAGGGAGTTCATGGAAATGCTACAACCTGCAGAATGGCAGTTTGAGACACTCACACTTGTGCACACACATGCATAAACACACACACACACACACATACGCATTCTTTCAGTAGGTCCATATATCATTGCTCTCACAGACCAAATGAGGCAATCGCTCAAAATTATTTGCATATAAACTAATGAAATATTACTGGGTAAAACTCAGTTGAATGTTAATTACAAAGGTAATGCACTATTTGCTGATTAATGGATCGTCTCTCTTTTGGGCAAAGAGATGCTGCTAGCAAGTGGATGATCGGCGCAGGAATGAAAAAGAAAGAAAATTCCAGTCAGTGGAGGTAAGCAGGTGTGTGAATATGCAGAGAGGAAAAGATGAAACAAGAGAAGGGGAATCCATTGTTAGGAGGCAAACAGTTGTTTTAAGTTGACTGGACACAGTTACACATCACACATTTTTTCTTTCACTGGAGTGGGAGGAATAAAAATGCATTATTCATTTGTAGATCATTAATTATGAATCCACGAAAATCTGTATGGGAGGTGAGAAATGTTTAAGTAAAATGTTTTTTTTTCTCTTTTGTTGAGGATACACATTTAATTATTTTTATTTTATTTTTTCATTTTTGACCTCAAAATTTGTTATGATTCCAAAGAGATATATCAGTCAGAACAAAAAGCATAAAAACTACAGCATTACATACACATCTAAAGGTGGATCAATTGACACTCTCGTCTAAAAAACAAACAAAACAAACAAACAAAAAAACTGTTCTTCCTCCTTTTGACATTGTACTATTGTTAGTTCTAATATGGGTTGCACTTTTTCAATAACTTGTAACTTGCTTTTATGAATGTCTCAGTAAAATCACTGTAAAGCTTCCACTTCACAGGTTTATGTTCCCCAGCTACACCCAAACTTTGAAAACTAGGCATCGTTTAAACTTTAAATTTGTAACAAACAAAAAGAAAGAAACAAACAACAACAAAAAAACTGTACCACTTTACAATGAGGCTCCCCTTATAGATGCTAATAAATAGTTCATAAATACATTATTAAATCCTCTATAAACACTTTATAAATATTAATAATTGTTTATTATGTATTAATTAAGGGTGTTGGAGAGACATAGCTGACCAGTTTATTGTCAAACAGTGAGCCAAACCTGTTCACCTATGTATTTCATCTAGAGTTGTTATATTAAACATTTCAGATTAAGTTACTACCTTGTAAGCACAATAAGCATTTGTAAACCAATTTTTTTAGGGTATAATATAACTTTGTAGCTGTAGATACTTATAATGCAGTGATAAAGTACAATATTATATGCTAAAGAAATAGGTTTACAAATGCTTCTTGGGGACTGCCTAGTAAAGCAGCCACCTATTATTATCCACCTAACATGAGTTTCTTAACTTTATATTTTACTCTTCCTTCAACTTTACTGCAGCCCAAACTGCAACATGTACCCCCACAAGTGTTATATCAAGATGACCGGCTCGGCGGCGTAATGTACGCTATTACTTTTTTTTGGTGTTTCGAGTTACCATTTTGATGTAAATTGTAAACAAATAAGCCATTTTTCTCATTCAAAACGCCTGTCTGAACCCATAAAAAAATCCAAGATGGCCACAAAAGCTAAATTTAAATGGCTTTAAAGCAACTATTTTCACACACATAGAGCTGAAATTTGGTTTGGCTATAGATGAAAACATTCCCAGTCACATACTGGATCCAAATCAAAAACCCAAGATGGCCATCATACCTTACAAAGAAAAAAAAATACTGTAACGCATAGATTTTTTTTTTTCATATTGAGATGAAATTTGTTATATTAGTAACTGAAAGCGAACCCCAACACATACTGTCAAGTCAAAATTTTAAATTGGCAGCAGTGTGGCAGTCCCTGTCAAAGTTTTTCCAGGAACTTTCTAGTTGTGCTTACAAGTAAGTAACTTAGTCTGAAATGTTTAATGTAACAACTCTAGATGAAATATATAGATGAACAGATTTGGATCACTACTTGGCAATAAAGAGTCAGTTTTGTCTCTCTGGCACCCTAAATTAATGCATAATAAGCAGCTATTAATGATTTATAAAGTGTTTATAGAGGAATAATAATGTATCTATAAACTATTTATTAGCCATCTATAAGGGGAGCCTTATTGTAACGTGGTACCAAAAAACCCTTCAGGATGGCTTTTTGGCATACTGGTTAAGTACAGTTGATCTTTGTTTAAAACGGCGCATAAATCTGGATATTGTACTTGTACTTCTCATTGAAAAAAGGATCACATAATTTAGTATAATTAATTTAGTACTAATAGTAGAAGTTATAAGCTCATTTTAAGCCATTAAAATTCAAAATATTTGCAAGCTATTTGCATACGTATTCTCAAAATGCATTTATTAAGTTGTAAGCTCTAACAAAATTGTTATTTTTTCTAAAAGCAATGACAAGAAAAGACACAAAAGCTTTCCAGTTTCCCACTTAATGGTGACAAGTCTCAGTTTGAACAGAGAGAACATAAGAGGAGAATCAAGCCGTGGTCGGCTTTCATAAAACCAAAACAGCTGCTGTTCGCTCCTATAAAAAGCGTCACTCGCTCCTGCAGCTTCTGCATCACCAGAACCTTTATAAACTTATAAAAGACGCTGCACAAACGTATGCATATGAAACAAGCTGTTTGTTTCTCTTTTCGCGCTGACAGACTATGCATAATGCATGGCGTCGCAGCAGCCTTGTTGGAGAGACTGAAAGATTGATTGATTGATTGATTGACTGATTGATTGATGATGACAGTTTTGACTAATTCATTAAAGCAAAAGCTTGCCATGCATGCCACTCATTTAGACTGAGGGAGACCGCTGGCAATACAAAGGCTGGGTATGTGTGTGTGTTTGCGTTTGTGTTGAGTGGGGGGTGTAAATGTGTGTGTCATCGACTAGAGATGGGATGTATGTGTGTTACCACATAGTTTCGACTTTAGATGGGTAAACTTTGATTTAATTCTGACTGGCACGATGCTACAGTTGGACAGGCACCCAGACCATACAGTGCTTAAAGAAATACCCAATTATTGCTTGGCTTTTGCTTTCCTGAGACAAGCAACACTGTTTTTGTCCATGTCTGTGTTTGTGCACTCACAAAATGGACCTTAGCAAGTATGTGTGTGTGTGGGGGGGCAATTTTTCCATGTGTTAGGAAAAAAAATCTCATGAACTACTGGAAGGATTTTAATTAAACTTTCAGAAATTTATTACTGTATGTACATCTACAATTTATATACTTTTGGAGTCAAACCAATTTAAAATGGTTGCCACTGGTAATTGACCAAAATGGCTTTCATTTAGGTGTAAGTGTCACACAGATGAGTGTGGAAGTGGTAGTGTGAGGCATTTGTCCCAAATGTAGAGAACTGACCAGGAGAAAGGGAAAAGGAGTACTCCCTGTACCAAAGTATTTGTAGAACCACAAGAAAAATATATATATATATATCCCAAAATGTCCATGCAGTTACATGACCCATTTTGACACTTTTACTCAGATAATTTAGCAAACATTAGACTTTAACTTGTTGTAATAACAGCTGAGACTTAACTCCAACACATAATTTAAGTGCATGAGACCATTGCTTAAAACACTGTCAAAACTGTTAGATTAAATTCTCCTGATCAATTAGCAAAATATTTCATGAACCAATTTGACAGAGATTTTGGTAAAACACAGAACGTGAGCACTGGTTATACATACTGGTAATACAGCTAATCTACTTTAGCCAGCTCAGTTAATTTTACAGATTTTGAGCTTAAATGTGTTGCAGTAATATTATTCCATGGAATGCTAGGCCTTTTAAATATACTAAATAATGAACATTGCAAAGTATACATTGACAGCTGCCATGAATATGTAGCCAAGTTTGTTTTTGCTCTGCCGGGCTTTGTGTGGTTTCACCCCGTGGCTTCTGTGTAAATCTCTAAAGTCGCAGAAGCCGCAAGACAACACACAAGCAAAGCCAATGTGTTCACCCCACAGAGATCCAGTGTATCTTTGTCATGTCTCTGGAAAAAAAAAGAACACGTTTGAGTATAAAAGTAGCCTATGTGTGCATCATTTTCCATACTGTAATAGTGGAGCTCTATTGAAACCAAAAATTGTATCAGATTTCCTTGAAAAAGAACCCCGATCATATAAACTCTAATTCTTACCAATAGCAACACAGTGTAAAAAAGAGCATGAAACATTGTTGAGCAGTGTCCAATTCCATAATTCATGTGCAAACGGGACGCTTTGGAGCTGAACATATCATAGGATTTTGTGAGTAAATTATGCACTAAAGGCAGAGGCATGGAGTGACAGGAAAACACATAAAAAGGACAAGTGGGGGGTGGGAGGGGAGTTAAAAAGATACTCTCTCCTTTCCAGAAACAAACACATGGGTTGTTTGTTCATGCAGGAAATTACAAGTTATAATTACATTTTACGCACATCAGATCTAAAGTTTAGGAGAGCAACCGCATGTGAAGTGTTATCATTTTTGCCCTAATTAGGATATTCTAAACCTAAATCACTGGTTCCCAACCCTGATCCCTGTGGAACTCTCCCTGCATGTTTTAGATGCTCACATTTTTTAACACACCTGGTTTAAACTGATTGCTCATTTAAGAAGGTTTTGCAGAACTTGTTGACAAGCTGTTGAGGTACTATATTCCATTAATTTGGGGTGTTTTTTTAGTAAGGTTACATTTATTGGGCCATGTTGTGGAGCCAGATTGTGCACACCATGGGTGTGGGAAGTGATGTGCAAATTCACACTTTTTACAAGATAGAAAAGTAGAAAAGTTCAGCTCACCGGTTAAAACTAATTTAATTTATGTACATTGTTGCTCACTGAAACAATAAGAGCTATGTTTTCTGATCCAAATAGAATGAGTTTGTGATTATTTATACCACACTGTGTTAATAATTTCCAGTAAATTAGTCTAATTATGTAAGTAGCATTACTATCCCTAACAATAGTAGTTTAATGAAAACACTCAAATAAACCTTCAGCAGGTTCAAAGGGCAGCAAGCCATAACTAATTTATTGGAAGTTTAGTAATTTGAACAGCTGATAATTTATTGCTAACAGCAACAAACACTGCATAATAAAACAAAATGGAAATATTTTAATGATTAAAATAAAAAAGTGTTGTAAGCTCAATCATCCAGGTAGATAACAACCAAAAAGGTTAAATCGTGTCATCTAGACCAGTTTCTTTAAGTGAGAAATGTTTCGTCCCCCATCCAGAGGACTTCCTCAGTCTACGGCCTGCCATCCAGATCAAAATAAAAAATATCAAAATTAAAAAAAAAAAATGCAACAATGGAAAGTTTTACTCAATTTTCCATTTTATCGAGTGGTTAGGATCCCATATGTTTAGTTTTAATGCTTCTAAGTATGTGTCCTTACTCCTACCCAAGTAGTCATCAGAGTGTGTGCAAATTCTTATTTTGTATCCAAGGAGTGAATAGATCACTGTTCTGTAATCTGAACTGCAACAACATCAACATCAACATCAGCATTCTCACAGATGTTCTCAGTCTCTCTGGGCTGGTTAAACATCAGATTTTTTTTTTTTCATATTAAATTTATTTAAAAAAAAACAGTCTACACAAATTATGCAGAAATTTTAGGTATTATATTTCCCTTTTATAACAAATAAGATACCTTGTTAACTTTTTTCAATTTGTAAATTCATTCTTATGAAATTGTAACCAATATTTTAGTTTAATATGCATCCACAATGAAACAGATTGTCATACTAACTGCTGATTTACCAATCAGCTATTAAATATAACCAAAAGGATGTTTTTTTTCAAACTGGAAGTCGGGCCCAGCAGTTATTCCTCTGATTTTATCCTCAAATGGTGTCCCTATTGAGTTTGTCAATTCCTATAAATATTTGGGTATCTTGGTCGACTCACATCTCTCTTTTAAGCTTCATGTGGAAAACTTGGTAAAGAAACTGAAAGTTAAATTGGGTTTCTTTTCAGAAATTGATCCTGTTTAACTCTGAATGCTGGAAAAACCTTGTAACTGTGACTTTCCTTCCCTCCATTAACTACGGTGACATGATTTACATGAATGCTTCTACAAGAACCCTGCAGATGTTGGATGCTGTCTATCATGGTGCATTAATATTAATAATTGGCTGTAACTACAGTACCCACCACTGCACCCTGTATTCACTGGTTAACTGGTCATCATTAACTTCACTCAGACTCTCACTGGTACATTTTCATCTTTAAATCACTTCTTGGTCTGTTGACTTCATACATCTCCTCCTGCATGTCTCTGTGTGAGTGCAGCTACAGCGTGCGCTCTCAGGATATTATTACCTGCAGTGTTCCCTCAATGTGGACTGAACTAGATAAAAGGGCCTTCTCCTACTCCGCTCCTGTTTCCTGGAATATCTTACAAAAAGATATGAAGCGCTCGACCTTGACCTGTCTGAGTGGCTTCAAAACATCTGTTAAGTTCCTGGGAAAACCAATGCAGACATGTTCCTGTTTTTAGTTTTCTACACCGCTTTATAATCTAGCTGGGGTTTTTTTTTGTTTGTTTTTTTGTTTTTTGCTACTTTTCCTTTTGACTGTACTTTAGGTTGCTATTTTGTTTTGATTTGTAAAAAAAAAAATCTATTTTGTATGCCTCTTTTGTGACTGTCTGTTGTTATTCACTATTGTCATCACTCTTTGTTAAGAAATCAGGTCTCTCTTGTAAATGAGTCCCTGAGGCTCAATGGGATCAATCTGCCTAAATAAAGGTTGAATGAGTGAAAAAATAAAACTACTTGTGCTTTTGAAGTTTCACTTTCATTGAACCACTATAACCTTTAAATTTGTCAATGGGCAATTTCAATTTAGTTCATTTCAGGTTATTTATAAAATACCAGTCCAAAACAAGGCAACTCAGCCAATGGCACAATAACATTAAAATACATTAAAAAATGCTGATTAGTAAAAGGTATCTATGTAAGAAAGCCAGCAGATTAGCTTCCATTGCAATTAGCCATCCTGAGCACTGGCGACAGTAGAGAACATATCAGGACCCACTGCAGTTTTGCTTATTGATGTGGCGTTGGAGTTGAAGATGCCATCATATATCTGTCTGCCATCTGTCCTCTGTCTTTACAAAACTTCCGGTAAGATGGCGCCCGTGTACATGGCTTGCAATACACCTCTGCTGATGGTGTTCGGATTATTTGTGTTTTGTTTGTTTTTCATCTGGGACATAAACTCGCTGCTGGTGTATGACCGACAACAGCTTCTGTATCTTCGTTTTTCTGCCGCCAATGTTGCTTATTTGGATCAATATGAGCGTACCACTGGACCCCCCCCCCCCTTCCCCCGCTGCTGGCGGACGTGCCTGTTTACCTTCGCTGCACTCCTCACCTGCCTGCCCGAAGATATCGCTCCAGACGCAGGGGAAAGCGTGCTGGGCAGGTGGTAAAGCTTAAAGCCCTGCACGCTGCATCTTCCTCTCCAGCTGGTGGTCATGGTTTCCATCGCCAGCTTCCCGCGTGCCCGGACCAGGTAAACAACGGGAGTTGTCGGCCGGTGCGGCGCACAGGCCAACCTGGAGGGACCGTTATTGAAAATCTACGGCCACTGGCGCACGCTCTCTCCACTGCTGCTGGGTCCACTTTGGACAGTATCCGGATTTGTTTGGTCAAAGCAAAATCTGTTACCAACAAAGCTTTTATCCTCGGGACTACTTTCAAGAGCATGATTTGGACTTTCTCTGCATTACAGACTTGGACATCTCCGGATGAGTCCAGCGGCTTGACAGAATTATTGCCACCGAACTGTCTGTATTTTAACGCACCGCGACCATCAGGCCAGCGCGGTGGTGGATTATTAACAATATTCAAATCAATTTTTGACTGTAAACAACTGCCCATCCCAGTTTCCCGCGCCAGCTTTGAGTTGAGCGTCTTTGAACTCGGCCATTCGCCTTCGACTTTATGCACACTCGTCTACCGCCCACCTCAATCTAAGGATTTCATAAACGAGTTTTCTGATTTCTTGGCTGAAATCACACCAAAATATGATCATGTTTTCATTATTGGGGACTTTAATTTGCATGTGTGCTGTCCTGAGAAGCCCTTGGTTAAGGACTTTTTAGATTTATTGGACTCATTTAATCTAACTCGGCATGTAAACGGTCCCACCTAAGAGCGCAGACATACACTGGACCTTGTTTTAACATGTGATGTGACTGTTAGTAATCTTGAAATTGGTGATAATGTTTTTTCAGACCACATGCCAGTCCAGTTTGAGTTCACCCTCCCCCATCTAATTCCTAAGCTATGCGTTCCTGCACATAATAGCCGGGCTGTTACCCACTTCACTGCCGCACGTTTCACAGATGTTTATAACTCTGAAATGATAATTCAGCCCCCGGTGTTTCTCACCACCACCGAGGAGCTGACATCCCAGTTCAACTCTGTCTGCTTAAAGACTCTGGATCATGTCGCTCCTGTTAAAACTAATAAAATCAAAACTCAGAGCAGATCCTTGGCTGAATGACGTCACCAAGGCCGTTAGGCAGCAGTGCAGGAGGGCGGAGCGCAAATGGAGGAAAGTGTAGTGAAGCAGGAGACAGCTTTTCTGTAGCTTCACTACTAATTAATTAGTCTTAAAGCTAGTTCAAGCACAAAGAATATTAATTGTTTAAATACAACCGATTCTTTCTTTTTCGAGTTAAACTAATGCCATGTGACTGAGATAACTGTGAGGATTGTTTAATCAGTGACATGAGACGCCATTTTTCTTTGACCCATCAGAATAAATGCGGTCATTTATTTAACAGAGTCAAAATTTAACATCAAAACATGTACACATTGATTTGCTGATCTGGTTCTGATTAATAAAAACTTGGCATGCTTTACTAACAAGACAACAGAACATTTCTGAAGGCATCTAGATTACTGGCAAAATAGAAAAGTTTAAGGGAAGGAATGGAGAAGTTTAAAAGTAAGATGGATGAGGGAAGATGTATGTTTGTTAACCAGAATTAGCATGCTTCTTTCAACACCAGCTCAAACCCTCGGTCCGCTTAGTGCGCGACACTCGTGACGTCTCTTTACCTTTGCAGTTGATGGACAGCTCCAGTATAGAGGTCCCTTCGCACGCTACCTTTACAGCGGCTCTGGTCAGGGTGGCTGGTCATCGTCAGAAGTCGTGTGGTGTTACTCCGTCCAACAGAACAAGCTTCCTTCAAAGTTGTAGGGCGTTACGCCCGGGTGAGTTCACAGCGAGGTGCTGTGACTCCAGCTGGGATGAACGGACCCTCGTCTCACGGTCAAATCCATCAGCTATTGATTAAATCTGAAAGTTCCTTAGGAACTCTCAGGAACTTCAGTCAGAGGTTCCACTCAAAAGTGGAAGACTCAATGAAAGACTGAGTAAGACTCCAGGAAGACCCTAGTAAGACTCCGGTCAAAGACTGAAGAAGACTGAAGACTCAAGAAGACTGACTAGTTCCAGGAAGTGTTGACTTTTAAAAGAGTACTCACTTCCGGTCACTTAGTACTTCCTGATTGGTTGAAACAACCAATGGGGGGGGGGGGTATTTCAGTGATGTCAGAGGGTTATTAAAAGTCAAAAAGACTGTAGGAATGTTTAGGAACGTTTAGTACAGACAGAGAAATGTTTTGAAGAAGTGAGATGAAGAAGGGGCCAGTTGCTTCTTTTTTACCGTCTGCTAGGTTTAAAAACAAGACACTTCGTTCTAATAACTTGTCTCTGTCTGTCTCTGACTTTCGACCGACATCACTACTCCTCATTGAGACAGAAGATCAAAATGCATAATTACTTTGTAAATAGACATTTAACTTGATTTCTAATTTAAGTGAGGTTTAAAAATCATTAATACTGTTTTACAATTGATTTAAAATGAGTGGTTCACTTCAACATTTAGAAATGGTATGAACTAAACACACTTTGATTATCAAGATATTCTAAAATAGTAATGATAATGTAAAAAGAAGAGTGTTCTTTCAATTGATTAATTCAGGATACAATTAAACAGTCTCTTGATGAGCTAATTTGTATTTCTGGATTTAAATCAATGAAATAACAGTTCCTGTCCCATGCAGATCTTCAGAGATAGATTGTTGTCGGAGGCCTAGTTCACTACAGTCCCCCCTTTGGAAATCATCGCCTATCCATGGGGATGAATTCCAACATGAACTTAAGCCTCCGAATGTCCTTGATCTTGATGTAATCCAGCAAGAGGAAAACAAAAGTCAAAGAAGGTAATCCCACAACGGTTTAGGTAATTCCACAATGTTGTTAGTAATTCCATTATGTTGTTGGTAATTCCATTATGTTGTTGGTAATTCCATTGCGGCTATGCTTTAACCCCTTGGAAACAAAGTCTGTAATCCATTGGAAAAAGTCATATAACCCACAACGATAAATCCACAACGATTGGAGGTGTTGATTAATCAGCATGTAGAGGGGTTCCCTAGATTTAACTGTAGAGGCGACCACTGGATGGAGTTTGGAGACCCACGTTGGAGTTGTAGGTCCCTTCAGCGAAGGTTGCTGCTGGTGGTTCCCAGTGGGTGCCATTCTGGTTCTATGTGTTATGCATTTATGTGGTTTTAGTTGGGCTTATGAGTGGGATTTTACATAAGACCTTAACCTATATGCACCTTGTGTGTAAGCTATCATGGTTTAGATCAGCTACAGGTACCAGTTAAAGGGTGGGTCATGCTGAAAAAAATATATACAGATTTATACCTATAGAAGGGCATTCCAAACTATTTTTCCATTCCTAACTTGGTTTAAGTTAGAATTACATGGCAACATATAGTTTGGTTCAATTGTCTGTTGTCCCTTTAGACGAACGACTTGAGGTTTGTTTGTTTTTTTTGTTTCCCCTAAATGTTTTTGGAGTCTATGGCGAGACTCAACTGAAGGATTAGCTAGCCCCCCCTCCCGAATAGGATTGTTCAAGTAGGTTCGGCTTGAGCGTCGTGAGACCATTGTAGGTTATGGTACTTAAGATAGCATTAATCTACATTGACTCCTCAAAGATTGAAGTTTAACAAATGAACTGCATGTTGGCATAGTTAAAGTCCTTTTTGTGTCTAACTAAAGTACACACAAAATTCATTCTTACTGGGAGTGTTCAGAAACAATACCAAAAACCAAATAAACGATGTCTCAATACTGACAAAAGTAGTGATTAAGCAACCAGAAAAACAACGTTTCAACATCGACAAAAGTAGTGATTAAGCAACTAGAAAACGACATTTCAGTGCGTCACTCACTCTGATTGTCAGATTCGATCACGTTATCGCATCTGAGTTGTTATCTTAACACTTAATTAAGCTTAAACTTAATTAGTTTCTGCTTGGACGACCTTTTTTCCCACTAGGTCGGAGTTTGTGAGATCTTTGTCTCCTGTGGAGTTATTGAACGCCTTGTGTAGTTTAACCTGGTTTCGATGTACCCATTTAACCATTGGCTCTTTTTGGCCTTTGCTGATTTTGATCTGATAGACAACTGGAGACAGTTTGTCTGTTATCAGGTGGGGTCTCAGTCCACCTGGGCATCTGTTTGCGGGCGAGAGTTCCGGTCCTGGACTCTCTTTTCCCGGTTGTGGGGGCGAACGTGTAGTACCAGACCCTATCTCCAACTTGGAGTTCCTCGTGAGAGGCCTTTTGGTCATAGTACGCCTTTCGTCCTTCAGTGGATTTTTCCTGGTTTTTCTGGGCAAACGCAAAGGTGTTTTTAAGGTGTTCTTCCAAGTCATTCATGTATTGTTGTGTGGTGTAGGCTGTTGCCATGGCGGCATCGCCTGGTTGGTACAACAGGTGTAGAGGGAGAGTCATTTGTCCACCTGTCATCATCTCGAAGGGAGATATGCCAGTCGATGTGTTTGGAGTCGCCCTTATGGCCATGAGGACCAGAGGGAGTTTCACGTCCCAGTCCTTGTGGTTTGCGGCTACGTATTTCTTCAAAATATTTACCACAGTTCTGTTTGCTCTCTCCACTTGGCCTGAGGCCTGTGGGTGCTAGCCAACATGGAAGTTGACTTTGATGCCTAGCATCTTCCACAGTTCTTTCATCACTTCAGCTGTGAAGTGTGTACCTTGGTCTGAGTTCACCATGAGGGGAAGTCGAAACCTTGAAAATACATGATTCATTAGTAACATAGCAGTTGTTTGTGCTGTGTCGTTAGGAGCTGGTAGGCATTCTACCCATTTGGTAAATGCGCACGTTACCGTGAGAAAATATTTATTTCCTCTAGTGCTCTTAGTAAGTGGTCCAACCCAGTCGATCTGGAGGTCGGACCATGGGAATGCAATGCCTCTACTTTGCAGTGGTGCTCTGTGGAGTGGTCTGGATGGCTGAAACTGTCCACAGACCAGGCACCCTTTTATGTAGTTCTTGACATCCTTTTTCATTCCAGGCCAATAAGCAACTTGTTTTAATGCTTTCAGCGTGGCGTTATCTCCCTTGTGTCCTGCGGACGGGAGGTCATGCGCATGAACTAACATCACCCCCCTGTGGTCATGGGGGACCACGAACACGGGTGAGGATGTCGGTCCATGAGCAAAAGTTAGGATGCCCTTGATTAGTTTAAGCTGTTTGCGCAGCTGAAAGAGGACGTTAAGATCTGCATTGGAATCCAGGTCAGCTTCGGACAGTGTTTTTCTCTGGGTCAGTCAAGTACAGCATCATCGAGTTTATCACAGGATCCAACTTCTGAAGTTGGATGATGTCTGGGTCAGTCAGCACGGGTTGTACAGAGACTGTGTTGTCAGCCGGCTTGGCTGCAGCCTGTGCATGTGTGACTGCCATTACCTCAGCTGTAGGTTGCACTGACAGAGTTGCGAGCAACCAGGAGGGGTCAACGGACCACGGAGGGCCGTCCACAGCTCCGTCTTTGGTTAGGAAGTCTGCAAGGTCATTATACCGCTTGTCATCGCCTAGGACTCTTGAATGTCCTGGAACCTTTTTCCAGTAGACCTGTAGGTCATGTGATGTCACCAAGTGATCACATGCCATGAAAAGCTCTTTGTGTTTGACCACTTTCTTGTTGCTTGTGAGAAAGCCGTTCTGTTTCCACAGAGCAAGATGACACAAGAAACTAAGTTGAGCGTAATTAGAGTCTGTGCAGATGACTAGCGTTTGGATGGAGCGTTCTACTGCCATCTGGAGAGCTATTAGGATTCCTGCTATCTCAGTGTACTGAGAAGTCTGAGAGCCTAATTTGTAGCTAAAAGTGACCTTTTGTTGGTCTTGGAGGAGGATCCCTCCAACCTGATTTGCAGGTTTGTTTGTGGTGGAATGAGCACCCATCCACGTACAGTGTTGTCATATCTTTGCAGATATTGTCATCAAAGTAGTGGTGATTCGGGTCCTCACTTACTGAGGGTTTTTTCGCAGCTGGCGGATGGGTGGTAGGTACATCTTGTGTACACTCCTGGCAAACCTCTGGAATGCTCTGTCCAGCCGTAAGTTTTGCTGTGTCTAGCACAGGAGGACCCTTTTTGGCTGGTTTTAGTGACCATAGTACATTGTGGCTGGTGTCCACTCAGACACCTAATCTTACCAAGATGTCAGAGCCTATGTAGGTTGCATGTGGTAAGTCTGGGACCACGAGGAATGGGTGTACCAGTTCCCGTTGGTTCCAGATCAGTTTCAGGTTAATGACTCCTTTCGCAGTCATCACTCGTGAACTGTTGGGATACAATAGAAAGCGGAAAACTTTCTCGATCAGAACTGGACCCAAATGTGTTTTAACCAACGTTTCGTAGAAAGCTTGGTTAATAGCTGATTTATCTGTCCACAGTGACAGTACAACATCTTCGGTGTGGGATCCTTGGATCTCTACACCTTTAAGTACCAATGGTAGGTAGTATCCGGTGGGCTCTGACTGTTTCAGCTCGCAGAGGAGGCTTTCTTGTTCAGTCAGAGTTGGGTTCACCGGTTGGGTCTCTTCGGTTTCACATGCTTTTGAAGGCTTACTTACCAGGACTGTGTTCTCTGCTGAGAGGTTCTCAGTGCCTTCTGCGGTGCCTGGTGTTGGGCAGTCTGTGACTGTCTCAGGAGGCATGAGTATTGGCAGGGGTTTGCTCACTCTGGTCCACATTGTTCACCATAATCTATAATCGCCTCAAAGCGATTTATAAAATCCTGGCCGATCAAAAATGGGAATGAGTCAACCGTAGACACATGTACCGGGTGGTATAGTGTCATCTCGCCAACCTGCATGTGAACCATAGCTATAGCTGTTAGGGTTGTCCTCATCTCTGCGAGGCCCTGCAGTTCCATAGCCCGTTCTATGAGAGGTATTTCCCTGTGAACACCGTTAGCGGTGGTCCTGAGCTCCTCGAACAGTTTGGCTGACATAATAGTTACGTCGGCTCCACCGTCCAGTAGGGCTTCATGCGTGAGGACCCCTTCAAGTGTGATTGACAGGTAAGCTTTTTTAGCGACCCCCTTTCTGATCAGGTTACACAGGAACCTTGTAGGTTTTGGCCAATGTTTTTTCTTATGTTTACCTTTGCCTGTGTAATCCTATTTTTTCCGAACCATTGGTGCAGTTGCTGCTGCTCCTGAGAGTTCGGTTTTTGACGGGCCTCTGTCATTGATGTATGAGATCACCTGCTCACTGTGTGATGAGGGGCTCTCATTGTTTGTAACAACAAGGTCCTGGTGGCTGTCCGTGACAGTGGCAACGTTGTTGTTTGTGTCACCCTGATTTATCTGAGCCGTTAGCACAGCTGTTGCTGTTTCTGAGGTTTCAGTTTGTGACGGGTCACCATCGGTGACGTTTGAATGTACCCCCCCCCCTTTTTCTGGTGAGGGCCTGTCAGAGTTTACGACAACAACGTCATGGTGACTGTCTGTGATAGCAGTAATGGTGTTGTCTGTGTGTTCTGACTTATCAGCAATATAAAGATAAGAGATCAAAAGACTGGGTGGACATGGATATGATTTTTGTGAAGGACATAATGAGTTATGTTATCGAGCCGTTTACATATATTTGTAATTTATCATTTTCAAAAGGAATATTTCCAGACAATACGAAAATAGCTACGGTAGTTCCTCTCTTTAAAAATTGTGATAAATGTGTGTTCAATATTTAAAGACCAATATCCTTATTACCACAGTTCTCAAAAATTCTAGAAAAACTATTTGTGACCAGATTAGATAAATTTATTACTAAACAAAACATTCTAAGTAGCAGTCAGTATGGGTTTAGAGCAAAAAACTCTACATCAATGGCTCTCATGGAATTAATAGAACAAATAACTACTGCTGTCGATCAAAAACAGTATTGTGTTAGTATTTTTGTTGATTTAAAAAAAGCATTCGATACTATTGACCACACTATTCTCCTTGAAAAATTAAATAAATATGGTATAAGAGGACCAGCATTACACTGGGTATCTAGCTATTTAAAAGATAGGAAACAGTTTGTACAAATAAATGATGTAAGATCTGACCTCTGCAATATCACGTGTGGAGTTCCTCAAGGCTCTGTACTTGGACCAAAGTTATTTATTTTATATGTGAATGACTTAGTGAATGTATCAGGACTCCTCAAATGTGTCCTTTTTGCAGATGACACCACAATTTTTTGTTTGGGTAAAGATGTAAAACGGATGTTGGAACTGATGAAGACAGAATTTGGTACAATACAAACTTGGTTTAAACTTAATAAATTATCATTAAATTTAGATAAAACTAATTACATGATATTTAGTAAGAAAAAGAAACCTGTTGATGATCCATTTAAAATTGAGGGTGTTGAGATTTGTAGAGTTAATGAGATGAAATTTTTGGGTGTAATCATTGATGAACAGCTAACATGGAAAAATCACATAAATTCTGTAAGAACAAAAATATCTAAATCTATTGCAGTACTATACAAAGTCAGGGAATTATTAAATGATAAAGCTCTGTACATATTGTATAACACAATTATTGTTCCACATTTAATCTATATTCGCGTTGTACCTCGGTGCAATTCCAATAAAGTTTATTCTGATTCTGAATCTATTGCATTGATGTTTGGGGGAAAGCGTGTAAAACATTTACAAAGCCTATTTTTATTTTACAGAAAAGAGCTGTAAGAATCATCACCAGAAAGCATTACAGTCACCCATCAAGCACATTATTTTATCAACTGAAGTTATTGAAGTTCCATGATTTGGTAGATTTCAGTATTTTATCCGTTATGTATAGGGCTCAAAATAACACATTACCATTAAATATCCAAAGAAATTTTGTTAAAAGGCAAGTTGTAATAATCTTAAGGGGATAGAGATATTTGTCAAACCAAAATTCAGAACTAGTCTGAAGGGAAGGTCTACCTCAATCCAAGGAGTTGGATTGTGGAATGTTCTAGAGAGTGATGTGAAAAATGCCAAGTCAATGTGTACATTTAAGAAAAAGATCAAAGCTGAATTGTTAAAAAAAAATATATATAAAAGTAGCTTAATGTGTTTTTTGTATTAGAATTAGAAAAATTAAGAGACAGTTTTTTTGTATTAGAATTAGAAAAATTAAGAGACAGTTTTTTGTATTAGAATTAGAAAAATTAAAAATAGTTATTCATTTTGTTCTGTTACTTGAAAATTATTGTGATTGAACTAATTGTGTGAAAAAAGGGACAGATATAATAAGATTTTTTTTTAATTCTGCTGCCTTTCATTTTAAATCTCTTGTATTTTTTGTATTGTTATGAAATTGTTTTGTATTTTTTAAAATGAATAAACTTTATACCATATACCATACCATAAGTAATAAATACAATGAACAGTTTTTGCATCTTCATGGGACAAAGATGGTTCTGATTTTAATGATATTGCCAAGCGGAAGAAAGTGGACGTTAAATTACATATTCTGATTTAAACAAATAATACAAATATTTTTGATCAACTAAGTGGTTGAAATCACCATAAATCCAAATCACCACAACTGACTAAACTTTGCTGTATATGTTAAATTCAATTTGATTTATGCTGAGTACAGTACAATGCATTTCCATTGCTTTAGTGTTTATAACAAATACTTTAGCAAAGTTATCAGATAACTAACATAGCAATTAATTTGAATGTTTCCATCTAAAGGCATAAATGACAAACTTGTCAGAGTAACTACAAAGTACTAAAACTCTCCTAACCCTATCAGTTTTCATAAAGAAGTATCTTGCCTTAAATAACAAGTTTTTTTGTTTTGTTTCATTCAAAGATGTCAAGAACGAGTAAACAAAAGCAAAGTGACTTAGCTAAACAAAGCTTCCAAACACTCAAAACCCAAAAGAAAATATCCTGGTTCTCCTCAGACAAGGTGAGTACACCTTACTAGAAATCATTAAGGTGAATGATCTGAAATTTAAGAGCTGTTTTGTAGAATTTTCACCATGAAATATCCTCAATATCACATTTAAAGGATGTCAAATTGGAGGTTGATCAAACTTACATTTGGACAGAATTCTTGAACAGAAATATATTGCAAAACTAAACTCTTTTCACATTATTCTGTTAATAAAAATCCTTTAAAGGCTCAAACAGTCAAGCTTCACCAGTGCTGCTGGATGAGTTTTCTTTGTTTCTTTCTTTATTAGCTGCCAACAGCTGTTCACAGTCAAAAGGCACACCAGGAAATGTTGGGACAATAAGAAGCATTCGAGGGCCATTTGTCAACTAAAAATATGACTTGTTCAGCCATACATAGAAAAAATGAAATAAATTTATTAAAGAATTTTGGTCAGAGGTTATGGAGTTATGGATATATTATCACTATTGTTCTTTCCCTTAAAACTAACAACCAAGTTGTCCACCAAAACACTCTCATCCTGCCCATGGACTGTACCTGTGAAGGCCAGGAGGGCCATGTGAGACTGCAGCTGGCTTTGAGGACACACACCAAAACCTTGTCAAGCTCATAGGGATATAAAAACAAGAAGACAATGCAGCACTCAGCAGATTGTTTTGACATGTGTATACATTCAATGCATATTGGTGTGAACTGTTAAACTGTCTATCTTTGCAAGTAAATGTGTGCCAAAGATAAATCTTCGCCTGCCATGAGTGTGTGTGGTTCATTTGGGTAAACGTCTTTAAAGCATTTTCCTCTAACAAAATTAGTAAACATGTTTATTTGATCTTCCAAATTCCCATTAGACCAGATTTGTTTGTTGGGGATGGCGATCAGCTACATGTCTGTCTATATGACTGAGTTATAATAATTTTTGTAATACTGGGGTCAGTTTGTTGTGGCCACCATCTTAAATAATGTCGACTCTATAATGTACTCATTGAAGATGTGCATGTTTATAGTCCAAGAGTTTTAATAAAATCTGTTTATTTTGTCCAGTGGTTGTTGACAGTATTTTGCTAAAACACTTCAACAGGTAATTCTAAAGTTTTCAACAAACGCATTACGTGTTAGCATTCAAAATATTTGTTGGACATAACTCTCCATTACTACCACACCAAACTCTAATTCAATATCTATAAAAGTGACAGAGTTATAGCAATTTTTGTGATTGATAAGGTTAGCCTTCTTGAATTGGAGTGACTTCAAAGGTCTCAATAAAATCAATTTAATGGGTATTTAAATGTATTTGCTAGCAGACATACATAATACAAACAAACACATGTGCACAGACCCCACACATTTATTGTGACAAACAATATACAAATACAAACGGTGTGCTACAGGGCTAAGGTTTAGGAAACACAATATTTTACTTTTTCCTGTCTCGCTCTCGACAAAGACGGACGCTCTCTTTCCATCTCCTGCCTCCCTTCCTGCTTTTGCTCTTTGTTTTTGTGAACCTTTTTCAGAGCCCCTTTTTGCGTACCTTCTGAAGTGTAAACTATGGATTTGTTCAGCTGGTCTCTCAATGCAATTGATCAAATTTTCTCACAAGACGACAGGGTGAAGGAGAGCCCTCTTCTTGGAAACATAATTGGATTTATGATAACTGGATTCTTCTTTTTGGAGTTGGTGGAAATCTGGATTGTTGACAAATTTGGAAACATCAGCAGCTGTTTAAGTTGTCTGGAATGTGTGTGCCATGCAGGCTTGGAAACATTCAGACTCTGTGCAATATATCTGTGGACCTGTATCAGAGCTGAGCAGGCAGGACTGTGGATCTTTGTGACAGTGTTCACAGACGGTTGGAAGGAAGAGATCTTGGAGAAGACGTAAGCCAGACTTGGGTGTAAGTAATCACAATTCGGCTGTTTGGAGTCACCATGAGATGTACTAGCGAGACTGTAAAAGGCAGACGCGGAAATTAAAGAGCTGGGCCTGACCCAAAACAATGTTGAAATCTGAATCTGGCTCTGGCCTTAGAAGGCTGACTATCTCAATTTCTCTTGGGATGTTATGGAAAAAAGACGCTCTGATCTCCTCCTACAACCCCCCCTCCCCGCCTCCCTAGTACATCTATGGACCCTTGTCAGACCGGCTGAGAGACACTGTAACATTTTTATCAGGACTATGGAACTATTTGGAAGTGTTCATGGATAACCTCACCATCTTAATGCCCTCCTCCCCTCCCTGCAAAATGTATTATGTCTCTCTATGTTGCTTGCTGAGGTAAATCTCTTGCTACCTTACACCGTGCCCTGTGTCAAGGACACAGTGTGAGAGATCTTTTTTTAATACTTTGTCTCCTCATATTTTTTTCCCTTTTCTTGTCTAAGCGATAAGGGCAGCACTCGTAGGAAGCCGCAGCCCCGGTAAACTTCTGTCTGTCCTTTAGACGGCTGTACAGAACAAAGTTTTGTTGTATTTAACTGTAAAATGACAATAAAGTTGATTCTGATTCTGAATATTTGGCTTTTTAATCCTTGTCAAGTCATTGTAACAGTTTGTAAAAGCAATGCATCATCATCAAATTGCAGCGTAATAACAATGTTATAAAACAATTTTCAATTTATCCTTTACCATAATTCCCATCCTCAAATAGCAAATGCAATTTTCTAACTTCAATCAGGGACAACTTTGTTCAACTATTTAAAAGGAATGAAAAATCTATTTGGATGTTTTTTTCATTTTATAATATATTAAGGTGTGACAACGTCCATGCTCAATAATTCAGGTACACAATCAACATTTTTCAGTCAGGTCATCTGGACAGTTTCTTTTTTTTTTTTTGTACTGAAACCTTTCACCTTCCATCCAGAAGGCTTCATCAGTCAAGGAAACACACAACAAAACTGATTCTTCCCCCAACAGCTTACTCCAAAGTGGAACAAACCAGTTATGTTGGTGCTAAGATAGTTGGTCAGTTTTGTGTTGTGTGTTTCCTTGACTGATGAAGCCTTCCGAATGGAAGGTGAAACGTTTCAGCACACACAAAAAAAAAGAAACTGTCCAAATGACATGATTGAAAAATGTTGGATATTAAGGTGTGATACAACGTGTTGGTTGCATTTTTTGGTACTTCCTCAAATTAATTTGTGGTTAAACCAAATTGTTACCAAACAATGATCCATAATCGTTATTGGAGATAATTAACAGTAACAGAATCTCTGCAGCAGAGCACATACAGACATCGTTCTTGTTTATAAAGTCATTTGAGAGTCCAACACCCACTGTACCACATAATAGAAGGATGGATGTGAATACATGTCACACATTGAATAGAAGAGAAAATGATGTCAAATAAACCAACTGTCTGCACAACAGATAAAATTTAATCAATTATTTGCCTCACAACTGTTTCCTTCTGTTGTATTGCCAAGGTAAATTAGCTCACAATTGACATTTGCTTAATTGCATCTTCTTGTGTCTAACTCACAGCAAAAACAACCAAGGGCTAAAAATGTACTCATTGCTTATGGAATAGTGAGAGACATACTTTTGATTTTGTACATCAATTTAGCAGATGGGGCGGCACAGTGGCTCAGTTGGTAGAGCTGTTGCCTCTCAGCGAGAAGGTTCACATCCCGGCCAGAGACCCTTCTGGGTGGAGTTCCGGCAACTGTTTGCTCGGATCCGGTAACTCAAATCTCAGCCCCTAAAAGTCCAAAGTCATTGTGCATTTTTACTAATAAACTCAAAAACATAATTAAACAGCACAACTAAACTGCAAATCAGTTTGACAGTTTAAGTGAATTATTAATAAATGTTTGATTATTTATTAAAAATAAAATGAGAGACATGTTTGAAGTTCATTATTCACATTACATCACGCATCAAATAACAGTGCTAACTTGTCAAAATAACAGCAATCAAAACGTAAAAAAAAAATAACAGTCCAATTTACTTTCATAAAGTAAATGGATGGATGGATGGATAACCAAGAATTGAAGCACCTGAAGGTAGTGGCAATCGAGATAGGAACAGCAGGAGCAACTACGAGCAGGACGGAATTCGGCAGAGAAAAGTCGGGCTCAGAACCGTGAGGTGAGGGGAAGGGGGTGGGGGTTAGGGTGTTTGAGAAAAGTGTAGCTGCTCTATTCATGCACAAGGAAGGAGCTGTTGTTTCTAATATTTACTGAATGAAGCGTTTACAAATGTAGGTAAACGTAGATTTTTTAACAGCCTATTAAAATACACCAAAATACTGGAAATTGCATCTAATTTATTCAAAATTTTCTGGGAGAGGATCCACAGATCCCCCCGTTGGCCTGCCCACTATTTGCGTTATGGCATTGGTTTACAAATTAAGCCCTGTCTATAGGAGTCCTTCACTGCCTTCAGCAAATGTTAGCAGGTATAACTTGTTGGTAGGGGTTGAACGAGTATATAATTTTTAAACTCGACATTAACATAATAAAACCCGAGTAGAACTCGAGTATTTGATGACGTCATAGATCTCAAGATACAAAAATAAATAAATAAATAAAACCGCAATAAAAAGGTAATTATTTACAAAAAAAGACCAACAAAACATCGGGAGCGTATATTATGCTCCTACCATTTATCATACTGCAAATAAGTCACAGGAAAAACGAAACTACTAGTTATTATTATTAAACTGCAAACGTGAAGAAAGATGCAGCACGTCAAAAACGAAACTTAAAACAGTGGAACATGTTTCATTAACTAAAACTGGCGACATGAAGTATTAATGTTGATAAATTGTGGTACAGAACAGTCAGATAACACTTCAAAATGGCAAAAAAGTGTCGTATTTGCATCAACTTACCGGAGAAAACACGGAGAATGAACTACGTTCAATGCTGGAACCGCTGCTGTTTGGAACTATTTGCCTCTTCATGACCCACGTGACTTCCGCATTTCATTCTTTCTATTGGAGTCTATGGGAGTGTCGCAACTCTCTCTTTATAGGGCTCTGGACCCGGTGTTACACCATACTCTGTGACCTGCAACAGTGCAACACAGCCCGCTATGGTCATACGGTGGTCACATAATATGACGTCACTACGGTTACCCGACGTTACATTTTTAACCTCGATAGATGTCCTAGCAATCGGTGTGTAGATTACTCGAGTACTCTGTTAATGCCCTACTTGTTGGTATAACTATCATAAGAATTTATTATAACTTGTATGACCAGTCAAAACTGAAATACATAAATGAATAAATAAAAATCAATAAACTCAAACAAAAATTAACAACAACAAAAAAAAGATACAATACTAATGAAGACCAAAAGCATAACAACTTTGTGCAGATGTAATGATAGTGACCTTTCAGTGACCTAATAACTTACTGACTGGTGCCCTAATAACATACTGACCAGTGACCTAATAACTTACTGACCAGTGACCTAATAACTTACTGACTGGCCACAGCAGCTCAGTACATAGCAGCTTGAACAGAACATGTCATGCACTGAAACGCTCTGCAAATAGTAAAGATGTCAACATATACAGTATGTTTTCAGGGGACAAACGTTGGTTACGTACTGTAACCCCAGATTCTATGAATATAGGCGTAGCCCTTTAAGGCTGTCGCTTAGTGGGTTTATCCCGTTATGCGCAAGCATCATACTGAAAAAATTAGTCCACGCCCACCTGCTGTGTGGGCCACACCCGATCCGTATAAATTACATTAAGAGCGGGTAATCTGCTCCCAAATAGCTTAATCTTTTTCTTCAGCTATTCAGGAGCCAGTGAGGCCCGACGCTTAAAGGGCTACGCCTATATTCATAGAATCTGGGGTTACAGTACGTAACCAACGTTCTATTTCATATAGGCTTCGCCCTTTAAGGCTGTCGCTTAGTGGGTTAAGGGCGAAGCGGATGTGGTCCTCGCCTCACTGGGTCCATTCGAACACAGTAAGAAGCGGAAGCTTGCCCAAAAAACGTCTTGTCACTCAGCTCCCCATGTGCATAACTACGCATCGCGTAATTGTGTGCCCTGCACAGACGCATGTTGTGCAACTATGTGTTCTGACAAAGCATGAATGCCCCGGAAAAAAACTTCAACGGGGAAGATATTGAAAAGAGGAGGGGGGGGGGGCATGAAGCAACTGATTCATGATTGAACAATATAAACAGATTAATATCAATGAACTGATTATTGAACAATGAACTGATTGGTAACAATAGTCATGAACTGATTAGTGACAATAGAACCAAAATCACAGACACAACTTGTGACTGATAACAACATCTCACACTGTAATGCATGCAGACAGATGTGAGTTTAAACAGAGTTCCATGAGAACAACAATATTCATTCTGTTAGAGCACTAAGGACAGAATGTGTCATGGAACGAGCCGTTACATCACGTAGGTAAAAGCGAATAAATGAGCAGGGTGTTGACCATGCAGCCGCAGTGCAAATGTCCTGCATTGACATACCATTATGCAGAGCAGTCGAAGATGCGATACCCCTGGTTGAGTGTGCTTTGAGATTGACAGGAGGCTCTAGATCTGATGCTCTGTAGGCTTCAGAAATGGCCTCACACAGCCAGTGTGACAAGCGCTGGGTGGATAACGGGCGGCCTGCGGACGCATCTCTATAATGCACAAACAGATGTTGAGTTTGACGCATTGCAGCTGTGCGCGCTATGTAACACGATAACGCCCGCACCGGATAGAGAAGATGAAAAGATGCTTCTTCTTCTGATCTGTGGGGGGGAGGGAAGAATCCCTCCAACGATATCTGTCTCGATTTAAAAGAGCTCGTGATACTTTTAGGCATAAAGGCTGGGTTTGGTCTCAAATCAGCTGAACTACCGTCAGCCTGGATTCTGAGACATGACGGAGCGGCAGAGAGGGCCGATAAATCACTCACCCTCTTAGCGGATGTTAAAGCCAGCAGCAGGGCTGTTTTAAGAGACAAGAATTTAAGTGAAACTTGATCCAGAGGCTCAAAAGGAGCCTTGATCAGGGCTCGCAGGACCAACGTTAAATCCCACTGTGGAACGAGTGGGCGTGAAACCGGCCTATGTCTTTGTACACCTTTTAGAAACCGCTTCATCAGCGGGTGATTAAAAGCTGTTCTGTCTCCGAACCCTTCGTGGCAGGAAGAGATGGCTGCAGCGTACGTTTTAATCGTGCTGAATGCCAACTTCCTATCCATCAGCTGTTGAAGAAAGGACAGCACGCCACCTAATGGACATGAGGTGGCCTCCAGACCTTTTTCTGTACACCAGCGCTGAAAAGCCGTCCACTTTGATGTGTACAGGGCTGTGGTAGATGCAGCGCGTGAATCTTGAATTGTGCGCACTACCTCCTGAGGGAGACCCATCTTCTCTAAGCGGGACCGCTCAGCGGCCAGACCCACAGGTGCTGGCCTATTTCCGGGTAACTCCTGATCGCTCCTCCTGCTTGAAGGAGAGCATCTTCCCTCCATGGCAGTTTCCACGGGCGACCTGACAACAGACGCTGCAGGACTGGGAACCATGGTGCGTTCACGCGCTCGGGAGCTACCAGGAGAGCTGTCAGTCCCTCCTCCTGAACTCGGTTCAGGAACCGTAAAATCAGAGGAGGAGGGGGGAACGCGTACAGAAGCGTTTTGGGCCACGGGCTGTGGGCAAATGCATCCACCCCCAGCGGTGGATCGTCTCGTGGGCTCAGGGAAAACCATAATTGGCACTGAGCGTTCTCTCGCGTCGCAAACAGGTCCACAGCTGCTTTGCCAAACTTCTGCCACGTCTGAAACATCAGGTCTGGATGGAGGGTCCAGTCCGCGTGACGTGGGCCGCCCCTGGACATCACGTCTGCTCCTCTGTTCAGAACGCCGGGTATGTAAACCGCTCTGATGGAAAGCAGGTTTTGGTGAGCCCAACACAGTAGCTTCCGCGCAATGTGTAACATCTGGGCTGAACGCACACCCCCCTGGCGGTTGATGTACGCAGCAGTCACCATGTTGTCTGTGTGAATCAACACGTGTTGATTCTGTAGCACGGGAGCAAAATGTTGAATCACATTCAGCACTGTGCGACACTCCAAAACATTGATGTGGGCTGATGTGCGGTGAGGCCACAGCGCCCCTACTGCTTGAGATAGGCATGTCCCCCCCCAACCTGACAGAGACGCGTCCGTGAAGACTGACACGTGTGACGTGGGTCTGCTGACGGGGACTCCCTCTGACAGAGCCAGGGTGTTTCCCCAGTGTCGGAGGTCTGCTCTCACGGAGGGAGGGACAGTGATCATCCGTCTCTTTTGTTTTACTGGATCCATACGCAGACGCGTAAACCACCTCTGGAGGCGTCTCATGTGTAACAAACCCAGCGGGACCACTGTGTGAGCTGATGACATCATTCCCAACAGCTTCATGACGGAGACAGCTGTTACCACTTTGCCAGGTCTTACGTGGCGTAATTGGTTTTTTAGAGTGTCGATTCTTGTTTGTGATAAGCGAGCCGTCATGGTAATTGAGTTTAATTCCACTCCCAGATAAACAATTGTCTGGGCCGGGAAAATCGAGCTCTTCTTCCAGTTTATGGCGAAGCCCAGATTTAGCAGGTGTGATGCCAACACCTGAGCCTGTATCAGCGCTTCCTGTCTGGAGTGAGACAGGAGCAGCAGGTCGTCCAGGTAAAACAAAACTCTCATCCCTGCTCTGTGCAGTGGATGCAGGGCTGTCTCCACACACTTTGAGAACGTACAAGGCGCGAGGGAGTACCCGAAAGGCAGCCTGTTGTACTGGTACTTCATCCCTTGAAAGGCGAAACGCAGAAATTTTCTGTGTTTTGGGATGATTGGTATGTGAAAATAAGCATCTTTTAAATCGATGGAGACAAACCAGTCGTTTTTCTGGATGTTGTCCAACAGCTGTCTGTTCGTCAACATGTGAAAAGGTCTGTTCATGATCACTTTGTTGAAAGCTGACAGATCCAGAATCGGTCTCATCCCTCCGGTCCTTTTGGGGACCAGGAAGTAGCGTGAGTAAAACCCTGTGTTTTCCTCCTTGTTGGGAACTCTTGAGATTACACCTTTTATCAGAAGCTCTTGGACTTCTGCATTTAAGGCTGAGACTTGGTCTGGTGATGACAGGACCGTCTCTATAACTCCTCCGAACGGAGGGGGTCGGGTTGCAAACTGCAGCGTGTAACCCTTGCATAACACTCTGTCCATCCATCTGTCCGGTGAGCATGTTTTTAGCCACTCTGCGTGACGTTCGTGGAGTGGACGTGCGTTTAAATGATGTGCCGTGTTTTGAACGGATGTCATCCAAACCTCCGCCTCGACCGCCGTCATGCGTCGCGGAAATGTTTTCCGCGTGACCCAAGGCGAGGCTTCCTCGAAAGGGCTGTTCTGCGCGCGCCCGTGCGCTGTGTCTGGATCGCGAGCCAACCTTGATGTCCGGGCGGGGCGGTGTGCGCTGAGGCGAGGCGTGTGTCAGCTGATGACGTCGAGAGGCTGCACGTTTAACGTCGCTGTGCGAACGTTGAGAGGTGGAGGGCGTGACGTCATCAACGCCGTGCTGTCGAAGTGAAGGTTGTGAGCCTCGCGGGAGCGCACGTTTCCTCTGGAGGGACGCGCGCCGCTCTCGCTGAGGGCGGGGCCCGTCATTGGATTCATTCAGCTGTCTCACGCTTATGCCGCCGTGAGCTGCCGATCGCTGAGACGCGATGGATGACGGCCGCTCGCGTTCATTCAGGAGAGGCGTGTGTTGTTTTCGCTGAGAGCGGGGACCTCCACCGGACCCGGCCTGCGGTCCCACATTTATCCCGATGTGAGCCGGTGAGCGCCGGGCAGCTGTGCGTGCATCATCGACACAGCGCCGTTTGGATGGAGGCTGCTTGTCTCGCTCGGATGCGCGTTTAACACCGTTTGGGTGGTGATCGTGCGGGCCTGATTGACAACAAGTTATTTCGCTTACCGTGGTGTCACGTGAGCGTCTGGGCATGTGAAGGAGCGGCGGTGGGTTAAAAAAACCTTTATTTAAGGCCACCGGCTCTCTCTGTGTGGAGGATGTGTGTGTAGCGGCTGTGAGCTCATCCGAACTTACAGACTGGCTAAAAACAGGCATTTTGATCTTTGAAAAATCATTTATTTCACTTCCTGTTTCATTCATACACACATCCTCCGCAGACCGTCATTTCTTAAACCTTCTCCCTCGTGAGCTCTGCGGTTTGTTTGCCCCGAGCGCCGTCTGCAGGCGATCTCTGGGGAAACGCTGAAGTGCAGGCTGCCGGACTGAGGAGGGGTGGTCTCTGGCGGGCGGGGCTGGTGGTGGGGCTGGACGAGACGAAGCTGCTGCTGCCGTGGAGCGTCGATGTTTCTGCCTCTGCTCCCGACGATCTCTCCAGCGGGCTGGGGGACGGGATGAGCCGCGCGGCTTGATGAGATGGCGTACCGCTTCCGACATCTCCTCCGACTGCTTCGAATTTGTGAGCATGGTCGTCAAGCTGCTTCCGAACAGCGCGTCCGATGAGATGGGGCCCTCCATCAGGTCCTTGTGCAGCTTTTCCGGCAGCAATGGAGAGTGACGGAGCCAGATGGAACGTTGGATTACCGTCATCCACGCTGCAATCCTCGACAGGCAAACCGTGGAAGCGGCGCACATGTTGAGGACGGCGTCTGCCGATTTACACAGGGAGCTCTTTGTCTCCTCCGGCAGGTCTGAGGCCTCCAGCCTTTTCGACATGCTAAATGCTAACAGCGCCACGTTGTTGTTAGCCGCGGCCGCCTGAAAAGCACACTGGTGGGCTCTGTTGGAGAGCGCGGTCGCCACCTGGTCGTGTTTCCCCGGAGGGACGGGACGCTTCTCCAGCCTGGACATCTTCGCTCCGAAGGCTTCCGCGAGGCTTGGCTCAAGGGGGGGGTACCGAGGGATAGCCCCGCTCGGTGAACCCCTCCACTCTGGTGATGGGGGCGTAAGTGGAGACGGGCGCCCTTAACCTACCAGGACCGGCTGCGGCCTCGTTCCAGTATGCTGTCACCGCTGGAAAACGAGGCCAAATGGGATCAGGACGGCGAGCCGGCGTGGAGCCAAACCTTCCCGCAAGATCATCCGATCTGAGCGGGGGGGGGGTGAGGGGACGGAGAGCCCCTTTACGCTAGCAGCTTCCCGGATAATGGCGGGCAGCTCCGAGAGGAGCGCGCCCACGGCAGGGAGCGATGTTGTCGCTGAAGCGGGAAACCCCGGGGGAGTCGAGCATCCGCTCGGCCTCCCTCTTTCCAACACTGCACTCCCCGGGAGGGAACGAGCGTCGGGGCTGCTGCTAGCGTCACCGGTCCCAGAGGAATCATCCGATTCACTCCGAGAGCCGGCGTCGAAGAAATCCATGGCGTCGTCCAGCGAACAGTCTCCTGCCACGGACAGGCAGTCCTCGATGGTAGCCTTAAACAAGGCTGCTCTCCTCTGCCTTTCCTCCGGTGGAAGTTCGTCACAGAGGCGGCAGGAGGAAGCGCGAGCGACGTGGCGGGGACCCAGGCATCCCTCGCAGGTGTCGTGCCGGTCGAAGCTAAGCAAGTAGCCGGTCTTGCAGGAGGGACACAAGCGGATGGTGCTGGAGCTGGACATCTCGACGAAAGGTCAGTTGTTCTTTTATTGTATTAGCTTGCTGAAGAAAAATGGGAGCAGATTACCCGCTCTTAATGTAATTTATACGGATCGGGTGGGGCCCACACAGCAGGTGGGCGTGGACTAATTTTTTCAGTATGATGCTTGCGCATAACGGGATAAACCCACTAAGCGACAGCCTTAAAGGGCGAAGCCTATATGAAATAGAACTGTGACTGATATTGAATTCAGTAAACTCTAAAGTCCCAAATCATTGAACATGTCCCTGATGGCTTCATTACTCTTTGCTTCTCCTCACAACATATACACATGTTTATTCGTTGATGGTGCTGCCTGCAGTCATTGTATTTTACCATCAAAAATAGTTTGCAGGTTTGATTGCTAGATATATATTTTGTTGCAGGGTTAATATAACGCTCACTATAGCTTT
Source organism: Nematolebias whitei (assembly GCF_014905685.2). Classification (NCBI taxonomy): domain Eukaryota; kingdom Metazoa; phylum Chordata; class Actinopteri; order Cyprinodontiformes; family Rivulidae; genus Nematolebias; species Nematolebias whitei. The sequence goes on along the minus strand of NC_056501.1, from coordinate 31,083,844 downwards.
GAACTCTAAGCCAGTTTGAAGATTAGATATGAGCGCATCAGTCAATTTATTTGACATTCTCTTTGTGGGGTGGGTAAAGGACTATAGTCCTACATATAGACACATGTAGACTGCTAACTAGATGTTTGCCAATTAATCAAAATATTTCTTGTCAACTGGATGGTTAGACAGTAAACAACCAATGGCAAAAAAAAAAAAAAAACAGTTGGCAGCTTTGCCCAGTATTAGGGAGCATGCAACAGTAACTCTTCAAGTTGAAAGTGTCATCTGCTTCTCGTCTGCTACATGTCAAATTATTTTTAAATACAAAAATAAAGAATGATGCACTTGTTTATGTGCATACCCACTTACACATTTGCATGAAAAGGTCTCCTCTGTCTTCAAAAGATGGAGTAACGCAGAACTGAGGATACCTAGTGGGAGCAAAAGAGCTGCAGTTTAGCAGTGCTTCAACCCTGCTATGCATGCTTTATGTATGTGATGGTAACAATATATATGCATTCCAACATTTAAAAAAGCCAATGAATATTTTAATAGATAGCTAACTGGGTGACCACTTCAGAAAATCAGGCTGTATAATGTGTGAGGGATTGCCTTCAATTGCTTGTTCCATGCTGTTTATCCATCAAATGGTAAGAATAACTAATGCAAGTATAGCAGATAGGAAAAATAATGTAATATGGACCATAAAAGGTTCATGCATTAAAACCAGAGACTAATATAATAAGTACAGTAGGGTAGTTTTTACTGACATTTAGAAATCAGCTACATTAAAATGAACATCTATACTTCAGTTTTTATGGCAGATATGCAATAAGAGACAGGTTGTTGTGGACAGTTGACTTTTGCAACTGTCCTTATGAAAGCAAAGTAACATAGATTGATGCATTAGGATCACAGACAGCTTGTCTTTTTGATAGCAACTTACTTATCAGTGACACCTTGCTTGCTTCCAGCTTGTTGGAGAGTGAGCAGCATCCAACCATTCGACATGCTGAGTCTCTCTTCAAAATCTGAGCTCCTGAAAACTGGATCAGCATTGTCTGATTTACTGACTGCTGCTATTGGGCTCATACAGCCATTTTTTGAGCATAGAGCTGCTGCTTCAAAGGACATTTATAAACTACATCCCTCAACTTCTCCATCCTTACACATCTGTCTGTCTCTGTATCCACAGCAAAAGGTTGACAATCTTACTCTGTTAATCACGTTAAAAGGATGAACTATTAAATACTTTCTAACTATCTGCATTGTTTTTGTCCCCCATTACAGAGTGAATACCTCCATTTCACTAGTGTCAGAATCATCTGTAGTGTGGGAGGACACTATAGTGTGTGTGTGTTTTTGTGGGCGAGTGGGGGGTTGGTGAGTTTATGCATATAAGGTTGCACAAAAAGAAATATCAATTTCAGTTTAGAAAAACACTCATCTTGAAAACTACAAACAATCTATTCAAATACCTCAGTAATGATAGACATCAGTGTACCACTTGCTACTGTTTGCAACACACTCAAACTGAAAAAGGAATAAGACAACAACTTTGTTAATTCCATAGTAAAACTTACATAGTAAAACAATACCTAAGATCTTTTGATAAGGGTTTTTTTCTGCAAAGGTGACAATTAACATTTTACTTGTTACAGAAAGGTCTTTGAATGAACAGTTTTGAGAATCATTGATTTATTTTGACTTGATTGATGAGCTAAGGCTAGTTCAAATGGAGTCAAGACCAAATTATATTGCTGCCATCTTATGAATAAATTCAGTTTTTAAAGTGGTCAATTCTCAAAAATTCTAGAGAGTATAGTTGCAGGTCAGTTGTCTGAACATCTGCAAAGAAATAAGCTGAAGAGTTACGGTTAGTGCTCACCATAGCAGAAAAGCAGCACTGGTGAAATTTACCAGTGATATTCTCTTGGCCTCAGACAATGGACGTGTGTCTATACTGGTCCTGTTAGTGCTGTTGGTGCTGCATTTGATACAGTTGATCACAATATTTTACTACAGAGACTTGAGTATGGTATTGGAATTACAGGAACAGCTCTAAAATGGTTTAAATCATATTTATTTGATATTTTCCAATTTGTAAATGTAAGGGTTCAGTGCTTGGACCAATACTCTTTACCTTACATATGCTTCCATTAGGTAAAGTTATTAAACAGCATGGGATAAATTTTCATTGTTATGCTGATGATACACAGTTATATTTGTCCATGAAACCCAATGAATCCAATCAGCTACTTAGACTACAGGCATGTCTTGAAGACAAAAACCTGGATGACCTTAAAGTTACTGCTTTTGAATACAGACAAGACTGAGGTTTTAGTTTTTGTACCTGAGCCTTTTAGGAATAAAATTTTCAGTCTTTTGCCCTCATTGTCATTAATCTGGCCTCCAGCTCTAATGTTAAAAATCTTGGTGTTATTTTTGATCAGGACATGTCTTTTTATCCCCATAATAAGAAAGTTACTAGAACTGCCTTCTTCCACCTGCATAATATCGCTAAAATAAGAAACATCTTATCTAAAAATGATGCAGAATAACTGGTTCATGCATTTGTCACATCTAGACTGGCCTATTGCTATGGTTTGTTATCTGGGTGTCCAAATACGTCTGTAAAAAGTCTTCACTTGATCCAAAAAGCTGCTGCCAGAGTCTTAACTGGAGTTAGTAGGAGAGATCATATCTCTCCAGTTTTAGCTTCTTTCCATTGGCTCCCTGTCAAATTCAGAATTGAATTCTAAATCTTACCTACAAAGCTCTCAACAACCAAGCTCCATCTATAGTTAGGGTTGGTTTGTTGTGCTGCTATAGGCTTAGACTATTGGAGGACAAATTGACCTAATTTCCCTAAATGAATTGCTAAAATTGAATAGTTTTCATTTGATATTGCATCTATTCAGGGCTTAATTTGTAAGCTGATTGATGCCCGAAAGCAAATAGCACACAGGTTGGCAGTGGGGTGGGGGGAGATAATAAATTAACATAAATTGGACTGTCTTTTTGACATTTTGATTGCTGTTATTTTGACAAATTAGAGCCGTTCTTTTGATATGTGATGTAATGTGAATAATACACATCAAACATTTCTCTCAAATTGTTTTTTTTTTTTTTTTACTGTAAGCTTTTTTAATTATTATGTCTGAAATGTATGCGGGAGTTCTGACACATCAGCAGTTGTGTGCGCACTCTGTAGAGTTTCCTGATGCATGCTCAATAATCCTCTGTAGAGGAAAACTCTGCACGTTGAGCACAGGAGCATCTCCAGACAACTCTACACTGTCTGCAGGGCACACTGCTAAGGGTGTTGGAAGAAGATACTTCATCCCTGCTGGACATACCGTCCACGTCTCTGCTGGGCAGGAGTGTGTGCGCGTGCTGCAGCCGGAACAGAGTTTTTCCTTTCCACTGTTGTCTTCATGCTTGCTCAAGATGAGAGTTCTGTGATGGGATTAAATTCAAAGCAGCCTACTCCTCAGGTAAATAGGGTTAACTTATTATTTTTATATATACAGTATATTAATGTTTCTGTTCAGTGCCCTGCGATGAATTCTGTTGTGACTTGGCGCTATATAAATAAACGGAATTGAATCAAAACTGTAAATATTATTTTATAAAACATTATCTGCATGAGGTCTTATTCGTAAATGCTGGGTACATGTGACAAATATGAACAATGTCATTATAAACAGTATTTATTCAGGGCTGATGTGAAATTATGCTAAGAGTAAAAATTGTAAAAAAAAAATCTGGTTTACTGTAGGTGGGGGAAAAAAGGAAAGATCTGGCACTTAAAAGCTCCTAATGCTTGCCACCCACTGTTTTCATTTGCCACGATTCTTCTTCTGTTCATTTAAGTTTACTCGTTGTGGACCCCCCCCCCACTTCCACACCCCTCCCCCCCAAAAAAAAGATGACTCCCCCATCATCAACCTCCTCTGTCTCCCATTTGCTTCCATTCGGACTTGCCCACCTCCATTCCTCCCAATCATTTCCTCCCCCAGTTGCACTCCAGCATAAATCACCTCTTCGCGATAGTTTTAATGGGTTTTTAATGAGCCTAATGTTTTCTGTTTTAATGAACTTCTTACGTCAGCCCTAATCATTTTAGTAGGATGAAAAATGATTGAGAAATGGCCTACATTAATTTAATTTACTGTTCAATCTGCACGGGCCTCTTTACAACCACGGGGAAGCCGGGGCAAAAAGGAGAGAACGGAAGGAGGGAGGAAAGGATAAACAAGTGGAGGATGGTTGTTTCGCCAAAAAGGGTTTGAGAAATAATATGTAGAAAACAGATAAGATAATTCTCAGGATAAAAAGGTAAAATGTTTTTAAGTTTGGGAAGTATTGAGAAATTCTTAAAGAAAAAAAGAGAATTGAACAAAAAGGTGTGGAAGTGTAATTTATAAGGCTAAGCTATGGACTTGTTGTTCAGGCTTATCTCCAATTAGGCTCTATTGTTGAGGTCTGCCAATGCTGCTTTCTACTTCTCTGTAAAACCAGCAGATGTACACAGCCATTAACACAGCAGGCTCTGAATAAATGAGAACAATATTCAGCATCTGTTGCTCCAAGAGTGTTGAATTCTTGCTTTTTCCTGCTTATCCGTTGTCTTCCTGAGCTGGTGAGGCCTTATAATCTAGAAAGAGAATAATATCCCTTTTTGTATGGAGTTGGTACACTTGTTTACCCAAGGACACCTCACCTTGCCAGCATGCTGTGAGAGTCAGCCTTCAGCTTGACTGTGCTGACAGGAAAAAGGCTGTGAATGTGCCAAGGCTGGCAGCCAAGACTGTTTTTCACTACCTGAGCTGAGTTGTCCCTTACAGTTTAGTTTGTGAGCGAGTGTGGAGCTTGTTTGTCCTCAAGGCTGGAAGCATTACCATGCACCACTGGTTGTATGAATAATTGCAGCTGTGACTGGTTACTATAAGTGCTTATGTGCTTAATGACCCATTGTTAGATAGGATTTGTGTGAGGGTGGACACAGGTCTTGATAGGGACGAGAATGTTAATGCTGAAATGTAGCCTAATCCATTCAATCAAAAACGCATTACTGTCAGTGGTGTCATTTTTATATATAGACACAGGCATTTATTTAAGTATGACTTTATGTGTACTTGACAGATGAGCATGTTGACTAGAGCTTCACCCAAATTCTGGAATAGGAATTATTTTTAAGATTTGTTACAGCAATGCCCCCATCCTCCCCCTTCAGATTTAGACTGACTTATCTTCCTGTATGGCTCCACATGTGCATTGTCCATATTCTGCTGCATTTACAACAATTTGTATCCAGCTGACTCAGGTCAGCAACTACTTTGTTAGCTTTTCCTTTGGATGGTTCAGCTATTTAAGGTGGATTTCTGTGGATATATTATGAACAAACCATATCCTATCATAGTAGTTTGTGCAGATAATGCTTTATAAACATTTATACAGCGGTTGGTTACACATTACATGGATATTTTAGCAGAAATATTATAATTCTGTTGGAAGTAGCTCAAGGATTGTGAGAAACAGCAGTGCAAGTGCTACAACTAGTTGCTGCTGTTACTATTTGCATCCACAAGCAGAAAATGTCATGCAAATAACTCTTAATTCGCTCTTTCGCTCTCGACGAAGACGGCTGCTCTTACCCTCTCTCCTTGGCTCCTGCTTTTTTGCTCTCTTGTCCTGTCAACCTCAAAGCCTTTCTTTAAACATCTTCTGAATCAAAAATGATTATGGATTTGGTCAGCTGGTCCCTCAACGCAATTTATATATTTTTTCCACCAGACGACAGGGTGCTGGAGAGCCCTCATGCCCTGAATGGACCCATGCAGCTGGGTATGTCATTCATTCCAGGAGTTGGAAGCTGGTGTGCTTATCTGCGCTGGCCGTGGAGGACGTAGAATATGTGTACATTATTGGGTATCTGCAGATTCCAAACAGCAGAAACCCTGTTATCATAAATCCAAGATATTGACAAATTAGGAAGACATTGGTCACAGTTTCGGCCATAGTAAATCTGCCAGCCTTATGTAAAGGATTAATTTGTGTCTCGAGCTCTCAGACTCATATGCTTAACAAGCTCAACCACAAGCTGGACGCAACTTCTGAGAATCATAGGCCACTTGCGACTCCTGGAACTTGCCGGCATGAAGGATTCGATCTTGGAGAAAGCTAATCGAGCACAGACCGGGCGGAATGTCCACAAATCTTGCTGTTTGGATTTGCCATTGAGTGTATCAGCAGAACTTGAAGGCAGACAGAAAATAGTCTGGTGGCTCAAACAATTATTTATCTGAATTTGGCCTCCCTGCTGGGATAGGCCAACTTATCTCAAATTGCTCCTGGAGGATACTTAAACTAAAAGCTTCTGTCTGCACCCCCCTCCCGAGGACATCTGTGGCCTTATCAGAACCATGATGCTGATAGACACTGTGCCATCTTATCAGAACTTTAGAACTTTCTGTATTGTCTATTAACAACTCACGGCTTTTGTTGACCTCTATGCATAAATGTATTATGATGTCATTGTATGTTGCTGTTTTATGTTGCATTGTCTTCTTTTTTTTTTCTTTTTTTTTTTCATCTTTTACACTGATTCCCGGCCAGGACATGGTGTGAGACTTTTTTTTTTGGGCTTCCCCCATCCTCGTGTTCTCTTTGTCTCATCTGCCTGCATGTTTGTATGTAACAAGTCTCTCTTGCCAATGAGTCTTTGAGGCTCAGTGGGAACTAACCTGTATAAATTAAGTTATAATAATAATAATAATAATAATAATGTGAAACTGTCAATGAATATGTGTATTTTAATGGCAGCAAATCACTGTTTTTGACCCTACTGAAACGAGCCATTAGCTCATTAATCTAATCAGAATTAAACTATTTTTCTCCAAACGGGTCAGTTTGTGTAACCCATGTGAAGCACTTGTGTAAGAAGTTTCTACATGCGGATCCATTGATAAGTGTTGAGTTTCTGTTTTTTTTGTTTGTTTGTTTGTTTTTGCTTTGTTTCTCTCTCTGTGTGTGTCTCCATGAATCCAAGTTATTCAAAGGGCTTTCCACAGCAAGTAAGAAAAACAATTATTCATAACCTTTCCACAAAATCTCACATCAAGAGCTGAACTCTATTCAATTCTTCTTTCTCCTTCAATCCCTTTTGCTCATTTTTGATGTTCTAATACATATTCCTGAAAAGCAGAAACGCATTTGGGTTCTGAGTTTCCCAATTTACACTAAGACAAAAGTCTAACCAAACACGAGTGATTAAAATTAATGAATCACAAAAGCCATGTAAAAGTACATAGGTGTTCCCTGCCTCTAACCTGCCCTCCCATGGCCTGGAACAGAATAAATTTGGTATTCAAAAATAAAAAAATGAATGATTAAACCTTCTTGCTGCCATTGGGGCAAAATGACAACAAGCCCCCACAAGACCTCAGTTTTAAAATTGAAGGCTCGTAGGTCATTTGACCCAAGGGCAGCAGGAGGATTTAAAAATAAGCAATATTTCTCTGAGTAGGTGGTGGTGTGTCTATTGAGCAGACTGAATTTCAGTTTTCATTAAAGCTTAAATAATTTGCAGAAGCAAGGCCAAAAGAAGGAAGTTTGCTTAAACAGAAACACCTCAGATGTGCAAGGTTATGAAAACATTCCAGTTTTGGAAATTACCTACAACAATTAACTAAGCACACCAGGCTACTTACGCCCGTTGGTTGCAACTTACTCGATAAGGCAGCACCAGATGTTGGCAGTATGGGAAATCAAACACAAAAGGATAGGAAAATAATTTTCTGGAAGGAAGTAATTCTGGTCAGCTTTGTTCATTAGTTGGAGTGGCTTGTTCACAAATCCTGTCTGAAATGAAATTTTATGTATAAAAATAGTTAGACGGTTGGTGAGGACACTCAATTCTCATTATACAGTAAATCTTTTCTGAAAAACTAAGTGCAGCTAGTGTCTTCAGCTCTCTCCATATCTGCAGTAGGGAAACTGTTTGGCCCATCACTTACTAAAGAAAAAACTCTGGTTCTCTGTTCTGTGAAGTTCTCTACATCTAAGGTGTGGCCATGGGCTAAATGAATCAGATACATGAAATATTTAATTATTCACATACATTTTCAATCAAGAGCTCAAGCTGTGGGTGGCACAGTTCGTAGAGCTGTTGCCTCTCAGTGAGATGGTCTTTGGATTGAATCCTGGCCGGTGACGTTTCTGACGAAGATTTCCACAAAATTCTAAACATCTGTCCATCCATTATCTTTATCCATGTGTTATTCTTGTCAGGTATGTTATGTACCAAAAAAGGTTAAACCATTTCATCTGGACCAGTTTCTTTAAGGGAGAAATGTTTCGTCTTCCATCCGGAAGACTTCATCAGTCTGAGGCCTGCCAACCAGACCTGTCCCATAAGTAGCCTTCATTGCTGTGTTTCAAGACAACCTCCAGTTGGAATCTCAGAAGCAGGCTGTTAACACATGCAAAACTGGTCCAGATGAAATGATTTAACCTTTTTTGTTGTTATCTGCCTGGATGATTGAGCCTAAAAACATTTATTCTGAACCATTTTGGCCTTGGTGTCCTCAGGCTGTTTGTGTGAGTAGCGAGTTGGCCATCTGGACTAAAACATTTGATGCATGATGATTGATTGGTTGGACGGATGGGTCCTTTTGCATGTGTTAAAAGCCAGCTTCTGATATTCCAACTGGAGGTTGGTTTGAAACACAGCAATGAAGTCTACTGATGGGACAAATCTGCCACAGTCTGAAGAAGTCTTCTGGATGGAAGACAAAACATTTCTCCCTTAAAGAAACTGATCCAGATGCAATGATTTAACCTTTTTTGCTGTAATCTACCTGGATGTTTGAGCCTACAAACCGTATGTTATGTATACAAAAAGTTAATTTTGTTTGTTTCATTAAAAGCCCTTTTGTACAGTTGTCCTGCGAAGAGGACTGGAACGGGCAGACGATAACATGGTTGTCTTGTGTTTGAGTTATTCTTGTAAGTTGTCCTGCAGGAGAAAATAAACAGAGGGACCAACCACGCCCAAGTTAAACCATGTCACAACCTAATTATTCTAAATACTAGCATAATGTAGAATGGGACTGGTTGCACTGACACAGGTTCCCTCATGAGCTTTTCTGCTTCTGAGGTCACCTACTAGTCCCTGCCACTCACCTGCCTGGTATCTACCATAGAGGCTCAACCAGATCTGTGACTCTCTAGGACAAACCACCCTTATCATTCACTGCTGACCATGGTGCCTTCAAGATAGAAACAGCAATCCAATTCAACGAATCTTTGATAAGTCGTCCAATTTTAGAATTTCTACTGACCTTATACTTTACTGAATTTGTTTGATTTCAGTTCCCAGTAAGTGCCCCTCAGTCTCTAATAGGTAAAACTCCAAATTTTGCCTCCAAGCCATATATTTCTTTGTCACAGGAGGTTATGTTTTGATTTATTCAAGTTTACATATTAGGATAATTTCTGAACCCCTTTCACTATCTTTGCCACATCTTACTAATATACACATCTTATTATATTAGGCTACTATCCCTGAATGGGATCACAGATTCTTCTGATAAGCCATCTGTAAAACGCAGTTAACAGCTGCATTTACAAACACTGTTGCTTTGAGACTCCAAAATATAAAAAATCTCCATAGCTTTTTGTTTCTGTGAGGAATCTTCCAGGTCTTTATCAGTCTGAGTGTGAAAATAGGTGTTAAAATGATGTGGCCGAGCCTTTTGTCTTTTTTACCCACAGCAACAGAACTGAAATAAACAAATAAATAAATAAATAAAATACATGCTCACATCGGAAAACAGCCAACAACAAACTTAACCTTCCAATCTACCCAGAGTGCATTGATTGACCCTAACATTAAAACTACTTTTCCAATTTTATGAAGGTTGATTGGGTATTTAAGAAATGCAGCAACAAATAAAGGTTCAAAAAGTAATTTCTAAAATGGTCTTCTGTATTTTTATATTAACATAAATTCTCTTTATCATTTACAAATGGCAGTTGTCAAAATTAGACTGACTGTTCTTAGGTCAGTCAAAGGCCCTTTTTGTTTTGTTTATTTCCTTGAAACAAATCAGATTAAACATGCAATATTTACTCCTTCAACCAATAAAGATCTTAGTATAATAATTTTATAATCTCTTTTGTCAATTTTTTTACCCCCCCAAAAAAACAACCCTTCTTTGTCAAACATTAAGCAAATTTAATGACAAAAAGGTAAAATCTCTTTGATTTAAACATTTTGAGAATTTAAAGTTCAAGTTCAATTTGTGTTTATTTGTCATATGCAGGGTAACACAAGGTTAACAGTACAATGAAATGTTCAGGATGAGAATAACTGATTTGATTTGCTAAAAGCAAACAAAATAACAAGCAACACTAAAAAAATGCAATAAGGGTACAAAAATAAAGTACCAAAAAGTGAAAAAGGTAAATACAGTATTTACAAGGTCTTAAGAAAAATAGCAAACAACAACATAGTAGAATTTTAACAGTGCAAGGAGGATGAATTTGTATAAATAAATATTTCAAGGTGGACAACTACGTTACCGTCTGCCCACTCCAGTCCAGCACAAAACAAAAGATCATTTTTAGGTTTTTTTGTTAAATGTACATTTGACATATTTTATTAGGCTGGGCATCAGAATGATCAGTTTATGATAGTAATTTAGTTGCATCTGTAGAATGAAATTCTAAAGTAAGGTCACAGTTCATTGTTTGCATGTGGATAAAAGAATGTGTGCATAACTGAAAAATGATCATGAGCCTTTTTAGATTAATTCAATCTGATACTTTCATGTCCATACATGTTATGTCAGCACCCCGTTTCTGCTAAAATGGTTTTGCATAGGGTTATATTTGGGGGGGGGGGGTCATCTCAGTGTGTCAGCTGCATATGCCTTGTTTATACTTACTTGTATAAAACCTACTTTGTCCTTCAACTTATGAGGCTTTGCTTTCACATCTTGGCTCTCCTTGTGCTATGTATGCCAGCCAGTGCACTAAAAGCGAAGCAAACTCATTATGTAACCATCTCCAAATAGGCAGGTGAACCAGAGATGTCACATTCAATCTATCCCCCAAAGACTCTGACATGCTAAAGAAGATGGACAGGCCATTTCACAGACCGACCTGTCTCCCCTTCTTCTGAAACCTTGTTCTAGACAAGCTCTGACTCAAGTTTGGGTCTGTCAGTGTGTGTATGTGTCTATGTGTATTGAGCGTCCATCTTCATGCCTGAACAGATACTGTATGCATAAACAGTGATTTTTTTTATTTTTTAACCTTAATACACTTATATAAGCCTGTCAGTGCAAGGCAAGTGATGAAATGGCAGCAAGGCTAGAAAGATAAAGGTGAAAGACTGATAGACAGTGTGGCAGTGGGTGCATACTCTGTGTTAGTGTATGCACATATGTCTGTCTGGGAATTTAATAAGGTTGTTTGCTGGGGGGTAATTAAATGTGTTCTTGTCAACTAACCAGCTTGGGCTTCCATATCAGACACTAGGAAGTGCAGAAGCAGAAAGAAACAAGTCGAGTTGTGGCCGACAGGGGTGCTTGATTATGTGAAATTCTGTTCAGGCAGGTGGGTGGGAGAGAATGAGACAGCTTTAATTCCCAGACACCAGCCCTTGGGGGGGCTGGAGGTGAAATTGAACATGGTCTGGAAAGGAAAGCTTTGACAGCTTCCCTAAATACGCCCGATAATGTTTTCACCACCCTGGACTGAGAAGGAATCTAAACTTAGCTTAGATGTATGCTGGCCCAAAAGCTCTCTCATGGAGTGTGATTAATCCCTGCGCTGCCAAGAAAGTCATTTTTCTCTCATGCCATTGACTGTACAAACGTATGAGGAACATGTTGCATAGATAATGAAGGATTACAAATTGAGTGAGTCTTTGTGCTTCAATTCATGAGTTGCATGGACATTGTTATATGAGCAAATATTTTATTCTCCACCTAGTTTATTTTAGCATAAATATGTAACATAAAACAGTTCTGTAAATACAATTAAATATTTCAACAATTATCCTTGGACCAGTGCAAAACAATATGGTAATAATGGGTTGTAATAATAAACATAAATCACGCCAGCAGTCATGATGAAGTCATGGTTTGGTATGGGTACTAAACAATAAGAGGAAACAAAAAGTTTTTTTTATTTTTTTATTATTATTTTAAATGTACCATAACCCTTCCAGCAGCACGGTGGCGCAACTGGTAGAGCTGCTGCCTCTCAGCGAGCAGGTCCCTGGTTCAAACCCTGGTCCAGGGGCCTTTCTGGGTGGAGTTTGCATGTTCTCTCCGTGCATGCATGGGTTTTCTCCGGGTACTCCGGTTTCCTCCCACAGACCAAAAACATGCATGTTAGGCTGATTGGTAACTCTAAATTGTCCCTAGGTGTGAGTGAGAGAGTGAATGGTTATCTCGTTTGTCTCTATGTGGCCCTGCGATGGACTTGCGACCCGTCGCACAGTGATTGCTGGACATGGGCACCAGCGACCCCCGTGACCCAAAATGGAACAAACGGGTAAAGATAATGGATGGATGGATGGATAACCCTTCCAGAAGAAAAGACAGTGAAGCAAACCACCCTGGGGGGCCTCTAAGGTCCTGCACAGCAATGCACTATTTGTCAACTAGTAACTTAAAAATAATAAAAATGTCATCTTGCGGTGTCTTACTCATTCAGACTAAACTATAAACTGTGTTACATGTCACGTGTCAAAAAAAAGTTTAATAAACTCTTTTATTGCAAATAATTTTGACAAATGTTCCCCAAGTCGATACAAAATAAAGAGGTCCATGCAGAAGTGAATCAAATCTCTTAATGTGAATTTACAACATTAAAAAAAATTGTGAAACACGAAACAACTGAGTCCTGCAGCCTGGTGGCACAACTGCTAGAGCTGCTTCCTCTCAGCGAGAAGGTTGCCGGTTCAAATCCCTGTCTGGGGGCCTTTCTGGGTGGAGTTTGCATGTTCTCTCCGTGCATGCACGTTTTTTCTCCGGGTGCTCCGGTTTCCTCCCACAGACCAAAAACATCCATGTTAGGCTGATTGGTAACTCTAAATTGTCCCTAGGTGTGAGTGAGAGACTGAATGGTTGTTTGTCTCGTTTGTCTCTGTGTCCCTATGATGGACAGGAGACATGTCCAGGGTTTACCTCACCCCTCACACAGTAATTGCTGGACATGGGCAACCCCCGTGACCCAAAATGGAATAAGCGGGTAAAGATAATGGATGGATGGCATCTGAGCTACTCATTCTTGCTTTGCCTTGGTATAGGGTTCTTTAGACAGTAGTACTTCCTTTATTCTTTCTTGAGAGCCATTAACAAAAAGCAAATAAAGTAAAACTTCTAGATAAGACTGATGATTTACTGCTGAGGCAAACATTCTTCATTAGATTGCATACGCCAGACTTTGACATACTGTGATGGTCCAGTATACATTTGTGTACCATTCCACCCATAATTACAGAAAGTATTAGCCAAAATAAAACCACTGACCTCATACCCCCCTCCCCCCGCCCACCCAGAAGAAAAAAAAAAAATCACTAGCATTTAACTAAAATTGTAATAACTTTTTCTCTCTTTCAGCTGCTACCTCTGGATGATTGAGCCTACAAACCTTTTTTTTTGGAGGGGGGGGGGGTCAAAGGTTGCCCCAGGGAGCCAACTCTTACTAAGATCTGGCAATTGTTTTTATACCGGATGCCCTTCCTGATGCAACCACAGATCAATGAGCAGGTGGAGCAGAGAGCTGCCAGCTAGGGTGCTTGGGGAGCAGCTGGGGGAGTTAAGGGCCTTGCTCAAGAGCCGGTGGAGGCAGGAGTGGGTACTTCACCTATCCCACTCACATTTGATGTTGTCAGTCCGAGGATTTGAACCAACACGTCCAATCACAGGCTTGCCTTCTCCAACCTGTCTACCGCCACTACCCCCAGTGGTGGCATAGTAATAACTAAGGGAGTGGTTGGTTGTTCAAACCTCTGAGTTAGTAGGAGTTGAATTTTTTGAATTGGTTCACTGCCTGTGGTTTATACGACCATGTGCCTTGCAAAGAGACTGCTTTTTAACACGTGAAATTATTTTTGAAATGTATGTCAACCATCCATCAAAATGACGATAAGACAGAAAACAAGTCAACCCCCAAATTGTAACAGCACTAGAGCATAACCAGGATTAGTAGACTCTCTTTAATATAATTACCAAATGTAAAATTGGAATTGAACACAGGATTGAATTTTGGCAGCTGGGATGTTTGGTACAAGCTGAGCTGTGGCAGTACATATTTGGCAGCACTAGTCCTGAGTTCAATTTTAGTCTTTCAGCATATTGTAATACGTTGTGGATTTAGAGGATTCTTCCAAATTTAGAAACATTCTGTCTTGACAGAAGGATTTGGACATTTATAGGCTATTTTAAACCAGATTAAGTATAGAAGGCAATTTAGCCTCTAAATGTTGACACACTTTTAAATGAAGAGTGTGGTTTGAGTCCTGGCGACTGTATAACGACAACTCCATTTGGATACGGTGGATCTGCAGGACAAGACTCTATATATAAAGCAACATGACAGCTTAGTGGTTAGCACTGTTGTCTCACAGCAAGAAGGTTCTGCTCGCACACCCTGGTTTGGGTCTGGGGTTTTTCTGTGTAGAGTTTGCATATTCTCCTTGTGTTTTAATGGGTTTTCTCTGGTACTCTGGTTTCCTCCCACAGTCCAAAGCATACATGTTTAGGTAACTAAACAGTATTTTCTTATAAGAGATTTATTAATTCAATGGGATTTGTCTGGTTAATTACAAAAATTGTGTGTGTTTTTTTTAACTTCTTTAGTAAATATGAGAAAGGAAACTGAGAATGTATTTAGGGCATCACTGTTTAGGTTGGCTTGAACAAAGCAAAACATTTTCAATAGCAAACTTACTTCAATTCACCAAAGTTCATACTCAATAATCCAGGTATAAAATCCAACAATTGTCAGTCAGGTCATCTGGACAGTTTTTTATATTTTTATTTTTTTTGTGCTGAGACATTTTGCCTTCCATCCAGAAGGCTTCATCAGTCTGAGGAAACACCAGACAAAACTGCTTCTCCCCCAACAGCTTACTCCAAAGTGGAAAACAACAACTCAGTTATGGTGGTGCTAAGATGACCTCTGGGACACGTCCTCTCCTCCAGTGCCCACCCTCTCCCTCATCGACAGTCATGTCAAACTGGTTCAAAACACCAAAGCCCATGCTCAATACTCCAGGTATAAAATCCACTTCAATTCAATTCTGCAGTAATAAATTCTAACTCAGACCAATTGATCTTCACATAAAATTTGTTTTCAATCAAACATATTCCGATTAATTCAGACATAAAGTCAATAGTGTTTCTCTGTGTTATCTGAGGTTTCAGACTTCTAAACATTAAACACTCCCATCTGAGTGACCTAGCCTGGGCTGATCAGACCCCAGCTTGTGTCTGAGTGGCAATATTCAATAGCATGCTCCTCTTTATTCACAATCATGTTGATTTCTTTCCTGTCACTTCTATATACTGCATAATGACCCATCTTTTTGGACAGCTATGATGCCAGGCAGTGGTGGCTTGTGGAGTTTCCACCGGGGGGGTGGGGGGGCTATAACTACAAATTCCAACAAACATCTAATTTGAAGGAAAAAAAAGCTATAAATTGACATTGTCATTTTTCATCTCAGACAACCGTAAAACAAACAACCACGGAAAAACCAAAGACCAAGCTTACATAAAGCCTCTGTCAGTTGTCCAACTTAATTCTCCTGCATTAAGGGTTTCAACACTCCTTGACACAATCACACTGACAAAATGAAACAAGACACACTATAGTTTTAAATGAGGCCTACCTTATTTAATGAGAAGCTCACTCCGACGACTTTTCTGGGACGCAAAAAGGTTAATGAGCTCCTCATAAAAGTCAGGTGATCTCTGGATGAATTCCCGCTCAATAGATCAGTCTTTCCTGTCCCGATTTGCTGTGGAGAAACAACTTGATCCTCTTCAGTGTACTGAAACACCTTTCTGACTCTGCAGAAGTCATTGGGGTTGTGATGGTTATTTGATGTATTGTACAGCAGTTTCATTCAATAAGACGGGCACGAGGTGCTGTACCTGCTGCGATGAGCCCATGATTCTGACCAGTGCACGTTTTGTTTTTATGCAGATTAAACAGCATTCAGTTCAAACCTCGTCTTCTCGTCATCATTGAACACAACGCAGAGTAAACTATAAGAAGAATAAACCAAACTATATCCAGCCAAGTTCAGCACAATTACACAGCACGGTTTTCTCTTTGCTGGATTTGAATATCCTCGTCTGTCCAGCCCCAAACTCTTCACCTCCATTTTTTTCTCAATAGACATTAAGGAAAAGGGGTTATTGATAAAAGAATCCACCTTGTTTATGCTAATATTGCTCGCCATTACGTCTACTCAGTCTACACCCAACCACACCCACATGCACTCACACTCGAGGCACGTTATTGTACGTCCATCCTCATTGGATGAATCCTGTGGTCGTGGGCTGACCCTGGGCTGACCAAATTCAGCCTCAATAAGCCGCAAACAGAGAGGGCGTGGCAAGACGTCTGTCAATCATTCTGAACCATGACAGACAGTAACCGAAAGGGGCTGTCAGAATTTAGCTCTTTGGAACGACCCTGGGATTTTCCTCAGGTGGTTTGACACCAGTATTTTGTAAATTTAACTAAATGTGATACATTATTTCTAAAATGTATTTTATTTTAAGTTGTTTATTTTAACATCTTATAATGCCAGCCAGGGAGGGCTTAGGCCTACTAACCCACTGAAATCATCTGTCACTGATGCCAGGGATGGTAAGCCATACACAAGGTTTTGTCAGCAGATTTTCTCCAGCATACTTCAATACTTTTCCTGCAGTAAGCAACCTCCTCTCAGTAATCTGTGAGTTCAAAGATCATCCACTGCCTTCTTGTTTTTGAAAGCAGTGTTGCACCTAGTCTTGGTGATTCTATTGTAATAAATCTGATAACTCTAAATTGATTTGCCTAGATGGATAATAATCCACTATACAAGCATCATGTGCGGCCTAGACTCAACTTGATCCTCAGCAGTATCAGCATTTCATTTCCTCCTTGTTCTTACTGGAATCTCTGGACTGTAAAAGCTTTCTAGTGTGTCATCAAAAGTGTCTCTTTCACATTAAGAGTGTGAGTTTTAGATTTTTTTTATTTTCCTTCACTGTAAATTTAAACTATTCCGGGCAGACATTTGGCTTCACTGTAAATAAAACTGTGTTGCAGAATGACAAAATTATGAGACAGAAGCCAAATGCTGAGGGGACCAGTGCCATTAGCATTTGTTGTTGGAGGCTCACTAATTAGAAAAGTTAAGAGCAATTTTTCTGTTGAGTTTTGTGCCAAAAATCATAGTTTGTGATTCAGCCCAGAATTTTATTCTGAACCATCTGGGCATCAAAAAGAGCATCTTTCATGTGGTAACTAATGACATTTCAGTCACTAGGTTGCCTCTGATGAAGAGTTGGAACTGTGTCCTTTAAATTGTCATCAACTCATGACCAGACGCTTCACCTTGGTCCTGGCATTGCAATACTGAAACATTAATTATTGAAATAAATAATTTTAAGGGCTTGAGTAGCTTTTTCGCACATGATGGACCTAACAATTTGGGACATTTTCTTCTGCCAATTTCCTTACCTCATGTGAGTTTCTGAGTTCTGGTGGCCTCTAAGTCAGAGGCCATTTCCATTAAAAAAAATTTTTTTAAACACAACTTAGAAGTAAGAGAAAGGGGCTGGAGCTCAGAGGTGCCGGGGATACGTCAGCTTGAAGCTGCATGTTTGAGCCAGGTTGTGTCAGGAAGGGCATACAGTATAAAACATTTTACTGCATTTTCTGTTGAATTTACTCAATTTGGGAGCAGCCAAAATAAATCAACAGTTCAGAAGCAAAGAAATGAAGACTAATTTTTGGAAACTAAATTTGCTTTGTAATTCAACTAAAATAATGTTAACTTAGCAGCACGGTGGAGCAACTGGTAGAGCTGCTGCCTCTCAGCGAGAAGGTTGCCGGTTCAAATCCCAGTCTGGTGGCCTTTCTTGGTGGAGTTTGCATGTTCTCTCCTTGCATGCTTGGGTTTTCTGCGAGTACTCCGATTTCCTCCCACAGACCAAAAACATGCATGTTTGGTAACTCTAAATTGTCCCTATATGTGAGTGAGTGAGAGAGTGAATGTTTGTTTGTCTCTATGTGTCCCTGTGATGGACTGGAGACCTGTCCAGGGTGTACCCCGCCCCCCGCACAGTGATTGCTGGGCATGGGCACTGGCGACCCCGTGACCCAAAATGGAAGAAGTGGGTAAAGATAATGGATAATGTTACATGACTTCAGTGTATTTTTCTAATTCACCCTGGCAGAAGATGGTCTAATGTTGCATCTAGCATATTTTATATTTTAGATTCTGTTTCATTTTCACGTTTTTTTTTAATTCATGAATTCTAGACATCTTCTGCTACATGGTAGTAGAGTATAATATACTGAACACCTCGTCTTACTAACATTCACCTGTGCATATGAGAGAAAATGAGAGACAGGGAGGAGCCCTTGGCTTTATACCTCTGGTGTATTTACAGTTTAAAGTATCCATGAAAGAACAATATTGATTTTGATTGAACAGTCTATCTCTTCCACTGACCGTGTTGAATAAATTTAAATTTGAATAAATTTGTATTTCAAATTTAAATGTGTATCTTTTAGATTTGAAAAAAAAAAATCCTTATTGCAAGACAACAAAAAACTAAAAACATACATGGTGACATTAAAGTTAAACATAAAAATACCTACTGTATGTAGGTCCAGATGACCTGACTGAAAATTGTTGGATTGTATACCTGGATTATTGAGCATGGACTTTGTTGGTTTTGAACCAGTTTGACATGACTGTCAACAAGGGAGAGGGCCTGCACGGGAGGAGGGGCTTACCAAAGAGACCGTCTTAGCACCAACATAACTGGTGTGTTCCACTTTGGAGTAAGATGTTGGGGGAAGAATCAGTTTTGTGTTGTGTGTTTCCTTGACTGATGAAGCCTTCTGGATGGAAGGTGAAACATTTCAGCATAAAAAAAAGAAACTGTCCAGATGACCTGACTGAAAAATGTTGGATGCCTACTGTATGGTTATTCTCACAAAAATGAAGACAAGATAACAATATAATGGAAACCTTGAACGTGCCAAATTTGCCAGGAATTCATGCATTGGGATTTTATTTTATTTTAATTATTTTTTTGTTCTTTACTGTTTTAATGTCCCATTGCCTGGGCTGCGGATTGTTGGGTGTTCTGTTCAGTCACAGATGGATCCACTGTGGGGTTCTGCTGGTGATTCAGATTAATGGATTTGACCCCATCGCCTCCTTTTCTTTTTCCTTTTCCAGTCTTATCCCCCTTGTTCCTCCCTCTGCTCACCCTCTTCCTCATCCTTGCCAAACACCTCAGAGACAGATGGACCAACACTCAACTTCACACCATTTAGCTTTTCAAGGCTGCTAAAATAGTGTGCTGAATAGGTAAAGTGGGTTAGTAGGGAAAAAAGGACTGCTGTGTAGCTTTGTGTGTGTGACAAAGAGAGGGAAGAAATGAGCAGGGACACATCTGACTTAAAATCTTTTGTTCATTTTTTGCGTTTAGTGTGTGTCTTTGTAAGTGTGCAGTTATATACACAGGAGGTCTACAGTGGGAGGTTGGCACACAGGGGAATGTGAAAAGTAAATTAAGGACTGAGTGCTCTACATGACTGGTCAAATATATGATGCTACCTTGAGCTTACCCAGCTCGAGTCATGCACAAGAGCTATTTCAGTAATAGAGACAGAGCACTCATCTTTATCAAGTCCAAAACTTAAATAGTACCACTTAGAATGTGCACATTTATTTATTTTATTACTATTATTGATGCTAAGAAGAAGAAAACATTCTTATATGGTGAAAGTTGCACTTTGCAGGCTGATTCCTGGTATCATTGAAAAAGCTTTACATATGAAAAATGTCATCTAAGTATAGAGAAAAAAGCTGGAGTTTGTGTACGAGGTTAAGTGATACCAACTTGATACAACTGAGCTTATTTCTACAGTTTAGGCTGTAGAACCCATTGGACAGGGATGGACTCTTCAAAGAGGTGTCAGCAGAACATCTGCGTTGGAGTTCTCTCCTGTGAGTGAAAGGGACTCTACAGCTTTAAGTTGCAGTAGGGACGGTCCAGACTGTTGTTTGTCTTCATGTACCAAACAGCTGTTCAGACTACAACATTTTTAGTCTCTGAATGGTGTCGTGGAAGGGTTGCCCCCTGTGGATTATGTTGTTCTGGAGAACTTGTGTCCTCGTAGGCAATAATGGAAAAATATATATTAGAAGGTAGAATCTTCCTGATCTAAATCTGAGTTGTGTTTGTTAAAGTACTATTGGATGTAACAACAAAGTCCATGCTCAATAATCCAGGTATACAATCCAACATTTTTCACTCAGGTCATCTGGACAGTTTTTTTTTTTTTTTTGTGCTGAAACGATTCGCCTTCGATCCGGAAGGCTTCATCAGTCAAGGAAACACAACAAAACTGATTCTTCCCCCAACAGCTTACTCCAAAGTGGAACAAACCAGTTCTGCTTGTGATAAGATGGTCTTAGACCACCAAGATAGACCATCTTATCACAAGCAGAACTGGTTTGTAACACTTTGGAGTAAGCTGTTGAGGGAAGAATCAGTTTTGTTGTGTGTTTCCTTGACTGATGAAGCCTTCCGGATCGAAGGCAAAACGTTTCAGCACAAAAAAAAAAAAAAGGAAACTGTCCAGATGATCTGACTGAAAAATGTTGGACTAATGGATGTACTGTAGGCTGTATGTCCCTAATAAATTGTCAAACTTGGGCTATCAAATTTGATTTAACCAAACTTACCACAGCACATTTGTACAGTTAAAGCTTTGCAGCACTTGTACTAACGCCAGCCCTGTTTTAGTGTAAATGTTCTTTTAAATTTTCAGATGGTACTTGTTTGTTTTTTTTTTCTCCCCAAAAAAATCCAACTTTGTCCAAATGTTTTTCTTCAGTTGTCACATTCATGAACCTAATGTGTTTAGTTGTGTTGCATAGATTTTCCTGGTTTTATTCATCTTTAGACAGATTGTCTCTGTTTAGTGTAAATGTGGAACTTTCCAGCATGGCCTTGCTGTGAATGTGAGATTTTTTGTCACCTCCTTCAGCCTCATACACATCTGCACCTCCTAAAAACCTTCTGATATTCATAACACAATTGAGCTTCCAGTTAACACAGATGATTATCAGCCCTGTTTGGTCATTCTTACTCTTGATCAAGGTGTATAAAATCACTGGACAGGTTTAGACAAGTGAGCTACACAACCAATACTTTTTCAATACACTCAAATTTACATCCATCCTGTCGTAACCGAGGGGAACCCAGATTTGTATGAGACCCGGAACGAGACAGACTCAGGTGGAATACAAAAGAAACGGTGTTTATTTACAAGTGAAAAGACAACAGTTCTGGTACAGCTCCTCTGCAGCTCCTGGAGGAGGTAGAGGAGGACAGTCAGGACGAGGCAGAGTTCCAAATGGTTGAAGGATTGTTCTTCTGTGAATCTCTTACAGTTTGATCCAGAGGTGGGTTCCAATCCTCCGGGGAGCTCCAGAGAGAGAGTCCAGCGGCTGGCAGGGCAGGCACTGGCCGGATTAGAGGCACCAGGCAAAAGGGATCCAGGCACAGGAGAGGTTGAACCAAGGAGGGACCCAAGGGGGTCTACAAACCAAGAACAGGTCACGAGGAGATCCAAGGAACCAAGAACAGGACACGAGGAGTCAGGAATCAAAGGATCACGAGGGGTCCTTTGAACAGGCCGAGGAATCAGGATAACTAGGAACAAGAGAACAAGGTTAGTACTGGAGAGACTAAGCCTAAAAGGCTTGAAGCACAACTACCATGGAAGGTGATATGCTCCAGCGAAGAGTAGCACTGGACAGCAGCCTTTTGTAGTAGGAGAGCCTCCTCAGTCTGATGGCCATCAGGTGTGATTAATTAGCGGCCATCTTGGAGGAGGAGCTGCAGGCAGTGGTACTCTTACACATCCATCTATTATCTTTACCTGCGTCTTCCTTTTTTGGGTCATGGGGGTCGCTGGTGCTCATGTCCAGCCATCACTGTGTGAGAGACGGGGTCCACCCTGGACAGGTCTCTAGTCCAACACAAGGACACATGGAGACAAACGAGACAAACAACCATTCACTCTCTCTCTCGCAGCTAGGGACAATTTAGAGTTACCAATCAGACTAACATGCATATTTTTGGTCTGTGGGAGGAAACCGGAGTACCCAGAGAAAACCCACGCATGCACGGAGAGAACATGCAAACTCCATCCAGAAAGGCCCTCGGACCGGGATTTAAACTGGGGTTCTGCTTGCTGAGAGGCAACTCAAATTTACAAAAAACACAAAGTTTGTTATAAAGCAGATCTGTTTCAATTTGTTTACTGAAATTGAAATTATTATAAATTTGTCACTTTTTATTCTGAACATATGGTAAAATTTGAAAAACATACATCATATCAACACAGGTTGCAAAGTCCCAGTACCTTTAAAAATATAAAGAATTTGGATTATCAAATCTCATGAAACAATAATAAATCTAAATGTCATCAATTTCAGTACTTAATACTCAAGACTGTGATGAAACATCATCATCTAACACACCTAACATTTAACACACTAATACTTGTGCTAGAACAGGTCCCTCTTGTAAATGAGTCCCCGTGACTCAATGAGGCTAGCCCGTATAAATAAAGGTTGAATGAAAAAAAAAAAAAAAACATAATAATCCAATAACCATAATAAAGCATATTTAACCCTTCATGGACTACCATCACAAATTCACCCTAACCCTTTCAGATCTGAGGTGGTCATTAATGTCTGATGATGCATATTCTCTACATACATCTTATTAGAAGCACTTTGCCACCATCAAGCAGTCAGCCCTTGTGACAGTGCAGTAAAGTGACTTTGCAATATTAGATGAATTACTGCGATTAAAGAACAGCAATAACGATACAAAAAAAACACATTTTATGATCCAATTTCAAAGCCTATTTCAGTAATAGCAACATAATTAAAATAATTTTCATACCCGAGACTTGAAAGTTTGTTTAATTACTTTTATGCCTAATTTTGCTTAATGTAGCTAATTTGAATAATACTTAAATTTATATTTGTTATGTTATATTCAAACTAAGGATCTTTATTTAGCATAGCTGACAACAAAAGTATAAATAATATACGTTTCTCATCTAACTGTAAATAAACAGTATACAGGATGAGATTAGACAGATCAGCAGACACCAACTTTGTAATCTACAGATCATGACATCATCATGAAAATAAATGAAATCTCAGTATAGAATCAAATCTGAATACAATGTTGAAAGAAAAAACAATTGAACACAATTTTTTTCATCTTATCAGGTAGAAGTAATATATTGAAAAATTAGGACATACCTCCATATGAGAAGGGATAGTATAGTGCAAAAAATGTTTTCGGGAAACAAAAACATTTGTCCTATTTAATCACTGTTTGAGTGATTTTGACTGACTTTGCCGGTCGAAGCAGATGGCCACTTGTCCTGAGCTTGGTTCTGCTGGAGATTTATTCCTGTTAGGAGGGAGTTTTTCCCTTCCACTGTTACCTTTGTCTTTGCTCAGGATGGGAGACTGTGACAAAATGACGACTCAACACAATCTGCTGGCTTCTTTAGATAAATAACATACTAATTGACTTATGTATGTGAATGTTTTTGTACAGTGCCCTGAGACAACGTCTGTTGTGACTGGGCGCTATATGAATAAACTCAATTGAAATAGAAATAGAAATTGTGATTTCTTCCTACCATTGCTGCATCTTTAACTTCAAACTGGGTAACACACCTGAAATTGTATGATTAATAAGAAAGATGACACGGATTCTCTCAGAGTTCAACTAATATTACAATTTCTTTGCTACTCTAACAGGATGTGTCCATCAGGGTGGACATGCTAACCTTTACTTTGATATCTGATGAAGTGATTGGCTCCTTGAAACAGATGATGGAATTAGCTGTCATTCTGGTGTAAAGTCGACAGTAATGCAGTGCTTGTATTCAACCCCCATGAACCGGCAGCAGAGCCACCAAGTTTAATTTTAAATTCCCACCTCTTGGTTCTCTATTCTGACCCTCACCTGTGGTCACAGGTTTTGGACAGTAACAGAAAGAATAAAATCCTGGACACGCGTGACCAAAATTAGTTTCATTCGCTCGGCAAATGGCCTCATCCTCCATGACAGCATGTGAATCTGAGGGAGCCTGAAGGGCAGGCTGCAGGTCCTTCACACCAATAGGAGGGAGTTCGCTGAACCAGAGACCTTGCTGTAACACCTCCTGAGACGATTGCCGTGGGGATGAACAGATTTGAAAGTAACTGCTGAGAAGCAACCCCCTGGGCAAACCTAGGACATGCTCAAGAAACTTCATGTTCCATCTGGTCATAAAACTGTGTGAAACCTCTTAGTGAGGAGCTGCAGGAGGTTTGTTGTCATGCTTTATTTGGGTTCAAAAGAAAGTTTAAAAATATATCTGCAAAAATACTTGTATTTTGTACATAATTACAGTACTAACTTCAAGGTTCAGTCCATGAAATTAGACAAAATACTATATCAGTCACAGACAATCACCACTTTCATTTAGTTATCTTCTTTCATTCCTATCTGTATTTTTATTTTACGTTATTTTATGTTTTACTTTGTGCTTTGCTTGTTTGTGCTGCTGTACAGTACTTTGGATGACCTTGTTGCTGTTTTAAGTGCTCTATAAATAAAGTGGTATTGTATGGTATGGTATGTTATGGTATGGTAAGGTAAGGTGTGGTGTGGTATGGTGTGGTAAGGTGTGGTGTGGTATGGTATGGTATGGTATGGTATGGTAAGGTGTGGTGTGGTGTGGTATGGTATGGTATGGTATGGTATGGTATGGTATGGTGCGGTGTGGTATGGTATGGTATGGTATGGTGTGGTAAGGTGTGGTGTGGTAAGGTGTGGTGTGGTATGGTATGGTATGGTAAGTGTGATCTGGTAAGGTGTGGTATGGTATGGTTTGGTATGGTATGGTAAGTGTGATATGGTATGGTAAGTGTGATATGGT
>NC_056501.1:31044704-31058553 GCF_014905685.2 Nematolebias whitei | reverse complement strand
GTATGGTATGGTAAGTGTGATATGGTATGGTAAGTGTGATATGGTATTGTAAGTGTGGTATGGTATGGTATGGTATGGTATGGTATGGTATGGTATGGTATGGCATGGTATGGTATGGTATGATATGGTAAGTGTGATATGGTAAGGTGTGGTGTGGTATGGTATCTAGAAAAGAGTGCAGATTTTTCTAATTGCTTTTTGCTACCTGTCTCAGCAGACAAGTGTATTCTTTAAAACACTCTATACCAAAACAAAACAAGAATGGTAAGTTCAGTTGGCACACAGAAGTTTGAAGACCCGCCTATATGTTTTAATTTAGCAATATGGAAGTGTTTGGATTGAGGTTCTTCTCAGCTGCAGTGGAGAGTGATAGGAAAAGGTATGTAAAGCTAAAGGGGTCATAAATTGTATGCTTGAAAGGCCCTCTAGAATCAAAATCATGGTTAAATACATCACCAAGCATTCAATAAGTGCCACCCTGTATGAACAGCACAGTAGCACTCACCTAGCTGAGTAGCTATAAATGTTTTACAATTTAACAAAAATTGTATTTTTACATGGGGAGATGGTTTACATCGATTAATTATATATATGTATATTATGCATAAGATACCAGCTGACAAGTCCTACCTTGCTGTACATTGTCTGTGAGGTAGTTTTTCTGTTACTCCTACGGTTTAATGTAAGTAGGGGATGCAACTAGAATTTTTCCATCCATTCATCCATCCATCCATCCATCCATCCATCCATCCATCCATCCATCCATTATCTTTTACCCGCTTCTTCCGGTGCCCATGTCCAGCAATCACTGTGCGAGGGGCGGGGTACACCCTGGACAGGTCGCAAGTCCATCACAGGGACACATACACTCTCTCACTCTCACCTAGGGACAATTTAGAGTTACTAGAATTTTTCATTTGTTTTATTTTTCCTGTTGTACCAAACACATGTCAAACCATGACCCCAAGACCAAGGCACTTACCAAACCATGATTTGTGTACTCTTACACCTTTCTGACAAATTTAGTGGCCCTGTGGTACATCTCTAAAACTGGTAACAATGTGGATGCAAAAAATGTGCCTTTTGTGATCACATATTTTGCAATTGTTAGAAGACTTTAAAATGCAATAAAAATGAAATATACCATTAGTCTCATTCAAGATCTGCTACAACTGATTATAAAAAGTTAGGCAAAAGTGTTGCAGGTTACATTGATGATAAGTATGGGCGTTGACGCAAACTGGGTCATATTGGTGATTGCCACCAAAACAAAATCCTCTCCTGGTTGTTTAATCCACTCCAAGCAATTATAACTCTTCATCAATATGTACATGCCTGCACATGTTAACCTTACACATATACTGGAACAAAGGTACAAACACTTTCAGCTCAACCTTTATTGAACAAGAATCCAATTACTTAACCCTGCTTGAGGTTCCATACCCTTTGCACTCTTCTACTTTGACAAGTCTGTGTTAATATCTGCTGACAGCCAATGTCCAGCATTCACGCTCACTCGTGCCTATAGACTCACACACACCAATACTACTCCTTAGAGGCATACAGCTGATTCCCGTCAGGGTCTGATTAAATGAAAAATGTGATGCCCATTTCTCCATCCCAGGGTCAATGAATACCAATAAGAGACAGATATCATAGTCCTTTGTATGTGCAAGCATATGTGTGTGTGCACGCATGAATGACAAAGAGACCGAGGAGGAAATTTGACTTTGATTCATTCGCACAAAGCTGAATATGTAGCTGTGGATTTATTTTCGCTGTCTTTTTTTACCTTCCTGGTTCATACGTCTCCATGGCATCTGGCTTTTTATTGTTCCCAGTTCATAGATCACTTATTAAGCCAAGTAATGAGGAGGTCATGCATAATTTCATTTGCTCTACCGGTACCTGGGGACATTTTCTTATTTCACTAAAATCTATGATGGTTTCCTTTTGAAAGGCCATAATTCTCCTTTCAGCAGCAGGCACCGGGGTCACAGATGCTAAATGGGCCATCTATAGTTTCCTGGTGGAACGAGAATATTGTGTTGAGTCATTTCAGACCTCTTATTGAGGCAATTTGACTCCACATGGTTTAATTTGCACCAGGTGATGTATTGAATAAAAAAGACCAAGATCTTGAGTGATTCTTGGTGACTTTGTTCTTTTTTGAAGACACATTCTCACACACAAAATGAAGGACGGCACATGGCAATGTTTTTTCTTCTTTTTTTTTTCCAAGAAAAACAACTTCTGTTTGGGTAACCAAATATCAATGATATTATCCAGTAGGTATTGTTGCCAGCAGTAGGCCACAGTGATTTACAATGATTACGTGCAAATATAATTATGCCCAGAGCAACGGGGCTTCAGCCGGGGCACAATTCTGATCACAGCAGTCTTGCATTTTTTTTCCTCCACTTCAGTAGTCACAATTTAAACACATTTTCACAAGGTATCAGCATACATTGTTTTTTATTCATTCGATTAACTATCAGTAATAATACTGTTTACTCTAGAAAGAAAAAGATTCACACAAGCTTTAGATTTGCTTTTTTATTTACTGTTGTTTATGTGTATATTGTATAATGCATGTGATAACCCCATGTCGCTTGCAGATGCATTGCCCAACAGACTTTCATATGGAAAAATATCAAATCATAGCAAACAAATAACAACGGCAAGGCGTACCTGAAAAATTAATGTCCTTGGAGGCGGTTTATGTATGACAATCAGAGACTTTGAGCGATAGGGAAGGCTGTCTGTGTGACAGATTTTTTTTTTTCCCTCCCTGTTCGTCTAAGCTTCTGTGGTTTGCCATCATTGGTCAGTTGTCCTGCAGGGATGGTCGCCAAGCTTATCGGTCTGTAACAAATCAGGCAGAGAAATTGCAGAAGGAACATCGCTCCCCTTTTTTTTCTCTGCTCTCGCTCACCAGGACCCCTTGAGGGGATTGAAGAGCTCAGGGCACAACACACATCTGCACTGGTTTCTCTCGTCTGTGGAAAAGTTACCGTATCTTTCGTCTTCTGTTTTAGTACAAAATCCATTAATAATAATTTCAGGCTTTGCACGATACGTGTCTGAAATAGATCAAAGGTTAAGCAGTCAATGAGACCAATCTCCCTTATCAAGAGTTGCCCTTCAGTCATGACTGAATACATTTTACAATTATCATTCTGGGTCAGTCACTTGGTGAGACTTAAACCAGAATCTACCACAAAGAATAATAAAAGAAAAAATTAAAGGTTGGGCCAAAATGGCTTCTGGGAATTTAACTTTTATTCATGGGTCAAATTTGTTTAATGATGTATTTTTTTTTTCTTTTTCGTGTGGATAATTGGCCACATGAAAGAAGGAGATAAGAGGCACACATACCAATGTATTTTTTTATTTTTATTATTTTTATTTTTTCTGACAGTAGCCTCAGTGGACCATGATGCAGTGATCTTACATTTTGTGTTTCAGGAAAGCAAAGACGAGGCCTGATTTTCACTGTTTGTAGTTTTGTCTCAGTGGACAGTGACACATGATTTTTTTTCTAAATGCAAAAGCCAATTATGCAGCAGATAAAAGACAGCTTGTTATTGTAGAAAAAGGGGAAAATAATCCAAGGCAGAGTCACAATAAAGCATAGTTTAATATTAAATTCATCCCAGTCCTATTCCATCCACCGTGCCAAGAGCAAAACATTAAGCAACCTGTAGCGACGGTTTTAATCTAACTTTTATTTTAATTTTCAAGTTTGTCAGGTCTTTTCTTACAGATTTTACTGTAAATACTGAATCCAGTCTTCAAAGTAAATCATTTAACGTGACATTTAATGCATCACACACAATAAAAGCATTATTACATACCACGCTGTATCCATGGGATGAACAACTGAAGAGGTTTTGTTTAATTAATTTATTTATTTGTCAAATAAGCAAAAACAAGTTGATAAAAATTATGTTATATATTTTTATAATTATATATTATGTGCATGTCTCTCTTGAAAATGAGTCCTCGTGACTCAATGAGACTAAACTGTATAAATAAAAGTTGAACGAATGCTGCAGATGCAGAAAATGTTCAAGGAACAAAGCGACTTCACCGCAGTGCAAATTACCACAACCTTTTTCCAGTGTGTAATAAATATTCCTGGAGGTTTTGTACTGTCATCCAGAGGTTTTAAAATTGTATTTTTGGAAAGCCATTGAGCATTTATCTTGGAATGTTTGTTTTGCTTTACAGACCATAAGGTGGTCTTTGTTGCTGAGCTTAAGTGCAGTGTCATTATAAATTCAAAACCTGGGAAAATGCTGACAGAAAAGGGTTTGAAAATGCTTTTATTACCATCTACAACTACTTGGACATAAGTGATTTAAAGATTTTAGAGTGGTCTGCACATGCTTTGTGCAGCTCAGAGTTACTGAATATTAGGACAAGGTTTTAAAAGTTTGAGAAAATGAACTTTATGAACTTTGATATTTGCTCTGTCTAGTCTCTCTGATCATGATTGAAAATAAGCTGTATAGTGCTAATAACATAATCACATTCTGAGACCTTAGATAAAAATAAGTCGATGTTCCAAATATGCATTATTTTCCAAAGGTTTGCATAGGACTGTTTTATTTTTTTTTCCTGACACCCCCCCACCCCCCCAAAAAAAACTGTGCTGTTTTTACATTCAACCTTTATTAATACAAGTTAATCTCATTGAGTCATGAGGACTCATTTACAAGAGGGATCTGTTTTAAACAAAAAACATAAATGAGGTACACACAACAATAAACATTCATATGAAAGCATATAAAATGACAAGTATATAAAAGAAGTGATATAAAACAAAATAAGAAACAGCTACATTATTAAATGGTGTAAGATTCTAGAAACAGGAACATGTCTGCATTGATTTTTGCAATGAACTTAACAGCTGTTCAAAATCCCTTAGAGTTGTCAAGGTCGAGAGCTTCAGATCTTTATGTTAGGTGTTCCAGGTTACAGGAGCGGAGTAAGAGAAGGTCCTTTTACCAAATTTGGTCCGCACTGATGGGACACTGCAGGTAATAATGTCTTGGGTGTGCACTCTGTATCTGCACTGACGACATGACATGTAGGAAAAGATGCATGAAAGCAGCAGACCAAGAAGTGATTTCAAGATGAAAATGTACCAGTGAGAGAGTCTGCGTGAAGTTACCGATGACCAGTTGACCATTGAGTACAGGGTGCAGTTATGGGTATGGTAGTTACAGCCAGTTATGACTCTTAACGCTCAGTGATAGACTGTGTCCAACATCTGTAAGGTGCTTGCCAGAGCATTCATGTAAATAATGTCACCATAGTCGGTGGACAGAAGTAAAGTCGCAGTTACAAGGTTTTTCCTAGCATTGAGCTGGACAAGATCTACCAGTATTTCTGAAAAAGAAACCCAGTTTTACTTTCAGTTTCTTTACCAAGTTTTCAATATGAGGCTTTAAAGAGGGATGTGCATCGACCACAATTCCCAAGTATTTGTAAGAATCAACAAACTCAGTAGGAACACCATTTGTAGAAAAGATAGAAGGAAGGACTGTTGGTACCGACTTCCTGTTTGTAAACAGCATCCCTTTAGGGTGTCAAACTCACTTACAAAAAGGGGCCAAAATTAAAACATTTTTCCAACTAAGGGCCAGTTTCAGAATCTACATTAACTTAAGTTAGATACCCAACATTTTTTCTTGGTTGCAGGTTCCTCAACAAGAATTTTATTGGTCTCATTTGACATTCTTTGTTGCACTTTTGACATCATAATCAAAGATTACTGAAACAATTAAAGAGATAAAAGTATTTTACATTTAAAAAAACATAATGGGCCCCAGACAAGATGTCAATAAGGGCCACATTTGGCCCCCGAGCCTTGAGTTTGACACATGCTTTAGTATAATCAGCATTATTTTTATCATTATATATATTTATCAGCTATTAGATTGTAGGTGCTGTTCTTCACCCTAGCTGCTCCACACTTCACTGCAAACCACTCTAGTGCCTGCAGCAACTCATGGTTTGATGAGGCCCAGAGCACCACATCATTCTGAAAATGCAGACATGAAATATGACACACACCCTGCCCCCTGCATCATCGAAGATCCTTTTCCTGTTGGTTACACTGAGTAATTGCCCATAA
The DNA here is from genome assembly GCF_014905685.2 of Nematolebias whitei. Classification (NCBI taxonomy): domain Eukaryota; kingdom Metazoa; phylum Chordata; class Actinopteri; order Cyprinodontiformes; family Rivulidae; genus Nematolebias; species Nematolebias whitei. Next base: position 31,052,408 of record NC_056501.1, on the reverse strand, counting down.
AAGTTATTAACAAAATCTGTGACAAAAGGCAACCGTATTTGATGCAAATAATTATTACTGTGTAGTACAGGGACTAATAGGGAGTCTAAATTAATCCTAAACTCCCTATAATCCTGAAGTACTCCCTACATGACACCACAAGAGATATGGCCATGATGTCCTCCAAACCAACAAAATAAGTCTGAGACCATAGTCCTCAGCTGAAAAGGGTGGATTGCCAAATCCAGGTTGAAAATGAGCTACTGTCCCAAGTGGAAGAGTTCAGGTATCTTTGGGTCTTGTTCATGAGTACAGGTAAAACAGTGCAGGAAATAAATAAGTGGACTGCGACCATGATGTGGATATTGTACTAAATTATCATGGGCAAAAGCAAGGTAAGCCAAAAGGCAAAGCTCTCAAGTTACCAATCAGTTGTTAAATCACCACCTATGGTCATAAATGAGTAATGACCAACAATGAAATTACAACTATAAGCAGCTGAAATGAGGTTCCTTTGAAGATGGACTGGACTTATTCCTTAAGGACAATGTGAGGAGTTCAATGATTTAAAAGGATCTTAGAATAAAGTTGGTGCTGCTCCACATTGAAATAAGCCAGTTGAGGTGATTTGTGGTATCTTAAAAGTGTGTCTTATCGATGCCTTCTGAAAGGAAGGATTTTCAGAAATGTCTCAATGAGAGGAGAACTTGTAACAGACCTATGAGTCCCTGGAGAAATTATGTCTCTTAGCTGTCTGGGAATGCCTTCAGATGAGCTAGAAAATGTAGCTGGGGGGGAAAAAAAGAGCCTTGGGATCACTAAGTTGTTATCCCCCACAACCCAGTCTTGGACAAGTAGCAGGAGGAGAATGGCCTCATCTTTGGCTTTATTCATCTTCACCTCACTTTTTCTTGGTGCCTGCCTTAAATAGATGTTGTACTTTTAAAATACCACACAAAAATTACCATGCACCAGAAAAGAAGCTGCAGCTTTCCCTCAACTGCAAGGTTGGATAATAGCCCCTGCTTGCACAATCTCCATGTAAATAAGATAAAAAACTTAATTCCCAAACTTCTGATTTTCAGAATGAAATTATACTGGCAGTCAAGTGAGTAAAATGGCTAATGCCCCCAAATAATGGTATTTCCCCATCCCCTCTGCACCTAATATGTTCACTCATCTGTACTTTATGGGCACTTGTGCTTGGTGCTTAGAAAGATTTCCACCTCGCACAAGTCTGGAAGAAGCATTTCAGTTTACATTTGCGGTATTGAATTCATAATTGCTTGTTGGCCATATAACTTCCTGCATAATGAAATATGTTCATATTAATCAATAAAGGAAATAGAGCAGGTCCATTTAAATGCTATTGCAATAGGAGAAACACACTCAGCTGAACTGCTGCTCTTCCGTGTGTGCTGCAGTGTCACCATGTCGGTGAGTGCAGCATGTACTGTAAGATGAAAAGTGGAGTGGATGCTGTTTCAAAGATCTCTCTCCATTTGGGGACTGCTATCCTTCTTTCCAGAGTGATGACATGCAGGAGAAGAGGAAGGATGGATGTCAGTCTGTGATGTCAGTGTTGGAACCACTCCGAGCCTTTAGTTGCCCCATTGCCTAAACTTCCAATCCAGCTGACACCGGATTGTGCTCACTCTCATTTAGTCAGACCTATTTGTCTTCCCTCTAAAACCCAACCTGCTCCAAAGATGTAATTCCATAAAAGCATGCAATCAATACACCAGAAACCATAGTCATCTATCATTTTTTGAGGAGAAAAGAAAAAGCAAAAATCAAAAATTGTGTGTGTTTGTGTATGTGTGAGTGCATGCATTAGTGAGCATGTTTATGCTCAGGCCCAAATGTTACAAATCAGACTGAGTAGGACAGGTCTGAAAGTGCTGGCTCAGTCTTACTGACACAGATGCATGGTGAACTTTGTCCACTAGATGGCACTGCTACAGGTTTCCTTCTCCCCTTTTTTCAAAGCAGAGGCAACAATCAATTCACGTGCGGTGTACTGTGTCAGAAACGAGGAAAAAACTATTTATTTGCTCCTGGAAACACTAACATTTTCAGGAAAGATATAAATACAATATCCACACAGAGACGCACACACACACAATCACACACATGGAGCCACAGACACACTCAGCTCATTAATCTCTTCAGTAACAGGACTCTATCCTCTTGCTCCAATATTACAGTAAATGGTGATGCTTATCTGCAAGCAGCCCTGCCCTTGAAATAGGTGCTGTTCCATTCCCAGCTAATTCCACAGCCATTAAATGCTTGGCACATTTTTCAAAGGTATATAAATTACTTTAAGCTGCAGCTTACTATCAGCACATTGAAATACAAACACCGATGTTGCCCCCTCTTTTTTTTTTTATCCCACTCTATTCTCTGTCTTCCTAATACTTTCTAACCACAATACCACCTTCACAGCTTTCTTCTCACCCCTCCCTGCAACCCCCTCCTGTCTCTGTACCGGTAAAATGGACATGGATCGACATCTAGCTCCAAGCAAGTTTGAGGTAATGGCTTGTTAGCAGCCAATAAACATCAGTCATCTCTATTTTAGCTAACACGCTAACACTGTTCATAATCAACACTCAAGAACAGGGCCAGATATCAGTGGGACAGTTTAACGAGATGCCTGATCTTACCTGATCACAGAGGTTGCTGGATGAATTTTCTCAGCTAAATACGTGCAAATGAAGAAATAAACATCCTTAAAGAGATCAGATTTTTTGAAGTGAGATCATGAACAAATAATCTTCCACATATTGTAGAACAGGGCAGCACGGTGGCACAACTGGTAGAGCTGCTGCCTCTCAGCGAGCAGTTCCTTGGTTCAAACCCCGGTCCAGGGGCCTTTCTGGGTGGAGTTTGCATGTTCTCTCCGTGCATGCGTGGGTTTTCTCCGGGTGCTCCGGTTTCCTCCCACAGACCAAAAACATGCATGTTAGGCTGATTGGTAACTCTAAATTGTCCCTAGGTGTGAGTGAGAGAGTGAATGGTTGTTTGTCTCTATGTGGCCCTGTGATGGACTAGAGACCCATCCAGGGTGTACCCCGCCCCTCGCACAGTGATTGCTGGACATGGGCACCAGCAACCCCCGTGACCCAAAATGGAATAAGCGGGTAAAGATAATGGATGGATGGATGGATGTTGTAGGGCTAGCAGCTAGGCCAAGACCAAATTGGATTGCTGCCATCTTGAAATAACTCCCAATATCAAATATTCATCATACAATTGTTAATTTATAAACCTTTACCATCGTTACGTTTACATTTCTCTCAGAAAAACTACATGAACTTCACATGCAGAAAAATCACGTTTTCACATTTAAAAATATGGCAAACATCTGATGTCTAAATAACACACGAAAAACATGTTTGTTTTTTTCAAATTGGGGATTGTGCATTTGCACATTTTCAACCTTTTCATGTGATGACAACAAAAACATTTTAAAGACGTGATTGTATTTTTTGGGCGTACAATAATTACATATGTAGCATCCGTACTAGATAAAGAGTTAACCAATAGGTTGGATTGAAATGTAATACATTGGTCGAGGCCCTGGGAACGTTATTTTAAAGAGCCATACTAACAGCTTACAGGAAATACTACTTACTGTTTACATTTAATTTAATGGCAGTGCCTCCACTTAGCAGGGAATTATGACTTTATACTTTGTTTAATCCACCTCTGCTTGTCTGTGAGCTGTGCCTTGTCTGGTTTTTCACACTGACTCACATTTCATGCAGCGTACCATTAATCCCGCCCACTCCCAACTGATTGGGCAAAATAAAATGCTTATCCAATCCAAAACAAAACTGAACAAGATTGACACTTAGCACAACTCAAAGGTTGGAATTCTACCATGTGGCACCCATGTGCAACACTCCTCAAAACTTTTATGTGACCTTCAAAGAACGTAGTAAAAATGACAACTGCCTGTTTAGTCTACATATAAACTAGATTTTTTTTTTTACCAAATATGAACAGTTTTTAAAATGATACATTTTTAAATCCATCCATCCATCCATTTTCTTTACCCGCTTATTCCATTTTGGGTCACGGGGGTCGCCGGTGCCCATGTCCAGCAATCACTGTGTGAGGGGCGGGGTACACCCTGGATGGGTCGCAAGTCCATCACAGGGCCACAACGAGACAAACAACCATTCACTTTCTCACTCACACCTAGGGACAATTCAGAGTTACCAATTAGCCTAACATGCATGGAGGAAACCGGAGTACCCGGAGAAAACCCACGCATACACAGAGAGAACATGCAAACTCCACCCAGAAAGGCTCCTGGACAGGGGTTTGAACCAGAGACCTGCTCGCTGAGAGGCAGCAGCTCTACCAGTTGCGCCACCGTGCTTCCACATTTTTAAATGACAAAAGATTTTTTATCTTTCATATTTATTCCACTTTTATCACTTTGACACTGTTTTTTTAAACTCAAATGATATCACTATGAAATTAGTTTGTACTGTACAGCACAGTTCCAACTGGGATACACATATTTATTCCAAATTAATTAATATGACATTCTTAGAAGTGTCTTAAGCTAAATTAGAGTTTGTAAAGCCAGTTGCTGCTGCTTGTGCTAGCAATTAACCATAAACATCTACTGTAGATGAAAAAAAAAAACTTGTAATGTGAAATTAATGGCATTAAAAAGGTTTTTAATTTAACATTTTTATGGGACAACTGTGGTTGAGTGGTTAGACCAGTCATCCTCCAATGCAAGAGTTGGGGGTTCGAATCCACCAGCAGTCACATGCCAAAGTGTCCATGGGCAAGACACTGAACCCCTCATTGCCTCCGATGTGTGTCCCATTAGTGCATGAATGTGATCTAAAAGCACTGATTAGTCTCTTTAGAATGATTTGTTCAATTAGCTTTGTATAGATCTAGTAGTGTGCTGTATGAATGGGTAAATGAGGCACAGATTGTAGTGTAAAGCACCTTGAGTATCTCGATAAGATGGAAAGTTGCTATATAAGTACAGTCCATTTACAGTGCCTTGTGAAAGTATTCGCCCCCCTTGAACTTTTCAACCTTTTGCCACATTTCAGGCTTCAAACATAAGGATATAAAAATTTTATTTTTTTTGTCAAGAAAACAACAAGTGGGACACAATCGTGAAGTGGAATGAAATTTATTGGATGTGTCAAACTTTTTTAACAAATAAAAAACTGAAAAGTGGGGCGTGCAATATTATTCGGCCCCCTTGCGTTAAAACTTTGTAGCGTCGCCTTTTGCTGCAGTTCCAGCTGCAAGTCTCTTGGGGTTTGTCTCTATCAGTTTTGCACATGGAGACACTGAAATTCTTGCCCATTCTTCCTGCAAAACAGCTCGAGCTCAGTGAGGTTGGATGGAGAGCGTTTGTGAACAGCAGTCTTCAGCTCTTTCCACAGACTCTCGATTGGATTCAGGTCTGGACTTTGACTCGGCCATTCCAACACCTGGATACATTTATTTGTGAACCATTCCATTGTAGATTTGTCTTTATGTTTTGGATCATTGTCTTGTTGGAAGATAAATCTTTGTCCCAGTCTCAGGTCTCTTGCAGACTCAAACAGGTTTTCTTCCAGAATGGTCTTGTATTTGGCCCCATCCATCTTCCCATCAATTCTGACCATCTTCCCTGTCCCTGCTGATGAAAAGCAGGCCCAAACCATGATGCTGCCACCACCATGTTTGACAGTGGGGATGGTGTGTTCAGGGTGATGAGCTGTGTTGCTTTTACGCCAAACATATCGTTTTGCATTTTGGCCAAACAGTTCGATTTTGGTTTCATGTGACCAGAGCACCTTCTTCCACATGTTTGGTGTGTCTCCCAGGTGCTTGTGGCAAACTTTAAACAACACTTTTTATGGAGATCTTTGAGAAATGGCTTTCTTCTTGCCACTCTTTCATAAAGGCCAGATTTGTGCAGTGTATGACTGATTGTTGTCCTATGGACAGACTCTCCCACCTCAGCTGTAGATCTCTGCAGTTCATCCAGAGTGATCATGGGCCTCTTGGCTGCATCTCTGATCAGTCTTCTCCTTGTTCCAGATGAAAGTTTAGAGGGACGGCCGGGTCTTGGTAGATTTGCAGTGGTCTGATACTCCTTCCATTTCAATATTATTGCTTGCACAGTGCTCCTTGGGATGTTTAAAGCTTGGGAAATCTTTTTGTATCCAAATCCAGCTTTAAACTTCTCCACAACAGTATCTCGGACCTGCCTGGTGTGTTCCTTGGTCTTCATGATGCTCTCTGCACTTTGAACAGAACCCTGAGACTATCACAGAGCAGGTGCATTTGTATGGAGACTTGATTACACACAGGTGGATTCTATTCATCATCATTAGTCATTTGGGACAACATTGGATCATTCATAGATCCTCACTGAACTTCTGGAGTGAGTTTGCTGCACTGAAAGTAAAGGGGTCGAATAATATTGCACGCCCCACTTTTCAGTTTTTTATTTGTTAAAAAAGTTTGACACATCCAATAAATATCATTCCACTTCACCATTGTGTCCCACTTGTTGTTGATTCTTCACAAAAAAATAAAAATAAAATTATATCTTTATGGTTGAAGCCTGAAATGTGGCAAAAGATTGAAAAGTTCAAGGGGGTCGAATACTTTAGCAAGGCACTTTATCATTTACCATTTATATTGTTTTGACATGGGAGAAATACACATTGGTCTTGGCCTCCGCTCGGATTATGTGTTAGCTTGTCAAATATGCTGGAGTTTAATTTATTTTGAACATTGGACTATGGATCCAGGAGTACTACGAAGCTATATCAGTTGTGTTCAAGTCACAACTGGGAAAACCAGTAAATAGCTAGTCATCCAAAAATCAAGCTAATAAGTGATTAGCAACAGAAACAGATGTAATGTAATGTATTTCTTTGCTTTACATTCATTCAAACCTTGTAACATGTTTTTTTGAGAATGTTCAGTACTGTGTGTGCAACTGATTTAACTAACAGAAATGGAAAAACAAATTATAAATATTTTACTTTATTACTGCACTTATCTCAATTAGTATTAGTGTAGCTGCCATATTGTATATTGAGGTTGGTGTTGGTCTAATATTTCTGACTATTTAAGTCAGAATGCTGCCTCAGGAGAGGTGCTCCAGGTAATGTGTCTGTATTTTTACAATCCAAATTACAAATGTAATACACTATTAAACTCCATTTCACAAAACTGAGACTTTCAAGAAGCTATCTACAACAGATAAGCTTTTGAACATTTATAACATTTCTACAAAACTCACTTCAAAAGAGCTGAACTACTGCTTTACGGCATGAAAACAAAATTGTTTTTTTGACATTTGAATTCTCCTGGATCAACTTAATATTTTACTATCTTGCTACATTTGGACACGGCAACATGCTATCATGTTCCAGAGCTCAGAAAACCAGATTGAAACGTCTGAGGGTGGCCTTTTCCTCCGAGAAAGTGGCTTTAGATGAGAAATCAAATCATCCACCTGCCCATCCAGACCTGACAGCACAACACCTGCAGCCCCACTGATGAGGGGATGAAATACTTTTTCTTTTGTACTCAGATATTTTCTCGTGCATCCATCTTTTATGTCTCCCTCCCCCTGTGCGAACAGCCAGAGAGCAGCTGGCTAGTTATTTGTGACCTGCCAGTCTGCGAGTGTAACAAGGTTTCAGTGCAATTAAGAATACATTTCCCAGC
>NC_056501.1:31040880-31044694 GCF_014905685.2 Nematolebias whitei | reverse complement strand
CATTGTTGGAGAAGAAAAGGCAATTATTAATCGATTCCATTTGTGTTGGGCTGAAAGGGCCACAAATAGTCCCATTCTTTAAAGGATATATTTGCTGTGGCAGCGCAGCTTGGCCGGCGTAATCACCACCTATTATGTTAGCTGATTTGAAAGTAAGAAGCAAAGTGGTCAAATACATCACAAGCAGCCATTATTGTGTCAATTTACAGACATAAAAACAATCCATTGTATGCAATAAATTATGAACATGCACCAAGCAGCGTGAAAGCTTCTCAGCTTGTTGATTTTGAAGAGTCGGTGCAAGGCAGGTGGGAAGACTGCTGTGGTTTAACAGGGAAATGGTACACTGTCAGAGGAGAATTACAGCCTGCAGGTTCCTGTCCAGTTTGTTGGGCCAGGTGCAGTAACACAAAACAAGAAGATGATTTGCTTTGTGTTTTAATAAAAAAAAAAATTAAAAAAAGTTTGACTCTTTTAACTATATTTTTTGAAAATAATCCAAAAAAGTGGGGGACGTTTTTAATTTAGGCTTGTAACATTTTAAATTTGGCCAAAGCTCTTGTCATTTTAGTTTTTAAAAACTTTCTGTACTCAGAAACATCAATCCTTTTCTTTGTTTGTTTGTTAGTTAAAAGAGATTTTATCGTTAAATATTAAAAAATTGCATGTACATTAAAAAACTTCACTAAATGTGGCAAAATTAAACTGGGTGACAGTATGAACAAATGTAGGTTTTTGATCCAACATAAAATTCCTCTTAACTGAGTTTGACTTGTAATGTGAAAACTAAAGAAGGAGCTGTGAGATTATCAGCTGTGTCCTCATTCTGTCTTGCATTATTGTTTTGTCCATACTTGGGGGTTTAAATATATATATAAAAAAAGTCATGATTTGGGTTTTACTTACATTCCACATTTTAAATGCATCTTGTTTTACTTTGTATTTTTGAGGCAAACATTAAAAAGAATAGTCAAACAAAATTTACCAAATGTTACGTGTTTTTTTGGAATATTCTGTGAACATCAGTGACTATGATCCAAATCACATAAAGTTTTATTAACACAGACTAAACATGATAACACCTTACAGAACATTTTTAAAAGGCTATGGTCATCTAGTGTCATTTATTTAGTCCAATGTTTCCTGGTTTGTGTATTTTTAAACCATAGGCAATATGCAATTATTTATTTAATTTCCAAGAAAATGGACTTTTAAAAGCTCTAACATGACATTACTGATTACATATTGTGTCATACGCAGTTGAAAAAAACAGCTTTTCTTGGTTCTGTTTATTAATTCATTTAATTTTCTTACCTGTTTTACCTTTGTGCTGTCTAAATGTGACAGATAATATAAGCGCTCCATTCCTACAGACACACAGATTTCAGAGCACACTGGCTCTTCAGTTCCCCCACTTCCTTTAGAGTTCTGAATAAAATGCTGATATTGACACGGTTTTTACTGCAAGACACACATGAGAATCATTCATGCACGACTCGTGTGTCTGGAGTTTGGTTTGACTGTGTACAAGTGTGTCTTTTTCCACAACGCAGACATGCCACAGAGACAGAGGGGGCGAGTTCGACATCAGCAAATTGAATTCTGCCCAAACGTGACAGTGAAGAAGTGCTGTTCATAGCAGACGTGATTGTCTCTATCTTCGCTTCTGTCTGTGGGTATTACAGCATGCCTGCCCGCTCCACAGGCCTCAGCCCAGGCCCCTGCCAGCTCATCTATTAATGACAGTATTGGAAAATCAAATTCATACTAGATGCATGTTTTATCAGTGATTGCTGGCTGGAAAGAGGGTTTATATTTCTGTGTCTCCATCAGTCCGACTGTGTGTGGGATTTTTTCCTTTGCCTCCGTTTTTTTTTTTTTTTTTCCTTTCTTTTGCAAAATCAGGCTTTCTTAACCCTCGGGCCAGCTTTTAATAATAGGATAAGGTGCTGAAAATTGATTTCACTTCACAGGCACAAGCTTTTAAGAGTACGTCAATAATAAAACAAAGTTTGGCCTTTCTCCATCTGCATTTCTCTTCAGGCGAGCTGAGGACCTCTGTGTTGCTCTGCGACTCTCTTTGTGGCTGATACCTTTGAAAAGAAGAGGAGGAGGAGAGCTGCAGAGGAAGGAAGAAGGGAAAGGCGTGGTTACCCGGGGAGATAAAAGAATTTCGAAAGAAGCCTAAGCCCAGGTATCTCAGCAGTGCACAAAAGAGTGGCAGCAAAGACTAATAACGAAAGCGGGGAGAAGTCCAAAGAGGAAAGGGATGGAGAGCATGGTCCTGGAGAGACAAGTAAAATGGAGGTCATGTTGAATAGAACAGTGATTGATCGAATGTGGAAAGTAAAAAGGATGGGAATCTTGGTTAACAGTGTTCAGCAGCAGTGTTAGATGCCCTCCAGGTGTGCTGAAAATAGAGCAGCAGAGGAAGCATTTCAATACCCAATACACAAAACTTTAAAAGGTAAGTGTGTGTGTGTGTGTGTGTGTGGGGGGGGGGGGGGGGCTCCCCATATCCAGTTTCTGAGATCTCTTATGTTTAAGTTACAGTTACAGTCGAGCATGAAAGCATTTGTGGGATCCCTGTTCTTTGATACCTTTTGTTTTTTGTAAGCTTTTTGTTTTGTAAAAACCTGCACAGGTCTGAAGCTTCCTCCTGTGATATTAGCTGCACAGATTTCCTTCATGCCCACGTCTACAGTCGGTTGCAAAAGTATTACTAATAGTATTAGTAATTTATTACTTTTGGGGAGAGTGGTGGCGCAGAGGCTAGAGGGGGTGGGCCTGTGATCGGAGGGTCGCTTGTTCAACTCCCCGGACCAACAAGATTAAAATGTGGGTGGAAAAGGTGAAACACCCACACCTGCCTCCAACCACATTTGCCCCACCTTGGACCTATGAGCAAGCCCGAAGCAGGGGTCATGCATAGAAGGGCAGTGAGCAGAACCAAGACATAATCTGGGAAGTGTAGTCGTAGAGGAGAAAAGCAGAGTTGATACCGTGATCGGAAAGCAGAATCCAAATCCGGAAAGGGGCAAGCAAGGTGAATAATCTGTGGTTCAGGCATGGGGTCAAAACAAAGCAAGGAGACAAGGCTGTGACATGAACGCTGGATACCTACTGGCTGAGAGTTTTTGATATGCTGCAGAGTGAGAGTAGAGCTGGGTTTAAGAAGGGTGCAGTGCAGGTGGAACTGATGAGAGCCGATTAGTGACAGGAGCAGAGGAGGTGTGGTGCAGGGTGACAGGAACAGAGAATGGGTGACAGGCATTACAGAACAGAACATGAAAATTAACAAACTGTGGGATGCAGGGGCAAAAACATGACAACAATTGCCTTCAGGTTCCACATGATTTATCAAATGTGATCCACATGTGTGCAATCTAAATGTCCACTCAGTTTATATACATCTGTTTTCATAACACTCAGATTAAGCAACACACATCGAAGTAGTAAGTTTGAGGGTTGAGGCAAGTGCCAATCAAGAGACCACATGTCAGAGAGCAAGCTGAAGAGAAGTACAGATGACAGCATGAAGCTAAGGTTCAAGTATTCACCATGTTAGACGTAACTGTTTTCCTGTTCGAGCCTGAATTAACTGGTTGTATGTGTGTCAATGAAATCCAGCACAGCATTGATTAGTGACTTGGATTGTAACATGAAGTAGATTCAACAAGCGCAGCATTACCTGTGGAAATATGGTTATTTTTCCGTGACGATTTGCCGCAATCAACATTTGAGAAATGCAAACTTTTCCAGAGATTAACAAAAAAGGTTGAATCATGTCATCTGGACTTCGTTTTTCTTGTTA
>NC_056501.1:30980737-31025870 GCF_014905685.2 Nematolebias whitei | reverse complement strand
GACACGCTCAACAGCTAAACATTTTAAATCCTCATGCTTTACCAACTTTATCCTGTGATGGTCAATGCATGGTTGAATTCCATCACAATTGTGAGAGAAAACTGGTGAAAGCTGTCATTTAATTTCACCGTTTAGTAAAAATATTCCCATTTAATATGTAGAATAATCTTATCATTCTGGGCTTTTTATATTTGCAATATATCAGGTAAAGGTAGAGTTTATTATGGAACATTTATAAAACACCCGTTGTTGACCGTTGGTGTGCAAAATCTAAGATATAAAATCTGTAATTAATACAACAGCAATAAATGCAAACACAAACATAATGAAATAGCACATAAACAGAGGAGATTTTTTTAAAAAAAGCTTGCACAACAAAGATCAAGGTGTCTTGTTTATCTAAATCTTAAAACTTGCAAGCAGTGAATGAAAATAATCAGTGACGTGCAACTTCCATTTTCAAAGTAGGTTGTTACACAGATTGAGAGACACTGATGAAAAGGCTCTGCCAACTTTGTTTTTGAGCCTGGATGTGGGACTGTTTAACTGATTTGTGGAGATCGTAGTCCACTGGAGTACAAAAGCCCTGAAGTTCAGACAGGTAGAAAGTGCCATGCTGCAATAAACAAGAAATAGCATTTTAAACCTGATACTGAAACATAAGGTATAGAAAGTTTAATTCCACACATCATGAATGTACAATTTCTTCCCTATATGATAGGCTGTTGTATTTTGAATAACTTGCAGGCACATAAGCAAATATAAGTTAAGACCAACTTATAAAGAAATGCATTAATCCTAACATTATGTAATCAAAGCATGATTTACTGTCTCAAACAGATATAATATAGTGCAGGTCCTAAACTTACCAAGAGGTCTTAGTTTAAAAAAAAAAAGTCTTCAACATTAAAGCAGTCTGTTTAACTAATTTAAAAGCACAGACAAAAATCACACCAAAACATCTTCCAAACATCTGAGGGCAAGTCTTGTCGCACATGACTTGTATGCATGGCTTACAATTGTTACCACAAATCAATTTACAATATTGTCTTGACATTTATTAAACATGACTTTAAGGTCCAAAATTATTTGTATCTGCCTCAGCCAACTCGTAGGAGTCATTGTATTAATAAAGACATGATGCATCACTGACTTCCCACCAGCAAATAATGACTGTTGTGGTTTATGGAGCACCAGGCCCAAGCCCAAAACTATAATAAGATTTATTAGAACTAGATCTAATCAAACTTTGAAACTGCTTCAGTTCCATTGAAAGTGAATTCCTCTTTTTGGGAACAGAAATTAAATCTGAAAGAACTGGAGCCAAATCCATTTCAAGAGGTTTTCTTATATGCAGCGCACAAGCTAGTAAAGAGTGGGTATTTTAATCTAAACTTGATTACACACAATTTTTTAGGGCTACATGTTCCAAATGTGCAATTCAGAAATTACTTCAGCCAGTTGTTTCTAAAAAGTACACTCAGTCTAGTTGAACACAGATGGAACGGTTGAAATGCCATGAAACTTTGGAAAGATCATGTGAATGTCATGCAATGATTACGATATCAGATCAAATGGATAACACAGCTGGCAGTACAGGTACACTGCAGGTCCCATGTCAGTAAGGTGTGGCACACCATCAGCCCTGGAAACAAGCAGTGAGTTCATTTCAAACAAAATAATCCAACTGTTGTATCCTGTTACGTGGCAAGTTGATTCACAACTGTTTTAAGTGAACTTTGAGATTCTGCAGATGAACACCGGGTCGGAGTTAATGATCAAGAAGGCCCCACTTATGTCTATCAGGTGAAAATCTGAGAGAATTGGCTGACCCCAGGAGGTCCTCAGCACAATGCAGGCAGTGAATTGACACAATTAAAGCAAGTGGATGTCTTGTTGAAAGACTGTACCATCATGTTATCTCAAGAGAGGGAAGACATTTGGTTGGATGCAAGATGTAACTTACATAGTAATGTCAGGACTTTTAGTGGTCAATCTCTCCACAACATTGGTATAATTGGTTTGCCTCCCACCCTGCGATGGACTTGCCACCTGTCCAAGGTGTACCCTGCCTTTGCACAGTGATGGTTGGGAATGGGCAACAGTGACCCTCACCACCCAAAAAGGAAGAAGCAGGTAAAGATAATGGATGGATGGATGGTTTGCCTCCCTCTGCACAACCATATGTGTATGGGATCCTAATCTACAGTAATGTAGAACTGAGATTCATCACTCTACATGATACAATACCACATGTGATCAGTCTATAAGTCCCAAATATGAGATCACTCCAATTGCAGCCATCTCTACTCTAATATTAATGGCAGACTATAAATGGAAGGGTGAACTTGGGGTCTGTCTGATGCCAGTCATTAGAGACATGGTGAAGGAGGACGCAGGATTGTGTACAATTTTCTATTATGACTACCCATTTTTAAGCAACCATGTACAACTCCATAAGCTGTTACCAGTGCTGTCTAATCTGTCTACAAGGTATTCTCTATGTCTGATGACCTTAACACAATGTTCACAGGGTATAAATGCTGGATGCACCTGCAGCTACTTGACATAACTCTTTTGCGCTGCCATTTATGTCTCCTTGTGCTTGTTTTAGACATACCAGTTTAAAAAAGAAATCTAATTATACACATACTCTACCAGAATGTGATGCAATTTCTTTTTTCTCATTGAGTGTATGTGCTGTCATTGTGGTCAAGTAAAAAACAAGAGCTTTGATCTATTACCCTCTTTATCACAATACAAGATGCTGTGTAGCATGAAAATCAGCCAGATGAAAATACAGTGTTTTCGGTATTATACGTAAAGAAATGTATGTGTTCATTTTCATTTGAAGATTTGTGGAGACAGATCCATTTCTGTGTAAAGGCATCTATATGAATGCATGCACACAGCCTGTGTGGACTGCAGCAAGGGCCTGGGAGCAGGTAATTACTGCACTGTGGTGAAACGTCATTATTCACTCATCTGCCCACTAGCACCATCTGTCCTGCTGAGCACCAACCTCATACACAATCAGTACCACACCAAGGACAACTCCACCCACACCCACAATCCATCTCCTTGAGCATGGGCTTATAGGACACCACTCATCACCTTCCCTTTCCCCCTATCCATCCTGCATCACTATTTTTTTTTTTAATATTCTCTGTCTTTTCTCGTGCTTTGCTTGGTGCTTGTAGGTAATTCAGTTCCTCATTAAGTAATTGAGTTCAGTACAGTTCTTGCGGGGTTTCATGCATCAGTCTGACATATGAAGACAAGCAATATGTCATTGTGCAGTCTCACCTTTTAGTGCACATTTATTTAGATGAGAGCATGAAAACAAAGCTTGTAAATGAGAGATGCTTCACTCCGCAAAGCGCTGATTAACTGCAAATAATGCCATAAGAAATTCTGTGGTTTAAACTATAGGAAAATGGTGATTACCTTTAGCTTTAGAATCAACCAGAATGTGTGAGATCTTTGACTTCAGGAGCAGCGGGGGGACAGTAATGGGAAAACCTCAAGTCAGACGCTTTTGCATTTAAAGAGGCAGCAATTAAAACCTTCAGATGACAAGATCTATCCTTATGATGTTTCTTAATATGAGTATTCATTACTCTCCACTTGCTCTCCTTACTTTAGTGGAAAAAAAATAACTTTAATAGCAATTTGCAGTAATGCACCATGCAGTAATTCTGACTCTGTCTGTTAGCTGCATCAGTGGCCGGGTGTAATTGCCGTTTTTACTCAGAGCTGATGGATTAGAACATAAAGTAACAAGAGAGGAACAATCATGTCAAAGAGATGGATGGATGGACTCATGGGGGTGAGTGAAGGAGTGAGTGTGTGCATGTGCACGAGTGTGAGTTTCAGTGCTGGAAGATGGGGAAGTGGACAGTTGGATAGATAAAAGGCAAGAGGCATAGAGCTGGAGATGTGGATTACTTCTGGGAATTCATACCATTTCCCAGCCCTCTTCACCCTGTGTCATTCTGGTGGAGAGAGTGGGGAAACACGTGGAGCTGAACTCACGCACACACACTCACAATTACAAAGAAATCATCAAATGTAAAAAAACAAAACAGGTTTCACTTTTTTTTTTCTATTATTTAAAACATTATTTGTGCCAGCATGGTGAGGTAGATCGAAAAAATGCCTTTTTTTTTCCCAAAGTATTCTTCTTTCAGGTGAGTGTATAGTCCATTTCCACTCTCTAAACCTTGAACAAAATGCTAGTCTGCCTGCAAAGCATTTAAGTTGCTTTCCTGTCAAATAAATCTGATTACCAAGGCCTTCTTGCTTTGCTGGTTTCCTGAGGTCATGGGAGGAAAAAAAAAACATATTTTTGTAAAATAAAGTTAAAATGCAGTCATGAAGTGCCGTGCATTCAGACATCAAAACCTGATAAATATTTAGGATATTTCAGAAAATCTGCACAAAGCATTAATACTGTGCTAAACAGAGACTAGTTTTTAAATTTTATACTGCACTATAGAAAGCTCTTTGAATGAGTTCAGTTTGGATAAAAACAAAAATCTTCTTTGGTCTGGGTCCAACTCAGATTGACGATGTTGGCTTTTTAAAGTCCTGTTTAAATTCAGATTTATGCATTTAAAAACAAAATGTATCTCCCATATTTTATACATGTTCCTGCAAACTATATTTTATACTGTAAATATTTACACCTGTGTAATTTTGACAAAACGTTACGCCTTTATAAATATTATGAAAATTGTCTGAGAATTTTTGGTCAAAAGTTATGGATGTTTTTATTATTAACATCGTTCCCCTGAGAACAAACAATTGAATTGTCTCCCAAAACACTCTCTTATTCTGAACTTGAGAGATGCCCATGAATCGTATCTGCGAAGGCCAAGAGTGCCAGATGAGACTTAGAGGGCTGGTTTTGAGGATGCCCACTGAACCCTGCTGAACTGATAAGGGTATAAAAGTGATCAGATAACGCAGCTCGTGGCTTTTCTTCTGTGACTGCTTCTCGTGTGTATACATCTATGTATGTGATATATGTATATTTATATAATCTCTCCCTAAAATCAGACCTTGCAAGTATAAAGGTTAAACTTATGCTGCTGCTGCCGAGTGTGGTCCTTTTGGGTTAACAATGTTGGTGAGAGAGATTTTCTCCAGCAAAGATCCAGGTGACAGTATCCCAGGCTGCACTGAAAAGTGCTACAGCTAGCTTGCAAACAACCCTAATCTCTGCAAATAATTGTTTAATGTGCAGTTGATGGCAATATAATTGTGTATACAATGGTATTTACATGAAGAACAGTTTAAAAATTTTTATGAAATAATTTGTCATTTTTGGGTTTTTCTTGGTCCGTTGGAACTTAATTCCAGTCAGATTTAAACTGAGTTGCTTCTTTGAGATATTATTCAAAGAGCTATCTACAACAGGTAAGATATTAACTGTTCATAACATTTCCATAGAAAGTCACTCGGATATTTGAAGTTTCTTTACAAATTTTAAAAGCCACCAACAAATACAAGTTTTGTTTGGATCCTAAATGTTTTGCCTTGAAAACTACGCAGCTCACAATAAATGTCATTGCAGCAAAAATACTGCCTTTGTGGCTCTGGGGCCACATGTGACTCTTTAGTCCCTCAACTACGACTCTGTGAAGCTTTGACCAAAACTTACAGGAAGTGTAATTGTTATGGCTTTTATACCACAGCACGGTGGTGCAACTGGTAGAGCTGCTGCCTCTCAGCGAACAGGTTACCCTGGTTCAAATCCCAGTCCGGGTGACTTTCTGAGTGGAGTTTGCATGTTCTCTCCGTGCATGCGTGAGTTTCTCCGGGTACTCCAGTTTCCTCTCACAGACCAAAAGCATGCATGTTAGGCTGATTGGTAACTCTAAATTGTACCTAGGTGTAAGTGAATGGTTGTTTGTCTCTATGTGTCCCTGTGATGGACTGGAGACCTGTCCAGGGTGTCCCCCACCCCTTGCACAGTGATTGCTGGACATGGGCACCGGCAACCCCCATGACCCAAAATGGAAGAAGCGGGTAAAAGATAATGGATGGATGGATGAATGTCACCCCTACTGGTCAGAATATCCCCCTCCAACTAACTCATTGTGGCCCATGGACCACCAGTTGATCATCACAGTTGTAGCAGGTTTCATGGCTCTAGGCTCTTTTTTTTTTTTTTTTTATGAGTGAAAAAGGGCCAGAAATGGCTCTTTGATCAAAAAGATTGCAGACCCCTGATTTAAATGAACTATCTACAGGTTGTCTGGACCAACTTTAGACTAAAACGCAATGGTTCAATGCCCACCTTGTCCCAATGCACCGAGACGATTAATGCTGTTTTTACATCTACGGCTTGGTAAATAAATAAGAGGCCAGGGTGAATTAAAACTCTGATGCAATTACACCACCACTTCCAGTTAACCCCCGGGCAATTAACATGCTGTCAGCTGGGATGGATAGGAGCGCGCACGGCAGCACGGAAAAGTGTGCTGGTGACTGCGTGTTTTCATGAGTGTGTGCGTTTGCATCCAGCTGGCCATATAACACCCCACTGCTGATGCAAACTCAATACGCTTAATTATACTGCTCAGAAACTCTATCAGCATACTGAGAGGAAGCAGCAGGGTGCCACATCAGTAAAGTGCTCTTTCTTGAGAGGTCAGAGGTTGAATTTAACTGTGTCGGTGCGTGAATTAATATTCTTACAGCGATACAATTTGCAAAAAGACCAATACACACTTTAGAATGCCAATAAAAACTACTGCGTGGAAAGGGAGGGGGGGGAATACCATAAAAGCAGACTCAACTCAGGCCAAGGATGAGTTAGAATCCTAAAATAACGCTGATGCTCCAGCGATCATTTTCTGCAATGCATCAAAAGATGCAGCTTTTTGGCTAGAAAAGGCAGGAGAATGATTTAGCAAAAAAGTGTGAAATATTGAAAGACTAAAGATAAAAACAAGGTCTTGGCTTGGTTTCAGATGCCCCCCAGTATAAGGGTGTGTGTGTGTATGCACGTAAGTGTACACCAATCTCTGGAGCCTTGCTTTAAGGAGCCATTAAAAGCCAAATGCAAGCCAGTGTGACCTTCTTGCACTCCTAACGATTTTTGATGCCAGAAGGAAAAAAAAAAGCAAAACATATCATAGCCCCTCACAGCCATATTGGTATCATAGCACTTTAATGAAAAAGAATGCAGGGTACTGTCCCAAAGGTCTCAGGAAGATAGAAAGGTTAGAGTCTGGAGTTTGGGAGAATTAGAGGGAGGGGAAAGCTTAAAGGATACGGATGATAACGTAGGACAATATTAGCTGCCTCGGGGGAAGTCTTTGACAATATTTGACCTCCTCAGGCCAATGTTTAACACTGTCCAAGCTAATGTCAAATGCTCTTCACTACATGTGCACACGCCGAGGGTATGTACACCCATTCACATGCGATCAATCCTGATTACAGGCCTGCAGGGAGGAGCAAATCAATCACCACTCATGTGCAAGCTGGCACCGTTTGTGAAATTCTCCTGCATGGGAAGCTTGGCAAACATAAAGCAAAAGTATGCCTGCTTTCATAGGGAGCGTTCAGAATGTGTGAAGGTGCATGCACACGCACATGTACACACAAACTCACATTCACTGAACTTAGTCTCACATCCAATCAAAGCAAAGCTAATTACTGTGTTTCAGCGGTGTAATTCCAGCGTGGAAGTAGCTTGCCTGTTGATGGCGTTAAATTACTGCTTTAATTACTGATGCTAATGTTTTCCCTGCTATTAAACATATATGCAAAGTGGGATCTGGAGATATTCAGTCCTTATCTACATGGATCCCTGGGGACTAAAGTGACTGAGGGAGAGGGGCGAGGAGGCAGAGGAGCGAGGAAGTGCCATCGCTGCAGTTCCACCTGCTGTAAAACACAAGTGCTGGCCTTTGGCTTGCAGCCCAGGGAAGAGGTGCATGCTTTTATTGCTACGGGAAATAAATGAGCGCACTATGTATATGCATAGTTAGGTCACTAAATATGTGCACACAAAGACAATTTTTGTTGTGTTGAACAGTCCTACAAACATGATTGAAGCGGCAAGTACTTTGTGTTTTGAGGATACTCTTTAAGTGCAGGCATGCAGGTTTAATTCCAAAATCCCTTTTCTCGTCTCGTATAGCAACGCAGTCAGGCAAACAAATTTAAAAATGGAAAAATTGTTTATTGCCAGATCAAAGAATGGGTTTTTACCTTTGTGATGCTTTCTTTGGCTTTCAGTGTAGGTTTTTTTTTGTAGTTTTATTTTCTTCTATTTTTGCTTTCAAATCTACCAAAAAGCATTCAGCTTGATTGCCGCTGCACAATATTTGAACTGGAGAAATGACATTTTCTGTGATGATGCAGTCTGAATACTGAGTGCTGAATGTCTGGTGATATTTGTAGAAATAAAGATTGTTTTTTGTTAAATTGAAGTCAAAACTAGCTAAAATCAGAAATAGAGCAACTGAAGCTAAAAATTATGCTCTGAACAGCAAAATTGTAGTTTAAAGCAAAGGTTAGAGAAAAATCTTGCAGCAACAGTAGCAAAACAGTTGCCACTGTAAAATGTTAAATTTAGTAAATCGGTAACAAAAATTTAACCTAGAGAACCTGTCAACAAGTAGTCAAATAAAAATAAAAAAAGCAGTAGCTAAAATTTAAAAAAGTGCAAAAGACAACAAAAATACAGCCAGTATGCTAAATGCTACGTAATCAGAAAGCATATAAGTTACAAATAATAAATGTCACAGCACACTATTCCCAATCAAGATGAAAGTTTAAAAAAAATGTATGTTTTAAAAAAACACAAAATATGCATGAGCATTTGCAAAATAAACAATAAACAGATAAACAGTCAATGCTGAATCAGAATCCTAACAAGTATTTTTTGGTTAGTTACCGTCTGCAAAAAGTCAACATTCTTGAAGCCCTGTCCAGTCAACATACTGTGCACCACTAAAACCATTCAGCCATTCTCTGTTGTCCCTTCATCAATGAGCACTTGTTGCTACAACTTGTAATGTGCCATTTAGAAACCATCTTCATGTCATCACAATGAGATCACTTCCTTTATGGGTCAAACTGTAGCTTTTCCCTGTCTGTCTGGTGCAGATTTTTTTCATCCAAATAATCCAGTTTTACAGCTGCTCTGACTTTTAATGCGTTGTAGTTTTCACTTTACAATAAGCACTGTGTTTATTTGCAAATAAAAAGTCTTGATGACAAACTTAAATTTACAGCTTTCCTTGAAATAATGCTTGCCACCTGCCATGCCAGTTTTAAACTAAGCTCACCTTATGTTATATCCTACAATGTTGTTTACTATATTTCTTTTGGACCTTGCAAATATTATATTTCTTTTTCACTTTTTGCTACTTTATTTTGTACCCTTATTGCATGCTTTAGTATTTGTTTTGTATTTATTATTTTTGTCTTTAGCGAGTCAAATCGGTTCTTCACATCCTGAACATTTCATTGCATTGTTGACCTTGTGTTAACCTGCATATGACAAATAAACAACATAACTCGTGTTTGGAAGGGCAAATACTTAGCCATTTATTTTGAACCTTGACAAAATGCACAACCTCCCACATAATTGCAACATCTTGCAGATTTGTTAATGCGCAAATATGTGATGAGGATTCCTCTTAACATCTTATAAACATTAACGTAATGTCTGAAAACTGACTAAACTTTAGCTATCTTGAAGTTGGTTAAGGTTGTTTAGTTGTTGCAGCCATCAGAATGACTCCAACTTTAATCCGTTGTGGATGTACATCCAATAGTTATATTTCATTTAAACCTATCCAGTGGTTAAATTAAAGGTTCTTTTGATTGTGTGCTGAAAAAAAGAAGAATATATTTGATGTGTATTGGGAAGTATTTGTGATTGTGTTTACACATGACAATCATGGTGACAAGAGCAAAAAAAAAAAAAGGCAAGTAGTAAAAAAACTGATTACAGGAAGTCTATTAAAATAAATGCAAATCAGAGTTTCACCTCATCTTGGCTGTAGGGGTTTCGTGATGTTGCTCTGACTGAATCGATACCTCTAAAACACAATTACTGTCCTGCACCGTTCACTGTTCTCATCTTTAGCTTGTTTTTCTGTTTCTGAATAAGGAATCAGATTATTAATTTATGAGGGTGACATTGTGTGAACTCTAAAGAAACCAACCATGTGGGGTGCTGACAAGCAAAATAAACTGATAAAGGCATGCAGCACTTTCAACCATCTGGATATGGATCGCAACATGTTATTTTTGATTCTATTCTGTGTAAAGAAACAAAAGCAAAGCATCCATTGTCTTTTGTTTTTTAGAACAACATGACAATGTGTTCAAAGTAACTTCAGGAATATTAGTACAGTAAAATCACTTAAATAATAAGACACTTTCAAATTGCTAACATTTTCATGACTCATTTTATTTATTTATTTTATTTTTTGCTGTTGCATGATTGACTTTTTGATCAGGTTTTATTTCAAACAGGTTTAAATAAAACTGCAATAAATAAACGAAACAAAGAAAAGTAATAAGAAGAACAGTCAATACTAAGAAGTGGGAGAAAGAAGAGGTATTTTTATTGTTTAAAGAGCTTCTTTCATATGAATCCAAGTGAAAAACGAATAAATAGGTAGAATAAACAAACAAACAACAAAAAACTCTGAACAAAACAAACAGAAACCATGTATCTCTTCAGCAAGAACAAAGCAGATCTAAAGTTATCTTGTAATTGACAACAACAAAAAAATGCTAATACTTGTTCAAACACTAAAAAAAACTAAACATTTAAGTTCAAACTCTAAAAATATCTTCATTATAGAAACACAGATTTTATTCTGGCTAGACTAACATGCTAATAGCTTCGAGTTAGCCCAAGACCAACGTGAATTCCTGCCACCTTAAAACTTCAGCTATTCTGACCCAAAGGGCAGCAGGAGGGTTCAAACAAGCACAATAATAACAAAAGTCATAAAAATGAATGCTCATGTTATGTATAAATCTTTACACCAAGAAATATTATTATATTCCTTTTGTAATTGCCACATGTTTTTAAAGGTTATAATGTAATACAAAGATTTATCCCTCCATCCATTATCTTTACCCGCTTCTTCCTTTTTGGGTCAATGGTGCCCATGTCCAGCAGTCACTGTGCGAGAGGCGGGGGACACCATGGACATGTCTCCAGTCCATCACAGGGACACATAGAGACAAACAAGACAAACAACCATTCACTCTCTCACTCACACCTAGAGACAATTTAGAGTTACCAATCAGCCTAACATGCATGTTTTTAGTCTGTGGGAGGAAACCGGAGTACCCGGAGAAAACCCACGCATGCACGGAGAGAACATGCAAACTCCACCTAAAAAGGCCCCCGGACCAGGATAACTTGCTCACTGAGGGGCAGCAGCTCTACCAACTGCGCCACCATGCTGCGAGTTTTATACAATTTACATAAATCACATTTAAACTAAATTTCTTGAAACTGAGTTTGTTCAAAAAACTAAATATACATGTTAGATCTTAAATGTGAATAACCTTTCTACTTAACTTTACTTTAAACTATGTAACTATCATTTCAAGATAACTTGGGGAGTGGTGGCACAGAGGTTAAAGAAGGTGGCCCTGTGATCAGAACGTCGCCGGTTCAGCTCCCCAGACCGACAACATCAAATTGTGGATGGGAAAGGTGAAGCATCCACACCTATCTCCACCCTCATTTGCCCCACTTTGGGCCCTTGAGCAAGGCCCTTAACCCCCACCATCTGCTCCCCGGGCACCCTTGATGGCAGCCCCCGGCTCCACACAGAGGACTGTGGTTGCTTGATGGTCTGTGGTTGTCAGGAAGGACATCCAGTGTAAAAACAGTTGCTAAATCTTTGTGCGAGTTAGTTCACTGTGGCAACCCCTGAAGAAGCGAAAGAAAATTAATAAAAATTTTAAGACAACTTATATTAAACTACATTGTTGCACAATAACTAAAAAAATTAAAGCTGCAATCTTTAGTCTAAAGAATAACTATGATACTGTATATACAGTGTTTGTAAAGTCTGCCATTTTCAGCAATATTTGATTATTAATAAAAGTACCAGTCCAGAGCAACATCCCAGCATTCATTGTGTTAAGAGTTGTCCTACTTTATCAAGCTGAGACCCCCGGTCTTGTCTGCACAGAGTCGGACTAGTTTCTGGCCCGGTTCAGTACAGATGAGACTGTCCCGGCTGCTCTGAGTGAGCTTCCCAGGGTCAACACCCTATAAGGAGTAATTTTTTATTTTGCTGGCTTCCATCACGTAGATAGAGTTGCACTTACACCCATTCTTTCATCTTCAGAAACAGATGAGGCCAATGAGGTCACACATAGTCACCCCACTTATACACTCTGAGAGGCGGGTGCTCCCAGAAGAAGGTGGAGCCTAGGGCCAAGAAAATGATGGAGGGTTGCGCCATGTCAGCTCTTCTTGGTCGTGATCTCCTTGCGTGTCGAGTCAGAGACATTCAGCGCGTTTTCTGCTTGATGGACATTAAACTGGTAAACAGAAATGATATCTCTTGATTTATTAGAGTTAGAGCGAGTTACCTCTCCTTCTGAGAATAAAAGAACCAGACACTGGAGGTGGGGAATCGGTCCGGTTTCAGGGACGGACCTGGTCTAGATTCTCACAATTGTTTCATCAATGAGTTTTCTTTAAATATTAGTCCAAGCATATTTTGTAAACTAAATGGACCACTGTGGAAAGTTTTTTTTTTTTTTTTTATCTCACTACTAGGTCCCTACAGGTAGGTGCACATTTAAAAATCCCCAAATAACCCCTCTGCTTCTTTTATGTTCATAGAGTGGGTTCCCCAGAAAGCTACCATGTGTTGCTTCTCAATTGAAAATGTAGTTTCATTTTCTGTAACATCACACATTGTGTACACGTACAATAACATGAGCACAAATGCACCAGGAAGCACACTAGATAATAAAATTCCACTATGTGTCTGTTTTCATTGAAGAGCCGCTTCAGATCCAACAAAAGAAAATTACGCTGACAGGAAGGATTTCTCTTTTGCGTTAGACTGGCACAAAGTTTGTTTCCACCTCGCAATGGGAACTGCTGAGTCCAGAAAAGGATGTCTCTCTGCACAGCCTAAAGTGTGCAGAGCCAGCATCTTACTGTACCTGTCTGCATCCATTTCATGTTTCCCAACAATGCCTGTGGAGTCACAGGCACACCCTTGAGGGGAATCCAGTCCAGGCTGGTCCAGTTCTGCCTCACATGGTTTAGTAAGGGGTCTGCACTCAGTTCTGCACAGCTTGGCAAAGGAGAATCATCTTCTGTTCTCTCTTACCGTAAAGTTGGGTCAGAATACATTTGTAGTAGATGAAAGGAACAGAAATTGATGTGTCTTCTACTGTAGCCCCCCCCCCCCCCCCCACCCACCCCACCCCTTTTGACCTGCACTCAGTTCTGGCTACATGCAGGTTTAAATGTTTGACAGAACAGGAGAGCATACTCGGCTGCTTTGAAAGGTGCTTCATCTTATATTACTACACCTGCAAAATCTGTTACTTTGGTTTTCTTTATTGGATTTTAGTTGTATCACTGTCTCCCTCTGCCCACTCCATCAATTACCCCCAGGAATAATGAAATTAGATTGCACTGCGATATTACATTCCATCCTAGTGTTGTTTCGCATTGTGTCATTAGATGATTGGTGATCCGCCACAGTCCTCAGTTCACCGCTTATGAGTCTGCACAGACCCACAACAGAGGATCAGTGAGAAAAAAAACTGTGGAGGACAGGAATAAACTTTATTGGTAATCAGAATATTTATTTTCTTTATCACCGTTTCTTACTGCACCAATAGATTTCTTGCAAATTGTTTTCATTTGCAAGTTGTACAGACTAATTTATCTTTTTCGCATGGACATTTTTTGCAATGTGCCAAAGTGTAGCTGTCAGGTTCGGGCTCAGGAGGCGACTCAAATGCAGGATTCTGGACACAGGATGGGGAAGTATCAAAAATGTGTGTTAACAAAAATACTTCAGGGCTTACTACTAGGGCTGGCTAGATACTCACAGGGAAATGGACAGTGAGGAGGACAGAAAACCCAACAAGGACAATGCACAGGCAAGGGAGGACAAAACACAATTATATATACTGACAACAAATCAGGGGAACAGGAAACACCTGGGAAGATGTAACTAGGCACAGTTGGTGGAAATGCATACAGAGGAGGAAAACAGGCTAAGAGAATGAACTGAAATACCAGAAAATCAAGAGATAAGTGGAAAACTAGGACACATCACACTGATAATAGCAACTCCATCCTAACTCAATGGATGCTCTAACGCCCCCCAACTGGATGACAACCTTGCTATGACATAAATAAATCATCTCTAGAATGTGAATGGTCTTTACATAATCTTCAGGGTTGTATTAAAAACACAGTGGGGTGCCAATTATGTATAATAGCCCAATCATGATTTTGAGTGTCTACAAAACCTTTGTAGAAAGGTTGTGGTGGTTCATCATTGTGGTAGCTGTATTCTGAGGTCCTGGGTGGACTGTAGGAGAGCACGGTGGCAGCATGTACATACTGTGCTCCCCATGTGTACCATTGTGACTGACCATTAAGAATCTAGAGCAGATACGGTATGCTTGCCCAGCTACGACTGCCATGATGACAAGGTCATGAAAACAACGTGGAGAATGCATGATACCTGTAACTGCCTCCTGACATGATTCCAGGGATTTTTCTGCTTGGACGTATGGAGTAAGGTAAGGGGACAAGAGAACATTCTGAGGATGTTTAATTTACAGGAAAACATCTATTAGATGAATTCTAAAAGTGTGGCGTCATTAATTTCACACTAAAAGAAATTTTCCAAATTTGCTGTGATCCAGCCATGTTCCAATTTGTTATGGAGCGCACATTGTGGTTGTCATCCATGGTGAAAGGGGCTTTTGTGGAAATGTTATTATAGGTCAATATTGCATACACAGCAGAGTAAAAAAAAAATTCAATATTAAAGTTTTGTCAGAACTATTTGGTAAGCTAAACAATCACCTAGCAAGATTCTACACCATCTTTCCATTTTAAAAATTCTCCACCCTTTACCCAATACCAGCAAATGGCTGCTTGCATTTATTGTAATTTTTTTTTTTTGCACAGTATTGCTCACAAGTTACATTTTCTGAAGGGGAAGCTCACGACAGGTCCAAATCTGGCCAAAACAACCCCAAACGAAGCAACTGAAGTTCTGAAATACATTTTTTAAAAGGTCAGAGATGTGCCATGGGTGGGAGTTTATAGAAGCAAAGGTAAGTAGAATGATGGAGAGTTTTCACATTTCATTGGGAGCATAGTTTTGATAAGAAACAACAGCTGAATGAGAGCTTTTCTACAAAGAACATCAATAGTTCTGTTCCAGAGGGCAAAATTTGCTCATTTCACACCCCCACATTGTTATCGAGCTTTACGGACCAGTGGGCCACTATAGATAAAGTCCAGTTAGACGTTACGAAACAGGCCCTTACTAATCATTTCTGGTAACCCGGTGGAAATGTCACCAGGGAATGGACCTCTCTTTGTGGCAGCTGGATCTATATTAGGGTTAAATGTCAAGAAACGGTCAGTCGTGCACATGCGAATAAATGTGTGCGCTCGTGCACGTGCATTTTGAGTGCTTGCTGGTGTGTGCGTTCTAAAAGACAATGACCTCCTGCAGCCCTGAGCCGAAAGTGCGTCTTCAGCAGAACCCCGAGAACGCCTAGAGAAGCAGAGTCTGCAGAATGCTCATAGTTTGCACACACATCCAGGCTCGAGATTTAGAGCATTAAATTACACACACGTACACACACACACACCGACAATACGCATACATACAGTTGAGGGTGGGGCAGGGGTGTTTTACGATTTCTCAGCAACATTTATCTCTGCTTTATTTCAGGTGATAAAGCCCCCTTGATATAACTCATGAGGGCAGACTAGAGGACAGCATGTAAATGCAGCCATGAAAATGAAAACTGGGCTTGGGCAGAATTTCAACTGCCCCCAGAAGAATTGAGGTGCTCGTCTGCAAGGAGATACATAACTAGTGCTTTTCTAAGTCAGCCTGTACCGGCTCTTTTATGCAAATCACATGCAAATGAAGGTAGTTACAAAAGGATCTTAAAAAAGATGCTTAATGAGCATTAATGTGATGTTGACTGCTTTTGACTTTGATTACAGTTAAAAATCCAGCAACTCATTTGTAGTTCTTGCAGAATCATCAGTTGTTGTCAGCAGAACGCTAAAGGCCGAAGCATTTTGCTCAAGACTAGCGAGGCTGTCTGGTGCCGACTGTAGACTACTCGTTCGGTTTGTCTGAGGTTCTTCAGGACGACGTGTTTGTTTCCAGCAGCATATGTCACCTTGTGAGCTGTAAAATCATGCAGCCAATGAGATCATAAAGTCTGCACTCCCACAGGTGTTCTATAAAGTTGTTGTTGCAAAGGCTGAGTGTTTTATATTGGGAGGTAACTCTCCATCAGAACGCTAACAGCGCTGTATTGCAAGGACAAGAAGGTCGCACGGAGAGCTTATAAACACTGTCTTATTTTCAGGTGAGCGCTCAAGTAAAATCAGCTCGGCTGCAAACATTTAGTGGTTTCATGAGGACATGACCTGTGTGTTTATGCTTCTAATAACGTCCCCATTTGGTTATACGCTCTTCGTGTTTAAACCAACCAATTATCTGAGCAGATTATGAGAGGAGTTTTAATACATCTGTCTTTCTGTGACCTCTGACTACAAGATTTACTGAATCAACAGTTCAGTCACATGACAACACAGCCCAATAAAGCTAATAGGCCTCTCATTTAAATTATAGACTACTAATAGATTAAATGGCACAAGCTTTTCCTTTTAGTGTCATTTCAGTGTTGTGACTGTTAATACAGGTGCAAACTGAAAGAAAAAATGAAAATGTGTTCAACACCAGCATTTAGCCCACTTTTTGTTTACTGCGTAACGATCTACATATTTTGTTTAGCCATCATTATCTTTTATTAACATTAACTATCACAGCTGCTAAGATGTTTACCAGTGCAAATGTTTAGTGTTTTATGCATTATATGTTTTTTTCTTGTCTGTTTACCTTAAAGATATCAACATTTGGACAAGTGCAATACATTACACGAAAATAGCTTATTTTAAAATAATTAAAATTAAAATACACAACAAAATGCTAGCATTTTTTTTTTGGAAAATTATCTATGAAAGTTTTAGCCAGCAATGAAAAACAAATATTGATCAATAAATTTTCAAGTCAACTGACAATTGGATGTTTTCTTACCCTATCATGTATGAGTTTATTTATTAAAAAGGTGTTTTAGATGATATCTATCATCCTCATTTATTTATTTGTTTCTTTTCTTAGATTATTTTTAAATTGCAGGCATAAGTCGACAATAAAGTCTTTGAAACTTAGCTGAAAATTAGTTAATTTCATGTTGTTTTTTTTGTTTGTTTATTTCCATCCATCTATTATCTTTACCCACTTCTTCTTTTTAGGGTCGTGGAGGTCACTGGTGCCCATGTCCAGCCATCACTGTGCGAGAGGCGGGGGACACTCTGGACAGGTCTCCAGTCCATCATAGAGACAAATGAGACAAACTACCATTCACTCTCTCACTCACACCTAGGGACAATGAAGATTTACCTATCAGCCTAACATGCATGTTTTTGGTCTGTGAGAAGAAACCGGAATATGCCGAAAAACAACATGCATGCACGGAGAGAACATGCAAACTCCACCCAGAAAAAGGTCCCAGGTTGGGATTTGAACCGGGGCAACCTGCTTGCTGAGAGGTGGACGCTCTACCAACTGCGCCACCGTGCTGCCCTGTTTGTTTGTTTTCATTAATATTATTATTTTTGTTATAACATTGAAAATAAGCACAATGGATTAGTGGTTAGCATTGTTGCCTCACTGCAAGAAGATTGTGGGTTTGATCCCCAGCTTGGACAATAATAATAATAATTATAACTTTGATTTATAATGCACTTTACATTCACAGTGAATCTCAAATGCTACAATGAGTGAACATCAGATAACATCAGGATAAAAAACAACCATAAAAGCAACCAAGAGGATAACGCCTCAGAATGATCACAAAAACTTAAAATACACAAAATGCAGATAAAATACTCAAATAAGAACTATGGGTGAATAAAACAAACAAAAGTACAATGCAATCAATTAAAAAACTGGGTAAAAAGAAAAGGTTTTAAGACCTTTTTTAAAACATGTCACGGTCTGTGGGGCCCTCAGATATGAAGTTCCACAGCTGAGGGGCAGCGCAGGAGAAAGCCCCGTCTCCTGTTGTGCGGGACCTGGGAGTGATAAGAAGATGGGTGTTGGAAGAGCGGAGAGTGTGTGAAGGACAACGAGGGGTGAGAAGTTCTTTTAAATAAGAAGGGCATAAGATGGACCTGGGCATTGCATTCAGCCAAAAGGTGGGTTGAGCCCAAATGCAGGAAGATGATAAGGAGGCTCGAGAGTCAAAAGTTAAAATATTTATTGTGCATAAACCAACAAAAGGCTGACAAGGCAGCTCACTTACTAATACAGGCAGAACAAGAGGCAGACCACAACACCAAAAAGGACAATCTGGAGACAATGACAAGACACAAAGGGGTTGGGTAAACTACAATTTAGGATCTTCATGGTAGAAGCTGTTCCTCAGTTCAATGATTCTACACTTAATGTTCCTTAACCTCCTGCCTGAGGGGAGCAGGGCAAAAAGTGTGTGTGCTGGGTGAGTGGGGTCCTTCATGATGCAAACCAGTCTTGCTATTTTATTGCTGCTCTGGTCAACCAAAAACAAAGGAGATAAAGGAAATAAATAATTGCTTGACATCTACTGCTTTTTAGATATTAAAATTAAGTATGGACAAAAGACAAAAGTGTTGATGCACATACTATTTGTGCATGCCACTTGAAAAAATAAGAACTTTCCTTTTATTCTAAAGATGCCTGTTATATTGTGAAAAAATAAATAAAAGAACGTGTCAATTTTTATCTCTCAGAAACATCTAAGTGCCAAAATGACATGTTTCGTTTCCCTCATCTGATGAGTCCTGCATCCAAATTCTGCCATCTGCATTGTCTTACAATACACAACACACAGACATATACTTGTGTACAAACCCACACACACACACAAATTGCATGCTGAAAATTACATCACTTCCCTGCCGTTGTCTGGAAATTACATCTGTCCCCCCACTGTTTCACCAATCACTCCACAGGTCTCCTTTATTTTGTTGCTCCAGCCGCCTCCCTCTTGCCTTCCCTTACTATTTTAGGCTCTACTCTGCACTTTAACTCGACCATAGTTTGCCAGGCATGGATTGCCGTGTGAACAGTGTGAGGTGTCCATGGCCAGCAGGAGATGTGTGTGAATGCACAAGTTACTGCGTTATCACCAACTCTTTTCATTTTTCTCTCCGAGTGATGCTGTCAGGAGCCAAACAAGATATCACTCCCACCTGACAGGGAGTTGGCCGAGGAAGGTTGCAAAAATGGAATAAAAGAATAAAAACGAAGGTAAACAAAATGCTTGTTTTCTAGACGCCAGGACCTTTACCGTTTGTTCCATAATCCCGTCAGCCACCAGGGACCTGCATGGCCCTTTGGGGCGGAGATAATGGCACCACGCTGGGTGTCTTGATGAAGTTCAGGACTTTATTAAAATGAATTTTCTCACATACTCCTGCAATCATACCATTTTTCTGGTAAATTCTGAATTCACTTTAAATCCTGCCCAGTTTAACTTTGTTTTGTCTTAGTTCTAAAATGGAAATATGAGCAAAACATGCACTGTATGTCTATAAAAATATTAGTAAAAATCTTTTTTTTATTATTATTAATCATTGACCTATGAACTGCCAACACTGCAGTCCAGGGTGTTCACTTCTCTGTGCCGATTTGTAATTGTGGCCTCACACAACAAAAACAGCCACATAAAAAAAGACAACACCGACTTGGCCTTTAATAGGTCCATCAACAGTAAATCCCAAGCCAACTCCGGTAACAACACTGTGCTAAAAGGCCATTCAATTGCTGGAATTTTGCAATTACAAGGCCTGCAATCTTTTTCAATCTCATGTGTCTGGGTGGGAAGCCAGGTTGTAAAATTGAATGATTTAGGCCAAATGCCACAACAATCAAGGTTGTGAGATTCTGGCCCCGTGGTAGCTGCTATTCAGCTTTAGAGAGGTCACAGTGATTCACAAGCAGATTCATAAGCTTTGCTTCACCTGGGAGGCCACTGAGAAAGAAGAATATTTTGAGAGGAGCAAAAAGAAATTGCTGTCCCTGCATGTTTTGTAAGCTACATAAACCAGCAAGCTGGCATTTAATCAACATGCGGTCCCAGAAAGAGAAACTGGTAAGTTATTTTCAGGTGACCATTTCGTAAGCTAATAACATCCATGATTGCCACACATGGAGTGCTGCTGTGTGTATTTTTAGTGGAAAAATGTTTTTGTAGTCCTCTAAGTGGCACCAAGAGGTTACCAAATCAAAAGCCTTCTAGTGCAGCAAATAGTTTGAGTGGAGCATTTTGATGCTTAGGGTAAACCAAAGTGTCTCCATTAAGAAACACTATCATGCAGTGTTATTTTTTTATTCTTACTTTAATGTTTAAATTTAATAGCACACAAAATCTCATACTATAGTGAACACAGCAGGCCATTTGTGGTGGGCCTCCAGTCAGTAGCTACAGTATGTTTACATGGCCATAAGTAATCAGATTAAACGCCCCATTCGGATTATTCATAGCTGATTCAGATCGATTCGAATGAATTTGTAATCCGAATGAATTTGTAATCCGAATGAATTTGTAATCCGAATGAATTTGTAATCCAAACGAGAGGAGTGGTTTATGCCGATTCATAATCCAAACGGTGTGCATGTAAACACGTAATCTGTTCATTTTATTCCGATTGTGGGAAACTGACCTGACTGTGCATGTGCAACTTATGTCAACCTCACGTATTTCCGCCGGGCTAGATGCTAATATGTCGGGGAAGCAAAACTGGTCAGTGAGCATTTCTACATTTCTATTAGAAACTTTGAAAGAGCTCAAAATGATCTGTATTACCTGTAGCTCAGTCAGGGGGTGCAGTAACGTCTCCGCCGTCATTAAAACCTGGCGCAGGTCCATTTTGGGAGCTCAGGGTTTTTTTTGTTCATCCCGGAAGTAGAATTTCTTCTTCTTTGTTTTTTTTAAGGAAAGTTTACCACTCTGCTCATGTCAGTACTTCTATTCTGAGTAAAAGTCCACTGCATGTAAACTCTAGTCATGATCAGTAAACGATACATTTGAATAATTTAATCCAAATACATTTCAATCCAATCAAAGAATTTTGCACATGTAAACATAGCTAGTGGCTTTACAAGACATTCAGACTGATTGCCATTTTTTATCATGTGTTTCTTGATACTGTGTGCCACTTGTTCAATTTGCTTGTGGTACATATCATATAAAAGAGGGGGCAGAGTTATTCTATAATTGGTTTCCTTTTGAACAGGATTACATTGTATAAATTAGTAGATGTGTACTTAGGCACCTAGATACTTAGACTTGTGTTTTCCTGCAGCTACC
The DNA here is from genome assembly GCF_014905685.2 of Nematolebias whitei. Taxonomy (NCBI): domain Eukaryota; kingdom Metazoa; phylum Chordata; class Actinopteri; order Cyprinodontiformes; family Rivulidae; genus Nematolebias; species Nematolebias whitei. The sequence goes on along the minus strand of NC_056501.1, from coordinate 31,004,201 downwards.
TTACGCTGGGCTGCATCCATCTTAGTTACTCAGTATGCAGAAGTTACCTCAGGGGCTAAACCTATTCCAAGTGTTTTATACAGAGTAATGCATATATGCACCAGTTCATCAGCACACAGTTTATGAAAACAACTCACTTTGGCTTGTTAGCTGATTTTTTTCAGTCTCAGAGCTCACTAACTCATGTATGTATGCCAACTTGTCCCCATTATGATCTGTATTTCTGTCAGCCTGTCTATTTCATTTCCAAATGTCCAAAATTTCCCCATAGCAGATAATGTGTGTGCATACATTGAGACCGCCAAGGTAATATGGTGAAGGAATCTGCAGGGAATAGCTTTAACAGAAGCGATTAGAAGGAAAAAGAGGAGAGATGGACTGTAGGAAGGAAAAACAGAAGAATAGAAAGGGGGATGGAGCCTTCTTAGGTAAACACACACCAGGCACCATTCAATTTCAGCATTTAAACACACGCTGAAAGCTGCAATCCAATTATTCACCACAAAATGCTGCTTTCAACAAGCTCTAACCCCATTTAAGAGGTCCATTCACCCAAAGGATTCTTTTTAATAAACAGCAGGGAACAATTGTTGACCAAAAGACAGGAAACCACTGCTCAGTACTTTTACTTTTAACTACTTAATTAATCAAGCAGTTTGGTTTTAATGGCCTGAAGTTCTTCAAAGGAACTATTAAGAAGTAAACACAACAGCGTAGCTAGGGAGAAACTTGACTGAATTGTAATGTAACAACAAAGAAGCAATGAAATGTGCATAAACTATAAAGTCTTCACTAACCACATAGTGTATGATCAGCAACACTGTAAACTATTATTTTTGTATATAATCAGACTGCATTCCCTGCAACCAGACCAGAGACACTAGTCAGTTTGTGTTTCTGTAAAGTAAATGTTCTGTTTTCAGAGCAGGCAACCTAAAGTAGAATACTGCTCCTGTACATAATTCACTTTTTCACTGTCGGAAAACAGAGTATAGAGAGAAAGTGGAATTAATTAGAAATTGGTATTTTAGAGGCAAAAATGAAGTACTTTTCAAATTAGTGTTTTTTATTACATTCATCTAACCCTCTACGCACAATGCAGACAGCTATTCATACCCTTTATTATGCTTGTTTATTTTGACCTTTACTCATACTGTGCTAATTAATAAAGCTCAAAAAATGTCAGCATAAAAACAATCTGTTTCCTTTGCCTCTAAAAACTATCAAACTAAGCCCTCATGTTCTGGACACAGAAAAATTCTGATCATATCTGAAAGAAGGCCGTGCAGAAATAAGTTATTTACGATATTCATGTTAACAAGGCTGATTGTGTTCAACCATTTCATGATTTAAGTTAATAAATCATCATGTTTTTTGTTGTCATATGTGTGTGATTACAAGCAGGAGTTAAAGATGAAGTGATTATAGTCTATTTGTCACAGTTCCTTCTACTAAACACCTTACCTGACAAAACATAAAGGTTGTTTGTACGTCATGGCATTTTCTGTCAGCAAGAACTTTTTAGCTTTTTTCCTGTTTCATTATTGAGAATTAGAAGTATTTACATGATCTGACATCAAGCATATTGCTTATTTGTAATTTAAGTTTTTCACTCAGTAATCCATCCATCCATCAATTATCTTTTCTTTTTTTTCATTAAGCCTTTATTTATCCAGGTTAGTCTCATTGAGCCTCTAGGACTCATGTACAAGAGAGACCTGTTTTAAACAAAGAATGATGACAACAGTAGACAATCATAAAATAAAGCTTAGAAATTGGGAAACATAAATGAAAGAAAATGATATTAAAAAAATGAAACAAAAATAGCTAGAGTAGGTATGTTTACATGCACAGAATTCTTTGACCAGATTGAAATGTTTTCAGATTAAATCGTTCAAATGTCTCGTTTACATGGGCACAATCTGTTCATGATGAGCGTTTACCTGCAGCGGGCTTTGATCTGAACAGAAGTACTGACATGCACAGAGTTGTAGATGAACATATACTGAGATATATTCATAAATTAAACGGATTCATTCATTTTTCTGTACTGAATAATATCGTGCATTGAATTTAATAAAATGTAACGTGAGACGTTAATTTTCTTTGACCCATCAAATGAATGTGGTCATTTATTAACAGAATCAAAGTTTAACATCAAACATTTACATTAATTTGGCAAAATTGAAAATAACAACAGCTTAATTAATTAGCTTTACAAATCAGGAAAACCATCCGGCCATGATTTTCCTTTGCTTCACAACAGACATTTCTGAAAATATCTGGAATGATTTCTGGCAGATAGAAGAGTTTTAAAGATGGGAAAATGAAGTTTAGAGGGAGGGAGATGGTGTGTGAGGGAAAGTGTTGAACAGAACGGCACCCTCCATTCGAACCCAGCTTTCCTCGGTACGCTTCGGCAGTAAACTCGACTCGTTACCTCTCTGACGATGAATCAGCGGATACGGAGTTCCAGTTAACGCTACCGGTCCAGCTTCTCCGTAGGATGGCAGAGAACCGTCCGGAGTGGTGGCGGGACTTCATCAACAACAGTTCACCTCACGAGTGGACTCACATGAGTGGAGTCCTTCAGAAGTTCCACTCAGATGTGGAAGATTGCATAATTCCCACGAGACTCGGACGAACTCCGGATCATGTCTGGAACTCCTGTTCTCCCCAGCACTTCTTGTGTTCGGTTTGCTCTCCGAACCGAACTCGACCGGGCTCGACTGCTCTCGACTGAACGAACTCGTTTGAACTAGGAAGTGCCGACATTTAAAGAGTTCTATTTCCGGTTCATTTGGGAAGTTCCTGATTGGCTGAAATAGCTAATCAGGGGTGTGTTTTTGTGACGTAAGAGGTCACTAGAAGTCAGAAGACAGAAAAATGTTTTGGAACAGACTGGAAATGTTTTAGAGACAGATGAGAGAAATGTTTAGACGAGTTGGGGGAAAACAGGTGCCAGCTTCTCTATATTACGTCTGAGAGGATTTAAAAACATGACAGTTCGTTCCAACAACTTGTTTTGCGTTTGACTCCGACATTTGACCGACATCACAACTTGCTCATTTCAGACAGAAGATCAGAAAATGCATGAATTACTCCGTAACACATTCCAATTTGATTTCCACTTTGAATGAGGATTAAAAAATCACTAATACTGTTTCACAGTTGAATTAAAATGAGTAGTTCACTTCAACATTTTAAAAATGGTTTGAACTAAACACACTTTGATTATCAAACATTTGTAAAATAGTAATGATAATAAAAAAGAGAGTGTTCTTTCAATTGATCAGTGCAGGACACTTAGAAAGTCTCTGGATGAATTTAATCTTGTGTTTCTGGACTCAAATCAATGAAATACAGTTCTTGTCCCAAGAAGGCCCCCAAGGCCAGATTTGAGACCTGAGGCTTAGTTCACTATAGAGTGGTAAACTCTCCTTAAAAAAAAAAACACAGAAGAAATTTTACTTACGGGATGAACGTAAACAAACCTGAGCTCCCAAAATGGACCCGTGCCAGGTTTTAATGATGGTGGAGACGTTACTGCGCTCCCTGACTGAGCTACAGGTGATACAGATCATTTTGAGCTCTTTCAAAGTTTCTGCTAGAAATATTGTGTCGCTTACCGACCAGTTTTGCTCCCCTGACACGCTAATGTTATTAACATGGCCAGGCGGAAATGACATAGCTAGCACATGCACAGTCAGGTCAGTTTTTCATGATCGGGAAAAAAATGAACAGATTATGCGTTTACATGGACACCGTTAGGGTTATGGATCACCTGTTTTGTTCTGATTAGATATTATTTCGGATCACGCTGAATAAACAAAAATAACCTGAGTGGGGCATTTATGACACATTTTTATTCCGAATGGCCGTTTGATCCGCTTACTTATGTCCATTTAAACATAGCTAGTGTAAGGCGGTGTAAAATACTAAAAACAGGAACATGTCTGCGTTGGTTTTCCCCAGGAACTTAACAGATGTTTAAAGCCACTTAAAGAGGTCTAGGTCAAGAGCTTCAAATCTTTTTGTAAGATATTCCAGGAAACAGGAGCGGAGAAGGAGAAGGCCCTTTTGCCTAGTTCAGTTCTCACTGAGGGAACACTGCAGGTAATAATGTCCTGAGAGCGCACGCTGTAGCTGCACTCACGCAGAGACATGTAGGAGGAGATGTATGAAGGCAGCAGACCAAGAAGTGATTTGAAGATGAAAATGTACCAGTGAGAGAGTCTGCGTGAAGTTAATGATGTCCAGTTAACCAGTGAATACAGGGTGCAGTGGTGGGTACGATAATCACAGCCAGTTATGAATCTTAGTGCACAATGATAGACAGCATCCAACATCTGCAGGGTTCTTGTAGGAGCGTTCATGTAAATAATGTCACCGTAGTCATTGATGGGAGGGAAAGTCGCACTTACAAGGTGTTTCCAGCATTCAGAGTTAAACAGGATCTATTTCTGAAAAAGAAACTCTGCTCAACTTTCAGCTTCTTTACCAAGTTTTTGACGTGGAGCTTAAAAGAGAGATGCAAATCGACCAAGAGACCCAAATATTTGTAGGAATCGACAAACTCAATAGGAACACATTTTACACACACTTTAGCCACTTCTTCCATTCTAGGTTGCATGGGTCCCTGGTGCCCATGTCCAGTAATCACTGTGTGAGAGACGGGGGACACCCTGGACACGTCTCCAGTCCATCACAGAGACACATAGAGACAAACAACCATTCACTCTCTCACTCACACCTAGAGACGTTTGGTTTGTGGGAGGAAACTGGAGTGCCTGAAGAAAACCCACGCATGCACAGAGAGAACATGCAAACTCCACCCAGAAAGGTCCCCAGCCGGGATTCAATCCAGCAACCCTCTTGCTGAAAGGTGGCAGCTCTACCACCTGAGCCACCATGCCTCTCACTGAGTAATCCTTCTCAACCCAAACTGCAACAATGGCAGACACAGGCGCAGAAATATTCTGAAACTTTTTGGCAGGTGGGCTCAATAAAACCACCTGTTGGGTGAAAAACATGGTGTCCAGCAGAAATCTTGTTGCATATCCACAACTTTGCTGCTGCTGTACTCATTCATACCCATCTACTCACCACAGACTCATGTTCAGACTGCTGTTTAATGTACCATATTATTTTACATTATTAGTGTTTAGCGTATATCTTAGATATTTTAGCGTATTGTTTAGTGTTTGTTAAGCATACAGTATATGTTAGTGTATATCTTAGATCCTTATATATAATGTTTATTTTTGTACTTTATATTTTTGCTATTTTGTGGTGTAACTGGGACCTTGAGTACATAATTTCTTTCCACCTCACATGTGATGCGAATGACAAAGAAACTTGAACTTTATGACAGCATGATGTGGTGTACAGGTGGGAGAAAATAATAGTTGCATAAACTATTTACTTTTCATACTTTTACCAACTAATTGAGTGTCATTGCCCATCCATATAATGAAGTGTAATGTCCACCACTTTAATTTGGCTGGGTGCATCAATTCACCCAGCCAGTTAGGGAGTAACTCTACACAACAGCAAACGATCTAAGACTGTAAGTCTGACTAATCATCAACCTCAGTTAGCAAAGCATCACTTGCTGATGTGTTGAAATGCAGTAAAATCACATTTTCTCTGCTTATTTGTTTTTCTTTAATTTTATTTTATGCCCTTTGCTTTCCAAAGACTCCCTTGTAAATAAAGCATGGCATTATAAGTCCAGAGCCAGAGGCCAGTCATTATCTTGGTATTGTCTGATGTGAGGCCAGATAACTTTCTTCCTGCTGCTTTGTTTGGATGGGAGGGGTCAAGAAGTTAACCTGCGTCAGAAACAAAGGGCTCAAGTTCTGATATATTGATGGCATTGACATATGTCGCAGAATGTGACTCGAATGTACAATTCCTCATTATTGCCCGAGTGTGTCTGAGGACACCATTATTAACATAGAGCGAGGCTCACATGGCCCCATGAATACTAACGTCCTGTTTGCCTTCAGTGGAGGATTTGCTCCCAAATCAATTATAAAAATATGTACTCTGCATCAGTGCTAGCTGAAGAATTTGACATTGCTGGAATTTCTCCTCATCTAGTCAGCACATTAAAAAAAGATTCTTAACTGTAGATTTAGGCTGTTTAATCATACATTCGTTTTTGTTGTTGTTGATTATCATATTTATTGTTTAGATTTGTCAAATCTGATCTGAAGACTGTCAGAGATCACTATATTTCCCAGCAAATAATAATCTGGAAGTGAATTTGTGGAGTTTGAGTCAGCAAAGCTTTATTTATCGTTGTCTAATTTAACGGCGTTTCATTATGCATGCACACGCACTTCTTCACAATGACACACAGCCCTGTGATCTCCTGCTATGGATTGCCCTTGCCTCTTTCAGTGTTTGCAAACAGTGCTGCCCTAGAAGCCTCCGGCTGGCCTCTCCACCGCTAATCAGTGCCTCCACACACTGGCATCAGTAACGCTGCAGCTGCCACAAACACAAGCGCAGCAGCCAATAGAAAACTGCCAAAGTCTCAAAAAATACCATTAAAATGTGTTTTTTTTTTTTATCTATCTTCATAATTGTTTTTTTAAGCTACAGTATTCCTGCTGTTTTTGTCAAATGTGCTTTGTTTTTAGCTGCTGTGTGACTTCTAGCTTACTTTCACCTATTAAAAATCTATTAAATGTTTTTAATTTTTTTCTTTATTGTTGATCAATTCAAAAAGCGTTCAATACAAAAACAACTGGACTTTATTTGTAACAGAAGACGTTTCGCTCCTCATTCGAGGAGCTTTCTCAATTCAAAGAGCAGAGAGTGAGAGATACAGGTTATAAGACAATAAATGTGTGTTTTACAGATGTCCTGGATGACTGAGAATCTTCACCAGTTTATTGTTGATCATTTGCTGATTTTTCTCTTGTTTTCAGCCGTCGTTGTACGTGACACTTTTCAAAATGTTGTTTGTGTTTGTTTATTTCCTCTTGATTTGTTGGGCTATTAAGGCAACACTGTTTACAGCTTATCCAAACAAGCTATACTTGTTCAGTCTTTTGGTAATTCACTTTAAAATAACCTGATTCATGCTCAGTAATCCAGGGTGAAAAAAATCCAACAAAGTTAAGTCAGGTCCTCTGGATGTTTTATTTTTATTATTTTATTTTTGTATTTATTAACAAAATAAATGAATAAACGAAAAGAAAGAAAAGAAACTTTCCAGAGGGCCTGACTTAACTTTGTTGCATTTTAAAATAATTTTTATAACTTAACTTTTTTCGTACATTCTCTAAGCTTTGCCAGGTCTGACTCTGATTAAAATTGAAAATCAATTTAAAGTTTTTCCCAAATTAATGGGCAGAGACAATATTTTTCTTGCAGTTGTGCAAAAACATATACATGAGTGCAACAGACCAGCAATATGTCATAACATGGGATTTTTAGAGATCTTTACGTTTGTTCATGATCAGTTAATTAATCCATTAGATTAGCAAGAACTACCTGCTACTTACCCTCCTAATTTGAATACCCAATCCTCATTCTACAATGTTTCTGATTCTTGTCTTATATTTTGGTAAATAATTAACGATGCAATATGTTGCTTGTTTTTGCTCATTTGATCCTACACTTATTGGGGATTGCATTAAGGACCTTTAAACTGACAAACTGTGTGATTAGTTTCCTCCAAGGTTTTATTTGCAGCTAACTTGGCTTGGTAATCCATCGGTTTAGATGAGGCACAGAAGGGTCTAACTCACAAAACGTCTAAGCCACATGTGCAAAACATGGCTTGAGGACCAGCAGTGGTCTTTGACCCTGTCAGCCCAGCCCTTTATGTCATCAAACAGACAAATAAAAACATGAAATAAATTAAGACATGATGCTTTTATTAGAAGTTTACAACAATCACGGTTTATATTTTAACAAAAAAAGCATATTCTTTTTGACAGGTTTAAAACTGATGTCTTTCATAAAAGAGAAAAAAGAAATCCCTTCTTCTTCTTCTTCTTCTTTCGGCTGTTCCCTCTTCAGGGGTCTCCACAGAGAGTCCTCCTCCATCTCACTGTCCTCACTCCAAATACCTCCATGTCCTCTCTAACTGCATCCATATATCTCCTCTTTGTCTTTTTGAGCTAAATAAGCGTCTCTAAATATGAAACTTTTGAACCATTTATCTTTCTTTCTCTTTGGTAATTTTTTTTTTTTTTTTTTTTTTTTTTTTACCTTTATTTATGCAGGTTAGTCTCACTGAGTCACGAGGACTCATTTACAAGAGAGACCTGTTTTAGACAAACCACAGAAAAGGTACACACAACAATAAACAGCCATAAAATGCATATAAAATAAAAGTAAATAAAATACTGATATAGAGTACAATAAAATCAAGCTACATTAAAAATGTACTGCATTGTACAGTTGTGCAGAATATCATTGTCATGTACTGCAAATGTACTGCAAGCTACATTAAATGGACTGTACTTGTATAGCGCCTTTCTACCTAGTCAAGAAAGTGCTTTACTACACAATCTGTGCCTCATTTACCCGTTCATACAGCACTCTACTAGATCTCTACAAAGCTAAGCTGAATATGTAGAGACTAATCAGTGCTTTAGATCACATTCATACACCGATGGGACACACATCAGAGGCAATGAGGGGTTCAGTGTCTTGCCCAGAGACAATTCAGCATGTGACAGCTGGTGGAATTGAACCCCCAACTCTCCCATTGGAGGACGACTGCTCTAACCATTCAGCCAGAGCTGCACCAAGTATGTATATATAAATCAACTCTTGCTGTACTAAAACAAGCATGCTAACTATGCTACAAGCAGGATGTCAAGAGGAAAAAGGCAGAAAGATGCCTGAAGAGGAAACAGATAAAGTTAAATTATCTCTGACTGTGTATATTTGCAGTTTATTTAATGTTATTTATCATAGATGTGGGATGTATAATGTGCCCATGTTTCATTTTAATGTGTGGTATTTCATTATTCTTGGGCAAAAGTGTTGCCCAACCCATGCTAAGGCTTTGTCAGTGAGGCAACTCTCCAAGTTTTCGTGCTTCTTGTCAGATGGACTGATGTGACTATATTCTTTTGTAGAACAACACAAAGTCTAATTGTTGTTGTGGCACGTCAACAAAATTTACAGAATGTCTTTATTTTACAAGAACTAAGTGTAATTTTTAAACTAATTTTGCCAACTCTACAACAAGGACCATAAGATTTTCTTCTACTTTGGCGTTACTTTTAGGTGAAACATAAGAGCACACTAGGTAAAACATTGGATGTTGTGAGCAGCTCTGATGGTCATAATGAAACCCTACATCACAGTTGGTTTGTTTGATCATTTAAGTTTATGTTTTATCAGATTGTCTTTGTCTAACAAACCCTCTAGCAAACTACAAAACTCCAACTCGCAACCCAATAATCCAGAGCAAAGAAAAAATATTTTTCTCAATCAACTTTTCTCAAAAGTTACTCTTCTTAGAACTTGTTAAAAATTGTTAAGCCCAAATTATTAAATTCTCAAGACGTAAAGCATCTGTTATTACTCCTGTGGTTATGAGAGGTTTCTTTTTGCATGAATGTTTTATACTCAAAGAGAAACTGCAGCACATGTCACGCAAACAGAAACAACAGCATGGTTTACAGAGATGGAAGTTTATTTCTAGTTGGTGATGGAGGAGTTGGAGGGGCAAAAGAAGAGCATGTGAGAAGAGGAGGCCAAGGAATATCTGGAACTTCTGTTGTTAAGCAAGAAAAAGCACTAAATTACAAATGTGCAATAAAAGACATCTGCCAACAAATAAAAGTAGGGATAGTTCCCCGAGGCGTACTCCAGCCCATCCAGCACAGCCTGTGTCTCCCTACTCTCTCCTGTGTGCACGAAAATTGTTCGCTCTTCTTCCACCAGTTCTTTGACTATCTTTAAAGGTTTTGCTGGTTGTAAAGTTGTGAAGATGGCTGTAATAATACTGCTCGATAACGAACAGTCTCAGCCAGCTTCTTCTATGCGGAACAGTTGAAGTAAAATGACACCAGTGTGGTTCACACGCTTTTTCGCATGAACACACCCATGAAGTTCTGACACAATAGTGGGTGCATACCCCTGGGAGAAAAAAGTTCTGCCAGACTCTTGTGCACAGAACAAGTTCTCACAACGTGTGCAAGATCAAAACTAAGTAATTTTCATCAAAAAACTGCATCAATAAGAACAGATTTCATAAAAGTCTTGCAAAGTAAAATCAGCCTTTTATCTTCTGTCTGTTCAATCCATACACCATCACATCACAGAAAACTACAAATAAATACACCGATCAGCCATAAAATTATGACCATTAAAATTAGTACCATTGTTTGTCTAGTATTAGCTAAAGTCCAGCTTCACTAAAGGTTTTCAGGTCTTTGTGGGTGCAGTTTAGGAGTTTGTGCATCCAGCTATTACACAAAGCCCTCCCATTTGCCTGTCAACTGCTCAGCATCTCTCTGCTCTGGTCCATTTTCCCCACATTCAAATGAGATGCATTTTGAGGAAAACCCTCTCATTCTTATGGAAATTACTACCAGGGTAAAAATCATATGATTCTAAAACATCAGAGCTGTTTCCAACATGGGTTTAGAGTGAAAATATACAGTCTCCTGTAGGAATGAGTACTGAACTTCGGTTCTTTTATGGTACCGACCGAACTGCTTCAGTCGGTGTATGGATCAAAATATGCCTCTTCTTTCTGTGTCAAGTTTTGGTGATTGGTTGTAACGTTACTTGTGGTTTCAACCACATGTAACGTTACAGCCAATGCCAGTGCAGCACGCAGGAAAAACACATACGTGGTTACGCCCATAGACAGTGTTTACGTGTTTTCTAAGGAAAGTCTTAATATGCAGCGCCTGACCGTGCACAGAATTTAAGAGCGGAAAGTTGATCTGTGTTTGACTGGAAGAAGAGAGGACCGCAGCCTCCTCTCAGCATTTAAGTCAGCCTGTGGGTGTTAGAGCCTGAACGGCCTGATTCAACATCTCCACAACCGGACTCTACTTCGCACCGAGGACAGAGCTGTGTCTGCGATTTCAGCTGGTAAGTTTATGTTTGTTAACATTACTGCAGCTTAAAATGTTCATCATGGTGAGTTAAACTAGAATCCATGTAACCCTAACTTTTAGATATTAGTGTGTAGCTTTGTTTTATGACTATCTATTTAGCTTACTCCAATCAAAAGCTAACTAAAGATTCTAAAAATGTTCAATCTGGTCCTCTGGACATTCAAAAAATACAAAAAACAAAACAAAGCAAAAAAATGTAGATATGTTTCGTCTTTCATCCGAGAGACTTCCTCAGTCTGAGGTGTTGTATTCAGCTCAGTCTCTTAAATAGCACCTTCTCAGAGTGGATCAACCAGTTTGCTGCTGACAACCAAAACCAGCTGATCACATGCTCAAGAAGAACCATCAGCCTAACAATGGATCATTAGCACACTGATGGCTGTTTACTATTCACAGAGGGTTGAGTGATACTAGCAATCACAGCATTGTAAGAGGGGGACAGTTGAACCCAGAGGCCTCCACCCCTGTTTAATGATGGACAGTTTCTTTTCACAAAGATGGCCTCCTTTATTCCTCTCTCAAACCATTGTTCCTCTCTGTCCAGGATGTGAACATCTTCATCCCTGAAAGAAAGAGTGACCACTGGCCTGGAGATGAGTGTAGACCGCAGAATCCTGGCCTGATGATGTTGATCTTCTGTGCTGGTCCATCCTTTTGGCCAGTGGCTGTTTAGTTTCCCCGATTTAAGACTGATCACAGCCCTCCTGACACTGAACAGCATAAACAATATTACTCTGTTTGTGCCGGGGGACTGGATCTTTGGGATGAACCAGTCTTTGCCGTAACATGGAGAGGAGAGGGATGCACTCACCACTCTTAGCAAGGACAAAAACATTATCATTCTCCCAGCAGACAAAGGAAGGTGCACAGTGATTTTGAACCAGAAAGACTATCATGAAAAAGTTATGACACTCCTTAGTGACTTAACCACTTATGAACCTCTGAAAAGAGATCCAGGAAGTGGTTACAAGAAGAAGTTAATAGATTGCCTGAAAATTTTGGAGCAGAACAAGGCTATTGACCGTATTCTGTACCACAGACTGTACCCAGGGGAGGCCACACCCAGTCTGTATGGTTTACCTAAAATCCACAAACAAGGTGTACCTTTAGGACCAATTGTTAGCATGTTAGCAACACCACATACAGAACACCATGGACTTTGTGGATAAGGTGAGAGATGTCATCATGGAGACTGATGAAACAATGGTCTCTTTTGATGTCACATCACTCTTTACGTGCATTCCTGTTGATGATGCAGTAGAGGTGGTCAGTTTAAGATTAAAATCAGACACCACTCTGAGCAGCAGGACCACGCTTTCCGCAGAACAACTGTGTCAACTCTTGAAACTGTGCCTGCAGTCAACCTACTTCACATATGGGGAGCAATATTATAGGCAGAAACATGGGTGTGCTATGGGGTCTCCAGTTTCTCCTATTGTTGCCAACCTGTACATGGAGGAGGTAGAAAAGAGAGCCTTGACGTCCTTTTCAGGGACACCACCAAGTCATTGGTTCAGGTATGTTGACGACACCTGGGTTAAAATTAAATCTCAGGAAGTCCAACATTTTACTGACCACATCAACTCTGTGGATAAATACATCAAGTTCACACGAGAAGATGAAAAAAAATGGCAGGTTGGCTTTCTTGGACTGTGAGGTCTCAGTCTCTGATAGAGGACATTTGCAAACTGAGGTGTACTGCAAACCCACCCACACAGACCAATATTTGCAGTTTGACTCAGACTGAGGAAGTCTTTCGGATGAAAAATGAAACGTATCTACATTTTTTTGCTTTGTTTTGTTTTTTGATTTTTTTTTTGAATGTCAAGAGGACCAAATTGAACTTTTTTAGATTTTTCTACCTGGATTATTGAGCATGCATCAGGCTAACTAAAGATTGACAGTAACAAAGCTTAACTTGTAAAAATGTGCTCATCCATCCAGTCAGCAAGTTAAACAGTTCACCATTTAATGTTCACTGTTCATGTTCTCCTAACAGGACCCTCTGACCCTGATGTGAGGAGGACAAAAAGAAAAGTGAGATGGGGGCCACAGGACAGTCACAAACTTTGTTGTTAAAGTTTGCTGCCTTTTTCTACATTGGAGGCTCCATGTTGGAGGTAAGTAAGCTGTAAAGGATATTGGTGACCAGCTAGGCCTTTATCTCTCAGCCTAGTTAGTGGTTTTTGAGCAATAAGAACACAACCATTTTATTGTTGATGTTTTGTGTTCTAGGTTGTTTTCACACCTGATAGTCCGGTAGACTCGGTTCGGTTGGGGACTAATATTCATAACATTTTGTTTACACATGATGGTGCAGTTTGCATTCACACTGCACTGTGCTGTCGAGCCAACCTGTTCAAACCAACCTGTTCCCCCACTCGCCTGTGGTGGCACTACACCAAGAATTACTGAAAGAAACGACACAAAAACCTCTTAAGAAGACACTTCTTCTTCTTCTGGAAATAAAAACAAAAATGGAGTGATGTTAAGTTTTAGCGGTTTTAGGATTTCTGTTTTGTCATTTTTCAACAATGGACTCAGCATGAGTGGAAGATGAGGCAGAAGATCATGGAGAATGTTGTTTTACACACCAGGTGGCTCCATATAAGGTAAGAGAAATGCACATTCGTTTGCCCTGCGTTGTAGTTCACTTCCTGTTTTTGGAGCAGTCTCCGGTCTGCTTGCATTCACACTGCACTCGAACCGCGCTAGAGTTTTCTTCAACCAGACCAAGACCTAGGTTTTTAGGCGGGCCAGAGTTTGCTTTTTTGGTCCGTGACAGAGTTCGATGGCGAGTTCACACCTCCTCAAACGAACCGGACTTTCTAGGCAAACAGACTAGAGTTTGGGACAACAGGGCTGGTGTGACTACACCCCTAATGTCAATTAGGGAGATGATCAGAGCCCTAAACCCCAGAGAACCACAAAGAAGATTCAGGAAGAGACACAGAGGTGCAGAAGTCTGCCATCAACCCTAACCTCAGTGAACCCAGTGACCTGGTGGTGGAATGTTAGGGACACTATGCCAGTGCTATCAGATCTGACAATCGGGTATCTGCGTGTGCAACATGCATCCTCCACACTCTCAGAGTGAACATTTTCCACTGCTGGAGACACCATCAGCCAGGAGTGGGCTTGATTGTGTCCAAAGAAAGCAGACATGTTGATTTTTCTGAAGAAAAACTGCTAAGTGAAAAGGTCCTCAGTGTGTAGCAGTGAGCATTAGACACTGACGTGTCACTGGTTTGTAACTGTTCTTTTGACTGGAAATTATTTGTTTGTTTTTATGCAAGAAAACTGCTTGGAATGGAAAAAAATCAAAGTAAAAAAATAAAACAAGATTTGTACTATAATGTGTAACGTAATTTTCTTCTTGTTAGAATTTATGTTCATTATAAAACTGGTACCGGAAAAAGTGCCGTTCAGGAACCGATACCGAAGTGAAGGTACCGGTACCAACACCAAATTTTTTCGAAAGGTACTCAGCCCTAGTCTCTTGTGTAGCATGTAGTAGTAACTGCATGCTCAAGTTTATCTACTGCACTGCTGTCTTCACAAAAAGAGAGCAGGAATGTTAAAAAGGTCAAATTAATCATTTTTTCTAGTTGCATTTACAAATAAATTGTGAAAAAAATTGCACAAAATCCTGTTGTCAGTGTTTTATATTCATAATTTAAAAACAAATTTTAGATTGTAGAACTGTTCAATAAAGTGCTTTACATTCAGAAACCTGGAGGTTAATAAGTAGAAATTAACGTTTTTGTGAAACAATTATTACATAATCCCCCCCCCCCCCACACACACACACACACATACACACATACACCCCACCACCCCACACAAACTCATCACAGCTCCTCCCACTTTACAAAGAGGGAGGGGAGTGTTTGTAGCACACACCCCATGGTCCAGAAGGATACATTTTTTTTTAATTAAGTAAAAATAAAAGGAGGCAGTTATGATCAATTAAGCTTGTTAACTTGTCGATTTAAAAATATCAGTCAAAGTGAGTCCTCCTGATAGAGTGAGAGGTTTTTCAGATTGAACAAATTTGTCATGTCTCGGCTCTTATTACTGTTTTTCTTCACAATTTGTATTTTTGTTGGATGTAACTGGGACCCTGTGTACATAGTTTCGTTCCGCCTCATGTACCACATGTGATGTGAATGACAATAAAAATCCTTGAATCCTTGAATTAATTTTTACATCATCTGTTAAGACCTGAAGCTCATTGTAAGAAAAAAAAAAACGTTCTGTCACTGTTGCACCTGCATGTGCTGGCCAACTGCAATTTGCTGTATTTTGATGCAAAACAATGGCAAACTGCTCACACCTGCTGAACCTGATGGGTGTGTTTTCTACAGCATCTAATTGTGGGGATTGTGTTTTTTTCCCCCCACTCTAACACTTTGTGGCAGCTCCTGAGTGGCAGGGTGGAGCCAGTTACCCACAGCTGTCTCCAGTCAGCTGATGAGGAGGCTTTAGTACTTAAGGCTGTTTTACAACTGTTTGACAAATTTGCAACTCTGCTGGAACATTGTCCATACTTTGGTGCTTTGTCCAGCCCTAGTGATATACTTGAATATTAAGAAACTCTTAACCTTCAGTGTTACCCCATCTGCCCCATCTTCAAGGGCCGAGATGGGGTAGAGGCAGGGCAGCCAGCTTGGGACCAGAAAGTCACGGTTCAACTCCCAGCCGTGCCCACATGTCGTGATGTCTCTGAGCAAAACACCTGCTCCTCGAGCACTTGCATAGCTGCCCACTGCTCCACCTGGGTGTATCTCACATGTGATGGGTCACATGTGATGGGTTAAATGCAGAGAACTAATTTTGCCATTGTATGAGAACATACAATGATGACAATCTCAAACTTCACTTCACTTCTCTGTAGCTCATGTGATCCAGTTCCATGCTCTTTACTCCTAGCTCCTCGGGTCTCTAGAGTCACCAGTGGGCCCATCTTATTGTGTTAACCTGGATCCGCTTTATAGTGCTATCATCTCCAAACCACGCCAAGAGACATCAAGCAAACATCTCACCATTCAGACTTTAAGGTCTGCCCTGTCATTCTTCATCATCTCAATCTGCATACCTGTTCCCCTGGTAATCCACAGCCTCCCTGGAATCCCCTGCTCCTCGTTCCAAACCTGTCAAGAGAAAAGAAACAACTAAGTCCATCTTGACCACTTCATCAAACAATTGTAACATCTGCATTTCATTATACTCGCCATCCTGTTCTCTTCCTGCAGTTCCACCCTCTCCAGTGTTCTGGTAATTTTCGCACTGTAAATAAATACTCACATTTACCTACGATTGTCTGGTTTCTCGTGTTCTCCGTTGGTTCTCTGGGTACTTAAAACTTACAAGACCGTGATAATAGTACTATTTGATTTGATAATATTATGATGCAAAGATGTTGCAGTTGAAAAACTACAAGTGGCGTAGAAATACAATGTATAGGGATTATGATAGATCTGATCAGTGCTGCAGACTTGGAATCCATAGGTTCAAGCCAAGGTTGTCAGGAAGGGTATTCAGTGTAAAACAATTACCAAACCTTTTTTGAGTTTGCTCACAAACCCTGGAGATGGGAAGCCAAAAGAATGACAGTGTGCAATGTTTAATCTTAGCTAATCTACCAGTCAGAGTTCACCAGTTTGTCACCTAAACATCTTTACAGACCAATCATACCCTTCAAGTGGCAACAACACCCATTTTAAGTTGAATCTTCGAGTATTGGGGATTTTATCATTGGAACAAAAAGCACTAAAAAGAGTCTGAGGTGTTCATCTGCCCTTCAGATTTCATCGATTCATCTGGGGGAAGGTCCATTCCAACCAGGCCAATACAGATGAAATGAATGCATTGATAATATCCAATCATTCCAAAACCTTCCCAGATTGCATTTTGTAGTTAATGCCACGACAGGACAAAGCAAATGTAATGGAAAGATGAAAATCTCCTTATTAGAAATGTTGAGGCTAACAGATGCACATTTTGGTTTATTTTGCTAAAAAAAAAAGTGATAACTCCTACATTATCACATACTGACTCATGCAAAGTTATAAAAGGTGGTATTGTGTTTGTATATTTTGTATTTAATATTTTTCATTAATCTCTAATTATTGATGAATTTCAGCCAAGCATCACAGGCTATTTGTCAGACTTCGGTGTCATCTTCCAGTCTGCTGTACATCCAACATGATATCCAGTCTAAGTTACATATGTCCTTGTTACTTGTGGGATTTCTGAAAGCTAGCAGCCTGAAAGCACCCTTAAACAGGCTTTTATGTCAGTTCCTCAAACTGGATCAGCTGCATCTCTAGAAAAGTTCTGTTTCCCAATGAAACCACAGTGAGAGATACAGACATTTTTTTACAGAATCGATTCCTGTAAAAATAGGAACGGTGACTCTTTGACTGTGACTCTTTTTTCAGCTTGTTGTCTCTACCTGAGGCAACAAGCTGAAGGAAAGTGGTAGCAGAGTTTATGTAGGCTGAGTTTCCTCCTTGCAAGCAAACTGATAAGTGTACACCACTGAGACAATGCAATATGATTTTCATTTAAGTACCAGTGCTCTGCTTGTAGATCACTTGCCTCTGGGCTGCAATTAATTTGAACTGCAACAAGGCCTGATCAGGATTTGTTTGTGATTCACAACCCTTACAACCTTTCCATCTAATCTACAGTGCTAATGCCAACCCAATGCAATTGCCCCCATTTAATGCATTGAATGTGTGTGAAGCTCATTTAGCTGCTTGTCAAACATGTATCGCAAAACCTGGAGATACAGTAAGCATGAACCAGGCTCAGGATGCACAGAGTTATTGCTATTTAGAGAAGCACAATGTAACTGAAAAGGGGTATGACTCATTTCTAAATAAAGTAACGCTGTCGTTTAATCGGTACGTGGTTTATTAATGTGATTCAATTTTTTTTTAATTATCTTTTTTTTCATTCTACTGTAGAGTTGCTTGTGAGAAAATCCTGAACATTGCAGCCTCTTGTCCTAGGCCACCAAGGATTACTACTACAGTACTAACCAGCCATTGAAATAGTTTCTTTTGATCTCACATTTACAAAGGAGGAGTCTGATTTACACTATGAAAAATTAATTACTTTTTTTTTTTTTAAGAGAATGGGTATGACTTTATCCAAACATGGTTGACATTAGATGTGTTGCACGGAGGCTTTTTTCTTGTGGTCAGAGTGCTGGATGATGATTTAGCCTGTCATGATCTAAAAGTGGCCGTCTAAAAGTCAGAGTTTGGGTTTAAGAGGGGGCGCCCAGTGTTGCAAATTATAAATATTGTTTTGTCAATTATTCAGCAATCCAAGTGAAGTGCAAGGTCTGAAAACATTTGTAGACAAGCCAGTGTTGCTGTAGCACTCAAAGAGGGATTTATTCATAAAGATGCCGAGCGTGTTGTCAAGAAGGGAAAACACCGTCTCAGTGTCTGTCATAATATATTTTTCCTCCTTCAAATCGGAGGGATAAACTCAGTGGTCCATGATACTCGCAGCATCTTAACATCTTTATACCATCGCACTCTGACAGGCAGCGAAAGAAACAAATGTATAAAACTAAAACACTTTGCTGTGCTGAGATCATGGTTGAGAGGATAAAGACATAATGTGACACTCTGGTTCAAATTTACAACCATATTAGGACACAAAGTATCTGTACTGATGTCTTCTCACACGAACGAGAACAATTCTACAGTTTGCAGCCATTATTGATCAAAGTGTCAATTCAAATGTTTTTGTTCGATCCAAAAGACGCAAGTTTCCCTCCGTTCCAGGGCTTTGATCGCTTGCTATACCCTTCGCAGTATCCTTCAAACAACTGCTCTTATTGTTCTTTCTAATTAATGACGTTTCGTTCTGTATTTCATTTATATGACAAACGAAGCGTTTTTCTCTCGCGACTGATTGCCAAGTGTTTAGCTTCTTTGTCTGGTTCAATGGGTGATATTTAGGTATGTAATTAATTTCTTTTGCTGGAAACACAATTGATTCATTAAAAAGAGAGGATTCTTCTTATCATTTTCCCAGGAGGATTTGCACACGCAATTTCCCCTTCTATTTCAAGCACACAAACTGCTCATTCGGGGCCAATCCCAATCAAGACACATTTAATGATAATGGTGGACTCTCACTTAGCTATTCAAAGTTAGCTGACCTTACAAAATTAAAATGAAAGGAAATTAATTTTCATTGAAATTAACAATATGCTTAGCAACCGCTGGCAATTTAGCAAAGCCTGAAAGTCTTTTTTTTTTTTCTTCCATCACTTGACGTATGAATATTTTGAAGATACATTCACAATGAACTGCACATTCTATTTTATTTATATTTTAGGACAACGTAGGCAGAGATTAGAAAATTTTTCAACAGAACTGAGACATTATTTTTGTTCTAAAATGGCCCATTCAGCATTGTGTCAGTTTAATAGTTATATGTTTGACAGCAGATGGGTTTAAATAAAGACAAAGAGAGATTCTTGTCTCAGCTCTGAAGCCATTAATGGTCAATAGATATTGATTCCTGCTGCACCGTTGGAGTACTATATGGTGATTCATTTATCTGTTAATCTGTCTGCAACCAGAGGTGGAGAGCCAAAACGAAAAAAGAGCCAATGCACCAAAGTCTACACAACATTTTATAAACTGTTTAATCAGTGCTGGGCCTCAGCACAGGCCAACAAACCTGGAGGGGAAGTGCAGAAGTGCAACACTGCCACCTACTGCTGCTCTGCTCCACCTCATCAGAAAGTGAGAGCAAGCTTTGGCTCCCACAGTTGGTATTAAGATTAGAAAGCTTTGCCAAACACTGTCATATTGTGCTATCTGGTTAAAATAGATGGCCACTGATTCAGCTGTTGGGAACCGAAAGGGAGATGAGCATATGGCCGTGGTATCTACGACAGGACTTGTTGGCAATGTTCATTATAATTTACAGATTTAATAGAGATAAAATGTCTGGCTCAAGAAATCTTCAAGGTTAGTGCGTGATTTATACAGGATACATGGATTAAACCCCGGTTTGCAGTCAATT
Source organism: Nematolebias whitei (assembly GCF_014905685.2). Taxonomy (NCBI): domain Eukaryota; kingdom Metazoa; phylum Chordata; class Actinopteri; order Cyprinodontiformes; family Rivulidae; genus Nematolebias; species Nematolebias whitei. The sequence continues at coordinate 30,984,027 of NC_056501.1, read as the reverse complement.
GCCAGCAGTTTTGACTGCAGTCTGTCAGTGGGATTAAGAGTGCGGCCTATTCTTTTTCCAATGAGAAACATTCAAAATCAGCACATGCAATGGACAGAACTGATCTAATTAGTCTATTTTTAGGTGTAATAAAAATTACCACAGCAAGAAAGGGTTTCAGACTGTTATGTTCTGTCTCTTTGCAAATATTGTATTTTCATTTGAAGCTACACTTCAATTATGAATTCCTTTTTTCAGTCACTACTTAGTCCTAATTCTTCTATGCACCAAATAAAAAGCTGAATATAAAAAAAAAACGAGTTTGATGAAATGTTAAAGAGTACGCTCTACTTGAGTTTTGATTAATTCTCTTCTATATCAAATTAAAACGGAATCAAAAGTAGTCAAACAAAGGCTTACTTTTAGCTCTGCGGTACCTACTCAGTATTCCTCTCGATGTTTCAAGGGGCTATATGGCTGGAAATCCCAATGAAGGAATCATTCAAAGACCTCCATTTTCAAAGGTAAATATGTCAGACATTAAAAGCTTCTTTTGAAGTGAAACGAAACTGAATATTAATGCAGCGCCAACCTCCACCTACATCTGCAGCTTATTGCAGGATAAATTGATTAAAGATCAGTGGGAACTTTGTGTGCACTCCACGTGCCTTTTGGAGCTGCAGGGGAAAGGAACTTCAGCGAATGTCACACATCTTTATCATCACTGATGATGTGATTGCTTACGAAATGCTTAGTGCATTTGTTGATGTTTACAGCAGTGTGTCATCATGAAGCCAACAAACCACAAAAATATCTTTGGCTTATCCTCCGTCCTGGCATGAATTCATGTATCACTGTCACAGCACAGGCTGCTACATGGGGTTTATGTCCTAAAACACACAGCATTGATAAAAATGCAAGTCACTTTATTAAATAGGGTGCTTGTTTTCTTTTCTCATGCAATCATTAAATATAGTATCTGTGTATGTGTAGTTTGTCTACTTTAATTTTTTTTTTTTATATATATATACCAACACTACTTATATGGACTCATATTGCACTTAAGAGAAATAACTAACATATCAGTGTAACAGTAACACTTGAGTTCATGCAGGGATGGGCATAAAGCACTGTATAAAGATTCAACTATGACATTGTTTATTAAATTCAAATCAGCCATAATAAAAATTTTAAAAAAATTGTGAAAAAACAGCCATGATACAGTATCTTATAGAATCATATTTAGATGCAATAACATGTAGTTATGTTCTTTTTTTCTTTTCTGTTTGACTTTATTGGTCTTATGCCATTGTGGAGGAATGAGGCCCACTCTTTTTTTTATTTTTTTAACAACTTTTCTTTAGTTCATACAAATCGTTTGGTTTGCAAACCATTGTTTCTGCACAGCTCACCAAAGATCCCATCACAGCACTTCAATTAGTGTGGGAGCTGGACATGATTAGATTAGATCATTGCAACACCATGTTTTTTTCTGTTTGGGCCATTCTGCTGTGGATTTGCTGCTGTGTTTGGGATCGTTGTCTTAACACACAGCCCAGTTTGATTCAAGACTCATCTGTTGGACAGGTGGCTTCACAATCGATTCTAGAATACATTGGTCTACAGAGGACTTTGTGGTTGGCTCACTGACAGCCAAGTGCCCAGGTCCTTTGACTGCAATAAAAGCCTGATCAGCCCTCCACCACAGTGCTTGACAGTTGGTCTGAGGTGTTTGTGCTGACATGCTGTGTGATTTTTACCAACCGTGACACGATGCATAATTTGTAAATATCTGTACTATGACCTCATCTGTCCATAATTATTGTTTCAGAAGTCTTATAGTTCAATCTGTTTCCACTCGGCAAACCTAACTCATGCTAACATGTTGTTGTTTTTAAGAGAAAACTTTCTCTTGCAACCCTTACAAAAGCCATCCTTGTTGAGTTTGATTCTTATTGTACTCTTATCAAGTTTAACCTTAAACATGCTAAAAAACCCATAAACTTCTTGCTTTACTTGTGTGTTTGTTTGTTAGTTTTTTTGTTGTTGTTATTGTCTATTTATTTAAAAAAAAAAATTCTGAACATTGCACGGTCTGACTTTGGAGTGAATTTTCTGGGATATCATGGTTTTGGAATATTGGCAGCTATCTTAAATGTTTTCCACCTAAAATCAACAACAGTTACTTCTTGGAAGTTATTGCTGGTGTATTTTTGCCCCGGCATTGTGTTGACACACATGTATGCTTGAGACTAGCAAATTGTCAAATTTTCTGGTTTTACAGAGGTTGTCAGTTAATCAGTTGTACTTGATAAGGGCAGACATTTGTGGGATGTTTTTGTAAGTAAGTAAACTTTATTTATATAGCACTTTTCATAGATAAAAATATAAACTGCTTTACAAAAAAAACTGATTCAGGCTTAAAATAAAACAAAAACAATAAGAACAGCTGATACAATAGAAAAAGAACAGCTGATACAACAGAGAAAGAACAGTTGATACAAACAGAAAGAACAACTGATAAAAACATTAAGAACAGCTGATAAAAACACTAAAAACAGCTGATAAAAACGGTAAGAAGAGCTGATAAAAATGGTAAGAAGAGCTGATAAAAACAGTAAGAACAGCTGATAAAACAGCAAGAACAGAAGATAAAAGCAATAAGAACAGTTGATAAAAACATTAAAAACATCTGATAAAAATGGTAAGAATAGGTGATAAAAACAGAATGAACAGCTGATTAAAACAATAAGAACAGCTGATTAAAAAACTAAGAACAGCTGATAAAAACAACAAGAAAAGCTGATAAAAACAGTAAGAACAGCTGATAAAAACAGCAAGAAAAGCTGATAAAAACAGTAAGAACAGCTGATAAAAGCAATAAGAACATATGGTAAAAACAGTAAGAACAGCTGATAAAAACAGAATGAACATCTGATACAAACAGAATGAAGAGCTGTTAAAAAACGTAAGAACAGCTGATAAAAGCAATAAGAACATCTGGTAAAAACAGTAAGAACAGCTGATTAAAAAACTAAGAACAGCTGATTAAAAACAGCTAGAAAAGCTGATAAAAACAGTAAGAACAGCTGATAAAAGCAATAAGAACATCTGGTAAAAACAGTAAGAACAGCTGATAAAAACAGAATGACCATCTGATACAAACAGAATGAAGAGCTGATAAAACTGTAAGAACAGCTGATAAAAGCAATAAGAACATCTGGTAAAAACAGTAAGAACAGCTGATAAAAACAGTAAGAACATCTGATACAAACAGAATGAAGAGCTGATAAAAACCGTAAGAACAGCTG
>NC_056501.1:30970973-30980727 GCF_014905685.2 Nematolebias whitei | reverse complement strand
CTGATACAAACAGAATGAAGAGCTGATAAAAACCGTAAGAACAGCTGATAAAAAAACTAAGAACAGCTGATAAAAACAGCAAGAAAAGCTGATAAAAACACTAAGAACAGCTGATAAAAACAGAATGAACAGCTGATTTAAACATTAAGAACTGATTAAAAAAAACTAAGAACAGCTGATTAAAACACTAACAACTGATAAAAACAGTAACAACAGCTGATAAAAAAACTGTAAGAAAAGCTAATAAAAACACCAAGAACAGCTGATGAAAAACAGTAACAACAGCTGATTTAAAAAAAACAACGTAAGCACAGCTGATAAAAACAGTAAGTAAAGCATTTAACCAAAAGCTTGTCTGAATAAAAATGTCTTAATCTGCTTTTTAAAGGATTCAACAGAGACGACCAGTAGGTCAGTTGTTGTTGGTTTAGTCTGGAAGGGCTTCCAGTATAAACACAATAACCAGGACTTTACCTCACTGTGGCAATCCATGAGGAAGGGAGCAGCCGAAAGAAGAAAATAAAAATTTCAGAAGCTGCACTTGGCTGATACTTTCCTCCTATATCCAACGGAAACAGCAAAGGTGGACTATGTAGTTTTTGTATACACACATTTTTGCTCTATCCATCCCTTCGTCTATCTATCCATCCATTCATTTTTTTTCCTTTGTTTGAAAAAAAAAAAAACAATATGGGGGAATCTTGTGTTTTGTCCACTAGTGGTTTGATTTGAATAATTTTAGAACGTGGTAAAGAGCAGTTTTATTAGATCTTGATAAATGAGTGTTAGAACTGAAAGAATTAGGACTTTCCCTTTTCCCATGAATGTGAAGGTATGACATTGTGTACTTGAAATGGCACAGGAGTATAACTTATTTTAACCTTATTCAACTTGTTTCAATTTTGCCAACCATTGGAAAACTTACAACCTTCACTGCTCCAATATAAAGCTACTTAATGTCTTTATGGGAACATTCAAGTGATGAACCCAAGTTTTCTTGGTTAATAAAAAAAGTGTGGTTGTGTCAAAAGACATCAAAAACTGACACTGTGCATAAGAAATTTGCTTGAGTGCCAAGAGAAGAAAAATTAGATGAGTTGTCACTTTTTCCTGGGATTTTCATTATTTATTTATCTTACCAAAATAATGCAGGGCTTTACCTTTTTTTTTTCTCTATATAAAAGTTTGAAAATACAGAAAATTTAGTACTTGCCCCCAGAGTGCTCAAGTTTATGTTCTGTGAATAAACTATCAGCATAAAACTCCACAAGTCTCTGCATCTCTTTTTAGGCTCCAGGACATACTTGTGAGTTCACATTTCTTTTTATGATATCTTTGTTTGATACTGTCCAGCCTGGACTTGGATAACCTCCCAAACTGCAAAATAAATAAAATTAAATAAAATAACCCTCAGTGATTCAGGTTTCAGTATCACTTCCATTATGTTCACTGTGGAGGAATGCACAGAAAATTTGAATTTATATGATTACCTATTCAAGATGAGTCCCATGCAAACCTTGAACAGAACCCTTTGAAAAAGCTGAGTGTTTATCTTCATTCCACTGTGGAAAATGGAGCCATCTCCTTTGGAAAATTGCACATCTAAAATGCACTTCACACTCTGGCTTAGAGGTCACACTGGTGCGTTACATTGTTTGTGACATTTATTTCCATTTATTCTTCTTTTATGCATTTGTAAATGTGCCAGAAACTGATGCGTTACTGTGATTTTCTCTTTACACAGCAAGCTGCTTGAGATTTTTATGGTGTTAAACAAACCACTCACTTTAAACTAGCTGGAAGTTACTGGCCTGAATAGAACAACTATACAGTACTCTGCCATGACAACATCAGAACCTACCCTGGCAGTTTTTATTCTTGTAGTATAGTGATGACAGTGTTATAAAGTAATCTCTGTCCCTTTTCCCTGCAGGTGAGACAGAAACGCTGAAATGACTCTAGACGTATCTCCTGTGGCCAGTCCACCCCCTTCATTTCCTCTGACTGGAGGCACCAGTGTGTACTGTAAGTATGTCCTATCTAATAACTTTGCCAGACAGTGAGCTGAAGCTCCTCGGAGCAGAATAGTCAGAGTCCTGACGCTCCCCATCTGCTTTTCTCCTAGCTGCTGAGAAACATACACAGATAGTGGCTTTGCAAATTGCGCCCTCCTGTCCTACCGTACTTTAGCAAGCGGACCATCGGCTCTCAGTGTGAGCACACTGTTGTGTGTCAACAAGGGTTAATTGGCTGAATAACCTCCTGTTTAGCTTTGCATGAGAGTGATTAGTGAGTTTTCCCTCAGTTTCCTCTCACACACTGCATCATTTGTCAGGAGTGACCTTATGAGAGAGGAAGCAAGAAATTAAACACTACTTGGTGGAGAATCACTGTACTGTAATGTTGTGCCAGTTAAAATGTACATGAGGTCACAGCAGCTGAACATGCACCATCCATAAAAGAAGCTCAACTAGTATGACTGGCTGCAGGGGTTCGTGTGGACATTTAGTCCAAAGTCCAATATTAAAATTCCCAATTTAAGTTATTCTAATGAATTATCCTTTATATTATTTTTACATGTTTTGCATCAGAGGAATTTTATACCAGGTCCTCAACTGAGAATGCAAAATTGTGTCTATCATTCTTCAATCTAACAACTTGACTTTTCCTAAGGATAATTTTTAAAATGTGCATGAAACTTTATCCTCAGATCAGCTCAGTTCAAAGAACAGGACAAGTCATAGAGTGGAAGGTCTTGTGTGTTGGTGCAGATTGAAAAGCCCTGTGTAAAATGTCACCTTCTGTCACCTCAATTTTAAAAGACCTCAACCACCTGGGTCTTTGTAGAGGATAAAAAAGTTTACTCGAGGAATGAATGAGTGTGCGCGTTTGTGTTCACATTGTGAATGTTTGTATGTACACTGTGTATATATATATATATATATATATATATGTATGTGTGTATATATGTATATATAGGTAATCACGTTACTACATCACGTATCAAAACAACAGCACCATTTTGTCAAAATAACAGCAATCAAAATGTCGAAAAGACGGTCCAATTTAATTTCCTTAAAAAAAAGTCTTCTTATTGTACAGCTAAACAACCAAAAATTGAAGCACACGAAGACAGTGCCAATGGAGATGGTACTGGAGCAGGTGCGAGAATGCTCGAGAGAAGCGGAGCGTGTTCTATTCACACAAGGAGAGCTGTTGGTCAGGCTACTTCTTGTTACTCTCTAAAATACTGAATCAAGTGTTTACAAATGTAGATAATAACCCATTAAAATACACCAGAATGCAGGAAATGGCATATAATTGATTAAAAAAATTCTGGGGGAGGGACTGGCAGGGCTGGTTTAAGTTCTAACCCTTAACCCTCCTGCTGTTCTTGGGTCAAGTGACTCACTAGGGCCTCAGTTTCAGCCATTTTAACCCAAGGGCAGTAGGAGGGTTAAAAACTGAAAAATGTGCTTCACAAACTAAGTTCATAGCTTCTTTACTGTCAGAACCCAGAGTGGAACGAGACCAGAACAGGACAAGACTCGGGTAGAAAAAAGTAACAGTGTTTATTATTTACAGTGGTATATTATTTACAGGTGGTCATCTCTTGGATATCTTGGGAAAGAGAACTGGGTCAGTTGGATCCACTTGTAAGGCAGAGCACAGTTGGTAATTTGTTTGCTTCTCTTACAGGTGGAGACGCTGATGATTGAACTCAGAATGGAATCCACCAGGAGCTCCAGAGATGAGGAACCAGGCAGGTCAGGCAAGACAGGTCGGACAGGCGAACAGCTGGGCAAGGCGCGGGAGGTGAGGACAGGAGTCACGGCAGGACCAGGACTGGACAAGGGCCGAAGAAGCAGGATGACTGTGGGCATAAAACAAGGTAAGTACAATTCATTTGTCCTACAGTATACAGACCAAAAGCATAAATACCTAAAAAGGGTACAATGCTCCAGCGACGAGTCACACAGGACTGCAGCCTTAAGTTGTAGAAGGACCTCATCAGGTGGATGACTGACAGCTGGTGTTAATTGGTGGCCATCTTGGAGGAGGAGCTGCAGTCAGTGGAACTCTTACATTTATGTACTGTTTGAATATCTGGGAGTATTTTTTTTTTTACCTTGTATTAACTTAATAGTACATCAAATCTTATCAGTGTTTCTTATCAGTGGAGACTCCTCATTTGACAGCATGCAGAGGATGCTGACATAAACACTACAGTTTTCCTTAAAAATAAAAGCAGAAATTTTGGATTTGTGGGCAGAATAACGTACTGCATTTGTATTTTTTTTTTTTTCTTAACTAAACTTAAATCTTCTTAGAGGGGACAGCTAATGGGCCGAATGTCTTCAGTGGACCTTAAGATAGCTAAGTCTGTTCTAGTCTTAGTTTTCCACCTTTCTTTTAAAAATCAGCCACACAGGGTGGGGGTGTCTGTGTCCTCCAAGGTCTATAACTCAAATTAATTTTTATTCAGGCAGGGACAAAACAATTTTAATTTCAGGCAGTTCTGCCTGGTTCTGACAGCTAGAACCATTGTTATTACACAGATAAACTTACACTGTTTCTGCTCTGCTACTTCTGCTGAGTAAGGTCACTACTCCCACTGTCAGTTTCATGGCACAGGTTGTTAATCAAAATTAATATTTAAAAGTTTCAGCTTTTGAATATTTTATTTTAGAGATATTAGGAAGAATTAAACTCTAAATTGAATATGAAAGTTTGTCAGATCTGTCCATCATGCCACATCCTTGACTTTCATAACTTTAACATCAAACTGTGCCCACATGCTGCATTATACAACGAATGTATAAAAAATGTGTGCCATATTATGATTCTACTATAAGAAAGGCAAGATGTGATAAATCAGCTTCCCTTGCAAGCATTCACCTCACATTTGTATTAAAATGGGCTACATACACAAAGGAATACACAGACAGTCACCATTAATATACTCTCCAGAACATCTGCACCTGCATAAATCCACTTGAACTTCAAAACTGCATCAGCCAGAAGCAAATGAAGCTGGGGGGAAGGGGGGAGCCACTGAAAAATAACTCGAGTGGATACTTCAAAGTGGTTCTAAAAGTTAGTCAATTCAAGAGTGTAAGAAAAAATATAAACGACATTGTTGTAGCATGCGTTATTAGCGGGGGGGGGGGGGGGGGTCATTCTATTTTACTATATTTAAGTGTTTTACAAAGTCAGCTTTGTGTCATATCTGTGAACTACAAAATAAACCATCCAGATTAAATTATCCCAAAATTATCATTTAAACTGTCCATATTTAGAACAATTATTGTCATTTTTAACTTGAAAATGCTTAACGTACTAACTGTAAGTCACAAAAAAATAGTTTTGCCCTCTGCAGCTTCTTTGTCCCTTCATGGACACTCCCATTTATGCTAAATGTGCATTAGATTTCCCCTGTTTGAATCAGAAATAGAGATTAAGCATGTTGCGGATTGAAAAATCTAATGTGACAAGCAAACTGACCCACAAAAATGCTAAATGTCCTCGTTTACTCTTTATATTCACACTATATTTTTACCTAATGAACAGAATAGGACGTAGATTTTTACATAGCAGTTTTGTAATGTATGCACTGAGGGGTATTTAATTTGTAGTAATGGATTGTGACTGTCGGAGACTAGTTGTATAATTGTAAATTGTACTTTTTTAATTTCTAAATTCGTGCAACAAAACTGCAAGCCTCTGCAACTAATTTAAAGCATCTGAGAACACCTGAAAACATTTCAAGACATTTTGGAGACTCCTTTGAAAATTCTGCTCGCCCAGTAGGCACCAACATTCACAGCCCAGTGAGATACTTCCTATGACATGGTGACAAGAATATGTTTAGTAGTTATATCCTCTATGGAGTATGCTGTTTGTGGGAATCAGTTTGCTTGGTGGTTCCTCAGATTGAAGAAGTCCTATGGATGAAGGGCAAAACATCTCAGCAAAAAAAAAAAAAAACGTCCAGATGACCTGACTGAACATTGTTGGATTTTATACCTGAATTATTGCGCATAGACTTTGATGTTTTGAACCACTTTGGCATGACTGTCTCAGAGGAGTTGACAGGGGAGAGGGTGGGCCCCGGGGGCAGTCTTAGCACCAGCAAACTGTTTGGTTTTTTTCACTATGGAATATACCGTTTGTGGGAATCAGTTTGCTTGGTGGCTCCTCAGATTAAAGAAGTCCTTTGGATGAAGGATGAAACGTCTCAGCACAAAAAGAAACCGTCCAGATGACCTGACTGAACATTGTTGGATTTTTACCTGGATTATTGAGGATGAACTTTGGTGTTTAATAGTTAAGTAGTAAATAATTTTGATTTGGTTTAGAGCAGTTCATGGGGGGGAGGGTGGTCTGTTCTTCACTCTGGATGGGTGGGTGTAGCAAGCATTGTGGTGTCTCCCTAAGCCCGGAGCTCAAAGACGTGGTAGCATGGGTGTGTGTACATTTCCTCTGAGTTGTGTCCCAGTGATGTTTTGTGAACTGGACACAAACAAGTAAGGTCTATATTTCATGCACAGAGTGTATTATCAGCATATTTGGTCATCACTGAACTGAGACTCACGAGACAAGACAAGATGTCTATTGTTTTAAAATATGCATGCAGTTTTCTTCAGTAAAAATGACTACATATAAGTGAATTTATCATGTGCAACTTACCTTTAATGTAAAAACAAATGACAAACAATTGTGTTGTAATAAAGATAAGTTCAAGAAACATGTCGCCTATCTGCCAACATGAGTTAAACTTGCCACTGATATTGTCTCATCTTGATAAGCTCATGGTCAAATATAAATTTTCATATTTAATTAATATTTTATTAGGACCAAAGTTCATGCTCAATAATCCAGGTGCAAATCCAACAATGTTCAGTCAGGTCATCTGGACGGTTTCTTTATTTTGCTGAGACGTTTCGTCCTTCATCCAAAGGACTTCTTCAGTCCAAGGAGCCACAAAATTTTATTAGGAGGTTGAATCCCTGTAAAAGTATGAGATGAGACTAAAATAACTTATAGCTTGATGTTGGGAACATAAAGTAGGTTCCTGCAGCATGTGGGTCAGGAGAAATAAGAAGCGGAAGAGACGAGTGAAATGCAGCAGGGTGACAGTGACAGATGAGAGCCCGAGCTGACTGAGTGCTCAGTGATGGCAGTTTATAAGCATCTGGTCTGCAGGGTCACTTCAGCTCCTGGCTTCTCTTTCTTAACTGTCTCCATCTCTCTGCCTACTATATCTGCTGACCCCACTTCCTCTCCCTCCCCCTCTCTGTCATAAAGTGACAGCTCTCACAGAGGACCAAAATGTGCTTCTCCTTTTCCTCTCATGCTTCCAAATATAGTGTATATTTTTGTATATTCATATTTCACACAGTGTACCCAAAGTTGTAAGATGCAAAAGTAGCTGAACAGGTTCATTTTTTTACAAAACAGTTTTTTATTCCTTGACATCACCGTTCAGTTTGGCTCTTCTTTGGCAATGCCATCTGACTTTGTAACGGTGTTGCCTTCAGTTTCCTCCTCTGCGATTTGATTGAGGCTCAGTTAGATAATAATCAAGCGAATCACTCTGTCAAAGTAGCTCACTCTCCCTCTGTGCTAAGTAGGATGTGATATTTGTTAAGAGCCTATTGCTTTAGTTTTCAGCAAACAAGCTGCTAGTATTGTACGTTTTAGACACGTCCAATACATTTGCAAGAAATCGCTCTATCAGAAACAAGTCTTGGATCAATAACCACTTGTGTCATCACAGATATGGGCTCCTTGTGAGACTTTGTCAAGAAGTTTGGTATCTAATATGTGGCTAACACTACGGTTAATGTCATCTTCACTAAAATCATAATATGATTCCTGGATCCAATTATCACCAAGTCGCAAACGAAAAAGGCTGACAGTATTGATTTTGTCTGTGTGTGCGTGCATGTGTGTCTGCTCGTAACCAGAGTATCTCATGAACCATTAAATAAAACAGCCGAAAGAAGAAGAAAATAATAAATTCAGTCAGTTTGACAGATGTTATGCTAAAACTGTTGGGTCTAATTTATTTCTATAGCACCAAGTCACAACAGAAGTCATCTCAGGGCACTGAACAGAAACATTCTCGTACATTAAAAAGCCAATTAGTAAAGTTCTCTATCTAAAGAAGCCAGCAGACTCGTTGAATCTTCACTTCGTCGCAGTCTCTCATTCTGAGCAAGCACAAAGGCAACAGTGGAAAGAAAAAACTCCCTTTTAACAGGAAGAAACCTCCAGCAGAACCAGGCTCAGGATGAGCAGCGATCTGCTTCGACCGGCTGGGTTTGAGAGAAACAGGAAGTATTCATCCATCCATTTTCTTTACCCGCTTATTCCATTTTGGGTCACGGGGGTCGCCGGTGCCCATGTCCAGCAATCACTGTGCGAGGGGCGGGGTACACCCTGGACGGGTCGCAAGTCCATCACAGGGCCACATAGAGACAAACGAGACAAACAACCATTCACTCTCTCACTCACACCTAGGGACAATTTAGAGTTACCAATCAGCCTAACATGCATGTTTTTGGTCTGTGGGAGGAAACCGAAGTACCCGGAGAAAACCCATGCATGCACGGAGAGAACATGCAAACTCCACCCAGAAAGGTCCCTGGACCGGGGTTTGAACCAAGGACCTGCTCGCTGAGAGGCAGCAGCTCTACCAGTTGCGCCACCGTGCTGCCTATAGGAAGTATTCATTCAACCTTTATTTATACAAGTTAGTCTCAATGAGTCACGAGGAAAAGGAAGTAATACAGACAAACACAGAGTGACAGGTCCAGCTGTTCGCCAGTTCATGCAGACAACAACAGGATTTTAAGTGCTACTCATTGCTCAGGATCTCTGCCTAAAACTTTAGCAATAACTTTTGGAGTTATAAAGGACAAGATTTTCTTTCATACCACAAGCGATTACGTCATTAAACAGTGAAAAGGGGGCAGCATGGTGGCGCAACTGGTAGAGCTGCTGCCTCTCAGCGAGCAGGTCCTTGGTTCAAACCCCGGTCCAGGGGCCTTCTGGGTGGAGTTTGTATGTTCTCTCCGTGCATGCATGGGTTTTCTCCGGGTGCTCCGGTTTCCTCCCACAGACCAAAAACATGCATGTTAGGCTGATTGGTAACTCTAAATTGTCCCTAGGTGTGAGTGAGAAAGTGAATGGTTGTTTGTCTCGTTTGTCTCTATGTGGCCCTGTGATGGACTTGCAACCCGTCCAGGGTGTACCCCGCACCTCGCACAGTGATTGCTGGACATGGGCACCGGCGACCCCCGTGACCCAAAATGGAACAAGCGGGTAAAGATAATGGATGGATGGAACAGTAAAAACGTATACCGTGAATGATGGATGTTAATCCTTTATGTACTGTAAATGCCTGCTGACAATGCTGCAAACCAATTTCCCTACAGGGACATATAAAGCTCTATCCGTCTGTCTGTCTGTCTGTCTGTCTGTCTGTCTGTACACATTAAAAAGTGACACTTTGAGTTTTCATTGTTTTCCAGGAATATCAGTACTCCTATAATGAAACATCTAAGGTTATCGGCATAAAGTCATCTGTTTCTTTTTAGAGGACTATGGACTTGTAGTGCAGGAAATACCTTTTATTTTATACCACAAATGGTTTTCTAGATAGATAAACTTGAATGAATACATACATACATACATATGTACATACATACATACATACATACATACATACATACATACATACATACAT
>NC_056501.1:30952983-30970963 GCF_014905685.2 Nematolebias whitei | reverse complement strand
TACATACATACATACATACATACATACATACATACATACATACATACTTATTTATTTATTTATTTATTTATTTATTTATTTGTTCATTTATTTATTTATTAATTTATTTATTTATTTATTTATTTATTTATTTATTTATTCATTTATTCATTTATTTATTTATTATATTTGGGCAGGTTGCCAGTCCATTACAGAACCAATACAAGAAGACAGAAAGCAAACAATCTCTTACAAAAACATCGAAGTTCAATTTAGAATTGCCAGCAGTGTTGCCAGGTGTACGATAATTATCATATTTGTACGAAAATTTTGCCCTCTGTACGATGTACTATCAATAATCCCAAAAAAAGCCAAATATGCGATAATTTGAACATTCCGTGAATGTGTGGTTGTAATCGGTTGTCATCAGCCTCTCGCAACTGTTTGTCGGAGTTTTTTTGTGAACCCGGAAGGCATCTGTGATTGGCTGGAAATTCCAGCCAATTATGCTTTTCTAAATGTTACCTACGAGTGACGTGTATGCGTTTACCTCAGAACAACGACCATGATTGGCTGACTAGTCCGCTGCGCCCGCCCCATGAGTGAGAAAAAGAAAAAAAGAAAAGAAGAAGCAGATTTGGTCTGGAACCAGAACTATCACTACTATAGTGTATCAATACATTTTTTATTTTGGTTATGACGGGTGTACGATGATTTTCCTCAAAATACGATAATTTTATGTCTCTAGTACGATAATCCTACATTTCTCACCTGGCAACACTGATTGCCAGTAGCTCACATTAATAATGTCTTGGGACTGTGGGAGGAACCTGAGGTGTAAACTACAAAGCAAGCTCAACAAAGGACTTTCTTCTGTTAGTAAAATTTAACAAAGCCTAAAACGCTACTAAGATATTGCAGATACTACAGTAGTGGTTTTGACATTTATGTCAACTTAGATTTTCAGCTTTATTCTCTTAGCTTGTTCATATGTAAAATTTAGCAATAAGCTAGCTAAAAGATAAAAGTAGCTGTGCAGTAGCTAAAAAGTAAAAGCAGTATAAGTGAACAAATATAAAGCAAGCATGCTGTTGCAGATTTTTGTTTGTTTGTTTGTTTTGAAAGAAGTTAAGAGTAGGGGTTGAATGACTACATAATTTTTAAACTCGACATTAACATAATAAAACTCAAGTAGAACTCGAGTAGTTGATGACGTCATAGGATTTCAAGATGCAAAAATAAATAAATAAATAAAACCGCAAAAAAGGTCATTTATTATTTACAAAAAAAAGACCAACAAAACATTGGGAGCGTATATTATGCTCCTACCATTTATCATACTGCAAGTAAGTCACAGGAAAACCAAAACTATTGGTTATTATTATTAAGCTGCAAACGTGAAAGAAACGTGCGACACGTCAAAAGCAAAACTAAAAACAGTGGGGCGGACGATCACCCTGCACCACCGCCCGCAGTGATGCGTATTAGGTTTAGTTTTAGAGATTAATATGTTTATAGTTTTTTTTTATAGGTTTAGAGATTAATATTTTTTGCTTTTTGTTTGTGAAACAAGGTCAGCGGAAGCTGGTTCTGGTTCGGTCGATTGGACCCGGTGTTACACCATATTCTGTGACCTGCAACAGTGCAACACCGCCCCCTACGGTCACAATATACGGTGGTCACAGAATATGGTGTAACACCGGTTCACAACGAGCTCCAAACAGTCAGGAAGTTGATTCATTTTCTGTTTCCTTACGGTAGTTGAACCGGAAGATTCATCTTTAGTGAAATATTTTCACACTATTGATGTATTTCTACCTGTTTGCCAAGTCTGGGCCTGCTCCGCTACATCCATCTGCTTGGAGGAATCACTTTTGGTAGCCCGCGACCGGTGCAGATCACGTGACTCGTGACGCAATGACGTAACGGCCACGTAATGACGTCACTACGAATTCTCAACGTGACATTTAAAAACTCGATAGATGTCCTAGGAATCGATGTTTCGATTACTCGAGTAGTCTGTTAAAGCCCTAGTTAAGAGATCTCCATTCTATGCAGAAAATATTTGTAAAAACAATATAACATTTTGAAATGTATAAAAGTAAAAAATAGTCATAGCATCCATCTCGTGAATGAGCTGAATGTTTTTATAAATGGCTAGATATGCTTAAATAGCACATTTCTATCTTGATGTACAGGCCCTGCTACCATAGACATTTAGTATGGGTTTCTTCTCTTGCTTCTCTGCCTCTAGGAAAGTTATTGGTATGTGTTTCCTCTTGTTGCATCAAACCCATACCAAACAGTGACTCTGAAACCGATGTATGTACTGAACCATGACCCTCATATCGAGATTTGTATCAGCTTCTGGCATTCATACGAAACTACGTTTGAAACAATGACAATCATACTGAGATACGTACCAAAAAGTGACCCTCTTACTGTGGTAAGCAAAAAACCATTTTCCTTTTATCAAGGCATGTGTCAAATGGTGAACCTTGTATAGAGGTATGTTTCAAATTTGCGCATCCCATTACACCCTTGTAATCTGTTGATTTCTTAGATATGAAGTTCAAGGTTCAAGGTTCAAAGTTCAAAGTTCTTTATTGTCATTTGCATCACATGGGGGCAGCTGTGACTGAGTGGTTTGAGCAGTCGTCCTCCATTGCAACAGTTGGGGGTTCGATTCCATCAGCAGTCACAGGCTGAAGTGTCCCTGGACAAGACACTGAACCCCTCAATGCCTCCGATGTGTGTTCCATTGGTGTACGATTATGATTTAAAAGCACTGATTAATCTTTGTAGAGATCTAGTAGAGTGCTGTATGAATGGGTAAATGAGGGCACAGTTTGTATTGTAAAGCGCTTTGAGTAGCTCAATAAGATAGAAAGGTGCTATATAAGTACAGTCCATTTACCATTTACAAGTGGTACACGAGGTGGAATGAAATTGTCTATGCAAAGTACCAATTACACCCAAAAATAGCAAAAATATAAAAAGAAACAGTAAATAAAGATCTAAGATATACGCTAAACAATAATAATGTAAAATAATATGTTATATGAACAGGTCCCTGGTTCAAACCCCGGTCCAGGGGCCTTTCTGGGTGGAGTTTGCATGTTCTCTCTGTGCATGCGTGGGTTTTCTCCAGGTACTCCGGTTTCCTCCCACAGACCAAAAACATGCATGTTAGGCTGATTGGTAACTCTAAATTGTCCCTAGGTGTGAGTGAGAGAGTGAATGGTTGTTTGTCTCGTTTGTCTCTATGTGGCCCTGTGATGGACTTGCGACCTGTCACCAGGGTGTACCCCGCCCCTCGCACAGTGATTGCTGGACATGGGCACCAGCGACCCCCGTGACTCAAAATGGAATAAACGGATAATGGATGGATGGATGGATGAATATGTTATATTAAACAGCAGTCTGAACGTTCATTCATTCAACCTTTATTTATACAGGTTAGTCTCACTGAGCCTCTAGGACTCATTTACAAGAGAGACCTGTAAGTGTGAGTTTGTTGGGAGAAGATGGGTACAAACTTGGCGTCAAATGATAACATTATTGTGTATAAACTGACATTTAGACCAATTAAAAGTGAACTATTGCCATTTGGGCATAATATTTCTTCCACGCTGCCTCTGGTATTGATGTGACCCTACCTACTTTGGCAGTTTAATGTAGAACTCATTGTTTTATTTCCTGCTTGTTGTCCTGATGCATGCTCAATAATCCAGGTAGATAAATCTATCAAGGTTGAGTCAGGTCCTCTTTTATCCAGACTTCTTCTTTCTTTTGGACAAAAGTCAAAGCATTTCGACAAAGAAGAATCTGTTCTGAGGATCTGACTCAACCTTGTAGGATTTCTTGCTTATTGTGCAAAAAAAAAAAAAAAACTAGCACACAACCAGAACAGCATACACCAACTCACCAATTAGGACTGAGAAATACTGCTAGCACTCTATTAAAAGCTGCAAATAACTTTAGCCATAGATCAACCAGACTTTTTCACTTTGGCATTAACATATTTAACAAGCCAACCTTCTTGTCCCAGACCAGTGGATTTGCGACCATTTCTACTTGCTGATTAAATGTGATGTTTCAAGGTAAAATACAGCTTAGGCGAAAAGAGGAGGAGAAAGTCAGGGAGGCAAGGTTCAAGTTGCACGTGTTCAACATCTTAATTGCACCAGTGATTATTCCTCTACATTCCGCTTTCCCTGCTCATATTTATAGTTGTGTCCAATTTTCATTATGCTCTTCATTAGCGAGCATAAATAACCTGTGTAAATGTGACAGCATGCCACAACACAACCCATAATACTGCCAAGTGATATCCATCTTGTCCCCCTCTGATCCAACATTACCTGGCTGAATTATGTCTATTAGCCTCACGTGGGCCCCTCCCACACCATCAGGACAGCAGTCGGCAAATGACAGCATTAACTTTTAAGGCTTTATAGTGTCTTCTTTAACTAACACATACCATTAATCCACTTAATGGCCACTGTGACCCCTTTCATCTCGTTTCATAAAATAAAAATATGAATAAAGCCCATTAAAGTCTCTATTGTGGAGAGTCTGGGTGATAAATCAAAGTAGTTCTATTAGAAGGATTGCTTCTGTCACAAATCAGGTTAGCCGCACTAAATCATCAGCGCTGTTTGTTACATAAAAGTTCTCCTTTTTTGCTCATTTATTGCTCAACGCTAGAAACTTTAACTGTAAACATGTTCTGAGTCAATATATTTTCTTTTGTTGTAGGGCGAATATGTCTGATTAATATAACCTTGTCTTTGAATGGGTTGTATTTATTTTAAAATGAGCACTATTGCTTTTTTTTTTTTTTACACTCAGCAGAAGAAGGTGTCTACAGACTTGTGTGAAATTTCAAAATGTTCCAGGTTTACGTTTGTTTTGTATTTCTTCTTGAAAAATAAAACTGTAAAAATGACTTTATATACATTTGTGAATGCACTTTATCATAATACACCACTCACAGAATTTAGAAGTACCACAAGGATTTGTCTACTATGTACCACAAGGATTTGTCTACTATTTATTATCTACTATTTCTATTTGTTAAGGCTTTAACAAACTCCTACTGTGAGGTGTGATAGGTCAATCTGAATATGTATGTATTAGGGATGCATGATATTATTGGCATGGTATTGGTATCTGCCGATATTAGCGTTAAAGTTCAATATCGGACATCGGCCATGCCATTAAAATAATTGCCTGCAGTGGCAGCACAACTTGATGACGTTGCAGCGGCAGCACAAAGCGATGACGTCATGCGCCCCTACCTGATCTCACAGCGGAGAGGAAAATTCAAAATTTCTGTGATGTGGAAGTTTTATTTTTTGTTGGTGAGGATGTCAGATTCCGAAGATTTATGGACTACGTTGAGCCTCGCTACATCGTCCCCAGTCTGAGATATTTTTCCGACATAACGTTACCCGAGTTTCAAGCCGTTATTTCAAATGTCATTGAGAAGCTAATAGCCAATAGCACGACTTGGGTGAGTTTTACCACAGACATTTGGTCGTCGTGTTAGCCCCGTTAGCATGATTAGTCGTACGGCACAATGGATAGACAAAAACTTTGAACTTAAAAAGGCTGTCCTTCATGCACAGGAGTGCAGAGGATCCCACACTGCAGCTAGAAACATGGAACAACCTCCACAAGTGAGACAACATCGCAGGTGACTAATGCTAATAAATAACATTTAACACTTTTCATTTAATATAAGTCAATGTGCTATGCATATCATATGGCTGTTACTGAATATATGTCACCAGCTCTTACAGCTGTTGCACAATTTTTGTAGCAAATAAGTGTAAATAAGAGGGCTATGTTCTGACAAAGGAAATTATATAAAATATTGGTATCGGTTATCGGCCAAATAAGTTTTAACATATCAGCATATCGGATATCGGCCAAAAGTTCAATATTGTGCATCCCTAGTATGCATGTATCTTATCTCAGCTTTATAACTTGAACCCCACACTCACTGCTCTTTGAATTGAGAAAGCTTCTCGGATGAGAAGCGAAGCGTCTTCTATTACAAATAAAGTCCAGTTGTTTTTGTCTTGAACTTTTTTGAATTTACCATGTCCTGGATGACTGAGAATCTTCACCAGCGTATTTGTCTACTGAAGCTAGCATGATCAACAACAGCAAAACTACAGAAAGAAAAAGCCTAGCATTTTTTAAAGGGATGCATAATGGATCAATTGGAGCCGTTTGTACCAGAGTTTTAAACCAAGATTATGTGATGATGAGTAGGGAGGAAGTAGCTAATAGATGTTTTGGTGAAACCTTTTACTAACATTATTCATGACTGTTTGCATATTGTGCGAATTCAAAAAGGAGTTGGTGCTTAAAATGTGAGTTTGGAATGACTCCCAGCTGTTACCACATCTAATATAATCTCAATATATGTTATACTGACAAAGATGTAACACTTTTTTGGATTGGCTAATGTTGATTAGATGTTGTACCCATACTGAGTTGGAGTTTCTCCCAAAATTACTTTCTGACAGTTTCCTTAATATGTCAAGTGGTTCATAAGATATATTGCTAACAGATTATCATTTATTGTCAAAATTAAAAATAAAAGATGTGTGTGATTGAGTAGAACTCATCGTGTCAGTTATGGATGACACTCAGCTACCACCATACCAAATTGTAGTTCGATATTTCCACAATTGACTGAGGTACGTTATTTTGGTGTTTGCAAGTGTTGCTTTGCTGGAGCAGCCATTCTTAACTGGACTGATTTCAAAGATTGTATATGTACTGTATATCCTATGTTTACTTTCTGTGGGAAGGGTTGAATATTCAAAGACAAACTGAAGAATTATGGGTAAAATTGAAGAGTGTTTTGCACATAGTGCCCATCTTCAATAGTGAATGTAAGAATATGTGAACTAGTGAGCGCAGACATGGCCATTCTGTTCTCTACATCTAAGAAAAATAGTTGTGTGAAATATTTATCACATCATTCATGTGGAAAACAACTAAATGTCTGTTTGTTAGTAGAGTATATCATAAACCATTGGATAGATATAAATTAAACATCTGCATCTACAACCGATTAACATTTGAAGCCAACCTGATTCTAGGTAGCCTCCACAGCCAAATGAACTCCATCCATCCATTATCATTACCAGCTTCTTCCATTTTGGGTCACAGGGGTCGGTGGTGCCCATGTCCAGCAATCACTGTGCGAGGGGCGGGGTGCACCCTGGACAGGTCTCCAGTCCATCACTGGGACACATAGAGACAAATGAGACAAACCTGAACCATTCACTCTCTCACTCACACCTAGAGACAATTTAGAGTCACAAATCAGTGTAACATGCAAGTTTTTGGTCTGTGGGAGGAAACTGGAATATCCAGAGAAAACATACGCATGCACGGAAAGAACATGCAAACTCCACCCAGAAAGGCCCCTGTACCGGGATTTGAACCAGGGTAACCTGCTCACTGAGAGGCAGCATCACTCTACCTGTTGTGCCACTGGGTTGCCCCCAACTGAACTCAAAAAACACAAAAATGACTCTAACTTTAAAAAAAAATTTAATTGCTGAACTACAATATGGTAAGTTAGTAGCTGACAGTTGCCCCCTACACGTACTCCGTGATCTAAGGCCAGTATCTCACTGGGTTGTGACTGCTTGAGACTGAAATCCATCCATCCATCCATTATCTTTACCCGTTTATTCCATTTTGGGTCACGGGGGTCGCCGGTGCCCATGTCCAGCAATCACTGTGCGAGGGGCGGGGTACACCCTGGACAGGTCGCAAGTCCATCACAGGGACACATAGAGACAAACAACCATTCACTTTCTCACTCACACCTAGGCACAATTTAGAGTTACCAATCAGCCTAACGTGCATGTTTTTGGTCTGTGGGAGGAAACCGGAGTACCCGGAGAAAACCCACGCATGCATGGAGAGAACATGCAAACTCCACCCAGAAAGGCCCCTGGACCGGGGTTTGAACCAAGGACCTGCTCGCTGAGAGGCAGCAGCTCTACCAGTTGTGCCACCGTGCTGCCCGGAGACTGAAATGTAAACAGTATTTACGAGGGAGTAAAACCATTTGCAGGTGTTTTTTGTTTTGTTGTTTTCAATTGCTTCACATACGTAAGTCACAGTGGGTTGTGGTTTTCTCACTTAAATTTTTAACATTTACAAAAAGTTTGTGCCATGTTTACTCTCCAAAAAGTTTCAGTTGTAGGTGCAGGAGTCTTAAGACCTTTCAATGAAGTTACCGTAATTGTGGGTGCATCCCAAATGTCAAGGTCTGACTATGTCAAAAACAGCTTTAGGCACCAAAAAAACTGATTCAGTTACAATTTAGAGGTCTGCGATGCAATTTTAAAGCAATTATTTATGCCTCCATCATCACACTTCAAACTGATTCCCAAGTTTAGATTATTTCAAGCTTAATATAAAAAATGCTCTCTATGGAAGTATAAACATTTTTCATTAAAGCAAAATGTTAGCAAATAAAATTTTAAAAAGAGTCAAAATGCTGAGTACAGTGACATAAAATTCTGCAGCATTGGATGTCCATGCTTCATATGTTACGTGATGCTGATGTTTTGGCGCATTGTTTTTGTACTATTAGTGCTTAGTGTAGTTTAGTGAATGTAGTATATTCTTAGTTCATGACTCGGATCTTACTAATATTTTTTTCTTTACAACTTGTATTTTTGTTGGATGTAACTGGGACCCAGTGTACATAGTTTCATCCCACTTCATGTTCCACATGTGGTGTGTATGACAAATAAATCTCTGACTCTCTGACTGTGACTCTCTTAATCTTACCCGCTTTCTTTGCTTTGTTTTTGGTCCCATTAGAGTGTTGAAATCAGGAATAACACACAAAAATGGGTTAGCAGGACTAAGCCCTCCCTAACATTTACCATAAAGGTTCAAAAGTGGGAAAGAAAATTATTGTCAAACAGTGTTTAATCAGATTGTTTCACATTTGTGATTAACAGGTGTTATGTCAGGGCAGCAGCAGTCAGAGATGTCGTCTCAAGAAGGTCGTCTCCAGGCCTGAAAACCTTTCTGGGTGGGGTTTGCTTCTCATCAAGTTTGGAGTTTCCTTTGATGCATGCATGGATTTTCTCTGGGTACTTCAGTTTGGTCCTACAGACTATAAGCATGGATGTTAAGCTAACTGGTTACTAAAATGTCCTTAGATTAGATATGGGTGAGACTGTGGTTGTTTGTCTTGTTTGTCTCCAAGTGATGGATGGATGGATGGATGGATGGATGGATGGATGGATGGATGGATGGATGGATGGATGGATGGATGTGTTAGGTCACATTCTCGTGCTTTGTTCCTCAATTAGGCTATTGTTGTTCAGGCCCCAGGTCAAAGCATGAGGCAATAAATGGTGAATGGACTGCACTTATATAACTCTTTTCTCTTATCAAGACACTCAAAGTGCTTTACCGTGACATTACATTCTGTGCCCTCATTTACCCATTCATACAGCACTCTACTATTTCTCTACAAAGAATAATCAGTGCTTTAGATCACATTCATACACCTATGGGACACACATCGGAGGCAATGAGGGGTTCAGTTTCTTGCCCAGGGACACTTCGGCATGTGACTGCTGGTGGACTCGAACCCCCAGCTCTTGCATTGGAAGACGACTGCTCTAACCACTCAGTCACAGCCGCCCCAATAAACATGTATCCAAAGAATACTAGACCGTACATTTTTGTCTGTATTTGTGGAAAGCTATGACAAAATAATGGGATTTCAATAGGATGACCAGAAAGGACATTTTGAATAAAAATACAATATGTCATTCTCCAAAATCCTTGAGAAAACTGTAAAAACTTGTATTTCTTTTCAGGTTTTTATCAACATATCATAGCTGATTCTTATTGTTCTCAAGTTTATAGAAACCAAGTGGATTCCAACATATGCGGCCTTAAAATATATTCCACAGTTCAGGCAGAAAGCTGGCTCTAACAGGTCCAGGTCATTTCCAGGTGTCAGAAATACATCTATGTGCACACAAACTTTGAGTGTTTGGTATTCTGCTGCATTACTACTTTAGTTCTCTCTGTCCCGCCCACATCCACACAATGTGGGACAGCAAGGATTGAAGGAAGAAATAGAGCAGGAAGAAGTGAAATGAGCAATTCTGGCTTAGTAACTTCAACTCCAACCCAATAGGAGCACTAGATAGTAGAGCAATGGGCCTCGTCACTCTTCGAGTTGTCAACATGCATCTAATCCACCAGTTTTGAGACTGTTACACAGAGTCGATATGCAATTTGAGGCAGGTTGATAGATCGCATTGGAGTGATAGATTTTGACCTTTTAGTTGACAGCTCCTGCTGTACACATTCTCCACAAAATAATGAAAAGTGTTGGAATCCTTATATCTTTAGCTCCTGCCTCTTTTCTTCTCCTAAATAAGTGCTGCTTGTTAATCCCTCTCATATGTCTGACTGTTGGTCTGCTCTTTTGACTTTATCTCCAGGAGCAGAGGGAGAAAAAAAAACCTCAGGGTGGTGATACTGGCCATATCGATTTGTGCAAACACAACACAGACACACCCACGTGCACAGATATGAACTCACATTTGTGATAGCACAGCTAAGCTACAGTACTCAAGATGGAATTTTATCCAACACTGCTTCTACTTGTTGATTTGCAATGCAATTTACTGACGTTTGCCAAAAAGTAAAAAGGATGTTAGGATTCCAGCATGGTTGTACCCACCCATTCTTTTACCTTAGTTCCTCTTTCCTCTAGGTGGAGCTGAGGGCTGGCTGAATCCCCGCTGGCGCTTCCAAACACCAGATCACTAGTCGTTGCATCCGAGGCTCATCTCATCTACATAGGACTAAAAATCAGTAAAGACCATAATCCAGCACCTGATAAAGCTGTCAGCTTAGTGATCTTCTACAATTCATGTTTGAACCTTTGATTACTCTACAGTAATTGTTACTAGAGAAATGGTCAGCAGTGAGCAGGCTTAGCGCTATTGGACCCATCATCCACCGTTACCTGAAATCCTGTTTTACCCATGCAGTTTTCACTTTTGGTGCACATGACGAATGGACTGATGCATCACACCTGGTATTTTTTTATCAGTTATAGATGTCTCTCCAGTGATTGCTTTTTGAAAGTTTCTTGAAAACGTGCAGTGGGTGGTGAGATAGTTTTCGAACAGAGAAGCAGGGTCGACACCAACAGCTAATGTCCAGGTTTTAAGTAAAGATCTTGTGCAGCGAGTAGCACATATAGTGTGAGTTGTGAAGAACATTTAACAACAGTTGCACCAAGTTTAGCACAGTATCTGTACAAGTGGCTGAATTACATTTTTTGTCTTCTTAGGCGTGTTGGCTTTGACAGCCTTCTTGAATTGGGTTGACTCCAAAAGTTACAGTATTGGTTGTAGATGAGCAGCCAATGATTATTCCTGAAATTTTATTCAGATTCATCCAGTAGTTCACAAAGTAATTTGGTAACAGAATTCCAAACACAGTTTCATCCATCCATCCAGCCATTCATTATCTTCTGCTTGTTCCAGAGTCAGGTCTGGGGTGAGCAGCAGCTTGAGCAGGGAGGCCCAGACATCTCTTTCCACAGACACCTCTTCCAGCTCTTCTAGGAGGACCCCAAGACGTTCTCAGGCCAACCGAGTGGCGTCTCTCCAGCTTATCTTGGGTTTTTCCTGGGGTCTCCTCCCAGTCGGCCATATCCATAGCACCTCCCTAGGGTGGCATCCAGGAAGCATCCTTACCAGATGCCCAAACCACCTCAACTGGCTCCTTTTGATGTGGAGGACAGAATACAGTTCCAAGCACATGAAAATGATTGCACACATGATGGTTTATGATAAAAATGACAGTAAACAGTGTTTATTAATGCATCTACAAACAGAGCTTCACTATACATTGATTAAAGGAAAATATTTTATTTACATCTGACATTTATTCCTGAGTCAAGAAAAGATTCTTGCAGATTCTCCATTTGATCATTACCATCTACATTCTGCAAAAGATTTAGATGTTGCCCTTGTTTTAGAGATGGACTGCCATCGCAGCCTTTCTACCTTTTAAACGCCCTCCCTCCATCTCTACCTCTTGTTATCTGAGCTAGGTTATCATCATTTGGTAATCTCAACTCTACCACCAGCAGTTTTCAGACTCCAAGGGCAGACATGAACCTCCTTGATGTCTTATGGCTCAAACTATGTCCATATTTACTTTGTAGAAGCATGCATGTGCACATTATTTTTGTCAGATTTAATCACCCGTGGATGCATCTATTTTTTGTAATAAATCTCCAGCATTAAAAAAGATGAGCATAAATTCAAGAAACATGTCTTTTTACAAAAAAATTGCTAGACGATAACAATGAAAATAAGAGAGCAATTAAATTGTATGAACGGGAAAAAAGACACTAGAAAAATAAACAATTGTATTTAACTTTTTTAGATTTTTCTACCTGGATTACTGAGCAGGATAATTGTATTTGGTGTTTCCTGTTGTCAGATTACCACCAGAACAAAAACTGCTAACAAGTTAAAGGTAGCTAAAGCAATAAGCTTTGGCATTTAAAAGGAAAGGACCCCGCAGAGATAACATTTTAAAAGAGCCAGTACAAAATCAGTGCTACAGTAAAAAGACCAGTAACCACTGTGTTTTTGTGCAACAGATGGCCTGCACATGGGGTCGGATAGCTCTGGTCAGGAGAAGGGGTCAGAGGGAGAATTTGGAATTGTTTAAGAAAACATTATCTCATGGAAAAAAGCAAAATTGCCCATGTTTAAAATCAAATAGTGTTTTGTGTGTTATTCTCAATTTATATGCTTTCTTTGCTGATTGTCTACTGTTGTCATCATTCTTTGTTTAAAACAGGTCTCTCTTGTAAATGAGTCCGTGAGGCTTAGTGAGACTAACCTGTATCAATAAAGGTTAAATGAAAAAAAATAATAATTTCATCACTTCCTGTTTATGCAGCATAAAGACAACACTCTGGGTTTCCTGTTTTAAACTCAAGAAAAATATGCTGACAGATGACAATGCTATGGGTAAGTGAGGGCACAGATTGTAGTGTAAAGCACTTTGAGTATCTTGATAAGATAGAAAAGCGCCATATATGTGCAGACGATTTACTATTTATTCATAAATACATACATATATATGAATGTGCAAGGTTAGCTCATTATCATCATACAATTTTTAGCAATATTTTGTGCTAAGGGTTCAATGTGTGTCTTCTGTAAATATATTCATTTTTTTTGCATTGTGTAACATTATATACATTATCGAGCATTACCTTTAACCTGTCAACAATCTGTCTTTAAATGTGCTGTTTACCATTTTAATGTAACACAATCATGTGAAACGCATACACAAGTTGTTGATTAATAAGCTCACGGAGCATAAATAGAAAAGTGATGAATCAAGGTTTGACATGTTTTTAGGAATCCTGGTTAGAAAGGTATAACTGGAGAAATGAGTGGATAATTGGTGGCAAATGTGTGCAAATCAAACAAATAAGCTGTCTAATTATGAATAATTGCATGATTACAGGTTCTAAATGACATCTTTCTCAGGAAAAGAGTTGATTATTTGAGCATGACAACGTGGTCCCTTTAGTTAAAAAAAAAAAAAAGTAACCTTCAAAAGTCTCTTTGCTCAAAACAAATTTTGTTTTCAGAAGAAATTCCATCAATTCTAAACCCTGACAGGGTGTTGTTCCATAAAATTATATTTGAATGAATCAAGGCTGGAAAATGAACCTGCAGTAAAATAAAAGTGTGAAGGATAAATTCAGCTTCACAGCCTGAGAAGACGAACTGCTCTGAAGTCAGAGTCGGAGTCACAGTCAGAGCTCTTAACATCAAGCACTTTGTGTTTCTAACTGAGCTGATCAACAGCATCAGCACCACAG
The DNA here is from genome assembly GCF_014905685.2 of Nematolebias whitei. Classification (NCBI taxonomy): domain Eukaryota; kingdom Metazoa; phylum Chordata; class Actinopteri; order Cyprinodontiformes; family Rivulidae; genus Nematolebias; species Nematolebias whitei. Next base: position 30,957,033 of record NC_056501.1, on the reverse strand, counting down.
CTATAAGAGTGTGTATAACATGTCTGCTGTGTGTTCAACGTCACAGCTCCTATTGAGATTTGTACTTTGCTCCCCCCCACCCCCCCATTTTTACAACACAATCAGGCAGCTGTGCGCACAGCCTTCCACAGATTTAGACGCTTTGTCTTAAGACAGGCACAGCTTTAAAACAGATTTAAATGCTGTCAACATCAACAAGATAAAGACGGCAGCATGTCAACCCCAGCGCCACGTTTTGGTGAGAAATGGAGGAGCTCAAGCACTTTTCAGGCTTTATACCACTTCTTAATGGTGCGTTGAAGGTTAACTTGAAACAGTCGCAGCATCCTTTGCCCTTCAGATGTGGCGAGAGACGGGGAAAAAAGCCTTTAGAGAGAAAGCAAGTAGCTCTCATATCAATCAATCAGGCTTAAAAAGCAGAAAAATGCCACTTCTAGATGAAATTCTCTTGTCTTGGACTGAGCCGCAGCTTGAAAAGGCTGGTCACATGAGGGTTTAAAAGGAAATCTATTTTCTGGGCTGAAAATCAAACTGGCTATCATTCTGTCCTCCTCACCTCTCTCTTGGGAACGTGTCAGATATATAACACTCCGTCATTTTCTCAGCTGTCAGACCCAGCTCTGCTCCCCTTACCCATGCCGTCAGCTTCAGATTCCAATCTGCTCAAATGCCTCAGTGTGCTCGATCAAGTACAGTTTGCAACAAAAAAAAAAAAAAGAGGGGGCATGTTTGGAATCCTAAGGAGATTCCATCTTTTTTATTCATTATTAATGTGAATGTGTGTATTGGTGTGTGTGTGTGTGTTCTCTGTGAGGGTCTGGATCCGGGTGGCAAAGCAAAGTAGGTCACAACAGAGGTTAGTGCTGCATTAGTGACTGTCACAGCCAGGACAGGGGGAGTGCAGACGCCAGGGCAGCCCACTCCCTTTCACTCACACACACATTTTTTATTTATTTATTGCACTTCAAGACTTTCTGTCATGGCGCTGAGCCAGCAGGCCATGATACCCAAGAGGGGATGCTGGAACAGGAGGGCATGTCCAGTCTGTCTTTTTGTGTTCTTATGCACAGATGCACAGCGCGGTGCTTCTATAAGACAAAAGCACCTGCCACCTCTCAAACTGTTTGCCCTTGCCATAGCGATTCCCATAAAGAGATAGATCTCCAACTTTTTTTTAAACATTTCTTTGATGTGTCCTCTTTTTACAGACTAGGATACATTTTTTGAAAGCAGTCATTCGATATGCAAAGATCCTCTCCGTCTGAGCGCAGATGAGTCTTCGCGAAGCCTTTTTGTATCGGCATCCGCTTTTCTGCAGTGACTTATGGAAATCAGTCTCATTACTCCTGCCTCCTTACGGTTCAACCTCTCGCATAAAAACATAATGATCCAAGCTGTTTCTGTTGTCTGCAGTGTCAGTCAACCGTTTTTCTTTTTTTCTCTTTTTGATGTGCTAAGTCTCTTCAGTTTCTACCCTCAGAAAGTCTGGGATAATTATGAGAGCAAAAAAAAAAAAAGACTTGCTATCAGAGCAGATTAACAACATCTCAGCAGGCTGAACTCCACGCTCGCTTTCATCTCCTCAAATGCAGCAGAAGAGAAGAGGAGTTACGCAACGCTCACCTCGGGGACCCATCCGACTTTCCACCCAACTCCTGTCTGTCTTGGCACGTCTGTGGCGACTGCTAGTTCTGTGCTATTTGATGTGGGTGTTTGAAGCAGCCATGTGACCGAGGCTGAAAGGATCTGCCTGTTGTTTGCAGCTTTGCCCGCTTCTCCCAGAGGAGGGGGGTTTCAAAGCACGCCAGAGTTTGACTTTTTCCTGCCTCTGCATTTAACACCTTCTCAAACCACATGGTCAAGGTGCTGGGCAGCTTCCACCCCAACCTTTACTTTTATCATTTCTCAAAGGATCATGTGTCATTAGTTAGATTCAAAAGACCAGACTCCCTCCCACTGTCATTTAGTTAAAATCCCCCCGCCCACACACACACACACGCACACACACAGGTTTGTCTTGCTATCTTTATACAGATACAGATATTCTTTATTGTCACTCGCACCACATGTGGTACATGTGGTGGAACGATATTATGTACACAGAGTCCCAGCTACATCCGACAATAAAATGTAAAAGAAAAACAGTAATAAGATCTAAGATATGAAAAAGCATCAACTAAATATACACTAAGCACTAATAGCATAAAAACAATGCATCGAACAGCAGCATGAACATGAGTCTGTGTGAGCAGATGAGCACGCATGAACACATCAGCATGAAACAGATCAGCAGCAACATGAAGCAGATCGGCAGCAACATTATGTGATTTTTCACAGTGATTATCCTGGTTAGAGATTCATGAGTCTTTATGTGGACTTTGCATTGACTTCCATTCATTTTTCATAGCCTAACCCTGACCCATTACCAGTACATACCAGTGCTGTAGTCTAGATGATATGCAGGCATGTGGAGTATACCCACTAGAAAAGCTTAATAATCTGTTTACCCACTTAAAAGTATCCAATGATACATGACATATCATTAGGCATGTGCCATTGATATGTTAAACGGCAGTTAAATGCTTCCATAACAATCTATCTGTATGCAGATCTTGTTTATTACATTTGCTTATCCAGTGAATTATTGTATAATTAATACTTCTGTACTTACTAAATACTTGAACAAGTTTTGCTTTGATACTGTTTTATACATTCTATAACATGTTTTTAATACAAAGTCAACTGTTGTACAAAGTTTCTTGTATATTTATTCAAATATAAGCATCAGAGAAATTTGGAAATGTTTGATATGCTTAAAAATCAAAATAAATTGATGATTACATTGTACTAACCAGTGTACTTTAGTTTCTAAGCACAGTATGTGGACCAACCGTGTTAAAGTTAGTTTTACTTTGGACGTTGGACATTCGCGCTTTGTGGCTTCAGCGGTGTCCAACGTACAACATAAAACTAACTTTACCGCGGTAAACCCACTACAAAAATGTAGAATACACCCAGCTGGTACAGTACATACTTATCCCTAAACATAACTCATCCTCAATTCACACCTTAGTCCTAAACCTAACCCCTAACCCACCATTGATACTTGACATTTTGGTCCTCACAATGTACCGTATTTTTCTTTGTATAAGTCACAGTTTTTTGCATAATTTACATGCCCTGCGACTTATAGGCCAAAGCGAGATATTTATGGATTTTTTTCCCCATATTTATAAACCATTTTTTGGCTGAGATGTGACCGTTTTCATTAATTGTGACTGAAAAAATAAGAACAGTACCTCATTCAGCCACGTGGTGGCAGCAGAGTAGTAGTTGGTGTATGGCATGCTGTTGTGTCATGTAATAAGTAAACATGGCTATAAGGACAAATTCAAAAAAGTTCAAGACATCAACAACTGGACTTTATTTATTATATTTTATACTTTATTGTTTTTTTTTTTCTTGATTTCATTGAATTTACCATGTCCTGGATGACTGAGAAGCTTCACCAGCTTTTAATGACTCAATCAGCCTGCCACAGTCTCCCCACCTTCATTCTGCTCGCTGCTTGGAACCATCAAAACAGCTGCACCGCCCCAGTGAAATGCAACTAATTTGACCATTATAGTGCATTTATTAAGCAAATGTTAGACTGAGACACACCTTTGCTTTAATTTCGAGCAAACAAATATATTTTTTAAAGTGGCTATCTTGTTAAATTTGAAAGAAATGCAGCGGCTGGTCCAGCTGCGCGTGCCCGCTTCGCAGCACCGAGGCCGCAAAACCGGTTTTGAAATTCAACTGATTTGACCATTAAAGTGCATTTATTAATGACTAGTTCAACTGAGACACACCTTTATAATTTCCAACGAACAAATAATTGTTTTTTGTGTTACTCTTGTTAATTTCGTGTTAAAGTCTTCCCGTGCATGCTCCAGCGGTCGCCATTTGGCAGCCCATAAGTTTTTGGCACAACACCGGCCCACATTTCTGGGTTCGGCCCACATTTCTGGGTTCGGCCCACATTTCTGAGTTTGACCCACATTTCTG
>NC_056501.1:30933867-30952973 GCF_014905685.2 Nematolebias whitei | reverse complement strand
TTCTGAGTTTGACCCACATTTCTGGGTTCGGCCCACATTTCTGGGTTGTCCGCGGTGACGCGTAACAAACGCAATGCGTCAGCAGTGACGCATAATAGATATAATAGTATACGGCGAAGCGATTTATTCATGGATTTTTCCACTTTATTAGACAAATATGGACTAATACAACTTATATGACGGTGTGACATGTACGGCGGAAATTACGGTACTATGTGTTCAAAAATAGTCCTCACAAAGTGACATAAACACACACACCATGTGGAAAACTATAATTCAAAAAGTCTAATGCAGTGTCGAGAAGTTGTTTTAATCCACAAGTGTTTCCGTGTGAAGTTCAGGAACGAAAAATATTGTAATATTTATTTCAGCTGCAAATACGGCTAATGGTTTAAAGTTAAGGAGAGAAATGTGTGATTATTAAAAAAAGAAAGTAGGCAACAGGAAAATAATCTAAACACTTTATGGAGTTTAGAACATTATAATGACTAGACTGGTGAGGGCTGAGTGACTTCTGTAATTTGGTGAAGAACATGAAATTGAGTTATTAAAGCTAAAAGTAGCAGAATTCTAGCTAAATGATAAAACAAGCAAAACACTAGCCAAAAGCTAAAAGTAGCAAAAGGTGCTGAAACTAATAACAGGTTAGCTAGAAGCTGTGTATGTGTAATATAATTTGCAGTTTTAACTCTCTGAGGATCGGATGTGCAAACTGTTTTAATTTGATTTTTATGTTGTAAATTAGATTTTTCATATTTTAAATCTTCCTTTTTCAAATTTAGTTTTTGTCTTATTTATTTGTACTTTCCCTTAGTTTTAGACTGCTGACAACAGTGAACACATTTCCTCCCTCTGATGCATTCACTCTCTTTATGCTCTGTGTGTGTACATGTAATCACTGCTGTCATTAGCCTGTTTTTCTTCAGAAACTGCACCCGGACCAACAATACTGCGCTCGTCCGTCTAAAACCTTTGTCTAACTCTGTTTATTTTATCAGAATACAAGTTCTGCTTGAAAAACCTCCATCCTGGCATTCACATAGTGATATTATCGGTGAGTTGGAGTGGTGGCGCAGAGGTTAAAACAGGTGGGCCCGTGATCGGAAGGTTGTCGGTTCAACTCCCTATACCAACAACATCAAAATGTGGGTGGAAAAGGCGAAGCACCCACACCTGTCTCCACCCTCATTTGCCCACTCTGGGCCCTTGAGCAAGGCCTTTAACTCCCACTGTCTGCTCCCAAACAGGTCACTCTTGAAAATGAATCCTCGTGACTCAATAAGACTACCTGTATAAATAAAGGTTAAATAAATCAAATAAAGCATGGATTACACTTTAACACTTGCCACCTCCCTAAATGTTCTAGGGGACTGGTTATGGCATCATTTCAGATACATCTGCACTCGGCAGCAGCAGAGAAGAAACAGACCTCATAAAATGTATAAAAGTCTTAGAGATGACACATAAAACACTAGTCTGGTGTGTTCAATGTCTCTTCTTTGCTCTGACTTCATATTCCTGGTATTTGGACAGTTATGCTGGTACTTATGAAGATCTAGATGAATGCATTTCGTTGCTAATAATGTTATTGTCGGAAGTGAAAAGTACTTGCTTTTAGGGACTACATTTAAATGGTTTTCTAAAAGCTAAATTTGTTTTTATCCAAATTCAAATTAGAAGCTTGATTTGACTTTAATGGTGAAACGTCTCTCAAAAAGGTTTGGCCTTTTCACTTCAGGTGTCATTTGAAATGCTGAGGATAGATGTGTGTTAGGACAGAAATATCATTAACAGAGACAATTATAACATTTATTATTTAAAAAAAAAAACCTGCTGAAATCAGAGTACTGTTTATAAAATCAAAAAAGGCGGATGGGTATGACCGTACTGTTTAACCTTCAAATAAACAATATGTTGTTTACTAAAATGAATTCCGGATCATGTCTTAAAGAGGTAATATATTAGAGATGGTTTGTTCAAAACAACAAAAATCTTTTGTTTTGTGTCATTTGTCCCCAAGTTTAAAATAGCAGATCAGTAAAACATCTTGTCTGCCATCAATCCACCACAAAAAGAATGAGAGAAATTTCTCTTTTTGATAAACTTCTTGTAAAATCTGTCACTGAAGTTCAAGTTGTGTTTATTTGTCATGTGCAGGTTAGCAGTACAATGAAATGTTCAGGATGAGAAGAAGATACATTTGGCTATGGGGCAGATATAAGAATTTTTGTCTTCTTTTTGCACTCTTTTCATTCAATGTTTTCTTTTTGATGAATTTGTTGTTTATTTTTGTTTCTTTTAAATGAATGAATATATGAATAAAATAAAATGTTAAATGTCTTTAAACATCTGCTAAGTTCATGGCATAAACCAACAGACATGTTCCTGTTTTTAGTATTTTACATCACTTTATAATGTAGCTGTTTTTGTTTTGTGGGGGTGGGGGGGGGGGGGGGGGGGGGTTCTGTGGTGTCTTCTTGTTCAATCTGAAGATGGCAGCCTGATTTGGGTCAGCCACGTTCAGTCTGTCCCTCCTCAGAGACGGGCAGATTGGACGCCGCTGGCTGGGGTCGAGTTACCTGTTGCGGGTTGAGCAAGAGCAGCGCCCCGCTGACACCACGGAGCTCGAATGTCCAACGTAAAACTAACTTTACTGTGGTTTAATGTGGCCCTATGGCTCTGCAGACATTGCACGTTGTTGTCTTGTTTTGTGGTGTTTCTAGTGTAAAATATTTCCACACAGCGGACATGTTCAGATGTAAAGTTTGTTAGCTGTTAGCCACAGTGCTGCTCACTCAGTCCTCACGTTGTAGCTGACTGCAAACTATGAAATGGATTTTGTGAATGTGAGGGGGATCTTATTTCTCTGGGTTCATGAGACACGCCTCCGTTCAGGAAATCCATTCCGTAGTTTGAAGCCAACTTGCAGAGCAGCTGGCAGGGAATCACATGAGGAGTTTCAGCAGACACAGGCATGCTTCATGGATTGGAAATGTTGGATCGGAAAAATCTGATACGTAAATTGTGCTGGTATCGGAGGCCGATACCGATACCGGGTAGGATCGGCCCCATCCCTATTACAAACAGTGTTGCCAGGTGTACAATAATTATCGTATTTGTACGACAATTTTGTCCTCTGTACGATGTACAATCAATAATCCCAAAAAAGGCCAAATATACAATAATTTGACCATTCCATGAACGTGTGGTTGTAATCTGTTGTCATCAGCCTGTCGCAACTGTCAGAGTTTTTTTTGTGAATCCTGAAGGCATCTGTGTCCGTAAACAGAAGCACTATTGGCTGGGAAGTCCAGCCAATAGTGCTTTTCTAAATGTTACCTACGAGTGACGTATTTGCGTTTGCCTCAGAACAACGGCCATGATTGGCTGAATAGTCCACTGCGCCCGCCCCATGAGTGAGGAAAAGAAAAAAAGTGCCCCCCCCCACACACACACACACACACACACACATTATAAATGCTTCTGACACCAGTGGCCAAACACGTTACTAAACCAGTACACATATGGTGTCATGTGGTGTTCAAAGTGCGTTCAACTTAATTTAGTCTTGATGATTTGTGTCAATGAGCATTTGGAGTTTTATACATAAAAATACACTTGATAGTTAGAATTTTAAGTATACTTACTGTATATTATGGTAATTTGTTCTGTATTTTGCCAGATTATGGTGATTTTGGGGTCATGATGATGGGGCCCTTGAAGATTGTTGCGCAGGGTACAGCGAAGTGTTAATCTGGCCTTGCTCCCAAGAGAGCTAGAATTTTGACATTGGACAACCAGCAGAAAGTAGATGAATAAAAGTTATCGGTTCTATTCAGAGCAAATTATATTAATGTCCTTGATTTAAAAACATCTGTTTCAAATATATATTTTAGGCTAAATATCAGGTTGAACAAATTCACAGTCATGCAGACACATGGCTTATAAATCACGAAACGTTCAGCCAAATGGAAAGTAGTCCAACTTCAGCACAGAGAAGATGAGATGGGTTCTGAGTGATTTTCTTCTCTGGGTTGATGACAGTTTTGTTAAATGTGGACTGAAGGGAATAGTTGTCACTCACACTAACCACCTTCACTGCTCCGGGACACCAGCTGGTTCAGCTGAGACCTGAGGGGAGCCGTTACCAAACCAAGCAGACGTGCTTCACAGAAAGATGGACTAGGAATCTACTTTTTAAAATAATCATTTCATTTTATTTTATTGCAGCAGTTATCCCATCAAGATTTGTCTTCAGGTGGGCTAGAATAAATGTTTTTTCATACTTTTTAAAAAAAAATTGTCAACCAGTGACCTTTTGCCCATTGAACAACGGGAGAGCATTTCTTAAAGGTGTGAATATCACCTGCCACCTTTCACACCAAAGTTTAGATTTTACTGATTTTATCTTCACGATAGTTTTAGCTCAGTCTTGAAAATAACATTTTTACATGATCACTTACAGTACTGGAAGATCTTGTGCAATTTATTACGGCTTGGAGTAGGTGTTGAAGATAACTCTTAGATACTACCACACCACATTTTAGCTCAAATGCTATGAAACTGACTGGGTTATAGCCATGTTTGTGTTTGCTTTTTAATTCACTGGGGCAACTATCTTGAAACAAGAAAAGTATAAAAGTTTAGTAGTTGTACACATCCATGGATTACTTCCTAAATGTTTCACTGAAACTCATCCAATGTTTTATGAGATAATTTGCTAAGAGACAGGGACGACAGAGTGCTCTCCAAAATTGATTAGTTGTCATCTAAGTTCAACTGAAGATCTCATGCGACGAGATAATATAGCAGCACAGTGCCGTGCTGCAACAACTGGTCTCGAGAATTGACTCATCATTTCATGGAAAATTATACAGTGTGTCAACTTTCATCTAAATCTGTCGCATCCACTGAGAGATGCACTGAAATTATCAAGAACAGCTGCTGCATGAAGGAAGACGTAAAAATATGAGCAATCAAAAACAACTTTTTCTCCACAGTGGTCATATCATATCTTGGTCAGGGGGGCATCCAGAACGTTTTCAAATGGATGGTCAGACTGTGGGGTAGGGGTTAATGTTACTCTTGAGGTGGCTCGCCAAAATCTAAAACCCCAACATAATTTCAAAAGTTTCAGTTGTTTTGTTTTTTTTACAATTGATATTATAGAATAATAGCACGGTCACTCTTTAACACTGAAGATTGTCCTTTGTTCTCTTAAATTTGTATTCCTAAAGAATAAAAATGTGTGGATAGATGGGAACTAGCCTTCCGTTAAAGAATCCATATTGCATGCCAATGTTTTAAACAAGAATCTTGTCAAATCTGTAAATGCTCAAAGTATATATTGTGAATGTCTCTGTGTTATTGCCGCACCAAATTTTATTTCAACATCAATAAAGTTGACTGAGTTAAATACACTTTTGTGTTTTCTAAGGCTGATTAGCTGTGGTGGTCATCTTGAATCAAGCTGACCCTTAGAACAGTGGGTTGCGTGGTGATAAATAAAACTGAGTTTGTGTGTGTGGGTGTGTGTGGGGGGGGGGGGGGGGGGTTGTGAGAGAATAAATAAAAAATACATTCTATTCTTTAGTTGTCGTCTGTAGTTTTATATTGGGTGGCCAAGATGGGATAGAGGCAGGTCAGCGGACTCGGGACCCGAAAGTCCCAGGTTCAATCCCCAGTCATTGCACACCTCGTGGTGTCTTTGAACAGGACATCCTATCCCCAATTGCTCCCCGGGCACCCTCAATAGCTGCCCACTGCTCCACCTGGTGGTGGATGGGTTAAATGCAGAGAGCCAATTTCGCCATGGTATGGAAACATACAGTGATGATAACACATACACATTGTAGGAGCAGTTGATAAATGAATATATTTGTGAATGGGTATTAGGTCACATGGGTAATCAGCTGTCTGTATAGTAGGAACCTTTCTTTGTGAGTGCAGGTGTTTCACCCGAAAGGGGGAAACAGTTTTTGACCGCTGAATATAAAAGAGACTAAATGCTGTCAACGGATGCAAGTGTTGTGGAAATATGTATTGCCTTTAAATGGACACAGATGAAACGTAAAGAATAAATGGATTACCTGCAAACGAGCAAGGACGGCTCTGACTTTAATCCATCTGACAAGGTAACAAGCAGCGCGTCAACACTACCCTGGTGGATCACCTCAGTGGCTTAAAGCATTGGCTTGGCCTCTACACACATTATATTTATTATTCTTTAGTTCTGTTCTTCAATTACAGAAGAAATGATTTAAGCCACACTAATCTAGACATTTCAGCAAAACTTTCAAGTAGATTGTAACGTAGAAGAGAATAAAATTTCATGTTTATGTAGAGTTTAACATAACAGGGGCATACTACACAGAAAAAAGTAGAAGACCAAGAATGGACCCTTGAGGGACCTCTCTAATGATGGAAGCTGTTGGAAATGACGACCCAGATAGACAGACAGAATAGCTTTGGTCTGTTAATTTTTTTTTTACCCAGTCGAGAGCTGTTCTTTTACTGCCACTGTAACATTCCAATGGATACAAGGCATCCTGCGATGATTTAATGCATCCAACGCTCAAAATAAACACTGGAAACACGATTAAATGAATTACTCTCATGAGTGCAATGAGATAATACCAAAACACACCGCTAGTGGTCAATGGTAAGCTTAAAAGTCTTCTAATCTACACTGTGTGAGCAGACTGTGACATATGGTGTTTGTAAGCCTTTGGATGGTGCCAGTCGGGCGGTTACGTATCAGGGGTTAAAGTGGGTATCACTCTGCGTGGCTGCACTCTCAACTTTATCCCAGTGCTGTTTGTCCGGAATTATTTAAATGGCGCAGTGTCCCCGCAGAGCAGATCAAGCCCACTTACAGGTCAAGGTGTTAATGAGAAGACCTTAAGCCTTCTGTTGAGAGCGACAAAGGCCAGGTGGAGGTGGAGAGTTAAAAAGGGGAAAGGTGGCCAAGTAGAGATGTTCTCTGCACCTTGAAGCCCGGGTCCTTCTCATCCGCAACCACCAGCTGCTCTGCTGTCTCGAGAACACAGGTAAGCTCGCTTTTCTGAATTCCCTCAAGACCTAGGTTGTTAAGATTTATACACTAAGCAGGATGGAAATAAAGTGAAGCTAGGACAAGATCTATAACTGAGCCAGTCGACTGTGCCAAGGAGACTGGAAAACAGCCAAGAAGGACGGAGGAGTGGCGGACCTATTAAAGTGCTCTGCCAATTTTTGTAAAGCCTGGCACAGGTTACATTGTTAAAGACACTCAAATTGATTCATTTTACATCCAATAATCTGCGGTATACTACAAGATGTCCACAAAAAGGTTTATGCAGTTTCTAAGTGACTGCTAAATATGGTTTTCACCTTATAAAAAGAGAGTGACTTTAAACTTGTGAGAGGGTGAAAAGTTCATCAACAGTGGGATTTAACTAACAATACAAATTGATTTTCTGTCATTTTTGACAAATCCTTACCACTTACAAGAAATGGAACTGCAAGGGCTACACAGCAAAGAGCTTGACTAGCCTTGAGAAAGTGACTTATAACCCTGGTGGTTTTGTATTTTAGTACAATTACACATTTACATGTTGCTATAAAGCATTCAAATGAGCTGGGAAATAAAAATAAATAAAAAGCAAATTTTCAGGAATCCTGCAGAGCTAATTTGAAACCTATACTTTGAATGATGTCTAAAACGCAGTAATAGAATGGTACCAATAAATGTCACGAAAAACAAACGTTAGACGTTATATTTGATTTAAAAAAAAAATCCTGTTCCATCAGGACAAATTAAAAAAATTAAAAGAACCTTAAGTTGTTTGAAAAAAAATGCGTATTGCCTGTCGACTTGCATGCAAAAGTTTTCAACAAAAATTTGGACTGATCCGTTGACATGGAACCATTTTTGAAGTTACTAAGGTTGATTAGCTGTAGCAGCCATCTTGATTTTTGTTAGCAGCGTGACAGCTTACTGGTCACAGTAAGAAGTTCCTGGGTTCAATCCCCAGTTTGGACCTATGTTCTTTCTGTAGCAGGTTTGCATGTTCTCCTCGTGTTTTCAGGTTTTCTCCGGGTACTTTGGTTTCCTCCCACAGTTCAAAACATGCATGTTGTACCTTCAGACCCAGGCCTCCCTTGCAAGAGACCTGTGATCTCAATGGGATTTGTCTGCATTTAGCTTAATAAAATGGTAATTAAAAATTGGTTACGTTCACACCAAAAGTGGCCTTTTTATTATTTTATAAACATACCTTTGTTTGCTAGCTTTAAAGCTCATATTTTGAGTCAGGATATGGCTGTCTGCCGTTTGGCTTGTCTGGAATTATGAATTTTACCAACAACAACAAAAAATCTGAAAAAACAACATTTTGATCTAACAAGGCTGAATCAGTCCACTGGACATATTCTTATTTGTTGAAACATTTCGTCTTTTATCCAGTGGGGTAGAGGCAGGGCAGCCGACTCAGGACCCGCAAGTCCCAGGTTCAATCCCCAGCCATTCCCACATGCCGTGATGTCTCTGAGCAAGACAACTAATCCCCAATTGCTCCCCGGGTGCTTACAAAGCTAACTGCTCCACCTGGGTGTACCTGATGGGTTATGCAGAGAACTCATTTCAGCATCGTATGGGAACATAACACAGCAATTTACTTTACAGAAGACTTCTTCAGTCTGAGGAGCTTCAAGCAAGTACCTGGATTATTGAGCGTTCATCAGGACATAATTTGACACGCTCGGTCCTGTTGTTTTCTTTTTGTGCTCTGTTCCAAGCGGTTTCCCTCTCATGGCCAGGGTACCATGGGTGGTGTCGGCACTGGTACTGCTTGTGTTCTGCTCTCCAGGGGCTTCCTCAGCCCCCAGCGGACACCTGTGTGGTTACCACCTGGTGGATGCCCTCTACTTCGTATGTGGAGAGAGGGGGTTTTTCTACAATCAAAACCGTATCCACAAACGAGATCTGGAACAGCTTCTTGGTAAGGATGCTCGTTTTAGCAGTACAACCATAAAAAATATATATTTTCCTTTTTGGGAAAACCAATAAGGCAATTTTGAATTGTATGGCAGCAACACATCTCAGGGTAGTGAGGACAGGGGCAACAAAAGACTAAAAATGAGTTGTATGAAAAATAGACCCTGATGGAGGAGTTTTGTAATAAATTTGAGTCATTGATAACAAGTCAGTATGAAGGCTGAGTATAAAAAAAGAGAAATTTAGAGATCCCCAATCTCTCAGAAGTAAAAATGGGCAGAGGTATCCACTGCTCATAGCATCATCAAAACATTTAGGAGAAAACATTGAGCTCAGAGGACAAGGCTGAAAGTCAGTTTTGGATGTTTGTGATCTTCAGGCCCTCAGGTGGTAAACCAGATCTGATTCTGTTGACACCTCGGCACCGACTCGGGAACATTTCCACAAATCACTGTCTGTCAACACCATCCACAAACGGTGGTTAAAGCTCCATCATGCCAGAAACCACCATCCAGACACAGCGCCATCTTCTCTGGGCCAAAACTCAATTAGCATGGACTGAGACAAAAGAAAACAGTAGTTTTATGGTCTGACAAATTAAAGCTTGAAATTATTGTTGAAAACCATGACTGTCATGTCCTCTTAACTAAAGAAGGGTGGAACCACTGCTTAAGTGTTTGCCTCTCTCATGGTATGGGGATGCATATGGCACGGGCAGTTTAGACATCTGTAAAACACCGTGAATGCTGAAATGTATATACAAGTTTCCAAACGATGCTCCCACCAGATATATTTTTCAGGTAGTCAGCACGACAATGCAGAAGAATCTGGGTGCTGAACGGACCTGCAGTCCACCGCTCACCAACAGAAAACTTCATCACGAAATAAAACATCCAGGACTGTTAAACAGCAAGAATCCTACATCAGAGAAGACTGGGACATCCCCCTCAGTTCCCACGGAGTGGGGGGGTTCACAGTGGTAAACATAAGCCTCTCCCCACTTTAAGATGTGTTGCTGCCATCAAACTCAGATCACCTTAGAACAACTGTTTCCCATGTTTTATTGTGGAAAAAAAAAAAAGTTTGAGATTTGCAAATCAATGCATTTTTTTACGTCTCAATTATTTCATCATTTGGTTGCAGTTGCTTGCTTCCTGGTTTGTACAGAAAAATATTTTCAACGCCTCCTTGACAGTGGGAGTTTAGAAACTAACACGATGTTGCCGAAAGACCCCAGCATGGCACTTTATGCCAGTTCTGCATTTTCAAAGCACAGACAAAACAAAGAAACTAAATGTGCTAGCTGAATGTTTAACAGCAACACCGTGCAGAAAATTCTACTGCACTAATTTGAAACATTGGTCCATCTCATTATTTATGTGCCGAATCCTGTCTCCCAGCTTCTCTTATTCAAACTAACTTTTCTTTTTTGTTGTTGCTTTAAACTTCTGATGCGACAAATCATTTATACAGAATCCTGCATTCCTCATTAGGCTCCTCCTGATAGCCTAAACATTATTTAGATCTCGCACCTCAAACATTCGACGGATGTTTTGAAGCCAGCATCAGGGTGTAAGTGATGCTACCTCTGCTGGAGCTGCACCACATCACTGCTGCACGAGCAAAGAGCAGCAAGACTAAGTGCACTAGTGATTTTCTTTAAGTGATGGTTTCCCTGGTGTCTATGTGTTCATTTATCACTAGCCTGAAAAAAATAAACATGATGAGCTACTGGACAGATTGTAATGAAAGATTCAGAAAGCAATCAATATTTGTATATCTACAACTGTTTAACCATAGGTTATCAACATTAGCCAAAATAAAAATGCTGTCGATTTTATACAAAAAAAATAAAATAAAAAAAATCAAATATGGCATGGTAGTTGCTGAGTCATCACAAACACCAACAAAGTCCAACAAAGTTCAGTTAGATCATCTGGACCGTTTCTTCTTTTTGTTGTTGTGTTCATCTTTCATCCAGAGGACTTCTTCAATGGCAGCAGAGTGGCACAGTTGGTAGAGCTGCTGCCTCTCAGCGAGCAGGCAACCCTGGTTCAAATCCCAGTCTGGGGCCTTTCCGGGTGGAGTTTGCATGTTCTCTCCGTGCATGCGTGGGTTTTCTCCGGGTACTCCGGTTTCCTCCAACAGACCAACTGGTATAACTCCGTTTATGAATACGAACTGTCTTAATGTACTTAGAAAAGTATGTGCTCCATCTCTGCTGATTTTCATGAAGCTAATTTACGCCACTTGTGTTTCCGTTAAAATCATTGACATATTTACGTCATGGTCAAAATGACATGCAGCTTTATGACGGAGCGGCGCCATTTCACCAGGCTGGGGTCAGGTCTAATGCATCACATACATACTGTATCTTAACTAATGATTTGTAACGAAAATATGAGTGGCATAAATTAGCTACATGAAGATCGGTGGAGATAGAGCATGTACTTTTCTAAGTAAGTCAAGACCGTTTTCATACAAAAACAAGTGATCCGTGCGACCCGGAAGCACACTGCGGATTGTGCTTCTGTAACAGATTGGGGAATGACCCGGCTGATTGGCAACTCTAAATTGTCCCTAGGTGTGAGAGAGAGAATGGTCGTCTCATTGTGAACCTGTGATGGACTGGAGACCTGTCCCCAGGGTGTACCCTGCCTCTCGCACGACGACTGCTGGACCGGCGACCCAAAAAGAAAGCGGGTCAAGATAATGGATGGACTTCTTCAGTCTGAGGAGCCGCAACAAACTGAGTCCCACAAGCAGCACCACCACATAGTGGACCAACCAGTTTGCTGGTGAGCCAGCAAACTGCAACCATCAAACTGGCTGGTCCACTATGCGCGTGCTGCTCGTGGGTCCTCAAATTGATGAAGTCCTTTCGATGAAATATATCAAATAACCTGACTGAACTTTGTTGGCTATTTTTTTTTACCTGGATTATCGAGCATGAACTTTACTTCAAGTGTTAATGATCAAGATCTTGCATAAAACGGTGCATTAAAACAATTTGACCAACACCGCTCTAATCTGTCCCTGAGAATCGCACATTTGTTTCAAACTATGCGAGGCAGCAGGCAATACTTATTTATTTAAGGATTGTTTGGCCTTCATTTCTAGTATCTTTTTAATAAATATGCAAAAAGTCTGAGTAGTAGTTTCAGGACGTTTAAATACTTGCAGGAATAACACCGTTTTTGGAAATGTTTTCCACTTCAAGGGTTCCTGTCTAAACGGGTCAGACAGGAAGTGCAGCAGTGGAGAGTTCTGTCAGGCCGGGATGAACCCAAGGTGAAAAGAGGCATCGTGGAGCAGTGCTGCCATACCCCGTGCAGCATTCACCACCTGGAGGGCTACTGTGACTGACCCACCATTTCACAACTAACGCCACTCAGTTTGTAAAAAGGTCCTGAAGTCAATTTCTGGCCCCGATACTTGCTGGCTATGTCTTATCAACTGAAGGAAATAAAGCTTCATGACCCACAACCCGAGGCTCCTCTCTGCAAACATGTGAATTTGTGTTCTAGTGGCTGCAGGACTTGGACTGAGCAGCTGCAGTCCTGCAGTGCCCTCTACTGGCTCAGAACAGACATGGCAACGATGAAGCAATCAGTGTTCTGTACGGAACATTTACGCAGATGAAGTCAATAAATCTGGGAAACTTGTGTAAAACGAGCAATACAATTTGTCTTTATTTACAAAAAAGAAACAATTTACAATCTTCCCACATGAAAAAAGTTAATAAAATTATCATTATCTAAAAAAAAAAAAGACAGGAAAAATCTAGTTGAACACATTTTTACACTTTTCACCTGGTTATACACTTAACTACCTGTGCCAAAGATGTTCCTAGACTTCTGTAAAGTACTTGCATGCAAACGCAGTCCCGATGAACTCTGTGGGACAATATAAAGTTTAATTTGGAAAACACAAACGCATAGTTTAAACATTTAGAGCTTGTAACTTTGACAGAAAATAATGACAAAACTCAAAATAAATGATTTGTCTTTATAGTTGTCTGAACTTGTCCACCAGAAGAGCTCTATTGTTCTTTATAGTTTCCTATCAAACAAACAAAAACAAGAAGAGTCACAATCAAAATTACGACGAAACAAAAACTGATTCGAGGCGGTTGAACGTTCGGCGTTCACCTTCTTTAAGCAGTTTGGTTGTTTCGGCTCCTCTGTTCTCCTTGTCGTGCTGGAAAGCTTTGCTGGGATCAAACCTGCGACGTGCGGTGCCCGGGAGCTTAGCTTTCAGCTGCTCCACGTCGCTCTTCTGGCGACTCACGAGAGAACGAAGCTTCGACACCTCCTGCAAGCACACGTTTACGAACAGATCGATAAAACGAAAGAAGAAGCAAAAAGGAGACACAAAATATGCTGCTCCACTTTATTTCATTTACCTGCTTTAGGGAGACGTTCTCATCTTTGAGCTTCATCACGTGCTTGATCTTTTGCTTCTGGTTGTGGTGCCCCAGGAGGCTAGCGTAAGCGTTAGCTAACTTATTTAATTCTTCTTGGTTGGTCCCGTTCTCATTAAGCAGCACCGCCCGCTCTGCTGCAAACGCATTAAGTTGTTCCTGTGGGCACACACCAAACGACATTATTTAATTTAACTAGCATCTGAAATAAAATACAACTTCATACAATTAACTGTCAAAGTGCATTTATTCCAATCACTTCATGTTAAATAAACGAAGACGACGGACCTGAAAAGGTCTGACTTTAGCAAACAGTTCCTCATACTGTTTCTTCCAGCGCTCAAGTTCAGCACACGAGCAGCTAAAAAGAGAAGAAAATAAATAAATAAATAAATCAGCGAGTTGTAAAAGAAATGTTTAAAAAGTAAAACTCGACCTCGTGAGGCCAGAGAAAACCCCCTGGTGCTCACCTCGTCTCTTGTGTTTCAGCTAATTGTGTTTGGAGCTGCCGTCGCTGCTCCTCCACGTCCCACTGCAGCGAGACCTTCTCCTGACTCAGAACTTCCACTTGCTCCCTCAGGGCGAGGTTCTCCTGTCCGTGGTTTTCCAGCTCGTGCACCAGAGCCTGTGCCTTCTCCTGCATGAGGTTTAATTGGGCCTGGAGGCCAACCTTCTCTTGTTCGGTGTCGTCCAGGCGAGCCCGAAACTGATCTCGGTCCTGTTCGGCGGTGTTTAGCTGGTTTTCGAGCACACGGCTGAACTCTTGAAGTTTCACCTCAGACAGCGAACTCTCTCTTTCCTCGTTTAACTTCTCAAGCTCAGCGTGTAGACTCTGTACCTCTGACCTGACCTGCTCGTGGTTCTTCCTCTCAACTTCCAGTGCTTCTTTTTCCTCCTCCAGAGCTTTGTGGATTTTTTCTTTCTCCTCTCGTTCTTCTCGGAGCTGCTTGATTATTTCTGCTTTTTGCCGACTCATCTCCTCCAAGACTTTCTGGGCTTCTTCCCTCTCATGCTGGAGTTGAGTTAAACTCTGGTTTCTTTGTTCCTCGAGACGACTCAGTGTCTCTTCCTTCTCATTTATCTGCAGCTGCAGCTCCTTCTGAAGCTGTGCCATTTGAGCCGTGTGGCTCGCCTCTGCGGCCTTCATCTCCTCCTGTCTGAGTGCAAGGCGAGCCTGAACCTCCAGCAGAACTCTGCGAGATGAACGAGAACAGAAGTGAAACGCTGACAAATATTTCAGCGTGGACAGAAAGTGAATTTCAGGCATACTTTGAATTCTCCTCAGCTTTTGCTTCAGCCAACAGTCTCTCCTGGTGCTTGTTGGTCCACTCCTTCAGCTTTTTGACCTCTTCCTCTTTCTGTTCAACCATTTTGTTCATTGCCTCCATCAGCTGCCGGGTCACTCTCTCCACCTCTGCTTCCAGCTCTCTCCGGCTTTCTTTTGCTCCTCTTAGATCTTCTTTGGTGCTAAGAAGTGAGACAATTGTTCAGTGAAGCTCAGACACTGACAGAATTTAAAGGTTCAGACGAGCACAAATCAAACTGAGCATGAGGAAATCCTGACAGCTGAGGGCTCACCTTTCCAGCTCCGAGACAAGATCTTCCATCTTTTTCTGGGAGTCTGTGTTTGCCTCCTGGAGCTCTCTCACTGTTGCTAAATGCAGCTCTGTCATCGATACCCCATCACTGCTTTTACAAACAGACAAGCATATGATCTTATGATATAACCTGGATGGCAACCTCGAAAGTCATAGGGTCACATATTTAATAATATATGATGCATGATCATTATATTTTATGATCATGTAAATAATGAAAGCCTTATGTGAATTGTACAACACAAAAATGGAAGACTGTAAAAGGTCAAAAGCTACTGGCAGATTAATCAGAGCTATGAGAAAGTTGCTAAAGCAAATTACTATGAAAATATATATATTTATCACTGGAAATATGTAAAAATTAGATTTTGTGTTTGTTCTGGTCGGTGAAACATATGCAACTCAATGTCAATCTAAAAGACTATCTATAAATTTATTTTTATTTATACAGGTAGTCTCATTGGGTCAGTTTGTAGTAGTATGAGTACTTCAAGTAATTTCACTTTAAGATTTTAATTCTAAAATCGATTTTATCAAAGTTAATAACCAGTTTGCATCAACGTTCAGCACATATTGTTTTCAGACATCTGAATTTGAACTGGAAGATTTTTTCTTTCTATTTCTATTTAAAAATAAGTGTATTATAAAATATATATTACTCTTTAGATACATTTTTTTATGAACCACCAACTTGGCTCGGAGATGCTGCAAGTTTCAAAGATTAGAAGGCCGCACTTTTTATTTGACCTGAAAAAGCTCCTCAGAAGAAAACCAAAATCGTGAACTGAAAAGAAATCCAGTTCGCCTAGTTTATAAGCTCTTAGGATCCCCATTAATAAGGCTATAAAAAGTAAACTGTAAAATATATATATATTTGTACCTAATGTGCTGTGAAGTAGTTTTTTAAAGCACAGAGCAGAAATAAATTATGGCCTTTTAGGGCTGCTTTTGATACAAAGAAATTATGTAAAAATACTCTGGAGGATGAACACCAAAAGGAAACGAGTGGCTTTCATTCAACATCTGGTTGTATTATTTAAACAGTCTCTACTTTCAGGTACTAACAAAAATAGATTCAAATGTTTACAGAGGTCTGATTCTCTTATCAACAGAGTGAACATCACGAAGGAATTAAGTCATGTAGACAAGCAGATAAAACCCAGATCAGACCGGTACATTTAACCATCACAAAGGTATCTATTTAAAATGATAGTATTTGTTTTAATGGGGTACTCACCCCATGGCCTGTCACAATAACAAATTTTGCTGGGTGATTAATTGTCTCAGAAATTATTGCGATAAACGATAATATTGATAGAAATTTGACAATACTTAGTAATTATTGTAAAATTTAAGAAGAAATGTTTATTAATTTGTTTTGAGTGTAGTACCTTTTTTGACCACCGATGGCAGTATAAGACTGAACCGAAGGACGGATAGTGAAGGAGTGAGCAGCGTGTCTAATAAAAATGGGAGACCTTTTGACACGACATGGGCCATCTCTCCGATTCTAAAGATGGCGGACACTCTGTGTGGTTTGAGCTCTTTAGTAGAGCATTTTTCACTCAAAGCTTTAATTTAAAAAAAAAAAATCAGTAAACAAGTTCTCAGCTTCTTATTGCAGAGAAAAACAACTTTGTACACGAAGGCACAGGTTTCTTCCGTGAATTTTGAAGCTTTGACAAGACAGAGGTTTTTTCCCCAAGGTCAGCTTGTTAGCTTAGCTCATAGCTTAGCTGCTTTTAACGATCCAAAAACATGATTTGAGACGGTTAAATGGATTTTAAAAAGAAAAGAAAGGGAGGGGTCGTTGAAGAGCACCGCAGTTGAGACTTTTGTCCTCCAGTGTCTTCAGAACGAGAAACACGAACAAACGATAGAGTCAATAAATAAAAATGAGGTTGATAATTTTAATTTATCATGCGATTAATTGATTTATCGTTTATGGCGACAGGCCTACTCACCCCTCCAGTAGGCTGTTCAGCTGTCGCTTCAGCTGTTCTTTTTCCTGCAGCAAGTTCTCGATGACCTCCTGACTTTTTTCTGCCACCTCCTGCCTCTTCAGCTCTTGCTCCTCCATAACAGCCAGGTCTCCCAGTATCTCCTCCATCTCCTCCTTCAGCTGTCTCATTTGCTGCTCAGACTCCTCTCTTTCCTGCTCCACCAGTGTAGTCAAAGAGTCCACAAGAGCCTGAAGACAAAGAAAAGTACCGGTAGTTGAAACAAACCTCATACTGTTGCTGTATGTTTTAGACGGATAGGAATGAGTGCTTGTGTAACCTTTTCCTTCGTCAGCTCCTCAGTAAGCGCCTCATGTTCTTGCTCAAGCTGAATCTGTCTGTTCTTCTCATCTCTGTTAGCCTGCTGTAACAAGTTCAGCTCCATCTTCAGCTCCTCTATTCTTCTGAGCCCTTCTTCTTGAGTTTTGTCTAAAACCAAACAACAACAAAAAAGGAGATATTCGATAAATTAGAAACTTTTAATAGAAGTTGAAAAGGAGAAGGAAGCTACTGGAGTCAAGCTGAACCTACTTCTTTCTTCCTCAGAGAACAGACACCTCTGTTCAAGATGTGCCACCCTCTCGTCCAGCTCCCTCTCGGTCCTCCTGAGCACCTCTCTCAGTCTGGCGAGCTCTGCTTCTTGCTGACGGACTGTTGCCTGAGAGTCCTGAACTTCTTGTCTGGTCAGCCTCATTTGCTTCTCCATGTCAGCCACTGCCTTCTTTGCCAACTTTAACTCCGTCTCTTGGTACTCTAATCTCTGCTCCGCTTCCTGTAAAGCCTCTTTCGACGCCTGTAGGTCCTTCTGGAATTTCTGGGCATCTTCCTCTTTTTGCCTCAGCAAAACCCGAGTAGTTTCCAGTTCTGAAGTTCGCTGCTCTAGTTGCATCTCTAGTTGACTGTAGACAACATGTAGACTGTAGTACATGACAAATAGGTGATAAAGAATAGAATAGAAAGAATCTTCTTACTTTAGTTTTTCCATTTGAAAACCAGCAGCCGTGTTCTCCACCGTCTTCTCTTCAATCTTCAAACGAAGTTCCTACAAACACATCAAGATAATTTTCACATTTTTCATGAAAAAGTTACATCAAAAAGCTGCATTTTGTTCTTAAAGATGAGGTTCGTACTTGTATCTGGTCATTTGCTTCATCCAAGTATCTCTGAAGTACTCTGATCTCCTCCCTCAATTCTTGGATCACCGCTGCAAAACAGAATTTCATGTTTTTGAGCATCAAGAAAAACATTTGAGACCTAAACATTGTTTGGTAAGCAGGAGACGAGATAAAATAAATTGAACAATATGCAATGTGCGCTAAAAATGCGAGACCTTTTGACATCTATGGGTCAACTTGGCAAAATGAGGTCAAAATCAACAAGATATTATACAGCGCTCACCATTTAATCGAGCGTTTTCATTCTCAGACTCGTCATTCTGGGATTTTGTCTCCTGATGCAGCTCCTCTAAAGAAAAAAAAAAAAGGTTTATCTGAAAAAACTAACTTGTCTCTTAGTATTCTTATAAAGTCATAAATCCTTACCCAGGTCTTTGTTCCTGTCAACGAGAGAAGAAACAGCTGCCTTGGCTGCCTGGAGATCCACTTCTAACGCCTTCAGTTGGCCTTCAGAGTTAATTTGTAGGAGATTTAACTCCTGGACATAACCAGACATATGTAGAAACAATCAGCCAATTTGCTGTTGACACAGCCTCAGAAAAGGTACAGTTAAGTCTTTATGAAAGAAAAGACATACCTGGTTTTTAGCATCCAAATTGTTCCTAGCTTCCATCAGCTCCATTGTGAGAGAATTGATTCTCTTTTTTGTTGTGTCAGTAGAAACCTAATAACAATAGTGATCTTTTGATATCCTCTCAATGATATTCACAGGATACTATTAAAACCATACATACAGGTCCTTCTAAAAAAATTAGCATATTGTGATAAAGGTCATTATTTTCCATAATGTAATGATAAAAATGAAACTTTCATATATTTCAGATTCATTGCACACCAACTGAAATATTTCAGGTCTTTAATTGTTTTAATACTGATGATTATGGCATACAGCTCATGAAAACCCAAAATGCCTGTCCCAAAAAATTAGCATAT
>NC_056501.1:30894582-30928867 GCF_014905685.2 Nematolebias whitei | reverse complement strand
AATATTCATTCTGTTAGAGCACTAAGGACAGAATGTGTCATGGAACGAGCCGTTACATCACGTAGGTAAAAGCGAATAAATGAGCAGGGTGTTGACCATGCAGCCGCAGTGCAAATGTCCTGCATTGACATACCATTATGCAGAGCAGTCGAAGATGCAATACCCCTGGTGGAGTGTGCTTAGAGGTTGACAGGAGGCCCTAAATCTGATGCTCTGTAGGCTTCAGAAAAGGCCTCACACAGCCAGTGTGACAAGCGCTGGATGGATAACGGCGACCTGCAGAAGCATCTCTATAATGCACAAACAATTGTTGAGTTTGAAACGCATTGCAGCTGTGCGCGTTATGTAACACGTCAACGCCCGCACCGGGCAGAGAAGATGAAAAGATGCTTCTTCTTCTGATCTGTGGGGGGGAGGGAAGAATCTCTCCAACGATATCTGTCTCGATTTAAAAGAGCTCGTGATGCTTTTAGGCATAAAGGCTGGGTTGGTCTTAAATCAGCTGAACTACCGTCAGCCTGGATTCTGAGACATGACGGAGCGGCAGAGAGGGCCGATAAATCACTCACCCTCTTAGCGGATGTTAAAGCCAGCAGCAGGGCTGTTTTAAGAGACAAGAATTTAAGTGAAACTTGATCCAGAGGCTCAAAAGGAGCCTTGATCAGGGCTCGCAGGACCAGCGTTAAATCCCACTGTGGAACGAGTGGGCGTGAAACCGGCCTATGTCTTTGTACACCTTTTAGAAACCGCTTCATCAGCGGGTGATTAAAAGCTGTTCTGTCTCCGAACCCTTCGTGGCAGGAAGAGATGGCTGCAGCGTACGTTTTAATCGTGCTGAATGCCAACTTCCTATCCATCAGCTGTTGAAGAAAAGACAGCACGCCACCTAATGGACATGAAGTGGCCTCCAGACCTTTCTCTGTACACCAGCGCTGAAAAGCCGTCCACTTTGATGTGTACAGGGCTGTGGTAGATGCAGCGCGTGAATCTTGAATTGTGCGCACTACCTCCTGAGGGAGACCCATCTTCTCTAAGCGGGACCGCTCAGCGGCCAGACCCACAGGTGCTGGCCTATTTCCGGGTAACTCCTGATCGCTCCTCCTGCTTGAAGGAGAGCATCTTCCCTCCATGGCAGTTTCCACGGGCGACCTGACAACAGACGCTGCAGGACTGGGAACCATGGTGCGTTCACGCGCTCGGGAGCTATCAGGAGAGCTGTCAGTCCTTCCTCCTGAACTCGGTTCAGGAACCGTAAAATCAGAGGAGGAGGGGGGAACGCGTACAGAAGCGTTTTGGGCCACGGGCTGTGAGCAAATGCATCCACCCCCAGCGGTGGATTGTCTCGTGGGCTCAGGGAAAACCATAATTGGCACTGAGCGTTCTCTCGCGTCGCAAACAGGTCCACAGCTGCTTGCCAAACTTCTGCCACGTCTGAAACATCAGGTCTGGATGGAGGGTCCAGTCCGCGTGACGTGGGCCGCCCCTGGACATCACGTCTGCTCCTCTGTTCAGAACGCCGGGTATGTAAACCGCTCTGATGGAAAGCAGGTTTTGGTGAGCCCAACACAGTAGCTTCCGCGCAATGTGTAACATCTGGGCCGAACGCACACCCCCCTGGCGGTTTATGTACGCAGCAGTCACCATGTTGTCTGTGTGAATCAACACGTGTTGATTCTGTAGCACGGGAGCAAAATGCTGAATCACATTCAGCACTGTGCGACACTCCAAAACATTGATGTGGGCTGATGTGTGGTGGGGCCACAGCGCCCCTACTGCTTGAGATAAGCATGTCCCCCCCCAGCCTGACAGCGACGCGTCCGTGAAGACTGACACGTGTGATGAGGGTCTGCTGACGGGGACTCCCTCTGACAGAACCAGGGTGTTTCCCCAGTGTCGGAGGTCTGCTCCCACGGAGGGAGGGACAGTGATCATCCGTCTCTTTTGTTTTACTGGATCCACACGCAGACGCGTAAACCACCTCTGGAGGCGTCTCATGTGTAACAAACCCAGCGGGACCACTGTGTGAGCTGATGACATCATTCCCAACAGCTTCATGACGGAGACAGCTGTTACCACTTTGCCAGGTCTTACGTGGCGTAATTGGTTTTTTAGAGTGTCGATTCTTGTTTGTGATAAGCGAGCCGTCATGGTAATTGAGTTTAATTCCACTCCCAGATAAACAATTGTCTGGGCCGGGAAAATCGAGCTCTTCTTCCAGTTTATGGCGAAGCCCAGATTTAACAGGTGTGATGCCAACACCTGAGCCTGTATCAATGCTTCCTGTCTGGAGTGAGACAGGAGCAGCAGGTCGTCCAGGTAAAACAAAACTCTCATCCCTGCTCTGTGCAGTGGATGCAGGGTTGTCTCCACACACTTTGAGAACGTACGAGGCGCGAGGGAGTACCCGAAAGGCAGCCTGTTGTACTGGTACTTCATCCCTTGAAAGGCGAAACGCAGAAATTTTCTGTGTTTTGGGATGATTGGTATGTGAAAATAAGCATCTTTAAAATCGATGGAGACAAACCAGTCATTTTTTTTTGGATGTTGTCCAACAGCTGTCTGTTCTTCAACATGTGAAAAGGTCTGTTCATGATCGCTTTGTTGAAAGCTGACAGATCCAGAATCGGTCTCATCCCTCCGGTCCTTTTGGGGACCAGGAAGTAGCGTGAGTAAAACCCTGTGTTTTCCTCCTCGTTGGGAACTCTTGAGATTACACCTTTTATCAGAAGCTCTTGGACTTATGCATTTAAGGCTGAGACTTGGTCTGGTGATGACAGGACCATTTCTATAACTCCTCCGAACGGAGGGGGTCGGGTTGCAAACTGCAGCGTGTAACCCTTGCATAACACTCTGTCCATCCATCTGTCCGGTGAGCATGTTTTTAACCACTCTGCGTGACGTTCGTGGAATGGACGTGCGTTTAAATGATGTGCCGTGTTTTGAACGGATGTCATCCAAAACTCCGCCTCGACCGCCGTCATGCGTCGCGGAAATGTTTTCCGCGTGACCCAAGGCGAGGCTTCCTCGAAAGGGCTGTTCTGCGCTGTGTCTGGATCGCAGACCAACCTTCATGTCCGGGCGGGGCGGTGTGCGCTGAGGCGAGGCATGTGTCAGCTGATGACGTCGAGAGGCTGCATGTTTAACGTCGCTGTGCGAACGTTGAGAGGTGGAGGGCGTGACGTCATCAACGCCGTGCTGTCGAAGTGAAGGTTGTGAGCCTCGCAGGAGCGCACGTTTCCTCTGGAGGGACGCGCGCCGCTCTCGCTGAGGGCGGGGCCCGTCATTGGATTCATTCAGCTGTCTCACGCTTATGCCGCCGTGAGCTGCCGATCGCTGAGACGCGATGGATGACGGCCGCTCGCGTTCATTCAGGAGAGGCGTGTGTTGTTTTCGCTGAGAGCGGGGACCTCCACCGGACCCGGCCTGCGGTCCCACATTTATCCCGATGTGAGCCGGTGAGCGCCGGGCAGCTGTGCGTGCATCATCGACACAGTGCCGTTTGGATGGAGGCTGCTTGTCTCGCTCGGGTGCGCGTTTAACACCGTTTGGGTGGTGATCGTGCGGGTCTGATTGACAACAAGTTATTTCGCTTACCGTGGTGTCACGTGAGCGTCTGGGCATGTGAAGGAGCGGCGGTGGGTTTAAAAAACCTTTATTTAAGGCCACCGGCTCTCTCTGTGTGGAGGATGTGTGTGTAGCGGCTGTGAGCTCATCCAAACTTACAGACTGGCTAAAAACAGGCATTTTGATCTTTGAAAAATCATTTATTTCAATTCCTGTGTCATTTATACACACATCCTCCGCAGACCGTCATTTTTTAAATCTTCTCCCTCGTGAGCTCTGCGGTTTGTTTGCCCCGAGCGCCGTCTGCAGGCGATCTCTGGGGAAACGCTGAAGTGCAGGCTGCCGGACTGAGGAGGGGTGGTCTCTGGCGGGCGGGGCTGGTGGTGGAGCTGGGCGAGACGAAGCTGCTGCTGCCGTGGAGCGTCGTTGTTTCTGCCTCTGCTCTCGACGATCTCTCCAGCGGGCTGGGGGACGGGATGAGCCGCGCGGCTTGATGAGATGGCGTACAGCTTCCGACATCTCCTCCGACTGCTTTGAATTCGTCAGCATGGTCGTCAAGCTGCTTCCGAACAGCGCGTCCGATGAGATGGGGCCCTCCATCAGGTCTTTGTGCAGCTTTTCCGGCAGCAATGGAGAGTGACGGAGCCAGACGGAACGTTGGATTACCGTCATCCACGCTGCAATCCTCGACAGGCAAACCGTGGAAGCGGCGCACATGTTGAGGATGGCGTCTGCCGATCTACACAGGGAGCTCTTTGTCTCCTCCGGCAGGTCTGAGGCCTCCAGCCTTTTCGACATGCTAAATGCTAGCAGCGCACGTTGTTGCTAACTGCGGCTGCCTGAAAACACGTCGGTGGGCTCGATTGGAGAGCTTGGTCGCCGTCTGGTTCCTCCGGAGGGACGGGACGCTGCTCCAACCTGGGCAGCTTCGCTCCGGAAGCTTCCGCGAGGCTTGGCTCCAGGGGGGGGAACCGAGGAATAGCGTCAGCTGCCTTACAGAGGGAGTTCTTTGTCTCCAAGGCAGGTCTGCGGCCTTCAGTCCCTTGGACATGCTATATGCTAGCAGCGCACGTTGTTGCTAACTGCGGCTGCCTGGAAACACGTCGGTGAAAAATAACCTTTCCGCCGATCATCCGAACTGGCGGGAAAAGGCGAGGGACGTAGAAAAAAGGGGGTCCCTTCATGTCAGCCTCCTCCCGGGTTCCGCCGGGCAACCCCTGAGGGCGCTGTCGGCCGGGAGCGGTGTGATCGCCGATGCGAAACGAGGTGGGATGGGGTGAGCATTCACTCAGCCCCCCTCCACCTACACTACGCTCCCCAGGAGGGAATGAGCAGCGGGGGCTGCAGCTGAGCATACCTTGCCCCGGAGGAACCATCCGGTTCGCCCCGAGGGTCGGCGATAAGAGGAAAAAACACAAGATGGCGTTGTCCAGCGTGTAGTGACCTGTCACTGGGAAATGTTCCCCGACGCTTACCTTGGAATAAGACTGCTGTCATCTTCTCCTCGGGGAGGAGAACTCACCGGACGACCGGAGGTCGACTGCCGGGCCAAGCATCCTTCACAAAGGTTGGTCATTTACACAATTTATCTTCTTTGTTCTTCTGACAGTGCTATATTAGCTCGCTGAAGAAAAAATGGGAGCCGATTTCCCGCTCTTAACGTAATTTATACGGACCGGGTGGGGCCCACACAGCAGGTGGGCGTGGACTAAATTTTTTCAGTGCTTATGCTCTGCATAACGGGATAAACCCATCAGCGACAGCCTTAAAGGGCGAAGCCTATATGAAATAGAACTGATTCTTCCCCCAACAGCTTACTCCAAAGTGGAACAAATCAGTTCTGCTTGTGATAAGATGGTCTCTTTGGTACGCCCCCTCCTCCATTGCCGGCCCTCTTCTTTGTTGACAATCTTGTCAAACTGGTTGAAAACAACAAAGTCCATGCTCAATAATTCAGGTATACAATCCAACATTTTTCAGTCAAGTCATCTGGACAGTTTCTTTTTTTTTTGTGCTGAAACATTTCGCCTTCGGTCCGGAAGGCTTCATCAGTCAAGGAAACGCACAACAAAACTGATTCTTGACCGTTTGGTGTAATTTGGACAGGCTCATGTGTTTGTTTTGGTGTGTTTTCCATTGGATGCCCTTCCTGACACAACTCTCACCATTTACCTGCACTTGGGACCAGCACAAGAGATACACTGGCTTGTGCTCCCTGGTACTGGTTTAAACATTTGGCAAGTTTATTTACTAATGTAGAGGGATATGGGGCTGGATATATATAGTTAATTATCAGTTATGAGTTAAGCTCATAAGATATGCACTTATTATGCAAATAACCTCGTTGTGTGGGCACCACCTCTCTTTGAGAGGAAAAATCAGTCTCTGTTTATCCCAAATCAATGTAAACTGAAACGTGAGTTCTTTTCTCGTGTTTAAACGGCATCAAATCAGTTAATACACACAGATAAAATAATCACAAATTCAGTTGATTTTATGTATTTTATTATAAAAATAAAAATCTGTGATGAATATGTGATTGAAAATTATGCATGACAAAAGTTAACTGAACATTTAATAGCTTTGCATCAATGGTCTAATTGATTATTCAAATTAGTGAAACTTAAAAGGCTGGTTTTGGACTGGTTCTGTTTGTAAAGGAGTTAAAAATTGTGTCTAAAGTGAGCGAAGTTTGTCTGACAAGTTGTGATGTAGGTTCACCAGAAAGGCATTGAAAAGTCTGTCTTTTACCAGGATGAGATGGTCAGGAATGGTTCCAACAGCTTCTAATGATACCAGCAAGGCCTGAGATGCTCCGATGACTGAGAGGTAGAAGTCTCCTCAAAGTTCACACGTCAACGGTTGGAGGGACGAAGGTCCGGCCACTGGCTCTGAAGTCAGCTGGGATTTCCCACTCTGTGGTGTGATGGTTGCCTGGTAGAAAGCTCTCAGGTTAATGCCTGGTTCTGGTTAAGATGGGTAACTTCTGTATCTTTTGTCCCGTCTCTGCTCAAAGTCGTCTCTCTGGAGTTTCCTCTTCAAGGCTCCAGTGAAGTCTTCGGAGCGTCTCTCCAAAGCGTGCGTTTTCTCCCAAAGTTTTCTTAGACCAAGCTTCAGTGAAGTGTGGTGTGAAAGAAAGTGAAGGTGTGAAGAAGTGAAACCTAACTGTGTTTCAGAGATGAAGGTCCACCTCTCGGAAGAGGTGGTACTAACTCTTTGCTTTGTTAAATAAAATCTAAAATCCCCTTTTCTCTGCCTTAAAAGTTTTCTTTTTAAAAGAGAAAACAAGACTAATGTATTATCTCAAAGAAAGATTACTTAAAACATACATTTTCATGAAGAAACATTCAGGTAGAACATATTTTGAAATGACATCTTTGACTTTACAACCATGCAACGTTTCACCAAAAGGTGTCGTTCATCTCCTGAACAGGAACGTCATTAAACAAAGGGTTCTTATGGTGTTATCTTCGTGGGAACGAGTTCTGGGAGGAATACTCCTTTTTTCATAAAGGTGAAATCAACGTAGCAAGTTCAGATGTTCCAAAAACTTTGAGGTCAGTTTAACAAAAACTCTCATTAAAACGATCTGTCCGTTTCATGAGAAATGAGTTCATATTGGCAGTAAGGTTAACACAGTGACAGTTTAAAAAAACCCATAAAAAAACATTAGTCTCAACTAAGAAGTTTGTGAGCCGAGTTGAAAATTTGTAAAACAAAGTCTGTTTGTTCCCAAGGGAATAGATGAATCTTATTTTAACAGTTTCAAACACAAAACACATGAATGATATTTGTTTGAGTTGAGGTGTTCTTTTTCTGAGGTGGTGTTCCCCTACACTACAAACTGAGAGGAAAAAATACACCTTTCATTATTTAAGTTAAACATTTTTCTTTATTTCATGGAAATACAACATTATTTCAAATCCTTTGCAGGACCACTGTTGTACATTTTATATTCTTTTAAACTTCAAAACATTGTCACTTGTACAACCATATCATAAACAAAGCCTCATGTCACAAATGGAGCCACTGATGACAATAAATTACATTTGCCATGCTAAAGTTTCAAAATCATACACCAACATCTTCATTTTTACTAGATTAACTTTTAAATGAACAAGAACCTGGAGCTGAATAAATATGATAAAAAGATTTTACAAAAAAGAAATGCTTTTTCTTTAAAAACAGAGCAGAAACGGCTGTTTGAGAAGAGTTACTCCTAAACAGTTCATTTTTATTTCATTTATATGGAGGAGGGTGGAGAATTTGCATAATTGATAATACCGCTAAATCTAAACCAAAAGTTTATCAACAGTAAATACTGACTATAAGAAAACCGCCCTATAATTAATATTGTTTTCTCCTTTCTTGTATGTGAGGAGTATTTTATAGATCTGCTCACCCACTCACACACAAAACAAGTCTTTATAGAGCCTAGAGGTATTTTTTTTTATCTTGTTACTTCCGTATTGTCCAAAAAACACATGTATTCAAATGAATATAACTATTCCAAAAAAAAATGTGTGCATGTACAGAATATAAAATATTTTTAACTGACAAAAGAATAAGGACAAAATGAAGTAATTGAGGTTTCTAGTCAATAGCACTGAGGCAAGGATGCCAAGAATGTGTAAACTAAAAATATTAATAATTAAAAACAAGAACAATTACAACACTCAACACTTCACTTTGAAAATTTACAGTGTTAAATGGTAGCAAACAAAAATTATTCCGAGGTAAACCCCTCCCCCCCCAAAAAAAAAAAAAAAAAAAAAACACGTCAGGCCTTCAGGTTAGTCAAAGTGAGTCATAAAAAGGCAATGTACCCCGTATTTCTGAACACAAGCCAGGCAGGAGGCAGGGCTCTCATGACGATGGAGCCAAGAGACTGAAACAAGCTGAGAAAGAAAAACACAGGCAGAGAAAGACCAAGGCCCTGTCTACACAGCTCCTAATATTTGTTTTAAATAATGTTATTTAAATTGTATTGGTTTGTTTATTACTGAATAATGTTTTACTTATTTGTATGTGACTGGGCCAATTTATAAAAAAATATTCCATCATTTTAACCAAAACGCAGACATTCTTAGGCCTTGTTCACACGAACACAGTTTTTCAAAAGTGATTTTCTTTTCCAAAATTATCCTTGTAAACACCCCCCGTTTCCAAAAAAATGTAAATCCACATGGAAGGACCAAACAAAATGACCCCAAAGCATGGTGGCAACTGTGTCAGGTCTGTGTGTGGCACTTTATTGCTGCCACAGAAATGCAAATGACTGAGTGAATAGAGAAATGTAAACAAAACAACAACAACAACAACAATACACTCTCAGGTCTTAGGTTAGATTAGAGTTTTGGTGATGGCCTCGTTGTTTTTAAAAGGTTGCCTTGAATCTGTCTACACCAAAATGCAAGAGTAACATTTCAAGATTTTTTCAATTCAAAACCCATTAAAAATACCAGTTTGAGGCTTCTACACTCAATTTCTACGTGGACTCAAGGCAAAAAAGATAAAAAAAATTGCATTTAACTGTTATTCCTATATAGATGATTTGCTTACCCTTTTCCAAAACAACATCTTAATTTTCTTTGATTCTATTTGCACTTTCCTCTCAGTTAATAACTTTTTCAGCACACCGTCAAAATTTAATGGCAGCAAGACCAGTAAAGTGGTTTCGAGGACACAAAGTGGTCTGCTAGGTCATCGTTTCTTTGTATTTGGAGTCTGAATACACCAGAAACGTTTTCAATTTGGGAAGCGTCAATGTGTTTTTCTCTGCCCAGCCTTTGTTTGCATGTGAACGAGAGGCGCAAACGAAGCAGAAATGTTTATAAAAATATTCGGAGTGATGTGTACAGGGCCCAGCGTCATACAGGTGTGTGTGGCTGAACTGTTAATCACTATGGCACACTTCTTTTGTAAATACATTTCAATCAGTTATATTTTGCAATAGTTTGCTTTGTATTAAAATTTTTATTCAACAGTTTTTATCAGTCTTGGTTGCAAATTCTACTTTTTTTTTCACTTTAACTTCCCCGTTCCAAGACAGAGGTTTATTTTCGGCGGTGTGTCAGTGGCCCGATGCTCTAGTGAGCAGCTGAAGAAGAAGCAGAGGGCATGCATGAATTAAAGTGACACATGAACTATAGACGAAAAAAAAAAGAGCATGAATAAACACTTCCACCTCTGGTCTGGTCCACTTTTCAGAAGAATCCAAAGACATTTTAAAAATAAAAGGAAAAGTTTGAGAAGTCTTGTTTTTGGATTGGAAACCTATACTGTACCTCTCAAAGCCCAGAAAGAGGCAGAAATCAGCATCACAGCCAAGGGGGAGGATGTGTGTGTATTTGAGTATGTGTGTGTTCACTGTTTGTCAAGGCTTTGTTTCAGCAGGTGGTCGCCAAAGATTGGTGTATAGGAGGCTGGAAACAGCGAACATGCTCCACGGTGGAACTGTCCGTCTCCACTGCCTTCATGTACTTATTAAGGATGGCAAATACCTCATTGTTGAGGATCTGGTACTTCCTGATACGGTCTGCCATCTTCTTCAAGGGCTGTCGAGGTAAATAAAAACAAAATGGAAACCTAGGAATCAATTGGCTTCAGAAAAGTATTACGAGAACACATCTACAAACGGAAGAAAAACACTCACCACATTTTTTATTATCTCGTCTTTGCCGTCCTGCCTTTGCACTTTGAGCAAGTGGTAGCAGAAGTCAAAGAGGTCAAAGCGACGCTGCTGTCCAAGTAGCACGATGATGGCACAGCCTGCCCAGTTCAGCCCATCTCCAAAACACTGCCTGCACAACACACACAAGACAAGTTCCTACTAAGACAGGCGAAAGGTGGGTAATACTGTTTTTATTACGTGTGTGTGTGTGTCTGTTTGTGTGTGTGTGTGTGTGTGTGTGTGTGTTTGTGTGTGTGTGTGTGCATTTAAGTGGTTAGATACACTGCTTGGCCAAAGAAAAAGTTGCCACCAAAAAAAGGTCACATACTAATATTCCATTGGACCACCTTTATCTTTGATTACATCATGCATTCACTGTGTCATTGTTTCAATAAACTTCTGCAATGTCACATGATCTATTTCCATCCAGTGTTGCATTAATTTTTCACCAAGATCTTTCACTGATGACTAGACACTAGGCATGATGGGTGCATCACTTCACCTGCCTCTCTTCTTACCCTGACATGCCCATCACTCTGGAACTGGGTAAATTGCTCCACAGTCCAATCTTTATGCTCCCTAGCAAATTGAAGCCTTTTTCCAGTTAGCCTCACTGATTAGTGGTTTTCTTAAGGCTACACAGCTGTTCAGTCCCAATCCCTTGAGTTCTCTTCACATTGTGCATGTGGAAATGCTCTTACTTTCACTATTAAACATAGCCCTGAGTGCTTCTGTTGTTTTTCTTCCATTTGATTTCACCAAACGTTTTAAGTGATCGCCGATCACGGTCATTCAGGATTTTTTTTCCGGACACATTTCTTCCTCGAAGACGATGGGTCCCCACTATCCTTCCAGTTTTTAATAATGTGTTGGACAGTTCTTAACCCAATTTTAGTAGTTTCTGCAATCTCCTTAGATGTTTTCTCTGCTTGATGCCAGTGATTAGACCCTTCTCTAACAGACTGACATCTTTTCCACGACCACGTGATGTGTCTTTCAACAAGAAATGAGAAGCAACTCATTGCACCAGTTGGGGTTAAATTTATTGCCAGATGAAAGATAATCGCCCGTGCAGTACCGTAATTTCCGACCTACAAGTCGCACCAGTCCATATTTGTCTAATAAAGTGGCAAAATCCATAAATATGTCACTTTGCTGTATATGTTGCATCTATTATGCGTCACCGCTGACAACCTAGAAATGTGGGCTGAACCCGGAAATGTGGCAAAATGTGTGCTGTGCCAAAAGGGCTGCCAAATGGCAGCCGCGGGAGCGTGCACGGGAGGACTTTAACAAGAATTTAACAAGATTAAAACTTAAAAACAATTATTTGTTTGTTCGAAATTATAGTAAATTTGTGTCTCAGTCTAATGTTTGCTTAATAAATGCACTTTGATGGTCAAATTAGCTGCATTTCGCTGAGGCGGTGCAGCTGGATTGATGGTCGGTCCAAGCAGCAAGCAGAAGGAAGGTGGGGAGACTGTGGCAGGCCGATTGAGTCACTAATAGCTGGTGAAGATTCTCAGTCATCCAGGACATGGTAAATTCAAAAAAGTTCAAGAAAAAAACAACAATAAAGTATAATAAATAAAGTCCAGTTGTTTTTGTATCGACTTTTTGTGACTTGGTGCTATATATTGGTAAATAAAGTGAATTGAATTGAATAGAGTCAACCCAGTTTAAGATGGCCGCCACAGCTAAGGGACTTTAGAAACACAAATTAGCTATAACTCATCAGTTTTCCAGACATTATGCTAAAATTAGGTGTGGAAGTAGCTATCCCCTACACATGTGCTGATAGTTTGTGCATAAGGTTTCTTTCAAGATTATTTTCCTAATGCTCATATCTCTAACATTTTTCAACATAAAATGATCTTAGTTTAAATTTTAGGCTCAACAGGTAGTGGGGGTGTATTCTTTTAAGGAAATAAGCCTTTAAGCCTTTTATTTTGCATTTTTAATCAGTCAATTGAACGACAGGATCAGTTTTTCACAAAAGCACCCGTGTAAACATTTTATTATTTTGTAGCTTTCCCCCATCAAAAAAAAACAACAAAAAAACTCCCAAACAATTATAAACAAAATCACAGGTCTCATCTTGAGGAAAAAAAAGTATCCTCATGTACGTTCTCTGGCCGTAACATCAGCTAATTTTTGCAGGGCTTTTTAGAAGCGTCAACCAGTGCAGAGTGAGAATTTGCCACCTAACGCTATAGCTTCAACATAGAGAGTTCACATAAATACCATAAATTGTAACATCAACATCTGCATCCTGCTTTAATCATCAGGAAAATAAATGGTGTGTTGATTTACAAGTGTTCAGTCCCCTCCAGGCAGCTGCAGGAGAACTCCACCTGCTTTAGGGACCGAGAGGCAGGGCAGCCGACCTTGGACCAGAAAGTCGTAGTTCGACTCCCAGACATTCCCACATGTTGTGGTGTCTCTGAGCAAGACACCCAATCCCTAATTGCTCCCCAGGTGTTTACATAGCTGCCCACTGCTCCACATGGGTGTTTCTGAGGTGTGGTGGGTTAAATGCAGAGAACTAAAGTCATCATTGTATGGGAACACACAATGATGACAATCTCAGACTTCCCCTTAGACACAATTAAAAAGGTTTGCTCGGAATCACTTCCTCCTAGATCAAACAAGTGTTTCACCATCTTTTGATTGTTGTTACTAATTCACATTGTTTTCTGGTATTTTGGAAATTATAGTTACATATTGCTTAAGAAAATAGAAAAAACTATATTTAAAGTTAAGGATATTATTTACTGGATCTATTTACACATGCAGCAATGTTCCTGTTGTTCCCCTCTAAGATCCAACTCTGAACAAACCTTTTCCCCACGTTAACCTAAATAAGGCCACAACTGGAAAAAGCTAAATTTAATAAAGTATAAACATGTTAACATATATTATAAAGTTTATACTAATATTAATTGTTCCATTACATCCTATCAGCTGGCCATCTGTTTCTGCCAGTACATCTTCACGTCTCCAGATATTTTTGAAACCATTTTTTTCTCCATTTATAAATCACCTGCACATTCTAATAAAAATTCTGAAACATTTATATTAATTGCATATCAAATTAAAAAGAAGAGCATTCCAAGTTTGGTTAAAGGTATTCCAAAAACAACTGTAGCTCGTTTAAAATGTTCTCTTAACTATTAATCATTTCAGTAAACAAAGAAGGTTCAATGGCAACAGAATCAGGACAAAGCGAGACAGAAGTACCCCCCCACACACACCAGTGTTGGTTTGGTCTCTAGAGTATAAAGATCCACCTGCAAGTAGAAACAGTAATATTTAGATCCCAGCTGTGTTTTTACTTACTCTGCAGTGAACTCATGTGTTCCTACAGGGATGCAGTACACAAACTGCATGGCGCTCCACAGGCGGTGGAACTCCATACACTCGTCCACGTGCATCACCCCATTGGTGGGCGGAGGTCCACGCCACACCCCGTCCTGCAGAAAGCTGCGGATGCGCGTTAGAATAACCTCGAACATGGAGAGGCCGCAGCACAGACGCTCTTTGGTCAGCAGGTCCCCCTCCCGGGCAATGGCTATTTGCTAATAAACAGAAATAGCCAGAGTTTATAAATACAGAGAAAACGAATGCTGTTTATGTAAAACTGCCTGTTAGCATCCCTGCAGACAGAAGCAGAACTCACTTGGGGGGTTCCCAACCTCTCGATTAGAGGCACAAGGTGTAGAGGGGCGTACTTTGCTTCCAGCCTCTTCATCCTCACCTCCAGACGCTCTCCCTCTGTGGAACACACAAGCACAGTTAAAAAAAACCTCTAAACAAATGTTCCCATTTTAAATCAGTAAAGATCGTCCTAAAGCTCTCAAAACTTCCAAACCGAGTGACGTCCGGTTCACCTTTGATGTAGACTCTGGGCAGAATGTTCTGGAAGGGGGCAGCATGAAGCAGGTCGCACACCTCCTCCTGAGACTACGAGTCAAGCACAGAGCAAATCCACTTGAACTACGCATCAAACTCCCCGTGCTTCACGGAGACCCTCACAAAAAGCATGCAGGCAGCCATGAGGTTCTTTTCAATGTGCTAAATCCCTTCTCTTTTTTTTTTTTTTGTGGCAAAGCTGTGATGATAGACTTAACAGGATTATAATTTTGTCACACTCAAATCTTCAAAATCTCATGAAGTCTGGTATA
The DNA here is from genome assembly GCF_014905685.2 of Nematolebias whitei. NCBI lineage: Eukaryota > Metazoa > Chordata > Actinopteri > Cyprinodontiformes > Rivulidae > Nematolebias > Nematolebias whitei. The sequence continues at coordinate 30,914,446 of NC_056501.1, read as the reverse complement.
GAAGTGAACAAAAAAAAATCAAGTTTACAATCCTTTTCAAGATCTGAAAATATCACATGCATGTGAGCTATGTGAATTTACAATGAAAGCGATGTGCCAAAGTGGTTGTCATGGTGATCATTGGCAATGGCTATTGAATTAAATGTGGAAAAGCAGCATCTTGAAACCTCGACTGAGAAGAACAAAAGAGAACCATGCAATGATGAAAGCAAGGCCAACACGCATGGAGGAACTCCAGAGCTACACACAAACACCCTTTAGACAGTCAATGCAGCCACACAGGAGTGATGAAAGTAGAAAACGAAATAGTGTTAGGTACACAGGCTTTACATGCAGCCCAACTTAAAAGAGATTTCAGAGGCAGAATGACCAATCAGAAAAGTAGAACCACCTTCTCCATGGAAGACAAGGACGAGAAGATTCAGATTTTATAATGCCATTAGGCCTTTGTGGCCAAAATTCAAAGTGACATTGAATCTGAGCCCTTTTGCTTCCATGGATGATCGGAGATAAAAAAAATATATATAGCATGTGCCAGAAACAACACAAAAACAACAAACTCAGAAGCTCAACATGAGATAAAACCAGCTATTTGATCTCTATGTTATTTTGAACAAGACCTAAATCCTTACCACCTGTGGTAGTTGCCAGCGTGTAATAAAAAAAGAATAGGGTTGTAATTCAGAGAGGAAAACAGAACAGCGAAGATCAAATGTACCTTTTGGACAATTGGAGCGAGAGCCTGAGAGTTCTGGACCACAATATTTGATTTAGAGAGTGAGTCACCACCATAAAAGAAGAATAAACCTCCAGGTTACTGGTCATCCACATTAAATAAAACATGTGGACGAAACACGAAGACCTACTTGCCAGCTGTCCTGTTCACTACAGTATGTTGATACAGGCAGAGGAGGAGTTGGTACAAAAGCACCAGAAAACAACAACCGACTGAGGTAGACATGAACGGCAGAAGAAGGTTTGCAAAGGGAAAAATAAAGACTTACCAAAGCTTGCTCAATGAGCAGACAGAAGAGGATGGCGTTTCCCACCTCCCTTAAACTCTGGAAGACATCAGTCTTCAGCTCAGCATATTCAATGATATCCTTGAGCTGGTGATGGAAGAACTCCAGGATTCCTGGAATAGCAGAAAAGATAAATAAAGCCACAATACCCTTCTAAGTAAAATGCACATTTCAAATTAATCCAAAACATGACTAACAACGACTCATGAGCTCAGTGTTAATGAAATGCTACCAGATGGAATTGGGTTGATGTCAACAGGTTCAGGTGGCTGCCCTGACCCACATCGGGTGAGGACATCAGGCTCTCACACAGCAGAGGGCAGAAGGATGTCTAACTATTGGTAATAAGATCATAAGCTGTAAGCTCTGAACAGACCTTGAGGTACAGATGACTAAACCCTCATCAAAGGGATAATCCATCTGACCGACATCTGCACAAGCAGCTCTGGACAAAATGCATGAATGGACACGGGTCAGGGAAAGATACATTAGGAAGTAGTAAAGTAAGGCGCATTTTGAGTTTTAAACCAGCACCTTTCTATGAGTCTCTATGATGTGTTGTATTGCAGTCACTCACGACTGACAAGCTTAATTCAGATTGAAAATGTGTTAATTTCCCCTGCTGTCCTCCAATTCAGTCATTTTGTTTTAATATTTCTGAGTAGTATAAGTATATTCTATAATTTCATAGTATTATGTGTGAAATGCTGAAATAGAATGAGTTGAATACTAATGTTAATAATGCAAGTGGTTGAAAAGCCCTAAATGATCCCCTTTGAGCAAAAGACACAAAAGGAAATAAAAAAAAAACAAAGCTGTGAATAAATCTGCATGGTAACCATCAAAATTTGACTAAAGTGTTTTACACATACAACAAAACCATAAGAGTATAATTTAAACTTATTTTACCCAAGCAATAATGGTTTGAATGGTTTTTTTGTTTGTTTTTAAACCAACACTTTTTATATTTTCTATTTCTATTCACACTGAAGCTTCTTGTGAAACTGCATAGAACTGAACTTAAGTAACACATTTTAAGATAAAATTCATTTTATAAAATACAACTGAAGATAAATAAAAACATAAAAAAATATAAAAATAAAGGGTCTTTTATACGACGGAGTAATAGGGCCACGCTAAGAAAATTTTTTTAATTACGAGAAAAAAGTCATAATATTACAAGAATAAAGTAGAAATAATATGAGAATAAAGTCGTAGCATTACGAGAATTAAGTAGAAATAATAGGAGAATAAGGTTGTAGTATTACGAAAGTGAACTCATAATATTACCATAATAAAGTCGTAATTTTATCAGAACTCCGACATGAAAAAGCAGTCTCACAACTGTGGTAAAATGATGAATGTTGAGCATCTTGTTAAGTTATACTTTGGTACTGGTTTTACAAATAAGTTAGTACTTAATATGTTAGCACATCAGCATCAGATTATTATCAGTATCAGGACTTTGAAACGATTGTGCAAACGACTGTTTGTCTTGAAGAAAGAACGACACGGATTTGGAAGATATTGCTATTGTGGAAGAGGAGCTTCCTGGCATTGATCGACTGCAAGGCTGTAGGTGGTTACATCTGTGGGCCATTCAAAAAGGTTTTGGTGTTTCATTAAAACATGTACAAGTTTATTCTTGTATGACTTTATTCTTGTAGTTTTATGACTTTTTTCTCAATGTATTTTTTTTTTCTTAGCGTGGCCCTAATACTCTGTCGTACTTTTCAGTGCTGAGAGAATACTGGTAAGAAAAACAAATTTAACCCTGCTAAAACTAACAAGCCCTGTGATGGACTTGCAACCCATTCAGGGTGTACCCCGCCCCTCGCACAGTGATCGCCAGACATGGGCACCAGCGACCCCCGTGACCCAAAATGGAAAAAGCGGGTAAAGATAATAGATGGATGGATGGAAGTACTTAATAAGTAATAAGTAAAAGGGAGTGGTGGTGCAGAGGTTAGAGAAGGTGGGCCTGTGATCGGAAAGTCGCAGGTTCAACTCCCCGGACTGACAACATCAAATGTGGGTAAATGGACTGTACTTATACAGCGCCTTTCTATCTTATGAAGATACTCAAAGCGCTTTACACTCTGTGTCCTCATGTACCCATTCATACAGCACTCTACTAGATCTCTACAAAGCTAATTGAACAAATCATTCTAAAGAGACAAATCAGAGCTTTATCACATTCATACACTGATGGGACACAAATCGGAGGCAACGAGGGGTTCTGTGTCTTGCCCAGGGACACTTCAGCATGTGACTGCTGGTGGATTCGATCCCCCAGCTCTTGCATTGGAGGACGACTGCTCTAACCACTCAGCCACAGTGGAAAAGGTGAAACACCCACACCTACTTCCACCCTCATTTGGACCCTTGAGCAAGGCCAATAACCCCCACCATATGCTCCCAAACAGGTTTCTTGAAAATGAGTTCTTGTGACTCATTAAGACTATCTGTATAAATAAAAGGTGAATAAAATAAAATACATAGATATACATTTACGTATCAATATTTGCAACGATTGCCAACTTTATTGACCATGTTAACTTTTAAAAATTTGTTCAGATTTGCACGAATTTAGAAATAAAGGTAAAGACCAAATTTTTGCCACATAAAAACTGGTGTCAAAGCTGTAAAAGACATAACGGCTCACCTGGGGAGCCATACTCATGGCGTGGTAAACGGCAGATCTTGGGCATGACTTCTATCAGAGTTTTTACGTACTGCAGTATGGTTCCCTGTAACTAAAGTGACAAAGAAGATGAATAGATCACGGAAGGCCAAAGGAGAAGAGGAGGACTATTACAGGGTGAAAAATCCATCACATTGTGGCACAAAAGCCACGTGCTGTTAAGGCTGTAATAAATGGAGATAAAATACCAGACTCTTGACAATCTTGAGTAACTCCTCCATAACTACAGCGATGCCTTGGTAACCAAGGAGGTGGCAGATGGTCTTGAAGTGAGGCGGGCCGACAAAGTTTCGGTAGGAGCTGTATATGTGGGAGTAGGCGATGTTCAGAGGCTGAAAAGAACAGAGAGAGTGATAAAACAAGGCTATCTGATGCCGTTAGAGGACAGAAAGAGTTAAATGCTTTAAGGAAAGGTGGACTATGAGACAGAATGTAATCACACCTTGGACCCATACAGGTAGTAAGGCTGCACATTGGCTGGCTTATCTCTTTGAGGCTCCTGGGTGAAGGGGATAGCTGTGCGTACAAAGCTGAGGGAGACAAAATCGTTCAAACAGGAAACCAAACCACAATTTTTCTGCATTGAGCGGACCGTCAAACTGACCGGTTTGTGGATCCGTTGTAGCAGTAGTTTGGGAGAAAGTCGAAGTTGAGCTCCCAGAAGACGTGCAGCGTGATTCGGCCATACGGAGCAGAGACGTTGTGGTTGGCCTCCCGGAACATGGCGTCAAAGCTGTCCAGAGTCATGTGCTTGGACAGCAGCCGGTGGGTTAGTCTGTTGATCTCTAACAGCCACTCCAACTCCTGCCCAGACGTTAGGACAAAGAGTTAGAAAGATGTTCAGCAGACACCATCAAGTGTCTCAGGGGATGATCTTACCACTATAGAGGTGAGGTCCTCACTCTCAAAGCGGCTAATGGCGTGGTCCAGAGACTTGTACATCGCTGCAGAGATCCTCTGGGTGATCAGTCGGTTTAGGTCAATTGATCGACCCAACAGCTGACAAATGGTCAAAAAAATACGGTTTTAAAGATTTTAAAAGTAACACCGAAAATTTACGTGTTATCAAAATGTGGGCAAATGTTTTTTGTACCTGTACATGTCTTTGTTTGAGCAGCGTCTCGTAGCGGTTTGATGGAGGATAGGGGATGATGACGCCGTAGTTTTTACACTCAGCCCTAAAGCGTTTGTCTAAGAGGACACTGTGGAACACATCAGATCGAAGTTAGATGAATAAGTTACCAAATACAGCTGCAAACCTCTGTCAGTAGTTTCAAAAATACTATCAGGAAATCAGTTTCTCTACCTTCCAGCCATTGCTTTGTAGTAGGCAAAGATCTGATCAGCCAACTTGTACACAAACTGATCAAAGCAGAGGTTTACCTAAAAGCAATTAAACTACCATGAAAGCATTGCTTTAGAAGTGGTACCTAACATGTTTAAATCCAAAACAGAAATAATTAAAGTAGTGGTTGTTGCACTTTACCTCAGCTTCAATTTCATCATACAGGAACTGCTTCTTGAACTTGGTGAGAGCGTAATAGCCACTGTCATTATACAAGTCTAGTGGATACAGCACATATCTACAGGAGGAAGGGCAGAGGTTATAATCCTGCCTGTGTTTTCAAGGTACAAACCCAGTCTGAGTGGGTCAATTTACTGTTCTCACTCCATCATTGAAGGCTCCTTGGTTTCCAGGATGTGATCGGTGAGGATCCAGGGCATGGACATCTCGATGGGGAACTGAATCCTGCGGCCCATGGTTAGCTCCAGGAAGAACTCCCTGAACCACAACTGGGATAGGTCACAGCACTGCTGCAGGGCCTCTGATCAGCAGGACAACAGCGAAAGAAGAAGTTAAAAGTCTAGCTATTGAACTGAAAACACATCAGATCTACAGCTGCTTTTAAAACAAATCAATATTATGTGTGCACAATTGCTAAATTACAAATTTATGTTGAGATTTTCAGCTCACCACTGAAGTTGAGCAAGTGTGTGAAGAAGAAGGAGTGCTTGTGGAAGTCTTCTATGGCCACCACTATGGGTCCATCAAGACTACTGCGGAGAGTTTTCTTAGACCCACTTTTATCTGCGATCAGTGACTCCAGCATGGTGCGCACCATGTACAGCTGCAGAGGATAAAAAAAAAAACAAGAATTACATGTAAAATATATCATTACTTACAATAAAAGTCTTCATTGTTGGCCTTTCACTCCTAATGGTAAAAAAAGTATACCTTTGAGTTCTGATGTACTGATGCTATGCATCTTCAGGAGCATCTAAACCCTGCTCAACTACTGTATCTTCACAAAAATAATTTTCTCAAAGCTTTTTGCATTCTGTCATGCTCTAAATTATTTGTTGTTGGCAAAACAACAAATAATTTAGATCAATTAGCATCTATCAGCAGCTGATGTTTTTCATTTGACGACTCGGCTGCAGTCAAGAGTCTGCTTACTGGCCGCTTGTGAGAGGTTTTAGTGAATCGGTCTGATTGGCTGAAGCTCCCTCGTTCACTTTGACTGACACATGAATCATCCTTCTTTCGCTCATTATTTATTCTACTTTTTAAATATTTTAATCCCTCCTTGTCTCCCAGAGGCTCCATCATGTCTTACCTGTGTGCTGGAGGGTCCCACAGCTCGACGAGGCACCTTAATGTCAAACCCACCCTTTGGGTCTTTTTCACCCCTCAGACTGGGGTCATTTGGAGGCTCTCTCCCTCCCTCCCAGTCACAGACAGTCTTTCGAATGGCCTGGAGAACACTGCATGAAAGCAAAAAGAAACAAATGTCATACAATAGGTACTACATTAAATAACCATTGGTTAGTCTGAACCATAAATAGAAATCTCATTATTTTGATGCTACGGGTACCTAATGAGGACATTCTTCTTCTTGCGTACAGCCTGGCGCAGAGGCTCTCTGAGGGTCAACTGGGCAAAGTCCTGCAGAGCTGCATAGATCGTGTTCCTTATGGCCTGATTAAACACAGACTCCATTCGGCCCATCAGAACCTACACAGTACAGGAAACATCAGTTTGCTTGTGAGGACTCCCAACTCCATAATCAGAATCCTTACTGGAATACAGATAACTTCTTACATGTGCATTCAGAAGAATACAGACGCAGTTTGATGGAAGTTGATGAGTTTTACCTGCAGGCCTTTAATCATGGCGATGACCTCCACCAGGGCAAATTTCTCCTCGCTGGTGTAGTTGTACCGTGTGGCGCGTTCATACTCCTCTGCCGTACCTGGACAGTCCTTGTTGCAGAATTTATCCGTGGGATGCACCAGCTTCCAAGAGTACTGAGGGTTGAAAACAGATGAAAGCACATTTAGTGTTTTTAATAAAGCCACACCTATTGACCCTTATAGTGTGAATGTTTATGAAGCATTCACACTATTGTGATCCATTTTTCTTCTGTATGTTTTGCAGCATCTTTCTCGTTCCACAACTTTTGTGCTATTTCAACAAATCATATCTCAAAACATTCAACTCTTTCAGGACAATCCTGCTATGACTTTTGGTATTGGTGTAACTTTAGCTTTTTGAAATATTTAGCCTTTTCTGCCATTTTTTTTCTCATAAGAAACAAACTGACCCAATTTTCCATCCAACCTTTTACTGCTCCTTTCACATTTTGTTTTGCTTCAGCTTCTTTCAGCTTCCTTGTGCAAATTTAAAAAAAATTTCAGCTAATTTCAACTGGGTCCCCCCCCGGCTGTTTTGGTATCCTTTTAGATCCTTTCTGCTAACAACAACATTTTTGTGCTTCTTCTAACTTCTTTCTGCTAATTTCAGCTTGTTATCCTCTTTTCAGCTTATTCATGCAAGTTTCAGCTTTATCTGCTATTTCAGCTGTTTTACGCTAATTTTAGCCTTTTCAGCTAATTCACTCATTTCAACTTTTTTTCAGCCTAATTCAGCAAAAATGTGTTTCTCCACTTCCTTCTGGTAATTCAAGCTTGCTTCTCATTATTTAGCTACTTTTCAGCATTTTGCTTATTTCAGCTTTTATCAGATAATTTCCACTATTGTGTTGTAGTGAACTCGGCCTGACACCCCTACAGTGTGCTCATTTCTGCTTCATTCAGCATAATTGAGCAAACGTGTTTTCCTTCTGCTTTATTCTGCTAATGTAAGCTTGATCTACCTTTTCAATCAACTTTTTTAGCTTTTTGTAGCTAATTACAGCTGCTTTCAGATAAATTAAAGTTATTCATGGTAATTTCTGCTACTTTCAGCCTAGTTAACTTCTTTATGCTAATTTTCTGCTCCTTTCAGCTTTTTCTGCTCTTTCAGCTACTATTAAGCTCTTTTGATGCCGTTTTTAGCTTTTTCAGGTAATTCCACATTTTTTTAGCTCATTTCAGCTCTTTCTGCTTCCTTCTGGTAGTTTAAGCTTCTTTCTGCTTTCTCAGTTACCTTTAAACTAATTTTTTGTGCTAATTTCCTATATTTGTGCTCATTTCTACTCATTTAAACCTAACTTTGCAAATGAGTCCTTTCTGCTTTCATCTGTAAAAAATAGGCTTGTTATTCCATTTCAGCTACATTTTAGCATGTTTTTAAGCTAATTTCAGCTGTTTTTCAGCAAATTCTTCTGCAATAAGCATTCATACTGCATTTTTGCAGGAAATGCAATTTCTCTATATGACATAAGATTTACCCCCCTCAACCACACTAGAGTGCAATCAAATCAATGCCTCTGTTTTTACTCACAACTTCCATGACGTGTGTGCTCCACTTGGACAGCAGCTGCAGACCCCTCAGAGCCAGGTCAAAGAGCTCCCTGTACTCCTCGTCAGACTTCTGGCTGTCCAGGCCCGAGCCCGTCACCACTTCGCTGTTGCTGTAGCGCGCCAGCTCAGAGATGAAACGGATGTGGTCCTCCCTGATCTGCATCATCTGCTCACACAGGTTGTACTGTGGTGAGATGCTGCCCTGGGTGCACGTCCACCTGTGCAAAGATGGGGGAAGATGGAGGAAATTTGGGGGCGGGTGAGAACAGGTATGGTTATTTTAAGGTTCTGCATTTGATTTAAAGGCTTCATTTAAGAGACAAAAAGTCTGTAAATGAAGCAGCCATCATTGTACAACCAAAAGTCCAAAAACGTCTAGCAGAAGAGTGCATTAAAAACAGAATACAATGATTTGGAAATTTCACAAACAAATATCTGATTCCCAACGGAACATCACAGTTAACTGATGAAATGTTTAAACTAAGACACTGCACCATTAAAAAGAAAATAAGTAATTTAGAAATTTATGGAAACAACACATGTCAAGAAAGTTGGGACAGTGGGAGCAAAACGCTGTTAAAGGAAGTGATGTGAATGATAAACAGCTGGAAGAGCATTTTTTAAACTAATGAGGTTAATTGTCAGCAGGTCAGTAAGAGGTCTTTGAATAAAAAGAGTATTTTTAAAAGACTGAATCTCTCAGAAATAAAGATTGGAAATGCAGCAGCCTTGTAATCATGAGGCCGTTGGTTCAAGCCCAGAGTGCGTCAGGAAGGGCATTCTGTGTAAACTATTGAAGCAAACCGCTGCCGAACAAACAGCCGAAAGAAGAAATTGGGACGACTTAAGAGTTTCCCATCAATCACAGTTCATGAGGTCATCAAAACATTTGAAGAATCTGGATACATTTCTGTGCACGAAGGACACAAAAGGCAATATTGAGGCTCGTGATCTTTGAGCTCGCAGGTGGTAAATTGTAAATGGACTGTACTTATATAGCACCTTTCTATCTTAGAGATACTCAAAGCTCTTTACAACACAGTCTGTGTCCTCATTTACCCATTCATACAGCACTCTACTAGATCTATACAAAGAATAATCAGCGCTTTATCACATTCATACACCAATGGGACACACATCAGAGGCAACAAGGGGTCCAGTGTCTTGCCCAGGGACACTTCGGCATGTGACTGCTGGTGGATTCGAACCCCCAACTCTTGCGTTGGAGGACGACTGCTCTAACCACTCAGCCACAGTCAGCCCAGGTGGCACTGCATTAAAAACAGGTCTGATTTTGTGATGGGCATCACTGCATGGGCTCAGAGGCACTTCTATAAATCAGTCATACAGTTCATCATGCATGTTGGTTAAAGCTCTGCCGTGCAAAGAAAAAGTCTTATGTGAACACCATCCAGAAACACTGCTGCCTTCTCTCGGCAACCCCCCCATTTGACATAGACTGAGGAAAGAGGTTAACTGTTTTGTTGTTAGATGATTAGAAAAATTGAAATGTATTTTGGAAATCACAGACGCCATATTGTATTTCTACCTGTTTTGTATTTGTAATTACTTATATCCTTAATGTGTGCTTTTTTGTGTCTTTCTCCCAGTAGGGGGTACACCTGTGCCTACACCTGGACCTGCCATTCTGTGTTTGTTTCTCCTTCCTGTCCTCTCAAACCCAGCCTGTCGAAGCAGATGGCTGCTCATCCTGAGTCTGGTTCTGCTGGAGGTTTCTTCCTGTTAAATAAGAGTTTTTCCTTTCCACTGTTGCCATTGTGCTTGCTCAGGATGGGAGACTGTGACAAAGTGAAGATTCACCACGTCTGCTAGTTTCCTTTGACAAATAACTTTCCTAATTGGCTTTTTAAATATGTGCAAATGTTTCTGTTCAGTGCCCTGAGACAACTTCTGTTGTGATTTGGTGCTATATAAATAAACTGAAGTGAAGTGAATATATCCTCCATACTAAAGAGGAGTGGGACTATGCTTGTTATTAGAGCACAGTTCAAATGTCTGCCTCTTTGATGGTATGGGAGTCCATTAGTGCCTATAGCATGAGCAGCTTACACTTCTGGAAATCACCACTGATGCAGAAAAGTATGTGCAGATTTTAGAACAATGAGCATTCCTTTCTAAACCCTCGAGCAGCTGGACTCCTCCGTTCCAAGACGTTTACAGACTGCTGTTAAAAGAAGAGGGGATGATTCAGTGGTAAACATGACCCCGCCCCCAATCTTTTTGACATGTGTTGTTGCCATCCGAGTCAATTTTGTTCTTTTTTTAATAAAATGATAGTTTCTTAGTTTAAACATTCAATATGTTTACTGTGTAAATAATATAGATGTGCAATTTTCAAACCGTTGCATTCTTTTTGTATTTACATTTTACACACTGTCCCAACTTTCTGGGAATTGTGGCTGTACAAAAATTATTTTACCTGGACTTGTTTTCTTCATAGTGAGCACTTGTTTCAATGTAACGTGACAACTCTATCTGCATGTCTCCAAACAGAGGCACAACTTGAAGCTGAAAAATTTAAAATAGAAGACAAATAAACACCTGGTCACCTGTAGGACCAAAGGTATGCAAAAGCAGCAAAAAAGAAAACTAAAAAACACTTACTTTGAAGAACTTGTCAATCTTGCTCAGGTTGATTCTCTTCTTGGCATCTAGTTTGTAGATATTACTTACATTCCCGTCCATCAGGTACAAACCAAAGCCCATGACCTGCCAGACATTAGAAGTGTTTGTAGTACAAACAAAAAAATACAAGTTTGAGAACTGATTTAATGTTTTTATACACTGGCAGAAAAAAAAAGTCAACGTGTATTTACCTTAAGCAGCATGTGTTTTTCACTGGGTGTCAAATACATTTTGTTTTCATAATAGTCTACGCAGATGTTGACGATGTCTGCCAAGAGCTCCTCATAACCTGGAATCACCTCCAGCTGTTGGTGCAGGCACTGCACAGGCAGACAGAGGATATTAAGATAGATGAGTAAAAACACTAGCTAAAAGCTACCATTTTCAGGACAGTAGCTAAAAACTAAAATCTGCAGAATAGTAGCTAAAATTAGAAAAGATCAGCTGAAGCAAGTGATTTCAAGTGAATGTCAAAGAACACCAAGATTTTTAATGAATTGAAGACAGTTCAATGCATTTCTACAAGGGATGTACAATATTGGATTTTTGGCCGATATCTGATTTGCTGATATGTTAAAACTTATTTGGCCAATAACCAATACAAATACAGATATATTTTTATTTCCTAGACCTACTTATAGACTACATAGTTTTCTACATGGTCTTTGTAAATTGGTACTGCTATCAAATGCAGATGGCAAAAAGGGGGCTGAAAATGATGTAACACTTCAACTTGCATTATGTTTATTGTCAAATTTATTAATGAAATTTACTCTTAACACAATGACAACACGCGAACAGTGCCAATTTGCAAATTTTCACAAATCTAAACTCAACGGCGCGCGTGATGTCATAACGTTGTGCTGGCACTGCAGGTATCTTTGTCACTGGGTTGTCATACAAAAACTGCGCCTTTTATTTATAGTTATATACATATATACATACATATACATACATATATACACATATATATATATATATATATATATATACATATATACATACACACACAGTATATATGTATATATAAACAGCACCTTTTATGGAATGACTGATGTCCAATATTTAACTTTATCGCTAATATCAGCTGATACCGATATCATGCCGATAATATCGTGCACCCCTAATTTCTACAAAAGAAAAATTGTAAAATAATAAAATAAAATTGCGCAATTCAAAAAGTAAAGTTAAATACCAAACTTCATAGCTGTAATATCCTAAATAAGCTGAATGTTTTGATACTTGAATGGCTGAAAGAGATGAAAGCATGAGTGTAACAAACGTACAAAGGACATTTTAAACAAGAAAACATTCCCGTATATGCCGACTCAACAAAAGTGGTTCATTCCTCAGAGTCATTTTCTCACATTTTAACATCACCTTCTGCTGAAAATGAAGAAACTACCTGAGTGATCCTGTTGTGGTTGGCTAAGAACATGGAGAGGTTCTGGGACTCCTGGATGGACTGAGGGTCGGCCATCTTCCTCAAGAACTGAGCGGCCCTAAAAACCATGAGGAGAGGAATGAAGCATTCGCTTGATCAAAATACAAAAAAAAAAAAACGTGTATTTCCTTTTTGAGGCTTGTGTACCGTTTATAAGCAGAGTGATCGTTCTTCACGCTACACTTCATGTTCTTCAGCTCATCCAGCACTGCAAACATGTTGATGAACTTGCCCAAAGTGAGCAGATAGGCCTCCGACACGAAGTCTTTCCTCCTCTCTGCGTGGCACAGACGCTTCACTTCGCTGCAGAAGCGCTCGATCGCTTTCCGCTGAAAACACAAGAAATATTCAACCGATTGTTGCTTGTAAAAACAAAAAGAGCTCAAGGGTGAAAATATGTTTGGAAGTGTGTGTGTTTGATGAGTGCCAGGTTAGCAAAATGTCTCATGAACCAGTGGTTGGATTTTAATGAAACTCTCAGAACGTGCTTATTGGCTGAACAACTGATTAACTTCTGGAATCAGCCACAGAAGGAAGGCTCCCACAACTAAACCACTATAGCAAACACAAAAATGGTGATAAGTCAGTTTTATAGATAAAGTAGTCCCTCGCTACTTCGCGGTTTGATTTTTGCGGACTCGCCCTATCGCTGTTTTTCAAAGTAAGATAAGACATGACACACACGGCTGATTGATGGATGAGCCGCACGATCGGCATGAATTTTTATTTTAAATGAATTATTTTACATTACTTAGCACTCGTGTGCAGCCCACAGCTGTGGGAGAAACTTCCTCCTGCAGCTGATCAGCTGTGCAAAGCGGAGAAGTGGGCGTGGCTGAGAGTGCAGCAGGGAGCTGAAATCATGACATTCTGTGCTCTTTTAGCACATTCAGAGTTTAGAAACATTGTTTAGAATATTGCAAGAGTGTGGGAGGGTTTAAATCGCCTTTATGTATGTAAATACTAACATAAACTACTACGTACTACTTGTACTATCCCTACTTTGCAGTTTTTCACTTATCGCGGGGCTTCAGGGTACGGATCCCCCGCGATAAACAAGGGACTATTGTATTGAGCTATAATTTGGTGTGGTAGTAGCTGAGTCACCTGCAAGGTATATTCTGAGTGGTAAATGTTTGCATGATATTTGTTATTAAAACTTTGTCATTAACTATTGGAGTCAATTGTGTCAGTCTGTTAGAAAAATATCTTGTAAAACAATGAATGGATTGCAAAGTAGTAAACAACACTAGCGCACGCAAAAATGGCTATAAGTCAGTCAGAATTACAGATACTGAGCCATAATTTGATGTGGTAGTAGCTGAGAGTCATTGACTACACACACTCTGAGTGTTAACCCATCTCGCACAATTTCACAATATTGCACAAGTTTGTGCATGATACCTTGACTAAATGGCCACAACCGTCACATCTCATCATAAAATAAGCTTACCGGTAGTTTACAACCCTGGCATGACAGGTAGATGGTGACATGCATTCCTTCAAGGAATGTTCAACCTTTCATTTACAACGTATTTAATTTAAACAAAAAAAAACAACTAAAGGTTTCCAGCGATTTAGCTTGGGTTGGTGTACTGGATGTGAAAACACTGCTTGTATGTTTTTTAATGAATGAAACGGAAATGAACAGATTGGGTTAATCAAAGCGATGCATAAAATTAAATGCATACAAGTAAATCCACAAATAGTTTAGCATGATACAGATATTTAACTTGGGATGTACGTTAGACTTTGAATTTTCTCTCGTGTTTCCTGAACTTTTATGGTTCAGCCGGTTCAGCCGAAGTGATCAATCAGACTTGCCTGGAAGTACATGAACTTCATGAGCTTGGTCACCTCGGGCTCCAACACCTCCACAGTCTTCTCGTAGATCTCCACTCTGTTGGGCTGCTCATTGCATTTCACCTAACAAACACAGGATGGCATTGTCACACACACAGTCTCTATGTATGTACGAGAGCTTTGTGACAAACAGACATTTTCAAATCACAAAGTTTGTGTCTTTAATCAAAACTTATGGGGAAATCACTAACATTCCTATCATTCAACAAGAACATTGTGTCAAGTTGTGAGCTCGTTATTGTTCACAGCAGGACTTTTCAAAGAGTGGGGCGCCTCTCCCCGAGGGGGCGCCAGAGTTCTTCAGGGGTGGAGCGACATAACGAGGAGGGAAAATATAAAATAAAATAAAGTAAGCCAGAAAAAGTAAGGCTACGCTCACTCCTCGGGTCTTATGTTAGGTTCCAATTTATTTTTTGTTCAGATCAGATTTTTTATGTTATTTATTTATTTATTTTTTGGGGTTTATTCCACTGTTAAAACGTGACCTCCATCAGACTAGTGTGAACCGTTAACAGTTATGGAGCGACCCACATGAGCAGAAGATGTGACGTCACACGCAGCACGCTGCGTTTGAGGAAGTAAATGTTTGAGACGCTACATATTCTCAAAGTCAGTGTGACGTCATCCGTCACATGATGTCAAACTGACATTTTTGGTTGTGGGAAAACACCACTGTGCTGTGGAAAAAATGATAGACACGTGAAATACACAATTTCATTTTGATCTAATTTATTCCTTCAAGTGTATGCAACAATGTTATAAGAATATGGAGGCCAATATAAACTCCCAGGGGATACGTGACTAAATGAACCGACGGTGTCACTCGAGGTGAACTACAAAAGACGAGTACACCTATACCAGAGTCCACGTAAGACTTATTTTCTAATAATGTACAGTTGTAAAGCTTTTCATTAAATGTCCATATTCAATATATTCAGTGTCCAGCTGTTTAGAAGATAACTGACCATCACTTCACACTAATCTGAACAGTCAAGCCGTCTAACTTATGAAATAGCACGTATTAAATAATTTCTGATAAACATAAAATAACATGTAAAATATGTATTAACAATGCATACATGGCTTTCAAGAATCTAAGAACAGAGAAAAGGTCTAGTACAACTATATAAAATGCTCTGTCCACCTGCCCTCACCTTTGTTTTCAGAATGATTTATTTTTAACAGTTCGTTTTGTACATTTCAGGTTTATATTCACTCGAGGCAATGGAGAAGTACAGATCTATACATAATCATTACATATATACGTTAAGTAACAAAAAATACTGGTGATTAAACAGTGCCCAACAGACGTATAGTATGTGTGCTATGTGGTGACTAAAGTGTGTCCACAGCAGCTTTACATTTTTCCCTTCTTGGTCTTGCAGACAGGAACATTAAATATTTTCTAATTGGATGTTTCTTCTTGTTAGACGTGCAGTCAAGTTGTCTAACAAGCAACGCGTCACTATTTCGTCGACTTTCCCTCAAACCAATATGTCCGCCTCCTTGTACAATATGGTCACGTGACCACGTACCCGGATGTCCGACTTCGAGAATGTTAGCATGTGTGATTCTGAAGTTGTTGTGGAAACAGAACTGATTCAATTATTATCTCACAGACTTGTTCGGGCCCGTGTTTTTAATTTGGCCTCTGCGCTCCAGTGCAGTGTTATATATTTGGAACGACAGAGACTGAAGGTAAAAAGTACAATCCCATCACGTTAGTATCGATACGGTCCGACACCAACGTTAGTATCATCTGCTGTATTCTCAGTCATCCTGGACATGGGAAATGAAACGAACAAAGACGAAGCAAACGAACTGCTCTGTAGCAGAAGACATGAGGAGTTCTGTGCTTTAAACTGCATGCGGCTGGTATCATTAATAATAATAATTAAATAATTAATTGATCATTGAATCGATCCACTCACCCCTACCTCACGAATGTAAAAGTTGGATTAAATGCGACATGACAGTTCAGACTGCAGTCATTTGACAAGCATCAGATATGTATCTGAACCAGTATGATGTAGGCCTGGGTCTGATTTGAAAAAAGTTTAATTTGTCATGTTTAGTCTGCCATGAAAAATATCCTATATGGGTCGCATAGGGGCAATAAAAAATTGATTTGAGCTGCATTTGCCTGCAGTGTGAATGTATTTAAAAGAAAATAAGTAAAAAGGTTGTGGTTTTGTAACATGTTAAAAAGGAAAATGTGTTAAATGTATTTTAAAAAAAAAACAAAGATGTTTAAACTGTGTAAAAGAAAAATGTGTACAACCATTTTTAAGCATGAACTTGAGTATTGCAACGACAAAAGTTAGAGCAATAATGTAGATGTGTGTGGGGGCAGTTGTTAAATGTATTCTCTGGTGGGGGGAGGGGGTGTAACTCTCCCACTCTTTAAAAACCCCTGGTTTACAGCAGCCAACTCAAGGCAGTGATGCACCTGAGGAATAGCTCTGGAGCAGCTCCTCCACGTGTAGAGCATCACAGCATACTCGTGTCCTTCCTCCAGCATCTCATTCTGCAAACATACACAAACATTCCTTATCAAAAGTCGTGGCAACATAATGTAGATGGAAGGATCTGCACCCCCCCCACACAGGAACACTGGATAAGAGGAGTCATGCATCATGTCCATATGGAAAAGATCAGATATACTTCGAAAGGTTCTGTTAAGAGGTTCCGCGACACCTGGCAGCCATGTGCATCGTATGTTCAAAATATGTCACTACCTGTTTAACATGTTCATGTCTGTGCAGCTGATCCAGTGTGGGAGGGGATTTTGTCATTTTGTTAACTTTTCTTATACGTGTGTATAGTCTAAAAAAGAAAAATGTCAATAAAAAGACTTTGATTAAATAAAAAATAAAGTTGTGGCAACGTTTCCGTTGATGAAAACCAAGTGTTGCCTTAAAGAAACAGTTTTGCTCTTTTCAACTGGAGATCAGTGGAAAGATGATGAATAATGAATGTCTTACCTGTTTTAGATAGCTCTTTGAACAACCTCAGATTGGAGAAAGAGCTTAATGCTGGCTAGAAATGCTGCAGTTAGTTGGAAATTCATAATAGATAAAATCAACTATAATAATTTGTTTGACAACATTTTTTGTCAATATGTGACTTTGTAAACTTATTTTCTGGTTTCTTAAAAGTGTTCAGCTGAAAGAACAACTGTTAACCTCCACACTGTAGCTACAGTTTCAGTTTATCACGGCGGGCGGAGAACACGTCTGCTTCACTGTCAAACCAGCCAGTTTTTAAAAGGTTTTGATGGCTGACAGAGACTGAAGTACTTTAAGTAGCGGGCTATAAAAGACCAGTTTGCATGCTCTGTAACGTTTTCTTGGTTTACCACAGCAGCACAAGACGCACACAGGGGCTGCCAGGAACCAGCTGGGAAACTAAAACATCACTCTATTGAAGCTGCTACTGTAAATGAACTCCATTAAGTTTGATATGTCGTCTCTCTGCTTTACTTTCCAGTGAATAAATGTTTGAGAAAACTTTTAGATTAGTATCTGGACTCCTGTTTGAATAATGTTGTGCCACGATTCGTTTTTCCGTCGGGCTCTGAATCCCCAGACCAGCTATGTTTTCTTCTTAACCTCTGTTGTTTTAAGCATTGGCATATAAGTGAAATGCAAAAAGAAAACGCATGCGTTTCTTTTTGTTTCTTTTATACTCACTGCAGCAGGAAGAACACATCCTGATGTCAGAAATCTAGTATACTTAGACAGGTGAGGCAACTAATCTAAACAAGGGAACAGATTCAGTCACAACACCTGTGTGTCCAAACATGCAGGGACGATTCGACTTCCACCTGTTGGACATCTCTGTGCTCAGAATATGTTTTTATCTAAAGTTATGGCATTTAAATCAAATAAGTTCATGGAGTTAATAAAAACATTTCCTATACATGTGGGCTGATTTAAAGGATCATTTTGTAGTTAGTCTCCATAACTCCATTTTAAATGGTTGCCATTTCTTTTTCAGCTCTTTCTGACAGGCAAAGCCATGTGACTAAACTCCTGCAAAAAAATAAAAATAATGATTAAAAAAATATACAATAGTAAATAGAATTTATTTTCAGAGTTTGCTGCAGTTCTTACCAACACTATTCCTGTAAGTGTTGTGATCCGTCTTTGGTGTTACTGTGCAGTATTTCTGTGATTCTGGTATTTTGTTTAACTTGTGTTTCCAGCTTCCCCAGTGTTTTCCCCCATATCCACACTGAACACAATTATAAACGCAACACTTTTGTTTTTGCTCTCATTGTTCATTATCTGAACTCAAAGATCCAAGACTTTTTATATGTACACAAAAGCTCTTTTCCTCTCAAATACAGTTCACAAATTTGTATAAATGTGTTGGTGAGCACTTCCCCTTTACTGCGATAATCCATCCACCTCACAGGTCAGATGGTAATTAGACAGCGTGATTATTGCACAGGTTTGTTTAGGCTGGCCACAATAAAAGGCCACTCTAAAATGTGCAGTTTACTTTAATTGTATTGCAACAGGCTGAGCGTTATCATGCAGCAACCTGAGGTGATGGTCGTGGATGAATGGCACAAGAACGGGCCTCAGGATCTCATCACGGTGTCTCTGTGCATTCAAAATGCCATCCAGAAATTCACCTGTGTTCATCGTCCATAACATACACCTGCCTTTTTGTTATCTCGCTAATAAATGAGTCGACTTATTTTTATTCTCGAGTCATCTTGAGTTTTTGGTTCTGTACTTTGGGTTCACCATTTTCAACCAAACATGAAAGCAAGTCAAATATTCAGCCTTTTTTATTTTAAAATGCATAAACAATATGCACTTCATTTTATTTATTTTGTCATGGTGAAGTTGGCACTCTAAGCTAACTTAAAAGTTTTACCTCAATTTGCAAGAGTTAGTATAAATTATATTTTGTGAGACACATTAAATGTCAAAGTTGAGTGTAAAAACATTGAAAGCAAATTGTTGTTGAACCCAGTTAGGATGTAATTAATTTTCTCCACATTGAAGTTTCTCAGAGCGATCTGCAATAAGTCAGGTATTAATTATTCACCATCTTTCCACAGAACCTAACTTCAAAAGATACAAACTATCTCTTTAAGACTCTCTTGTATGCTTCTGTGTGTACCACCACTTGTTTGTAAAGCCACCCTGCAGCACAGACACATGAGTCAGTCACTTGTTCCCAGTGATGAATATTGTAGCAGAGGTAGACTACTTCCTGTTAGACACAGGTGGGCGTGTCCAAATAGACCGGCTTTAACCTCAACTCAACTTCCTGTAAAATAAAAATTATATAAAGCCCCACACCTCTTTACTAGTCACATCATACCCCTTCGTTCACCAGGAACAGATAGAGCTTTAGTGGTCTGCTGCCTGCCTGTGTGTGTGTGTGTGTGTGTGTGTGTGTGTGTGTGTGTGTGTGTGT
>NC_056501.1:30890032-30894572 GCF_014905685.2 Nematolebias whitei | reverse complement strand
TGTGTGTGTGTGTGTGTGTGTGTGTGTGTGTGTGTGTGTGTGTGTGTCCTGTGACAGGCCGAGCCAAATGCTGACAAAAGAATCAAACTGTAATGAATTCACACACAACAAGGGTCCCATGCAAGCATGAGGCTGCTTCCCACAGTCATCTTTGGTCTCACTGATACAGGAAGACAAACTGCTAAATTTGCAGCATAAAAGGATTGATGTAAATAGCTGGATGTCACAATAATAGCGACCGCAAGCCAAGACAAATTTTCTCACCATGCTGGAGTGGACCGTGGCTTGCTCTATGTACCGGGCGATGCCGGTCACAAAAGCATTCCTGTCTTCAAAGTTGGTGTCAAAATTAGCCTGCAGAAAGACAGAAGATGGAGTCAAAGGGGGGACTGGGGATTATGGAGGGTGGTGGTGACTGTGTGTGTGTGTGCATGTGTACCTGGTACATGATCGAGGAGGGAGGGGGTTCGATGCATGGCTGCTGGTCGGGCAGGGGCAGCTCCTCCAGCAGGTCCACGTTGGACAGAGCATCTTCCAGGGTCACATGGGTCGTCATGGTAACAAGTAGTCACTCAAACAACACCGTGGTCTGGGAAACACAAAGAAAAGGAGGACATGAAGTGTGGACAAAAAAAACGACTATGATTGGATTAGACCTACTAAAATGAGTTCGTTAAAAGAATAGCTTTTCTTAAGGAATGCATATAATCCACTAACACCATGTCAGAGTTTGAACTAGCATCATTTATGACGAGAAGGAACGAGGTCTGGTCAAACCTTATTAATAACTTCAAGCACTATCACATGTGATGTAGTGAGATATTGCAAGATGTGTTAGAGCTCCAAGAGCATGTTGTGAAGGACCTCACCTTCTACCAAATTTAACTCATGCCGATTTGTAGCAATTTTAGGGTTGGCTAATGATTTGCTGCGGCAGCCGTCTTCTATTGTGCTGACACCAAAAGTTAATGAGTTGCAGATGTAAATGGACTGTACTTATACAGCACCTTCCTATCTTATCAAGATACGCAAAACTCTTTACACTACAATCTGTGCTCTCATTTACCCATTCATACAACACTCTACTAGATCTGAACAAAGAATAATCAGAGCTTTATCACATTCAAACACCGATGGGACACACATCAGAGGCGATGAGGGGTTCAGCGTCTTGCCCAGGGACACTTCGGCATGTGACTGCTGGTAGAATCGAACCCCGAACCCTTGCATTGAAGGACGACTGCTCTAACCACTTAGCCACAACCGTCCCATGTGTGCATCCAATCATTATTTTCTGAGAGTTTCATTAAAATCAATTCACTAGTTCATAAGATATTTTGCTAACAGGTAATCAAAGTTACCTCATAGGTTGGGCCACTGTTTCTTAACAAAACCATGCAAAATCGGTTAGCACTTGATGCATGTGTTGAGGGTGACTCTCAGCTACTACCACACCAGGCATTCACTGAGTTCCAGTCACTTTTGTATTTGCTATAATTCATTAGCTGTGGTGGCCATCTTGAATCGAGTTGACTCTAAAACATATTCAAGTGTAGCTAAACACAATGATTACTTTGAGAGTTTCATTGACGTCCATCCAGTGGTTTATGTATTAGATGCCTCGTTAACAGACAAACAAACACAAAGACATCCGTTATGATACCGACCATCATTTACTGCAGTGGGTCATAAAATACCAGTTTAATTCAAAAGTTAGCAAAACATTTATATAGGTTTAAGATCGTGTCATCCTTGGACAAAATAAAATTCTGCTTTTCAGACAGAAAAGTTTGTCTCCTGACACATCCAGACAATTTCAGTTCCTTGTCTGAAACAATTGTTTAGGCTGTGCGGTGTTGTGTTTCTTTCTGTTCATCCTGCACCTGCAGTCACCCACCATGTGACTAAACAAAACCACCAACTCAGAGCGGGGTTAGAGGCCCCTCAGCCGTTTCCTTTTTCTTTTGACTACAGACAGATTTGAAGCGAGCCATTCTTGAAATGCCAGGAGCTAGCAATGCTGCTGATCTGACAAGAGAAATATTTATTTTAAAAAGCTCCATTAGACAAAGTGAGCAGGCCACCTGACAGATGTTTCTCTTTCAACTTTGTGTTTATAACCCCCATTTTACATAACATGTTTCTGAAGTTACGTGTTTCACATACGGCCTGACAGAAAACTGATAATCAGCTTAATATCCAAGGCTGGAGACACCCCGAGCAGAGCTGAGAAGGCCAAGAGGAAAAAACCTAAACTCTCTGTTCATCATCATCACTAGAGGAGAATTTATACAAGAACAGCTGCAATTAGAAACATACTAATCTGTTGCAGAAAATAGTCACAGGGTATATGAGAAGTTTACATCATTAACACGCTGAGCCACATCGTTGTCGTTGCGCTCGCATGTGCAGATCAGCAAATGAACCAAAATGGAGGTGGGTGGAGTTTCCCGTCAAGTCGAACGGTCACATTTAACACAGAAAGTTTACAATGTCGAAACACGTGGCTCACAGCTAAAGTCAAACAAAAGAGTCATTAAAGGGCAGTTTGACTGACACAAATGCAACATCTCCTACTGATAATAAATCCTGATGAGTTGGTGTGTTTATCTGATCATTACATGTACAAGCTCAGCCTCCTGGATCTTTTAATACATAGTTCCCACGCACGTGACCGGTATTGCGCAATACCGGGTTTTCCGCCATTTGTTGAGGCGCATGTGAAGAAGATGGCTTACAGACAGACCAGAGCTCAGTATATTGATACTCTTGACCAAGAGCAAGATATAGGCATAAAATAGCTGCGGTCCCTATGAGGTGGAGAAAGAAATGATGTCAGACGAAACAGACAAGTTGTCACCGAGAAGTTACTTTGATATTGTTAATTATTAACGAACACGAGGAGTGCCTAAGTTTTTTATTTTTGTTTTTACGTCCATTAATGCATTTTAGCAAAACAGCAATCAAAAATCTGATTTTTTTTTCCTAGTCAGTGAACACAAACATCGTTGATGAGACTGTTTTTACTGAAATTCAGAATGAACAATTGTAATTTATCTGAGGTATTAAAAAAAACAGAAGAAGCCCAAAAGATGTAAGAAATCAGAACAGGGTGGTGAGTTTAGGCTACAGGTTTGTCTGCTGCGTGTTTTTACTGATGTTGCTTTGGGTTCAGCTGCCACAAACAAGTCCAGCTAATTCAACTTCCTGTGACCTAATATCTACAACCAGAGGAAATACAGATGTATTAGGTTATTTATTTATTGTGAAGCCATAATTTGTCATGCATTTATGACTAAATGATTTAACAACTTAACATATATACAATAACCTACCTAACAATAAATCATATTTTTGTCTTACCAAACATGCTGACTGATGCAATTTATTTTACATAGAAAACTTGTAAAAATAAAAAAAAATAAAAGGTTATTCATAGATATGGTGCTATTTTAAAAGTTGAGGTGATCAAAAACAGATCAAATGTTAAGGTGCTAATCTGGTCCACACAGCAATGCTGTATTTTTAGATAGGTTTTAATTTAGGCTGTCCAATAATAGCCCTGTAAAGAGGTGCTTTTCATATGAATTATGATCTGTAGTTGCTTGTGGCATGAAGCCTAACTGATACACTGGGACTTGTGGTTTCTTGTCTAACCTTTTAATAATGCTCTATATTTAAGGTCTAATTTAAATGAAATGATCTAACTCGACAGTAAATTAACTGAACTCACATTTGCATGGATGGCCTGCACTGATGGAGACTCGGGATGGAACATTGTTACTAAGTCTTAATACAATGTTTGAGGATTTGTTTGTCTTTTGCCATCTGTTTCGGTTATTCTTGACACCTATGTGCTGCTGCATTACAAGCTCCAAGCCAAATACTCTCTGCTTGCTTTAAGACATGGTTCTGTCGGATTGTCCAGATCACGTAAAGTGAAAACCCGAGTCCTGCGAGCGTACTTCAAGGGGTTTCGTCTTGCCTACAAACAAGGCTCAATGCTACCAAACTCCCATCTGTGCTCGGGAATACAGACGCAGCTTAAACCCTGAGCTGTCTGAATAAACTTTCCCACCCTGTACCAAACTGTGCTCAACAGTTGGTGTGTCTGTCTATGTCAATGAGTATATGCATCTCTACAAAGAAAAAGGGCCCCTTCATTCCCCTCTGGGCTCTTAGTAACCAAGCATTGCCTGTGTCACACTGGAATGACTAACGGAGGGTAAAGGAGAATGATTTCACACTGTAGCCGGACAGTAAACGTGTGAAAATATCTCACAGCTAATTTAAAATACTGACTAAAGCTATATCTGGAACAAATGATCTAAGACTCCAAAGCCATGCGCTCCAAGTAAAGCCTAAAAAGAGGACAGGCACTGAAACAAGAGACGACTTGAATGAATGAATGAATATAAGCTGCAGTGGGTAAATGTGCTGCTGAGCAGTTTGTGTATCATTTTGCCTGCAAGGGAGATGGAAAGTGTGTCAGCTCCAGTGTCAAACCACTCACACGTGTGTTTCTAACCGCACACAACCA
>NC_056501.1:30883266-30885032 GCF_014905685.2 Nematolebias whitei | reverse complement strand
TAGATAGATAGATAGATAGATAGATAGATAGATAGATAGATAGATAGATAGATAGATAGATAGATAGATAGATAGATAGATAGATAGATAGATAGATAGATAGATAGATAGATAGATAGATGTCCTTCTCAAAAAATTAGCATATTGTGATAAAGGTCATTATTTTCCAAAATGTAATGATAAAAATGAAACTTTCATATATTTCTGATTCGTTGCACACCAACTGAAATATTTCAGGTCTTTAATTGTTTTAATACTGATGATTATGGCATACAGCTCATGAAAACCCAAAATGCCTGTTCCAAAAAATTAGCACATTTCATCCCACCAATGAAAGACAAGTGTTTTTAATACAAAAAACACCAACCTTCAAATAATCATGTTCAGTTATGCACTCAATACTTGGTGGGGAATCCTTTTGCATGAATGACTGCTTCAATGCGGCGTGGCATGGAGGCAATCAGCCTGTGGCACTGCTGAGGTGTTATGGAGGCCCAGGATGCTTCGATAGCAGCCTTAAGCTCATCCAGAGTGTTGGGTCTTGTGTCTCTCAACTTTCTCTTCACAATATCCCACAGGTTCTCTATGGGGTTCAGGTCAGGAGAGTTGGCAGGCCAATTGAGCACAGTAATACCATGGTCAGTAAACCATTTACCTGTGGTTTTGGCACTGTGAGCAGCTGCCAGGTCGTGCTGAAAAATGAAATCTTCATCTCCATAAAGCTTTTCAGCAGATGGAAGCATGAAGTGCTCCAAAATCTCATGATAGCTAGCTGCATTGACCCTGCCCTTGATAAAACACAGTGGACCAACACCAGCAGCTGACATGGCACCCCAGACCATCACTGACTGTGGGTGCTTCACACTGGACTTCTGGCATTTTGGCAGTTCCTTCTCCCCAGTCTTCCTCCAGACTCTGGCACCTTGATTTCCGAATGACATGCAAAATTTGCTTTCATTCGAAAAAAGTACTTTGGACCACTGAGCAACAGTCCAGTGCTGCTTCTCTGTAGCCCAGGTCAGGCGCTTCTGCCGCTGTTTCTGGTTCAAAAGTGGCTTGACCTGGGGAATGCGGCACCTGTAGCCCATTTCCTGCACATGCCTGTGCACGGTGGCTCTGGATGTTTCTACTCCAGACTCAGTCCACTGCTTCCGCAGGTCCCCCAAGGTCTGGAATCGGCCCTTCTCCACAATCCTCCTCAGGGTCCGGTCACCTCTTCTCATCATGCAGCGTTTTCTGCCACACTTTTCCCTTCCCACAGACTTCCCACTGAGGTGCCTTGATACAGCACTCTGGGAACAGCCTATTCGTTCAGCAATTTCTTTCTGTGTCTTACCCTCTTGCTTGAGGGTGTCAATGATGGCCTTCTGGACAGCAGTCAGGTCGGCAGTCTTACCCATGATTGTGGTTTTGAGTAATGAACAAGGCTGGGAGTTTTTAAAAGCCTCAGGAATCTTTTGCAGGTGTTTAGAGTTACATCGTTGATTCAGATGGTTAGGTTAATAGCTTGTTTAGAGAACCTTTTCATGATATGCTAATTTTTTGGGACAGGCATTTTGGGTTTTCATGAGCTGTATGCCATAATCATAAGTATTAAAACAATTAAAGACCTGAAATATTTCAGTTGGTGTGCAATGAATCTGAAATATATGAAAGTTTCATTTTTATCATTACATTATGGAAAATAATGACCTTTATCACAATATGCTAATTTTTTTAGAAGGACCTGTATGAATGTATATATATATATATATATATATATATAT
>NC_056501.1:30871753-30883166 GCF_014905685.2 Nematolebias whitei | reverse complement strand
TATATATATATATATATATACAGTGCCTTGCAAAAGTATTCGGCCCCCTTGAACTTTTCAACCTTTTGCCACATTTCAGGCTTCAAACATTAAGATATAAAATTTTAATTTTTTGTGAAGAATCAACAACAAGTGGGACACAATCATGAAGTGGAATAAAATTTATTGGATGTGTCAAACTTTTTTAGCAAATAAAAAATTGAAAAGTGGGGCGTGCAATATTATTCGACCCCCTTGCATTAATACTTTGTAGCGCCTTTTGTTGCAGTTCCAGCTGCAAGTCTCTTGGGGTTTGTCTCTATCAGGTTTGCACATAGAGACTGAAATTCTTGCCCATTCTTTCTGCAAAACAGCTCGAGCTCAGTGAGGTTGGATGGAGAGCGTTTGTGAACAGTCTTCAGCTCTTTCCACAGATTCTCGATTGGATTCAGGTCTGGACTTTGACTCGTCCATTCCAACACCTGGATACGTTTATTTGTGAACCATTCCATTGTAGATTTGGTTTTATGCTTTGGATCATTGTCTTGTTGGAAGATAATGTATGAATTTCGTCCCTGCTGACGAAAAGCAGGCCCAAACCATGATGCTGCCACCACCATGTTTGACAGTGGGGATGTAATAATAAAATAATAATTTAACACTATTTATCTGAGGAGCAGACTGCTTTGAGTTTAACTCCATCACATAACTCTCGTCTTGAGCAAGCATGAAGGCGACAGTGGAAAGGAAAAACTCTCTCATGAGGAAGAATCGTTTAGCAGAACCAGGCTCAGGACAAGAGGCCATCTTCTTCGACTGACTGGGTTTGAGAGGAACAGATACACAATGGCAGGTCAAGAATTACATGTTAAAATGGAAATAATTTCAAATGGAAACTGTTCAATTTTAAGAATTCATTTTAAGAAATTAGGTGAATTTGTCCTCTAGTAGTCTAAGCCTATGGCAGCCAACAAGCCAACCCTAACTATAGGATTAATCAAAAAGGAAAGTTTTGAGCCCAGTCTTAAAACTGGACAATGTGTCAGCCTCACAGACAGAAACCGGAAGTTGGTTCCACAAGAGAGGAGCCTGATAACTGAAAGATCTTCCTCCCATTCTGCTTTTGGAAACTCTAGGAACCGCGAGTAAACCTGCAGTCTGAGAGCCAAATGCTCCGTTAGGAAAATATGGAACAATAAGATCTCAAATATAAGATGGAGCTAGGTTGTTGAGAGCTTTGTAGGCTAAAATATTTTGAATTCTGGACTTTACAGGGAGCCACTGCAGAGAAGCTAAAACTGGAGAGATATGATCTCTCCCACTAACTCCAGTTAAGACTCTGGCAGCAGCATTTTGGATCAACTGAAGACTTTTTAAAGACGTATTTGGACACCCAGATAACAAACCATTGCAATAATCCAGTCTAGACCACTGAAACAGAGCATTGTCATTTCTCATTCAGCAAGATTCTCCTCACTAGTTCACATCCTTGACATCTATTTGAAACTCCCAAGTCCTTTAAAGCAGTAAAGTAGCAGAATGGCCAACATTTTCTCTTTGGATTAGAGCAGAGGAGTCTAATCCTGGTCCTCGAGAGCCATTTGTTTCCCTGCTCAAACGCGTCTGTTAATCACCCATTGATCCAAATCAGGTGTGTTGGAGCATGTGGCCCTGGATGACCAGAACTGGACACCACCCTGAGCATCTGTATACATCTCTGCGTGTTTACAAGTTCATGGGAGGCAGAGGCGCCTACAACACAACAGCTGGGTGCATCATGCAGTTAGAAACGGAAGTACTTGAACCTGCAGTGATCATGCAGGCCCTGGATGTCTGCTTCAGTGTGGAGTCCCTGAACGCATCTGCATTGTGTGGCCTGTTTGGTCTGATGGATCAACTGGACTGGGAGGAAGCTTAGACAGGAGGGGCAGCCACGAGTGGCTAAAAATGGCTATTTTTACGAGTAAATAGAAGAGATAAATATATTCTGAAGCACAGCCCGCCCCTTCAATGCCACTATTCTCTCGCTCAGGTCGGAAAGCCCGTTTTTTTTACGATCTTTTACGAGCTCCATCAATCATTCAGTGCACTTGCTGCTTCGGGAAGCCTCACCCCACCCATCTCTCCGGGAGCTGCCGATGGAAGCTAACGGGAATCCCATTCACGAGTCCCCAAACCCGGCCGGACTCAAAGGTGCACATAACGGGAGGGAGATGCAAAGAGCAGGAGGGAGGAAAACACGAGTCCAGTCTCCAGCCATCATCAGTAAGCCTGCTCACATCCACACAGCTCCTCCGTTCAGCCTCTCTCTCTCTCTGCATCCATTTTTTTCACCTACCTGAAAATCGCATGTCCGTCCGGCGACAAACAGGCGGGCGGTGTCGCGGTCTGCGACGGCTCCTAGCTGCTTCCTGACTTTAAAAAAATATTTGATTTAATATTTCGTATTTGTTTTCATAGTCTTCTGCTCCGACTGATGCTCCAGTTTCGCTCAGCACCAGCCCTGTGCTGCTCCGCCGCCCCACACAAAGAGCAGAAAATGGCTGCAAGTGCATTTTCTTAAAGGGCCAGCACCGTCAGGGCTGAGGAGCCGCCATGTTGCTCTGTGCTACTCCGCTTGTTAGGCACGTTTCTATTTATATGTGTGCTTCTGGAAATTAGAAATGGATTCATATGAAAAGGCAACGTATTGGATTTATTCTAATCTAATATTGAACTTTTTTTAATCCTGTTTTTTTTTTTTTTTCATTCAACCTTTTATTTATACAGGTTAATCCCATTGATCTTCGGGGACTCATTTACAAGAGACACCTGGTTTTAACAAAGAGTGATGACAACGATGGACAACAGCGACAACAATAGACAATTATAAGAGGCATACAAACTTAATTTTTATTTTTATTTTATTTTTTTCAAATTTAAATAAAATGGCAACCCAAAGGGGGAAAAGTAGCAAAAAAAAAAACCCCAGCTAGATTATGAGGCGGTGTAGAAAACTAAAAACAGGAACATGTCTGCATTGGTTCTTGCCAGGAACTTAACAGATGTTTAAAGCCACTTTAAAGAGGTCACGGTCAAGAGCTTCAGATCTTTTTGCAAGATATTCCACGAAACAAGAGCGGCGTAGGAGAAGGCCCTTTTGCGTAGTTCAGTTCTCACTGAGGGAACACTGCAGGTAATAATGTCCTGAGAGCGCACGCTGTAGCTGCACTCACGCAGAGACTTGTAGGAGGAGATGTATGAAGGCAGCAGACCAAGAAGTGATTTAAAGATGAAAATGTACCAGTGAGAGAGTCTGCGTGAAGTTTATGATGTCCAGTTAACCAGTGAATACAGGGTGCAGTGAGGGGTACGATAATCACAGCCAGTTATGAATCTTAGTGCACCATGATAGACAGCATCCAACATGTGCAGGGTGCTTGTAGGAGCGTTCATGTAAATGATGTCACCGTAGTCAATGGAGGGAAGGAAAGACACAGATGTACAAAGTAATTACCTTTACACTTTACATGTTAAAATTCAAGTGAGAATGGGGAAAACAAAACTGTATGCGTTAAGTGGTGTTTAATACTATCGCAAAAACATCTCATGCATTGAGTTTTCTTCTCTTCTTCTTTTGGCTTTTCCCTCTTCAGGGGTCTCCACAGAGAGTCATCCTCCTCCATCTCACTCTGTCCTCTACATCCTCTGTCCTCACTCCAACTACCTCCATGTCCTCTCTAACTGCATCCATATATCTCCTCTTTGTCTTTTTCCTGGCAGCTGCATTTCTCACATCCTTCTACTAATATACCCACTGTCCCTCCTCTGGACATGTCCAAGCCATCTCAGTCTGGCCTCTCTAACTTTATACCATACCATACCATTTTATTTATAGAGCACTTAAAACAGCGACAAGGCCAACCAAAGTGCTGTACAGACAGAACAACAGGTAACACAAAGCAATATACAAAATTAAGTAAATCAGAATATAGACATGAAAACAATGCAGATAATGACGACTAACCAGTGTGGAGCATGCAGGTTCAAAACACAGATCTCCCAGTTGTTTAACCAGTGCTACCTCTGATGATCTCATTCCTGATCTTATCCATCCTTGTCACTCCTAAGGAGAACCTCAACATCTCCTTTTCTGCCAGTTCTTTCTCCTGTCTTTTTGTCAATATTTTTATTTTTATTTCACCAGGAAAATCCCATTGAGATAAAAAAAATCTCTTTTGCAAAGGAATCCTGGTGAAGACTGGCAGCAGCACATAAGGTTACAGAACATTCACAGCAAATATAGAAAAAGTTACTAAATTAATTAATTAAAAGATTAAGTAAAAAAAAAAATTACAGACACATTATTCCGTCTCAAAATCAGTAAGAACAGCCTTAAAAACATTTAGTGAACACAGCTCAGGTTCATGTGTTTCTGCAACTGGTTACAAGAAAATGGAGCAGAAAACTGAAAAGATTTCTTTCGACGTTCAGTTCATACTTTAGGCACCGAAAGTAAAAAAAAGTTCTCGAGAGTATCCTCCGGTGGACTTCCTCTTTATAAATGCAAACAAATACGAAGGAAGAAGTCCTAGTATGGCCTTATCATTAAAAATATGCCAATGGTGGAGTCTACGAGTGGCCAAGTCCGTCCATCCAACCCGGTTGTAAAGTGCAATGATGTGTGAAACCTTTTAAATCTGTTATAAATCTTAAAACTCCATGATAAACAGTATCCAGCGAATAAAGACATTTAAGAGAAGCATGCATGTATAAAATGTCAACCATAGTTCAGGATAGACATAAAAGTAGCATCAACCAGTCACTTTCTAGCCTCAAGAGATAGACAGAATCTGATCCTGAAATAAAATCCCAATTTTAATCTTCGTTTCTTCACCAGCTATTGAATGTGGGAAGTAAAAGACCTAAATATTTCCTAAATTCCTAAATATGTATACTGTGATATTTTTGCAATTTTCACACCTTCAGCTGTAGTAATGACTGGAAGATCCTTAATTTGAAATCTCCCATTGGAAAACAGCATCACCTTTGATTTATCTGCATTTAAAACAAGCTTAAGGTGATAAAGCTATGGCTGTAAAACATTAAAAACTGACTGACTAATGAAAGGCACTCTTAGGTGAGAGACCAGAACAATATAAAACAGTATCATCAGCATAACAATGAAATGTTGCATGAGGCACATTTAAATTAAGACTATATATACTGTATATATAATAAACTAAAGCGGCCCCAGCACTGACCCCTGAGGAACAGGGGTCAGTGCTGGGGCCTCAGCTGGAGTCTCAGCTCCTTGTCGCAGTGGACCAAGGAGCTATTTATAAGACTGAGTTTTCTTGCAGGGTTTCAGACTGAAGAAGTCTTTAGGATAAAAGACAAAAGTTTCAACAAAGAAGAATCCGTCCAGATGACCTGATGTAACCTTGTTGGCTTTTTCTACTTGGATTATTGAGCATGCATCAGGACATCTACTGCAGTAACGATTTTAAGGCAGATAAAGTCATTAAAGTCATTTAAGAAACAAAACTAACAAAGTGATTTGGCATAGTGGTTGGGTACCACTGCTGTTGGAATAGTTTAAGGATCTGTTTACACTACGCCTGATATTATTTTAAATGTATTTTTTCATGAAAAAAAAAAAAAAATCTGTTCACATATTTTAACAAAAACACCAAAATACCAATACCGTGCCACAAGGTGGAGAGAACGGACACATTGGCAGAACATCAAAATAAAGAGAAGAAACAATTTTAACGTGGCTAAAAAAAATTTAATCAACTTGATATTGTTTAAAATTTCATCTTATTAATCATTTTGATGACAACTAGGTGGCAAATGTTAGACAAGTTAGCAAGTTGAATGGCAAAGAAGGTATTTATTATCATGTATGGTCCCGACCCTTCGCTCTAAGCAGACATATGGAATCTGAAAGAAAAGATTTCTTGAGGTCATATTTTTCTTTTATCTTTAGTCTTTTACACAACTAGTGATAAATATAAATCATTTAGATGTAAGTGGATTCAGTTTTGCCTTTATTCTTCCCAGAGGAACAGACAGACTTTAGACTTTAGCATTAACTTTTGGACTCAGACCGTGTCTGTTAGTGAAATATCTCATAAACAACTGAACAGATTTTAACGAAATTCTAAAACTCATTACTGGCTGTATATCTGCACTTGATTAACTTTTGTATTCAACAAAATTTACGACAAAAAAGCTAATAAGTCATTTGTATGGATATTTAGCTAAAACTTGCTGTTGGAGATGTGCATTCCTAAAAAAAACATTGTTTATTGATAACATTTTCTGGATCTACATACATTGCTGAAATAAAAAAGTACACTGAGCAAAGAAAAAAAAAAACATTTAATATTTGGCAGCAAAGTCATTTTGGTAACACAACCACCAAAACAACTAAAACATCTACATGAGAATGGGATAATATCTGTGTGAATGGGTCACGTGAGTATCTATACAATTGCTGACAGAAGCATAAAGTGCTATATAACATACATTTGTCTTTTGTCTTGTAATCACCTTCACTTCCCACACATTGAACAAACCTATTCACAAGTGATTCAATAAATAAATAAAATAAATACAACTCTTGTGAAATGTGCTCAGATGTCTGAGAGCGACTCCACTTCATGGAGGAGGACAGCAAACGATGGACGATCCTCTGGTTTCTGAGAAACAACACAAACTGAGTTGGTTATTTTTACAGCTTGTGTGTATGTCTGTTTGCAGAATTGGTTTATGATTTGTTTTTATGCTGAAAAACAGTTAAATTTCCATCTCTACCTCCTTCCAGCACCACTCCATAAGCATATAGACTGAGTCTGGGGCCAAGCGTGGCTTCAGGAGCCTCAGGCCTGAGTTCAGTGACTCCACGACCTCCAGGTTAGAGAGGTTCTCGTAGGGAGGACGACCCTCATTAAAAACTTCCCAGATGAGCACCCCTGATAATGAGAAAATGACACAAGTTCAGTTGTTACAAAACACATCATACATACTGTGGCAACACTACATGGAGTATCTGATGATAATGGTCACTTCACATCATCAGATAAGGACAAAGAGGAATGCATCCATCCTTAACTTTTACCCGCTTCTTCCTTTTTGGGTCATAGGGGTCACTGGTCTCCAGTCCACCACAGGGACACAAACGAGACAACCATTCACTCTCTCACTCACACCTAGAGACAATTTAGAGTTACCAATCAGCCTAACATGCATGATTTTGGTCTGTGGAAGGTTATCGGAGTACCCAGAGAAAGCCCACACATGCACGGAGAGGATATGCAAACTCCACCCAGAAAGGCCCTCCGGCCGGGATTTGATCCATCGTCCTCGCTGAGTTGTGCCACCGTGCTGCCCCAAAGAGCATCACCTTTAATTTGATTTGACATTTGTTGTTGTTCTTTATTAGCCTAATCAACAATTGTAATAATTACCATTCAAGATGAGAGATGAACGACTTCGAGCAAAACATGTTTTTAGGCTCGTGTGTTTATTCAATTAGCAGCACAGCACTGAGACCATATATTCTTCAAGTGTCCAGGAACTTTAAACTTAGATTACATGAATTTTAAGTTTTGGATTATTTGTCAGTAGTACATCTTTATTTGAAAAAAAAAAAAAAAAGTTTCAAATTGTTCTAATAAAAGTAAACAAACAAATTCCCCTGATTAAAAAGAAACTATGTATATAACTATAAGTTTTGTGAATATATGTAGAGCTTACTTTGGCGTTGCATGTTCAAATATTCATTTTTCTGGTAGTTCTTAGTTATTTGATGTCTAAAATAATAATAATAATTATTATTATTTTTAAGAAAAACATCAGCCAGACTGATGAGCTAATGGCTAGTTCATGTGTGAGGACAACACCGAAGTGGGTTTCTGTTATATAAAATACACCAGTTATAATAATTTGCTGTCATTTTGTTCAGAATCAAGCTCTGTTTCTCCAAACTGAGGTTGTTCACAGAGTTATCTACAACAGGTAAGATATTAAATGTTTAAATGTTGTTCACAAATATCAACTCTAAATGTGTTTTTTTGTACGTTTGTAGCTCCTAAATAAGGTATTTTATGTGTATATGGTAAATGGACTGTACTTATATAGCACTTTTCTATCTGAGCAAGAGTCAAGACATGCAAAGCTCTTTACAACACAATCTGTGCCTCATTTACCCATTCATACAGCTCTCTACTAGATCTGAACAAAGACTGATCAGTGATTTATCACATTCAAACACCGATGGGACACATATTGAGGCAATGAGGGGTTCAGTGTCTTGCCCATGCCCAAGGACACTTCAACATGTGACTGCTGGTGGAATCAAACCCCCAACTCTCGTATTGGAGGGTGACAGCTCTAACCACTCAGCCACAGCTGCACCATGTGCACGTTTTCAGTTATGGTGGATGTGACATGATTGTCATCATCAGGTGTTTGGACCTGCCCGTCTGCAGCAGACTGACTATCTGTCAACTAACAATAACCGTACCAAAGTTCATGCTCCAGGTATAAATACAACATTCAGTCGTGGACGGTTTCTTTTGTTGCTGAGATGATTCGTCCTTCCTCCGAAGGACTTCTTCAGTCTGAGGAGCCACCAAACCAAACTGAATCCCACAAGCAGCTCACTCCCAGAGTGGAAAAAACCAGTTTGCTGGTGATAAGATGGTCTCTGGGGCCCACCCTCTCCCCCGTCAACTCCTCTAAGACAGTCATGCCAAAGTGGTTCGTGCTTAATAATCCAGGACGAAATGCTCAATAAGGATGAAACGTCTCAGCAACAAAAGAAACCGTTCAGATGACCTCACTGAACATTGTAGCGATAACCGTAGTTTCTTCTACACTCAGAATCTAGCATGCGTCCACATAGTTATAAATTGTGTTACAGGCTGTTTTTACTGTCCTTATCAGCTGTTTCCTTCCTAAAACAACTGTTATAATCTCCTTCGAAGTTTTGATGTTATCATCATCTCTCAAAAGTCAAGAACTGTGCCCTGATTTTTAATTTACAGTATAATTGATAAACGCACAACTTTTACTTGGGTCTTTTAGATGATTTCCAGCTTCGTTTCATTGAACTCTACCCAGTGCT
The DNA here is from genome assembly GCF_014905685.2 of Nematolebias whitei. Taxonomy (NCBI): domain Eukaryota; kingdom Metazoa; phylum Chordata; class Actinopteri; order Cyprinodontiformes; family Rivulidae; genus Nematolebias; species Nematolebias whitei. Next base: position 30,874,072 of record NC_056501.1, on the reverse strand, counting down.
TTATGAGATGTTTTGCTAACAGACCAACAAACACAGGTTTAGAAAAAAATAAACCCACCAAATGACCAGACGTCAGACTTGCTGCTGAACTTGGAGTATCTGATGACCTCTGGAGCTGACCACTTGACAGCAAACTTGGAGCACTGGGAGCTTGTGTACTGATCGTCAAAGACAAACCTGCAGCCGACACAATATTATCCAACAACAGTCCAGCTGCAGACATTTAGAAGACTGGATGAGAACATACCGGGTCATCCCAAAATCAGACACCTTCACCTCATTGTTCTTTGAGACGAGGCAGTTCCTGGCAGCCTATTGGGACAAAGGATCAATAACCTCCAGTGTACTGAACGTAGTAAACAAATGCACAAAAGTTGCTTCTGTTGGTTTACCAGATCTCTGTGGATGAAGTTGGAGCTCTCTAAGTACGCCATGCCTTCACTGACGTCCAAACACATTCCCAGCATCACGTTCTGAGACAGGCGGCCTTTCCTTTCTCGCAGGTAGTCCGACAGACAGCCGTTCTCCATGAACTCGCACACCAGGCACATGGGAGGGCGCTTGGTGCACATGCCGAACAGCTGCACAAGCTTGCAGTGGGACAGTTTCCTGTTGAAACACACACGATTCTTCAGACAACTGGTTTCCAAAGGGTTGTGTCAGGAATTTGTCTCGTACTTACATCATGATTTTCGCCTCCTCTTTGAAGTCCTCATCTGACATGCAGTCTTCTCGAACCATCTTCACTGCCACCTTCTGATCCCTCCACGCCGCCTCCAGCACAAGCCCGAACTGGCCGCTGCCAACCTCTTGACCCAAAGTCAGCTCCTCGGGGTCTATCTCCCACTGAGCTGCTGGGATCAGCAAACAAAAGATGAAAACGACTCTAAAAATATTAAAATAACTCATAATATGAACGTTTATTCAGTGGAATCACTCTAAAACATCACAACTTTGGGCTTCCTGTGTAATTATGGCACTGAATTACCAGTGGGTCACAATGCCATCCTGTAAAATCCCACAAGAGGTCAGCATAAACATGATGGTTTTAATTTTATTATGTTATCGGTGATCGTTTGGAGCTCTGGTTCTGCTCATCATGTCACCTTTGGAGGGATCAGCAACTTCTGGGGAACTTGGTCTTCTTTGAGAGACAGGATGTCTCAGTCGCGTTATCAGACCTGTCAGGCAACAAACACAAATACAATCAGAAATACATAAAAGTGTTATGAAACAAACACATTCTGCTTCCCTGAGTCACATGTTTTGTTATCTAAGCTTCCTTATTTAAGTTAAATGTATGCTTACCGGCTGCATTGTGTTGGTGGTAATGGATTAGCTCGGGAATGGTGCTGAACAGGTACTTCTCTGCCAGATAAAACGCCCTCTGTTCTGTTGCTGACTGTTGTATCTGGTAATGTTTCACTCTGGGATTCTTCTCCCCACTGGATCTAAAGAAGACAGGTGCTTTTAAGAAACACTCCTTTATAGAAACAGTTGCAAAACAGTGCAAAGATCCTGAAAATGGACTGTTGTACGAAATATATATGTATTTAATTAGCAAAACCATTGATGTTTAAGGAAGTCCTGCCATACAGTAGAGTTGCAGTCGGGCCTAACAAATCCAACTCAGCTCAGCCCGAGCCCGTAGGTTTTTTTTCCGAACCCGACTTGAACCGACCACTTAACTGTTACAGGTCTGAACCCAAAAAAACCCAGACATTCTTTTATAATTCAGCTTTTTCTGCGTTTGTAAGCAAATCAGTTTGACATGATATGTTAAAAATGTATTTCAAAGAAAGGAAGATAAAAGATTTCTTGTTTCACCAAATGGATATTAACATACAAAATTAATAGCCTAAAAAAAAAAATCAGCTCTAAAGACAGGCTTTTATACAGATGAACAAACATATTTTTAGAGCAAAAGTATTTGGAAAAATACAAAACAAGGCTACTTTAACTGAACGCGCTGCTCGCTTCAGCTTTTGTAGATGCTGCTACTTTCTTCACCGCAGATGACAGCAGGTGCGGCGACGCACGTGGCCGGTGATCAGCTGATCCATCTGAAGCTTAACTGGACATTTTTTTTTACCTCTTTCAACCGGCCAGTCGGACCTGTCTCCTCCTCAACAAGTAGATTAACACAATTTTATATCATGCATTCTTATTTACTTTTCTTTGTACCGTATGGCTAGACATGGGCACCAGTGACCCCTGCAACCCAAAAAGTAGAAAGCGGGCAAAGATAATGGATGGATGAATGAATTGATGAATGGATGGATGGATGGATGGATGGATGGATGGATGGATGGATGGATG
>NC_056501.1:30865531-30871743 GCF_014905685.2 Nematolebias whitei | reverse complement strand
ATGGATGGATGGATGGATGGATGGATGGATGGATGGATGGATGGATGTACGTATGTACGTATGTATGTACGTATGTATGTATGGATGTATCAGAGTCAGAGTTTCTTTATTGTCATTCGCACCACATGTGGTACATGTGGTGGAGCGAAATTATGTACACGGGGTCCCAGTTACATCCAACAATAAAATGTCTAAGAAAAACAGTAATAACATCTAAGATATGAACTAAGAAAAACATCAACTAAATATACACTAAGCACTCATAACATAAAACATTGAACATCAGCACAAACATGAACATGAGTATGGATGTATGTATAGATGGATGGATGGATGGATGTGCTGTATGATTCGTAAAACTGCCCCATAGGCACACGTGCGCAGTTATTGCACAATGTGCCAGCACTACTCTCTTCACAGTCTAACTTCTGCACTCTTCTTTCTTTCTTCATCCTCTCAGCACAGTAAACTTACTGCCTCCTCCTCTACACGCAGATTAACACAGTTTGATATTGTGCATTCTTGTTTAGTTTTATTTAGTTTTATTTGTGCTGTAGGATTCATAAAACCGCATTAAAGCCTGAGACCGGCCCGGCCCACACATTAAGCACATTATTATGGCCTGGCCCAGCCCCAATTAGGGTCAGGCCAGGCCGGGCTATGGTTCCGAGTTAGAAATGACAGCTCTACCATGCAGGAACACGCAAGTTGAAGCCAGAGCTTTTACTGGGACCCTCTTGTGAGTAAGCAAGCAGGACATTAGAAAGTCCACGTGACACTGTCATCGTGTTCAGGGGAAAAGGCAGAACTTAAACAACCCCCCCCCCCCCCCCACACACACACACACACACATCCTGAGTGTGCCACTATGGTTAAAAAAAAATAAAAAATCTTGGCAGCTTCTGTATGCCAGGCCCTGCTGGGTTCAGTTTCCAACTAAATGGAAGAAAGCAGTGAGTATTTCCTTATATGTTATGACTTAAACAGATAAAAAAAAAGTAAATATGTAAAAAGGTAAAGTTACCCCGGCGCTTTGGTAAAAACTGACACCGTGTAGACTCCTGCCCGTCTTGAGTCGCGTACCATGAACGCACCTTCTTTTCCCTAAAGTAAACAAGTGACAAAAATTGGTGAACATGAAAAACACTTCTTTTTTTAATTATACATCCGAGTCATTTCTGGGTGTTTTGTTAAGACTCATTTTAGTTCACGGATGTTGATGATAGACACCCCCCCCCCCCACACCCCCTTCCTCATGCCTGTTTGCAGAAGGCAGCAAAACACTTGACGGCAGAAAATCCGGCATAGGAGGAAACATTGTGGTTTTGAGAAATTTTCATGTCCCATGTCATATTTTCACAGCTAGCAGATGCTTTTTATGTTGTTGTTGCAAAAGCACCATAGGTGTAGGTGGTACAGTCACAGCAAAAGTGCATTTTATCATAAAGCCCAACATCCTGCTTTTTGACACTGGAATTAACATTCTGATATTTTTTTAACCAACTTCTGAAAGATCACCAGATAAGTATATTTCTCTTACACCAGTCTCTTTATTTTTACCTCTTCCATTAACAAGTCCTCTGCCTCTGCTCTGGTAATATGTTTGTTGTACCATCTGCAAAATGAACCATCCGTTATTTAGAGAATGAAAACATTTGGGAGAAATGTTTTAGGGGTTAAGATGAAAAAAATAAGTAAAACTTACTCAAATCGCTCAAAGTTGTTGCCAGCTTTTTCAACTACGTAGGTACTAGGCACAAAACCTGCGTTACTGATGAAAACAAACGGTGAAAAAGTGATTGTGTCTAATTTAAACTCTTTACACAAGAAACATGGTCTTTATCACGCACCGCCAGGAAAAGTGGGCAATCATAAAATTGCCTCAATGCATGTTAATTTGTCTGTTTGTAAAACATTTCATTAACCATAGAGTGAATGTTCATGAAACGTTCAGAAATTCATCAGAAATACATCTGACAATTAACTTTTGGAGTCAACCCAATTTAAAATGGCCACCACAGCCAACTGGACATTGGAACACAGAAAATAGCTTTAACTCAATTAATTTTACAGCCATTGAGCTAAAATTTGGTGTGGTAGTAGCTGATAGTCATTTACAACACATACTCTGAACACAACGTATTGTGTAACGTCTTCACTTAAAATATGAAGAAAAACGATCAACGCTGTTTGCTTGTTAGCAAAATATCTCATGAACCACTGGATGGATTTTAATGAAACACTCAGAAAAAAGTCACTAGATGTACATCTACTCATTAACTAATTAACTCATTAACAATTTACGTCAACCTGATTCAAAATGGCCACCACAGCTAGCTGATATTATCAAACTCTGGCTATAACTACGAATTTTATAGACGTTAATGTAGAATTTGGTAGAAGTACCTAAAAGTAGATGACTGCACATATAAAAAAAAAATGCCATTATGTTTTAGAGTGAATACGATTTTTCTGTCAGCAAAATATCTCATGAACCACTGAACTTTAAAGCCACTCTCAGAAAGTAATCACTGGATGTACATCTACAATCTTTTGGAGTTAATCTGATTCAGATGGCTGCTACAGTTGCACCTCACCAAACACATAATTGGCTGCAGATCAGTCAATTGTGCAGACAATAAGCTAAAAATTGGTGTGGTGGTAGCTGTGAGTTATCCTCAACTAATACTCTGAAATAAAATCATTGTGCATATTTTGCATGAGACTGTGCATAGTCTCGTTTTACAATGTTCGACCATAAGAGATTTAGCAGTTTCACTTGTCTTTGTAAAATGATGTTTAAAACGCCAGCATGAAAGGAGGTGGATGATGTGCACTCCTTTAAGGAATGCTAGGTTAATAATTTGTATTTAGTTTTAGGCCTTACCCTTTGTTATCCTGCACCCTCCACCAGTTGAGGTGGGAGCTGCTGATCAGCAGGTACTCCTGATCTTTCAGAAGAGGCAGACTGTCCTTACCCTGCGGCTTGTAGTCCTGCAGGGCCACGACCAGCTGCTGTTCTGAGTCTTGCAGCTTCATCTGGCCAAAGATGAGATGTTCATTACAAAAACTTTAATGACCTTTTATTGTTTGGTTTTATTATCATGTACTATGTGGAGATAGAGCGCAGAAAGTGGTTTTAAACAAAATGAGGTTGTTAGGACAAGAAGTTCATTGAAAGACTACATGATCTGAGTTGTTTCTAAGTGGGTTTATATTGGAGTGAACTTTAGGTTTAAAGGTCCAAGATTTACAGAAGAAGCCTGACTCTCACATGACTCGAGCAACGCAAGCTAACAGGATAGAGAGGGCATAAATCATCTGTAGCAAAACCACAAGCACAGTGGTTAAATCAAGTTCAAATTAATTTTATTGTTGTTCTCATCACATGAGGTGGAATGAAATTATGTACACAGGGTCCCAGTTACACACCAAAATAACTAAAATATAAAGTGCAAAAAGAAACTGTGTATGAGGATCTAAGATATATGCTAAACGGTACGTCCAAAGATCTAAGATGTACGCTAAACATTGATAATGTAAAATAATACGGCTTAACAACAGCAGCCTGAACATGAGTCTGTGTGAGCACATGGGTGCGTATGAATATAGCAGCATAAGATAATCAGCAGCATGAGATCAGCAGCATGAGATCAGTCACATCACCAAATTAAAGTTGCATTACAGTGATTTTTTTTTTTCAGTGATAATCCCGATTAGAGATTTATGAGTCTCACAGCTTCAGGGTAGAAGCTGTTCCTCAGTCTAGTGCAGGGGTCTGCATCTGCGGCTCTGGAGCCACATGTGGCTCTTTGGTCCCTCTGCAGCAGCTCTTTCAAGCTTTGACCAAAACTGACATAAAACTGAATTTCATAGATGTTATACGCACAACAACAAAAACCCGACTAGTTTTAGCAGTTTTCCTGTCATTTCCTTTGCAAATATGTGGATACACAGAGTAAATTATACTCCTCTTAACTGTATGCTTTATTTCTTCAAAGTAGGATACTCAATTTTTCCACAATAAAAAAAAAAAAACTAAAATAGGACTGCACAGTGAATTGGTTTAGCAAAAGAAAAAGGGAAAATGTATTTTTTTTTTTCTTTGCAAGAATTCATTATTCTGTGATGGACTTGCAACCTGGATATGGGCACCAGTGACCCCCTGCAACCCAAAAAGGAGAAGCGACTAACGATGATGGATGGATGGATGGATGGATGGATGGATGGATGGATGGATGGATGGATGGATGGATGGATGGATGGATGGATGGATGGATGGATGGATGGATGGATGGATGGATGGAATCTAGTCTTTTCTTTTGGCTCAAAATGTAACAACATCAATAAATGTTAACAATCATTGGATGTTTGTAGTTTTATAATTTCACACTTACTGGCCAGAAAAGCCCCCTCAAACAAACTTAAAGAGGCCCATGGGCCACCAGTTGATAGTGACAATTATAGTAGGTTTTGCAGCACATTTAATTTAGTTAATGAAGGGACAGAAATGGCTCTTTTGATCATACAGGTTGCAGACCCCTGGTCTAGTGATTCTACACCGAATGCTCCATAACATTCTAAATGGCCATTTTAATTGATCTATATCACTAGAAGCAGACACTTGCATTTTTTAACGTGATAAACTAAACCAAAGTTACACAATGATTTGTTTTTTTGTAATTCTTGAACATGTCGTCAGTAATATTTTTCATCTGCACGCCACTGTCATGTTGTAAAGTGTAATACCTCTGGACCTGGGAGTTCAGGCAGTGGCTTTTTAGAAGCTGCAGGGAAAACAGAAATGTTCAAATGAGATTTTTCTGCACCGCAGCAAAAAGCTTCCACAAGATGAATGCAGAGATGCACAACCCTGCAGAGATATTTGATAAAGCTTTAGTATAAAGTTCACAGAGAATAAAAAAAAACAAATACAAACCATAACCATCTGGGTTATATAAGTGACAACCAGCCGCCAGCTTCTCAGTCTGTTGGCAGCACCTCCATTTTCCATCCATCCAAAAGTTTGGATGGAACTTCACAACCAAGTTGTTGTGCTTGGTTTCTGTTAGAAAGAAATCAAACAAACATACGTTAGACACATATGATTAGTTAATGGACTTGTGTTGGAGTTTGGAATCATCCTCAGGCCTTTACCCTCTTTGAGAGCCCTGACCCATCTCTGACGGCAGTCGTTGTCCGGGGCAAAAATGTAGAGATAATAACCATCATGAAAAACCTGCAGGGACATTTGTTTTAGGGGAAAATTTGACCACAAATGTTTATTCACAATGCATCTACAATGATCTTTTCGTGGTAAACGCTTTAATTGAGGACTTGTACCTGAAAAGGGTACTTGTTGTTGCACGGTATGGGAATGTCGCTGCACACAATCTCGACGCATCTTATACTGGACAGTTGGATGCAACCTTTCAGCATTGGCTTTTTCTGCAAGAACATGCTCTAAACGTCACAAAACTGTAGACTGCAAGTGATAAAAATTCTTGTGTAAGCTGCTTACCCCCGGACGGCGCTCAGAATACTTCAAGTCTTGCGTGTCCAACACAAAGAATCTCTCCTTGTAGTTACTTGGTGATATTCTTTTCTTTTGTTGGGATTTTTTGATCATGGTTCCCTTCAGAATCACCCTGGGGAACATTGTAACAGCTACGAAGAACACAGCGAGCGACACTGTTCTGTCATGAGTAGAGAGCAGTGTGTCTCGCACTGACTGAGGAAGACGACAAAAAGGTTGTGGATGATAAACTTCATAGATGCTGTGGAGCTTCCGGCATGAAGCTGTTGCATGCTGTCAACCACATCCTTGTGGCAACAAATGGTTTGCTCTAGAAAACACACACACACACAGTTGTGAACAAGCACACTGTATACACCCCACATGTCCTTTCAGTTATTTTCTAGAAGAGAATAATGACAATGATTTGGTAGTACAGTATTTCTGTACATTATTTTTGTAATGGATTCAGCACAAAATGTCTACAGCATTATTTCCTAAATTTGACCATAACAACTATAACTCTGTCAATTCTAACTGAAAAATGATTTTAATTTAAACATTTTCATGAAAAGCAGTGAACAACATGCATTAAATTTGTAAACATTGGTTGTAATTTTACCATTTGTCCTGGTATTTCTTCAAATATTATTCCACAGTTCTTGTTTCCTATATTATTTATTATTTAATACTATTA
>NC_056501.1:30849559-30865120 GCF_014905685.2 Nematolebias whitei | reverse complement strand
GTGTGTGTGTGTGTGTGTGTGTGTGTGTGTGTGTGTGTGTAAGGGGAGTAGTGGCGCAGAGATTAGAGAAGGTGAACCTGTGATCGGACGATCGCTGGTTTAACTCCTGGTACCAACAACAACAAAAATGTGGGTGGTTTAGGTGAAGCACCCACACCTACCTCCACCCTCATTTGACCCTCTCTGGGCCATTGAGCAAGGCCCTTTCCCCACAACATCTGCTCCCCAGGGTGCCCTAGATGGCAGCTCTCGGCTCCATACAGAGGGCTGTGGTAGCTCAGTGTTCTATAAAAATGTCTATATATATTTATACACGTGTGTGTGTGTGTGTGTATGTATACTTATACCTCTGATTTTATTTCAGCCTTCTTCGTTTTCCTGTCTATCTTTTTCTTACAAAACTAGAATAATAAACACTGTTTCTGCCAACAATGCTCTGGCAAGAATGTTCCAGTGATTTTGGAAAAGTCTTAATCTTTAAAAAAGTTAGAACAATTTTGAGGGTGGTGTAAGTGTCAGCCAAAAAAGTTAACAGCTTATTTTAAATTCAATATAATCCACTTGTATTTTGCATAACTTGCAATCTGTTGATATTGACATCATCTCCGTGCACAGAAGTGTGGGTAAATAAAGTGAATGGATGAATATACTTTTATTTCAATAATTACATTTGTTACATTTTTTTCCAAACTTTTTGACAGTAAGCAATGTCAATCTGTCATTCTAGAGACATAGTAAAAAAAAAAAAGAAAAAGAAGAAATAGCCAAATCTTTTATGTGAGTTCGCTCGCTGTGCCAACCCCTGTAGACAGGAACAGATGAACGAATAACAGAATATGATCAACATTTTGTTTATGATCAGGGAAGAAAATATGTCTTACTCCAAGATCCTCAAACTCAAAGCTGACCCAGAAAATGACAAATGTGAACCTCTACCAGCGTGACAGGAATGTACCCACATATTGGCCACTTTTGACCTAAAGACCATCAGTTGTTGACAGTTTTGCATTAGACCAATAAATTCATAAATATCACAAATCACTTACAAAACATGAGAGGTTTATATTCAGCTTCATCAACAGGAAAACAGATTTAGTCTTTTTTTTTTAAATAACCAAAATTAATATAAATAATAAATAAATATAAACTTTGTTGTCATTCTAAATTGTACAGTGCACCAGGCAACACTGAACACACATTTGTTTCATTTCTCCACAGCAGTGTAGGAGTACATCATTTACATGAATTTTATAGACTGGTGTTTAGCGATGGCTGTGTGTGTCTGTGTGTGTGTGTTTGGTATTGTGGTCACTTCATTAGTGACCCGAGTTCAGCAGTTTAATAACTCGTGGGATGAAACTGTTGCAGAACCTGGTTCTGGTCCTCAGGCTGCAGTACTTCTGCCAGAGGTCAACAGAGTCAACAGTCCATTTTGTGGGTGTGAGCTGAAAAAGAGCTCTTGGTGCACAAGGTTAACAGTAAAACATCAGTGTGTAAAAAAAAACGTGCTCTCTATGAACAAATATTTCTGTTGTGTTAGTAAAATGTGAGCAATGAAAGGGGAGGGAAGAGGAAATTGAAAACAAATTCACCTAAAAAAAAAATGCAGTAGATTGTCAAGAGTACTTACACACAGATTTTTGTAAATATTAAAGCAAAAAAAAAAAGTTGACCTTTTAAAACAAATTTCACATTCTAACAAGATCTCAAAGAACATGAAAGGGCAAGCCCATCTGATAAATTAATAATAATACATAAATGTTTGCATCTAGATTATAGTGAATCGCACTGAAAGTCCATCTTTTCTATAGACTTGTTTTTATTGTATAAACAATTTCAATAACATAATTAATTAATGCATTGTGACATTTTTAATTGTACTCGTTCGAAATAAGTATAAGTGCATATAGATCAAATCAGGGCTTCAAGTGTATGTAATTTTCAGTCGTTTCATTGTGTATAAATACTTCAAGCACACCCAGTTGCAGTGTTGCCAGGTGAGAAATGTAGGATTATCGTACTAGAGACATTAAATTATCGTATTTTGAGGAAAATTATCGTACACCCGTCATAACCAAAATAACAAATCTATTGATGCACTATAGTAATAATGGGTCCACTTTCAAACCGGCTCTGCTTCTTCTTTTCTTTTTTTTTTTTCTTTTCCTCACTCATGGGGCGGGCGCAGCGGACTATCCAGCCAATCATGGCCGTTATTCTGAGGCAAACGCATACACATCACTCTAGGTAACATTTAGAAAAATTTGTTTGCGGACACAGATGCCTTCAGGGTTCACAAAAAAACTCCGACAGACAGTTGCTGATGACAACTGATTACAACCACACCTTCACGGAATGGTCAAATTATCGTATATTTGGCATTTTTTGGGATTATTGATCGTATATCGTACAGAGGGCAAAATTGTCGTCCACCTGTCGATAATTATCGTACACCTGGCAACACCACCCAGTTATAACATATGCAGTAAATAGATTTTTTTCTCCAACAGCGCAGCCAATCAACGTACAGCTCTTTTCAGCCACTGACCAATCTGCGCGTCACAACGGTCACGTGTACACTTCAGCCAATAAGAATATAACAGAAACAATCGTCGTCGTCTCGCGACGAGTTGAGGAAGCTAAGCTAACCATGAGCTAATTATCCGCTAATATCAGTGGAATTTATCATCTAAGTGCCATTCAGCAACTGAAGAGTCGTTTAAAAGGTTTGTGGGAACATATTTAAAGACTGTTATTTTACCTCTAGAAGAAGTTAGCATGTTTTAGCTATAATGAATGTAACTATTCAGAAGCTGGCTAATATTGTTAGCTAGTTTTCTGTTCAAAATGCATCGGCGGAACCTCAGATATCTAGCTGTGCTGGAAGACTTGAATACTACTGCGTTTTATAACAAAATATGATTTTACTAAGATTAAAAAATAGGCTTAGGAATGTTAATTGATAGCTTACTACGGTATGGTTGGCAACAAAGCTAATAACCCACTTCCGGTCAACATTCAGAAACGTTTAGAAAAAAATGGACGACACATTTTTAAGTAAACTTTACTAAACCGCTAACTTTACTTCGAAAGGAGGTAAAGTAAAAACATTTTGATGTCTGTCTGACACACACACAAAAACCCGTTTTGCATCTCTTGTGAAGCTGGGGTGATAAACAGGCAATGTTCATGACCCACAGAGAGTCAGAGATTCTTTATTGTCATTCGCACCTCATGTGGTACATGTGGTGGAGCGAAATTATGTACATAGGGTCCCAGTTACATCCAACAATAAAATGTCTAAGAAAAACAGTAATAACATCTAAGATATGAACTAAGAAAAACATCAACTAAATACACTAAGCACTCATAACATAAAAACATTGAACATCAGCATGAACATGAGTCTGTGTGAGCGGATGAGCACGCATGAACACAGCAACATTGAAACAGATCAGCAGCAACATGATGTGGTTTTTCACAGTGATTATTCTGGTTAGAGATTCATGAGTCTAACAGCCTCAGGGTAGAAGCTGTTCCTCAGTCTAGTGGTTCTACACTTAATGCTCCTCAACCTCCTTCCTGAGGGGAGTGGGGCAAAAAGTGTGTGTGCTGGATGAATGAGGTCCTTCATGATGCAGGTTGCTCTCTTCCTGCATCTAGAGGTGTAAATGTCTGTGATGGTGGGGAGACTGACTCTAACAAACTTCTGTGCAGCCTTCACCACTCTCTGCAAAGCTTTTCTTTCTGCAGCTGTGCAGCCTCCATGCCACACGTTGATGCTGGAGCACAGGATGCTCTCCACTGCACACCTGTAGAAGGAGGTGAGGACTGAGCTTCCCAGACCAGCTCGTCTCAACCGCCTGAGGAAGTAGAGTCTCTGATGAGCTTTCTTGATCAGGCTGGTGGTGTTGCTCCAGCTGAGGTTGTCATTCATGTGTACACCCAAGTACTTGAAGCTGGAGACCACTTCCACCACAGATCCTCTTATGTTCAGGGGGGTGTAGATGTTTTTGTTCCTTCTGAAGTCTACAATCCTTTGTCTTCTTCACATTGATGTGAAGTTTATTCTCTCTGCACCAGCTCTCCAGGTGTTCCACCTCTTGCCTGTAGCTGGACTCATCATTGTTTGTGATGCATCCCACCACCGCTGTATCATCTGCAAACTTTACAATGTGACAGCCTGGATGGGTAGCTGCACAATCATACGTGAGCAGAGTAAACAGGAGGGGTGCTCAACACACATCCCTGAGGAGTAGAGATCAATTGTGTTTACACACTGTATGTTTGTATCGATATGTGACATGCACTGTACAGTATATACTTTGACGTGTTACTGGGATTACTAAACAAGATTTCAATATATTTATTTAAGCCTTAAAGATAAATTGTAGTAACTGTTTTGCTAAATATGTTTTTCCAATACATTGGATAAGCTTATAACATGCTTCTTTTAAAACAGCAGTAAAAAAAAGTCATGTTTTTTTTTTGTTTAACCTTTATTTATACAGGTAGTCTGAGTCACAAGGACTTATTTTCAAGAGAGACCTGTTTTAGACGGATAACTTTACTGAATACAGACAACAAGACACAACAATAAAAGGCAATTAAAATAAAAAAAAGTAGTGTTATAAAAGCTATAAAATATAGGTGCCATATAAAACAAGGTAAAATACTAAAAACAAGAACATACTTGCTTAGATTTTTAAAAATGACCTAATTAAATGTGTAAAATCCCTTAAAGAAATCAAAGTGGACAGCTTCTGTTGCAAGGTGTTATGGGAGCAGAGTAGGGAAAGGCCTTTTTTTTCAGAGTTCAGTCACACTAAAGGAAAGCTGTACGTAATGATGGCCTGAGAGCGCATGTTGTAACCACTGACTACGTGACAAGTGGGAGAAGGCAGCAGCTCAAGAGTGATTTTATTGATGAAGATGTACCAGTTTGAGAGCTTACGTGACGTGTAGATAATGTTGATCAACTGAACAATGAGTACAGAGTGCAGTGATGGTTATGGCACTTGTACACTGATGTTACAAAAGCTGAAGCTGCTGTCTTGTTTACAGTAAAAAAGTTAAACTTCATATTTTCAAGACTTGTTTATTATTATTATTATTTTTTGTGTGTTTCAGGTCTGCATCATGGGTGAACCACAGCAGGTCAGTGCCCTGCCTCCCCCACCTATGCAGTACATTAAAGAGTACACAGATGAAAATATTCGCAAAGGTCTGGCCCCTAAACTGCCCCCACCCATCAGAGACAACTACATGATGTTTGGCAACCAGTTCCAATGTGATGATCTCATCATCCGACCTCTGGAGAGCCAAGGCATCGAGAGACTTCACCCCATGCAATTTGACCACAAGCGAGAGCTAAAGAAGCTAAACATGTCCATTCTTGTCAACTTTCTGGACCTTCTGGGCATTCTGATCAAGAGTCCTGGCAGTATAAGGCGTGAAGAGAAGCTGGAGGACATAAAACTCTTGTTTGTTCATATGCACCATCTCATCAATGAGTACAGACCACACCAAGCCCGGGAGACACTGAGGGTGATGATGGAGGTGCAGAAGAGGCAGAGGCTGGAGACAGCAGAACGGTTCCAGAAACATCTGGAGAGGGTGGTGGAGATGATCCAGCAGTGTCTCGCCTCCCTACCCGATGACTTGCCCCAGTCCGAAGTTCCTGATGGTGTTTGTAGCGGGGCAAAGAACGTTTCTGCAGGAGCTAGTTTCAGTTGTTCCTCTGCACAGGCCCTAAGCCTGAAAACAGAACCGATGGATGTGGAGGAAACTGGTGCCAGCTGCATGGCAGCAAGCGTCCAGGACAAAAATGTCCCAAGTTCAAAGGGGGACAAAATGTGGGACAAAGATGCTGCCATGTGCAGTATTATTGATGAGATAGCCTAGATTTCATTGTGCATCGTTTCTTCTTTTTTGTTGTTATTGTTTCTCACTTGATACCAAATGTTTTTTCATGGTATGTTGTTTTCTGTTAAAGCTTTTTTTTTTTTTTTTTTTGTGGAAATCGCAAACTTTCAAAGGATCAGAATGACATATTTACAATGACATATTTACAATGACATATTTACAATGACATATTTACAATGACATATTTACAACGACATATTAAGGCCACTCAAGGGAGAGAAAAAAAACGAGGGGGAACGTTTTTAAGTTTTTCAAGATTTAAATTTAAATGTTAATAAAAATTTATTGGCAGAAAAAATGTCACAACGTCGAGAACCAAGTTGACAGTCGAGCCCTACCCCAGAAGATGTGGACCCCACTGGACTTTCTGAACTCGACACCGTTATCTTTACGAGGCTGTTATTGTTGCACCTGATGGTTATTGATGTATGTTAACAGGATTATCTACAAAATAAAATGGAATATTTTAGTTGAACCAGTCCGATGTGCAGCTTATTACTCTCACCACTGCAAAACTCGCAGGACATGTTTTAATCCTACAAAAGAAGAGTCTCAAATACATAGTCCAAGTGTTGATTTTTAATTACTTATGAAATCTTTGCTGCTTTGGGCTGCAATATAATCTTTTTTTACAGAAGAATAAGCCAGTTTCATAAACTTAAGATATAAAAGAGAGTTTGAACACTGTGTTTTGGGAGTTATTGTGAAGGATTGGAACAAGTTCTGAGAGTTCTGTTGTCATTTCAGATGCATCAGCTAAAGTATTGCATGTTATTTTGTAGTTAACCCAGTAAAAGTGAACCCATACCTGTCGGATGACAAATAATACAGACTTCACATCCTTAAGCTGTCTTGAAATACTTTTTTTAATGTAACTTTTCAGTTGTTTAATCTTGAAACTCATCAGTGTATATTTTTTTGTGACGGTCACTCTGTATGTTAGGCGGTTCCCCCCCCCCCCCCCCCACTAGTAATAAAAAATTGCCTACTGCTTTGTGAGTCCAGTAGTGTTACTAAACCTTCCCTTAAAAAGTAGTACATTTGAAGTTCATTTTTGCAAGTATACTTTAAGTATATCAAGTATACTACACAGGCAGCACGGTGGCGCAACTGGTAGAGCTGCTGCCTCTCAGCGAGCAGGTCCTTGGTTCAAACCCCGGTCCAGGGGCCTTTCTGGGTGGAGTTTGCATGTTCTCTCCGTGCATGCGTGGGTTTTCTCCAGGTGCTTCAGTTTCCTCCCACAGACCAAAAACATACATGTTAGGCTGATTGGTAACTCTAAATTGTCTCCAGGTGTGAGTGAGAAAGTGAATGGTCGTTTGTCTCTATGTGTCCCTGTGATGGACTGGAGAGAGACGGGTGTACCCCGCCCCTCGCACAGTGACTGCTGGACATGGGCACCGGCGACCCCCGTGACCCAAAATGGAGGAGGTAAAGATAATGGATGGATGGATGAAGTATACTACACACCATACTTGTAGTGTACTAGAAAGTATACTGAATTAATACTTGTTTGGACTAAATTGGGGCATTTTAATACTATTTTTAAGTATATCAAATAAAGTTTATAAAAAGTAAACTTCAAGTACACTTCCTCATTTTTAGTGTAAAATAAGTATACTTGTACACTTAAACTACTTTTTGCTAAGGGTTTGTGTAAACGCTTGATTATTCTTTCTTCCAGAGCTTGTTGCTGTCCTGACTGTATAATTCAGTAAACTGGGACGTACCGTCTGTATTTTACTTCTGCCCCTCAAACGTTTTTTTTGACAGAGTATTCAAAGAGTTACTAGAAACACAGGAATATGAATATTTCTGTGCGGTGCCCTAAGATGACTTCTGTTGTGACTAGGCACTACATAAATAAACTGAATTGAAATGAAGTGCACACAGTTTACCAAGTCTCTTTAAATGCATGTTTTATTTAAAAAAAACAAAAACATTTTGAGATCATTTCCAGCTCAGGGCATGAATGTGACTGACCACATGTTACAGAACAGAAGTTAGTTTTAACATGGTGCTTCATGAAGGTGTGGGATGGACATTACTTTGTTTTTAAATTAAAAAGCTAACCGAAGTTGGTGTGAACGTTTGCATATGGGGTAGTTGATGTACATATTGCTTAACAAATGCTTTTTTTTTTTTTTTGTAATTCAAAACCAGTGATATATTTTAGGTTAGGTGTCATGTCATTACCCAACACCACGCCCCCTGCATGTTCAGGTGGGATTCCCTACCTTTGTCCCAAGATAATTCACAAACTCTGCAAACTGGGGTTAAAACAATCACCATAGAACAGGACTGTGAGATAACGCTCTTACCCCTGCGTGTTAACAACACATTTATTTTAAATTAAAGGACTTTAGTCGCCAAGAACGGAGTTATGAAACTCGGGATCCTTATGTTTCACAACAGGGCTGAGCGCTCTCTGCTGGACCAATCAGAAGGCACGCTTCTGCGTCACGTGACGTTTATTTATGTAACGCAAAGGGGGTTACACAGTCGCCTAGCTTCGTGGCTTTAAAAACGTCGCTACAGGGGGTAAAAGCGGACAAGAACGACCAAAAATAGAAAGAAATACATTGTTTTTTGCATTTTTATTCGTTTAGTTATTTTAATGTTTGTCGTGTCGAGGGAAGTGCTGGGTTTGTGTTCGTCCAACCTGCCGAGGAAAGGGAAGATGCTGTCGGACAGAAGCTTCACTAGATGAATGGCTCCTGGTTTAAAAGTGAATTCAACAAGTAAGGCGGCTCGAAGGCAGTCAGTATGCTCTTTTAAAGGACCGTGCAGTAGTCGTGGTCTCTGCTCGGCTGTGTCGAAACAAAGCAAGCTCCTGTGCTGACGACGCGTCCCTTTAAGTTGACGATGGAGCTCCTGGAGTGTCCGCTCTGTCTCTTCCTGGTGTGCGAGCCGGTGAGCGTGTCCTGCGGCCACACGTTCTGCCGGAGGTGCGTGGAGGACTACCTCCCGTCCAAATGCCCCCTCTGCAAGGAGAGGCTGAAACAGAGGGAGGTGAGGGCCACGAAGAACAACGTGCTGCTCATCAGCGTCGCTGAGAAGTGTCACCCCGAAGAAAGCAGCGTCAGGTGCCACATCCAGGAGAAGCTCAAAGCCAACGAGTTCCTGGAAGCGCTACGCATGGCGGACGAGGGGCTGCACCTGGGTAAGACCTGCCTCTGCCTCTGCACACACCTGTGCATTCACCTTCTGCACGTGCACCATGGTCCTTGAGGGCCGCACTAAGGTGCACTTGTTCTCTCAAGCTCAGATGTGACAGATTTAGATTTTCAGTCTTGTTTTTGTGCAGGTCTTTCACCGCAAACTATGAAATCAAGCACTGAAATCCTGAGCTATATCAAACTGGGAAGTTTGAGTTTACTCCAGTGGTTTTAGCTATGCGCCATTCTGAAATGCAGGTACGCACTCGGTGTAAACAAAACACTTTTCTCGGCACACTTTAACAACTCTGAGTGCAAACGCGTACCAGTACGTCAAAATGGTCCCAGTTCTCTGTCTCTAAGAGCTCTTCCACAGACGTATCATTGATGCCCTATTTACTCGCAGGTTTTTGATGTGCGGACACAACAGCCATCAACACAAGGAAAGCAAGTTGTGCAGATTGCAGATCCTAGTACAAGTATCTTTAAAATAAAAAAAGAAACACACGATTCAGGTTTTGTGGCGCTGATGATTGATGCAGCAGTCTGGTTTAATGTTTTCTCCATCTGTCCCAGTCAGTCACACAGTTTGACAAATGGTAAAAATAAATAAATAAATTGCACTGACAGCTGATGATTTGGGGAAAAAACATGTATTTGGCTCAAGCTGAGACAAATCAGGTTTTTTTTTTTTGTATTCTGCAGTTAGAAAAAAAACCTTGCAACTCGTATGGAGATTTTCTATTTGTGTGTGTGTGTGTGTGTGTGCCGTAGCTCATCCTCCACATTTGTCTTTTTTTAAACTTCAACTGACCCAATTTCTCGCGTGCAACTTACTGTTAGAAATAAAAAGGGACAGCCTCTGCTCTCGCTGTAACGTAGGAGTGTTTGTGTTCCAGTGATTATGAAATTACCTTCACTCTCTTCAGTCCAGCTCTTTACTGCACCGTTGTAGCTTCTTCAGCCACGTTAAGCCCCTGCACACGTACACACAAAGGCTTTTGATATTTGAAGGCTTCCAGGTTGGAGCTCGTTATTTTCTGTAATTTTCTTTCCCCGTTTGTTACAACCAGGCCACTTCAGAGGCGAGGGAGCGTTTTGGAAGGCCTGTTCTGAATAAACATGGCTTGTGTAACAGCTTTAGGTAACACTGTCAGCCTCCGAAACATTTATGTGACTAGTGGAGTGGACTTCCTTTTAAGTTGTGTAAAAAAAAAAAAAAAAAAAAAAAAATCAAATATGAGTGAATGAGTAAACCGATGGTATAATGTGACCGTGAGTACCGTATTTTCTGGTGTATAAGTCACATCAGTTAAAAAAAAAAGCATCACGAAGAGGGAAAAACATATAAGAGTCACTTTGGTGTTTAAGTCAAGTTTATTATGAGTTTATTTAATGGTCAGAACAGCTTCATTTAGCCTGGGCAGTGCCATCCATCCATCCATCCATCCATCCATCCATCCATCCATCCATCCATCCACCCATCCATCCATCCATCCATCCATCCATCCATCCATCCATCCATCCATCCATCAATTCATCAATTCATCAATCAATCAATCAATCAATCAATCAATCAATATGTTAAATGCATAATCAATATGGAATAAAAACATATAGAAGTTGCTTCGGCGTATAAGCCACAGGACTGACCAACCTATGCAAAAAAAACTGCGACTTATATGCCGGAAAATACGTTAGTAGTGAAAGTGACTGCATATGTATGCAAACATTATGTCTGTTTCTAAGTCAAGTTTTATGATTCTGCAAAAAATTGTTACCCAGGCCATTTCTAGATTTCTGTTCTAGAATTGCGCCACTCAAGGTGGCTGCATGTT
Source organism: Nematolebias whitei (assembly GCF_014905685.2). Classification (NCBI taxonomy): domain Eukaryota; kingdom Metazoa; phylum Chordata; class Actinopteri; order Cyprinodontiformes; family Rivulidae; genus Nematolebias; species Nematolebias whitei. Next base: position 30,854,199 of record NC_056501.1, on the reverse strand, counting down.
GGAGCAGCTCTGTTACTTTCATTCTGAGATTTTGCTTTTGGAAACTTTAATTCCTGTTTTTCTGGATGTAAATCACATTTTTTGGATGATTGTTTCCTCTGGTATCAGATGCTGTGCAGCTGGAAGGATTTTTACTGAAACTTTTTTTAGTTTTGGACATTTGTTATGATGCGTAACCATGGTAACAAGGCAGTTTTCTACAACCAACAGAAGCTGATTAACATCTCAAAAGCTCAAATAATATCTCAACTACAGCCCCAAATCTCAAATGAGTTGAAAGGACGTTCAGTGGACGCATTCTCATCTACCTGCCAGCTGTGCTCGAGTGCCTGACCACTGAGATCCTGGAACTAGCAGGAAACACAGCTCATGACAGCAGAAGGACAGGATCGTCCCTCAGCACCTACAGTTGGCTGTCCACAGCTGCTGGGAGGAGTGGCCATTGCTCTGGGAGGAGTTCTGCCCGGCATTCAGGCGGTCCTACAGCCCGGGGGAACAGAGAGGCCAGCCGAGTCTGGGTGGACAGATCAGACGGCATCTGCAGCCAGTTTCTTAGAATCCACTGTGGGATGGACCTTTACAAGAGATCCTTCCTGTCTACAGCCATCAGTATCTATAACATCTCTTAATGAAATGAGGATAACGAGTTACAACAACAAATAATTTCCCTTTGGGATTAATAAAGTATTTTTGAATTGAATTGAATTGAATTTACTGCATATGTTCACAAAGACAAATGTGTGTGTTTAACTTGTCTTATTGTGAACTGAGTTCATTTTTCGTCTCTTTGTTTGTCCTCAGTTCCAGACGATCGCAGTTTGAAGGGTTGCAGAGCCGAGGCTAACCTGGGCCTGCTGCGCTTCTCTGATGCTCTGGCGGACCTCGACTACCTCTGCTGCCTTCACCCCACCTGGACAGAGGTGAGAAACGAGCATGTTTTAGCTTCAAGATGTCGGCCACAGTTGTTGCGTAACAGCTTGAATGCAGTGGTTTCAGCCCACCTCTGCACAGAGAGGGGGTTCTTGTCATTTATGTGTAGATTAAACCACATGGCTCCCACAGTCTGTGGAGGAAATTAAAGAACACGCTTTAGTTTACTTGATTGCTCACCACCCTAAAAACACAGACAATCAGGTATTTGTTTGTCTTTTTGTCTGTTAGTAAAATATCATCATACAGTAATCCCTCGTTTATTGGGGAGGTTCGGTTCTGAACCCGCCTGCAGTAAAATGAAATTCCGCGAAATAACAATGTTATATTTATTTTAGTATTTATATATTTTAAGGCTTTAGAAACCCTTCTCACACTCTTGCAATGTTCTAAACTATTAAACCTACGTCACTTTAACTTCACACGTAGAGTACTGTATATGTAGCTACTAAATTTTACTTGCTGGTACTAGCTCAGCAGAACAGCAACACGAGCTAATAAGTAAAATCTCTCGGTTCTGGTCCGACCCAGTTTGTTTCTGCAGACCTAACCTGTAGCGACAAAGCCCACAATCAATGTTCTAAACTCCTAAATCTACTAAATTTAACAACATACTTATATGTAGCGAATACATTTTACTTACAAGGGCATCCCAGCTCAGAGGTCCTTGTGGGCCGGCTGGGAGTTCTCTGGTTCACCGCTGAGTCTGAGCCAGTTCTGGTCCAATACATTACAGCTATTGAGCACCGAAGCACATTTTTTGGGGAGGGGCAGACCTTCACTTGGCCGGTGTGGGACCATAGGTGGTCGATTTGAGTCCAAGTCTGGATGAAAAAAGGCCAGATGGACTACGGAAACAGCTCCAGAGCTTTCGCCGCACGTCCCCACTTAGAAGTTCTTGTGGGCCGGGTACCAGCTCTTAAGATTCACCGAACGGTCTGGAGGTCTGGTTCTGGTCCAGTTCGGTGGGTTCAGTGCGGCTTCTTTGCATCCGCTGGGCATCGATCAGATCAAAACTTTACCTCTGTTTTTTTCAGCTGGATGAAATGGGGCTTCTGGGCGGGGCCCTGTTGCCTTCTGGGAAATGTGGTTGTTATGTGCGGGAATACAGTGGAGACTAACTGAGAGAAAACTACAAAATGTTGGCGCCTGTCCGAAGTATTTTATTTTTTTCCTTAACTTTTTACTGTACAGTACTGTGTCCAGTACTGTCCCAATCACGTGAGTAATATTAAAGTTAACAATCGTTTCCTGTAGAATTTTTATTTTTATTTATTTATTTTTTTCTACAACATTATGGATTGTACGTCCACAAATCGTGATAAAGCGAGTCCACCTAAGTCGAGCCGCGAAGTAACGAGTGACTACTGTAGTCCTAGTAAGCAGAGCACTCTGATGATGATGATGAAATAATTGCAGTACTATGATAATGACGTTACAGAAAAGTGGAGTATTTCCAGCTCCTTGGGTGAACAATTCTACGATTAATTCTTATTTAGGTTCTGAAGTAAAAAAATCCTCCTTTGACTGAGTTTGCAAACTCTGAGCTGCAACTTTATGGGGGTTAGGATTCCAGTAAATCCAAACTATGTGCCAAAATGTATATTTAGCAGTCGGACTCCCCTAAAAGCCCACAGCAAGCTCGTGGAGAGTTTTGGATTGTGAGGACAGAACTAGAGCTGGATCAAATACGTTTTATCTGCTCAGTACGAACCAGTCTGCAGTATCTGGTCATCAGTAACACCACAGCTCTCCGCTGAGCAAATGTTTCCTGGAAGTAACCCCCACGGGCTGGTCTTGTAACACAAATGTGATTGCACACACGTAACTACTGAGAAGTACAAGTTGTTTCTCTATCTCCAAATTCTGTCCCGGTGCACTAAAGCAGAACCATTTAGACCATTTGTATTTTTGTGGGTGGGATTGCTAGTGGAGAAAAATACACTGTATAGAATCAGTTTTTCCAGAGATACGTTATGTCACATTCCATTTTACAGCCCCACTGTTCAGCTGACCATGTCCAGTTGAAAAGGTGAAGAAGGGTTAAACAGCGTCATGATTCGTTTGAACTTTGATGAAGTTGTGTAACACAGGAAGACGATGTTATTCTTTTGCACACACAGGCAGTGGTGTGCTGATGGCTGATTGTCGTGTTTGTGCAGGGCTTCTTTCGTAAAGGGAAGGTGCTGCTGGAAATGGGTCAGCACAAAGAAGCTCTCATCCACTTCCACCGGTGCCTAAAACTTCAAGCTGACTTTGTTCCTGCAAAGAGCCAAATCAAAAAGGTTTGCTCACCTTACTGAACCCTCCTCTGTGAACGTCAGTGTAATCCAAGTTGAGACATATGGGTGAAAACACACGACTTGGTTTTATTTGTGGATATATTTAGCTTCAGATACATTTATCTCAATTTAAATTACATGTAGCCCTTTTGACGTAACTAATGTACCAAACAAAAAACTGAAAATATGAATGACACACAATCCCAATTCATAACTGATGTGCCAATAAGAAGCCTCCCTTAAATCTTGTGTTACAGGTTGGTGGATGGCGGTTGGACAATGGACCCAAATTTGGGACATAGGAGGCTGGCAGTAGTTGGCGCAAATAATTATAACAGCTTACTGAAAGAAAACGTCTTGCAAAAACCCAACAGGCTACACAAAAACCTTGATTAGTTCCAAAACATAAAACTTGAGCCAAGCCAGATAGACAAGGACAATGTTCTCTGACAATAACCATAAATACTCTGGGGCAGACAAAACAGAGTAAAACCATAAGGACAAGCAAACATGAATACTATTACAATTATAAAGGACCTAACAAAATGTAACAAAACCCAGAAAACTAAGAGTGAATATATAAAACAGACACAAGCAATGATTGAGTATTTTAAGATGTGCTCATGAAGTGGAACAGAACTGTCATGTGGTGTTTGTCCACATTTTGATGCCAGGTCGTACTGCCCTCCTGATACAGCTGCTCAGCTCTGACGGAGACGTGACCTTGTTCCCTTTTGCTGATAAGCTTTGTCAAAAGGCGTTCTCCTACAGTCTCAGGGCAGACATGTTTTTCTACTTGAAATGGTCTGCATGACAGTTCTTTTACAATACCAAAATCAATGTTGGGTCATACCGTCTCCCTTATCATTGCTGCCACAACTACGCCTGTCACAATAACTAATTTTGCTGGGTGATTTATTGTCTCAGAAATTGTTGTTGTGATAAACGATAATATTTAAAATTTGACAATAATTAGTAATTATTGTCAAACGAGCAAAGGTTTTTTTTTCCCCCGAGGTCGGCCTGTTAGCATAGCTCGTAGCTTAGCTTCTCAGCTTAGCTGCTTTTAACGATCCAAAAATGCAATTTTGGATCGTTAAAATGGATTTTAAAGAGAAATGAGAAAGGGAGGAGTCTGTGAAGAGCACCGGAGTTGAGCCGTGTCCTCAGTAGAAAAAGAGACGCGAAGAAACGATAAAGCCGATAAATGAAAATGAGGTCTATCATTTTCATTCATGGTGGCACAGTTAGCGCTGTTGTCTTTAGCAAGAATGGTTCAGGTTCAAAACAGCTGGAGGCCCCTCAGATGGATTTTTGATTGACACAGTTTAAAGTTTTAAAGTTTCTACAATACCATCCATCCATCCATCCATCCATCCATCCATCCATCCATCCATCCATCCATCCATCCATCCATCCATCCATCCA
>NC_056501.1:30824544-30849159 GCF_014905685.2 Nematolebias whitei | reverse complement strand
TCCATCTATCATCCACCCATCATTTTGCATCCATCCATCCATCCATCCATCCATCCATCCATCCATCCATCCATCCATCCATCCATCCATCCATCCATCCATCCATCCATTATCTTTACCCACTTCTTCCTTTATGGGTCGTGGGTGTCACTGGTGCCCATGTCCAGCCATCACTGTGTGAGAGGCGGGGGACACCTTGGACAGGTCTCCAGTCCACCACAGGTGGAGACATAGAGACAAACAACCATTCACTCTCTCACTCACACCTAGAGACAATTTAGAGTTGCCAATCAGTCTAACATGCATGATTTTGGTCTGTGGGAGGAAACCGGAGTACCCGGAGAAAACCCACGCATGAAGATAGATAGGTACTTTATTAATCTCACCTCAAATTTATTATTGTCTATAGATCTGTATATACTTTATTAATTCCATTTTGTGGGATCCAGTAGCATGTTCTAATTGTACAGAAAACCAACACATATGTAATAATAATAAAAAGAAGCAGAATACACAAATTTGGAAAAAGACAGTATACACAAAATTGGGATGAATGGGGATTAGGTGTCCTGCTCAGAGACACCACGACATGTGGGAATGGCTGGGGATTGAACCTGGGACTTTCGGGTCCTGCGTCGGCTGCCCTACCTCTACCCCATCTCAGCACTAAGAAAAAAATTAGATCAACTTTTGGTTTGTGCAGCAATAACTGAATTAACAAGAATACTGCATACAGCACATTAGACACCTGACAAACTATTATACAGCGATCTGCATGGTCTGGACAAGCAAAGACCTTGCATAGACTTTGACTTTGAACTTGAAGATGGGGTGATGAAAAGGGCTCTCGACACTCCATCTAGTGATGACGCATGTGTATGAAGTTTTGTTCAATTGTCTTGAGTAGATCAGAAGTTGTGAGTGGGACAAGAGAAAGTTTGAGGACGCTCATACTTACGGACAGATGAAGACTTTACAATAACACGCCCACCTTCGAGCAGTGTATAAAAAGTAAACTGTGACGGAGTAGAGTTTTCCAAAGTGTTTTTGTTACTGGACAACATGGTGGATCAGTTGCTAGAGCTGCTGCCTCTCAGGGAGCAGGTTGCCCTGGTTCAAATCCCAGTTCGGAGGTCTTTCTGGGTGGAGTTTGCATGTTCTGTACGTGCATGTGTGGGTTTTCTCCAGGTACTCCGGTTTCCTCCCACAGACCAAAAACACGTATGTTAGACTGATTGGTAACTCTAAACTGTCCCTAGGTGAGAGTGAGAGAGTGAATGGTTGTTTGTCTCCATGTGTCCCTGTGATGGACTGGAGACATGTCCAGGGTGTCCCCCACCTCTCGCACAGTTATGACTAGACATGGGCACCAGTGACCCAAAAAGGAAGAAGCAGGTACAGATAATGAATACATGGATGGTTTTTGTAACTTTTCCATATGATTTACTTTTTGTTTTTTCAGACTTCATTTGAAATATTTAAGTTAAAAGCAGCTTTGTGTTACAAGAAACCTTGACATTAATGTTCACATAATCCGTATTTTACTCGGTTTGAGTTACATTAGTGTCAGTAGAGCCTCAAAAATCAGTCTGACATCCTTAAACCTGCCTTGTAGGCACCACAACACCGGGGGTGAAATTAAAAAAAAGAGAAGAGCAGTCATGAAGTAATGAATAGATGCACTGATTCAGACTGAGCCACCATACATCATGTAGGTCTTGTTGTGTATGAGTGTTACGAGGTGTGTGTGTGTATATCAGTGACTGAATCGTCTCATGACTTTTTTTTTCACACGGCAGATCCTGGAGGTAGAGGGAATAATGGTGCCAGAAGAAGTCTCCTGCATTTTGCAGTTGGTGTCCGATTACTTGAAAGGGCCCGGTCCCATCACCACCCTGAGTGGCTGCCAGGTGCCGCCGCACGGCGAAAATAACCCTCCCCATGGAGAGAGGAGAGAGGTGCACAAGGTAAAGCTGCTCACCGTGTTACAAATGGCACACTTTACCATTTGGTTGTGAGTTTGAAGATCAACTGCAGCTGATAAAATAACGTTTTCCTTTGGCTCCAAGTTGAAGCACGACTCGGGTACCGAGTGCTGCCTCAGCCTCTGCCAAGCTGTTTCCTTCCTCCCTGCTGCTGAGGAAGATGAGGACATGATGATGAGGAAGGAGGAGGGACATAGCAGGGGTAGGCTGAAACACCAGCACATGTCCATATTTGTTCATGTTGTTATTCTTTGCTAATGTTGCTTTAAACCATTTTTTAACACTCCACAGTGAAATGACTGACTATAAATAACTTTTTCATAGTTTGGGTATTCTGCATTGTGTAATACTTCTGAACAATTTCTATTAGTTTCTTATTGCATGGTTATTCCAGCAGAAATTACAGATGTACCGATCCGATACCGGTATCGATCCCGATATCAAAAAACTTCTGGATTGGGTATCGGTGACAATGTGACCGATCCATGACTGGGCAGATCTATTCACTCTGATTCTATGCTTTGTGCTCTGAGTGACGTCACGCGCTAGTAAACTCATCGCACGGATTGTTTTCAAAATAGAGCGAGCGAAAGGATCAGCCATCTGGAACTATTTCACACGACCTGAGCCAACACATTCGACAGCTACGTGGGATACGTGCACAGCAACAGTTCCAAGGGGTGGCACTAAAACTTCCAGTTATAACACTACCAACTTATTCAAGCATCTGCAGAGATTTCACCCTAAAGAGCAGAGTTTGTTGAACGGAATTCACAGTTTTCCCCACAATATCGGATCGGTATCGACACGCAACAAACTGTTGGTATTGGAAGTGGAAAAAGTGGATCGGTGCATCCCTAGCAGAAATATTTTGATATTTGTGTAGGAAGTGTCAAACTGCACCTTACGTTCCACCACTATCGCTGCTGTTTTTGCATCCAAATAACATTTAAATTGTGTGTAAATAACTGCGTAAAGCAAATTGTGGGAGGCCAGGAGGCGTCACACTGCAGTAAAGGCTACATGTAGCTGATAGTTACCATCAGCTCTTCTGTCTGCTGAGCTGCATGTAGCTGATTCTCAGTCCCATCTTAGTTCAGAATTTCATAAAGATACAAGCAACTTAAAACCGCATAAAGTCAGAATTACAGACCCTGACCTCCTTTGATAGCGTATCATAATAAATACCGCTCTCCTTTTTTGCATTGTTTTTCTTGTGTTCACATCCTCCACTGAACACATTGTTCATTATTTGGCCATATAATAAGTGAGTGAATGTGTGTACTATTTTAATTGCAATTTAAATGTAACCCCCAGTTTCCCAGAATGCAATGTAAGATTGTGTTTCTCTCCTCCCCATCCCCCCAATAATATCCAAGCCCAAGTTATGACAATATAAATCTTTCTAAAGTAATTTATACCATTGATTTTCTTTAGATCAGAGCTTTTTGAAGACTGAAACAATCTCTTAGCCCTATTAGAACTAGCCATTAGCTTGGCAATCTGGTCAGTATTAACACTAATTTAGAAGGCTTACACTACTAGAGGACAAACTGACCTCATTTCCTTAAATTAATTGTTACAATTGAATAGTTTTCATTTGATACTATTTCTATCTTAACATGTGATTCTTGACCTGCCATTGTGTATCTGTTCCTTTCAAACCCAGCCGGTCGAAGCAGATGATCGCTTGTCCTGAGTCTGGTTCTGATAAAGGTTTCTTCCTCATGAGGGAGTTTTTTCTTTCCACTGTCGCCTTCATGCTTGCTCAAGACGAGAGTTCTGTGACGGAGTTAAACTTAAAGATGCTCCTCAGATATATAATGTTAAATTATTATTTTCATATATGAATGTTTCTGTTCAGCACCCTGAGGTGACTTCTGTTGTGACTTGGTGCTATGTAAATAAACTGAATTGAATTGGATTGAATTGAAAAAATTGGGACACTGTGTAAAACGTAAATAGGAACAGAATGCAGTGATTTGCAAATGTCATAAACTCATTCTATTCACAATGAACACAGTAAACATCAAAGGTTTAAAGTGAGAAATAGTACAATTTTTAGAAAAGAAAAAAAAAAAAGAATGTAATTTTAAACTCGATGACAGCAACACATCAAAAATACTGGGACGGAGTCGTGTTTCCCACTGAAGCATCTCTTGTTTTAACGGCCGTGTGTCAACGAACAGGAGCTGAGGAGACTCCATGATGGAGGTTTTGGAGGGAAGCGTTCTCCTAATCCTTCCTTATGTAGGATTCTAGCTGTTTGGCAGTCCTGGATGTTCTTCGCAGGAGCTATTGTTTCAACTTCTTTTAATTGGTGTGTTCACATACGGCTTCTGACAAACTGTGTTTTCTTGTAATGGTTTGTGGAAGTGCTCCTGAGCCCGAGCATCGATGTTCATACTAGAAAATGTTTTGAATGTTGTCCGAGGGCTTGAACATCACGGGCGTCCACTGTAGTTTCAGCCTGGCCCTTTGTGCACAGATTTATTTTGATTCTTGAAAACTTTTGATATTATGAAATCTGATGATGGGATGTTCAAAGTCTTCCTAATTTTGTGTTAAAATACATTATTCTTAAGTTGTTCCACTAAACTTAGATGCAGCTTTTTTGCAGACTAGTGAACCCCTTACCATCTTTACTTCTGACATTCAGCCTCAAGAAATGTCTTCATACTCAGTCCTCTTACGGACATGTTACCTTTTAATCTAATAAATTGCAAAACGCTTCTTCAGCTGTTTTTGTAGCACCTTATTTTACAGCCTCCCAACGTCCCGACTGTGTGAATGTTTATGAAGCATTCACACTATTCTGACTATTTCAACAAATCATAAATCAAAACATTCAGCTGTTTCAGGACAATCCTGCTTTGACTTTTGGTGTTGGTGCAACTTTAGCTTTTTGACATTTTTAGCCTTTTCTGACATTTTTTTTTCTCATAGAAAATGAACTGAGCTCATTTTACGTCCTTCAAATCTTTAGATCTGTTTAATTTTTTACTGCTCCTTTCACATTTTGTTCTGCTTCAGCTTCTTTCAGCTTCCTTGTGGAAATTTAAACATTTTTTCAGCTACTTTCAGCTGTTTTGTGATTATTTTAGATTATTTTTGCTTACTACAAAATTGTTGTGCTTCTTCTAACTTATTTCTGCTAATTTAATTTTGTTTTGCTCTTTTCAGCTTATGTATGCAAGTTTCAGCTTTTTCTGCTATTTCAGCTACTATTTAGCTATTTTATGCAAATTTTAGCTTTCTTTGGCTTATTCCACATTTTTTGCACTAATTTCAACATTTTTCAGCCTAATTCAGCAAAAATATGCTCCCTCCACTTCCTTGTGGTAATTTAAGCTTCTTTCTGCATTTTTAGTTACTTTTCTGCTGTTTTAGCCCATTTTAGCTTTTTTCCCAATAATTTCCACCTGTTTGAGCTCATTTCCGCTTCTTTCAGCAAATATGTGTTCTTTCTGCTTTCTTCTGCTACTTTACGCTTGTTCTACATTTTCAGCTACTTTTTAAGCATTTTTTAAGCTAATTTAAACTGTTTTCAGATAAATTCAAGTTTTTTGTGGTAATTTCTGCTACTTTCAGCGTAATTAACTTATTTCTGCCTATTTCGGCTTGTTATGCTCATTTCAGCTTTTTTCTGATGGTTTCAGTTTTTTCGTTATTTCAGTTACTTTTTAGCTGTTTTTGGACTAAATTTTGCTTTTTCAGCTAATTCCACATTTTATTTAGCTCATTTCATTTCCTTCCACTTTCTTCTTATAGTTTAAGCTTCTTTCTGCCTTTTAAGCTATTTTTTTTCTTGCAAATTTTAGTTTTTCTAGCTAATTTCCTAATTTTTGTGTGAATATCTGCTTATGCCTAATTCAGCAAATGTGTTCTTTCTGCTTTCTTCTCCTAACTTCTTCCATTTCATCTACATTTCAGCATGCTTTTAGCTCATTTCAGCTGTTTCTCAGCAAGTTATTGTGCAATAAGCATTCACCCTGCATTTTCACAGGAAATGAAATTTCTCTAGTTTGAATTTGTGGATGTAAATTCTTTCTTCCATCTGAGGCGTTTCAAAAACTTTCCTACAATTTAGTAACACATTAAATGTTCATAACTTTTCCACATATCCCCTTTTCATAAGTTCTAAACTATCTCTTTAAACATGCAGTTGTTTAAGATTCATGACCCTGAGGTGATATCAAGCACTTGTAATCATCTACATGTTTCAAAAATAAAGAATTTAACATTCTTTAAAATGATTGTTCTCAACTTTCTTTCAATCGTAGGTGGAAGTAAAGCGCACAGAGAGAAAACCCTGAGCGTGCTCACCGTGTCAGACTTCGAGTGCCCTCTCTGCATTCGGTCAGTGTTCCTCGACAGCTCTCTGTATCCCATAATGCATTGCTGTGTGTAGCTTGTCTGCTCTGGTGTTCTAGTTTTTGCTTATTCTCTTCGGGTGCTACTTTCTCTGGTTAATTTTTAGCACACTTCCAGAGAGTACAAATGGCACACCAGACTCAAAGCGCTGTGATCGTCCTTTTGTTTTGTCAACTAAAGAACACATTTAACTAAAGAACACATTTAACTAAAGAACACATTTAACTAAAGAACACATTGTTTGTTCTCCGCAGGTTGTTTCATGAACCAGTCACGACTCCGTGTGGTCACACTTTTTGCAAAAACTGTCTCGAGAGAAGTCTTGACCACAACGTCCGCTGTCCACTCTGCAAACAGCCACTGCAAGAGGTGAGTACAAACACACTGAATATGTATTTGACGTAGAATATTCAAAAATGCATTGTATTCATTTAACCTGTTTTTGATTTGTTGTTGTTGTTTTTTTTTAAAATAATTTCCACGTATGATTTGTAAAATGAATATTATATCTTTGATTCAGTTGCATCCCTGAGTTGACTCAATGGTCTGCAACGTCACACCCCAGCCTAATAGGTGGTGATGATATACCGACTTACTTGTTTTGTCACGTCTCAAATGTAAAAAGAAAAAAGTTATTTCATATATGAAAAGCGTTCTGGGTGACCTTGTCATCCTCAGCTGAGACATTTCTCTTCTGTGCTTATCTCTTCACTGCACCCTTTGAATGAGAGGTGTATCTTTCTGCACTGCCAATAAATTCTTGGTGGTACCGTATTTTCCGCCGTGCACGCCGCACCGCCCTGTAAGTCGCATCAGTCCAAATATGTCTAATAAAGTGGAAAAATCCATAAATAAGGCGCTTCGCTGTATAAATCTAATTTATTACGCGTCACCACTGACAACCTGGAAATGTGGGCCGGTGTTGTGCCAAAAATAGATGGGCTGCTAAATGGCGGCCACAGAAGCGTGCACAGAAGTACTTTAACAAGAATTTAACAAGATTAACACTTAAAAACAATTATTTGTTTGCTCAAAATTATAGCAAAGGTGTGTCTCAGTCTAACTTTTCCTTAATAAATGCACTTTGACGGTCAAATCAGCTGCATTTCAGAAGCAGATTTGCAGCCGCGGGAGCGTGCACGGGAGTACTTGCTGTGCGTTTTTTCAAAATTTAACAAGTTAACCACTCAAAAACAATTATTTGTTTGCTCGACATTATAGTAAAGGTGTGTCTCAGTTGAACTTTTACTTAATAAATGCAGTTCAATAGTTAAATTAGCTGCATTTCACCGGTGCGGCGCAGCAAATTGAAGCTGATTTGACGGTTACTCCAGGTGAGCTGGACAAGTGGCATATTAAGGCAAGCCGATTGTGTCATTAATAGCCACTTTTACCCATTACATGACACAACGGCATGCCATACAACTTGAGTGCTGTCTAGGGGCTGAAAATGGTAGTGCTCAATATTTTCTGTAGCATTTTCTGCATACTTATGATGTTGTCTTTCCTCCTCCATTTTCAGTACTTAAGAAACAGGAAGTACAACCCCACGGTTGTGATTCAGGACATCATGACGCAACTGTTTCCTTCCCAGCTGGCTGAGAGGAAAGAGATTCATGACGCAGAGATGGCTGAGCTGTCCAAGTATGCAGCACTTAATTCAATTGACTGTTTTTATTGTAGTTTATTATTCAACATTTATAACCATGCTCCTGTTGATTTTACTTTTCTGTCTTTTTTTGTGTTTTCTCTTGTAGTCTTACCAAGGACATCCCTATATTTGTCTGCACCGTGGCCTTTCCCGGGGTGCCGTGTCCACTGCACATCTTCGAGCCTCGGTATCGGCTTATGATGCGTCGCTGCATGGAGACTGGCACCAAGAAGTTTGGCATGTGCATCTATGAGCAGGGCAAAGGGTATCACAGCACACTCTGCATTTCAACCTGTCTTGTATAATGAGGTCCAGATATTTTTTTTCACAGCAATGCATTTTTCTCTGATATTCACAACGATTTGCAACATTATATCCACGTTACTTTTAGAGTCTCAAATACGTTTGAGTAAATGAAGAAAAAAACATTATTCAAACCTTAAACACTTAAAAAAAATATGCCATGAAAGCAGGAATCCACAGGGATGGAGAGGAATCTTAATGTCAGTTGACAGAAAAAATATTCAGGATCAAAATTTGAAGGGATCCGAGCTTTAATGCAGTTATCTAACGTTGTTTTTGGCTAAAAGCTCAAACTGGATTTGCCAGTTCTGTTGCAAACAGAACTCAACTAGATGAATTCAGAGCATAGAAACTGGGTTCAAACAGGGCTGATCCACTTTGTGAGAGACACAGGAGTTTAAGCAGCACTGCAAGATGTGCTTTCTGTGTAATCTGAGGTCAAGATGGAATTAAAAGCTGACCTTAATGCTCAACAAAAGGTCCCAGAACAAAGTGGTGTAACCACTCTTCAACCAGACGTCATCAGGTGGTGGATGTTCACCAGGACAGCTTTATGATCAAACTGAATGCTCCATAGAAAACTGATTTGTTGGCTCAAATTGCGAAGAGAAAATAAAAACCCACAAGTTTCTGCATCTCTCCGATTGGAGCCTTCAAGCTGTAAATACTCCTTTAAAAGTCCCGACTGAAGCGGCAGAGAAACAGAGGCCCTGGTTTAAAAGACTAAAATGTTGCAAAGAGAAGGACACAGGTTTTGCCTGCAGGGGGAGGTAGAGAGCAATCCATGCCACTGCTCCACCACTTGGAGATGTTTAGGGATTGAAGCAAAATGAGATGATGAGTGGCTCCCAGCTAATGATGATTCCAGCCTAACGGCGCCATCAGAGACATCTCTTCCATCTGGGCTTCCATCTGCCCAAATCTCTGCGAGGTCTTCCTCCCTGGGCGTTATGAAACCAAAGATCCTCCTCCCATTTACCTCACTGGAGAAAAATGTAGGCCTTTTAATAAAATTGGATTTTGTTTTTGCTTTATGTTGCATTGAAAGCGTTTTGTTATTTAACGGCAAAACATCTTAAAAATAGCTCATGCCTTTTCAAAAACAGCTAGAATTCGCTTTTCCAATTTGTAAATCCTGAGATATAAACTGAGCGTGCACTTTCAGTCCACGGTCTTCATGAAGCTGTAACTTGTGTATGCGTTTGATTAAAGTCACATGCATGCAGTTACTCTGACTGGGCTGTCTGGGTGTGGAGGGAACACTTTAGACATTTTCTTCTCAGTGAAGTTCGTAGCAGGCCCACGGGAGCCTGGGGTGTTTGTTGGTTGTGCTGCAGTAGTAGATGGAGCAGTGGACAAATCTGCAAACCCTGAGGCTCTGGAAAATCACAGCAGTACCAGTCTGCTTTGAGATTTAATTTAATTTTCTTAACACATTTTCTCACTTGTTGCATTATGTGGCAGTGAAATTTAATTTAATCATTGATGTATTATCGAAATGGAACATTTTGTAAAAGATGCAAATAGAAAAACTAACAAGAATGCCACAAAAGCCACACGTGAATATTTTTTTCTCCTCAAGATTTTGTCTGAAACGCTTTATGTACAGCAGTTTTTTTTTTAGTTTTTTTTTACAAGCAAGAAATAACGTTTGCTGAAAAGCCAGAATTTAGAAAAGCAGACGGTGCGTGGGCTGGTCTTTGATTAGCAAGCTCTCTGATTAAAGCCAGTTTTATTTATTTCAGTTGCTGCTGTCATAAATAGATGACATCTGCCACATCTTTTTATTTTTCTTAGGTGTTGAACAATTATCCACTTTTTCTTTTTTGATTGAGATGGTTTTGTTGTGACTTGTTGTGACTGTGTTAAAAATTGAAAAAAAAAAAAAGCTCACGATTACATCCATCCATTATCTTTTACCCGCTTCTTCCATTTTGGGCCACGGGGGTCGCCAGTGCCCATGTCCAGCAATCACTGTGTGAGGGGCGGGGTACACCCTGGACGGGTCGCAAGTCCATCGCAGGGCCACATAGAAACAAACGAGACAAACAACCATTCAATCCAAAATAAATGAGATGAAATGAACTAAATTAAATACAACTAACATGAAATATTTAATAGGCCAACATTAGTGCCTGAAGGAAAGCAGCAGAAGCAGTGCATTGCTAAAATACAGGGTTTATTTGATTTTTACTGAAACTTTTTTACTTTTGGACATTTGTCAACGAGATGTTTTTTTGTTGTTGTTGTTTTTTTACAACCCGGAGCAGCTGATTAACATCTCAAAGAACAAATAATATCTCAACTACAGCCCCAAATCTCAAATGAGTTGAAAAGGAGGCTCCGTGGATGCATTCTCATCTACCTGCTGGCTCTGCTCGAGTGCTTAATCACTGAGATCCTGGAACTAGAAGGAAACGCGGCTCGTGACAGGAGTACGAGATCATCCCCTGACACCTGCAGCTGGCTGTCCGCAGTGACGAGGAGCTCGGCAGCTGCTGGGAGGAGTGGCCATTGCTCCGGGAGGAGTTCTGCCAGACATTTGAGTTGTCCTGCAGCCCAGGGGAACCAAGAGGCCAGCCGAGTCTGGGTGGACGGATTGGACAGCATCTGTGGCCAGTTTCTTTGGATCTGCTGTGGGACGGACCTTTTACATGAGATCCTTCCTGCCTATAGCCATCAGTATCTATAACATCTCTTAATGAAATGAGGATAATGAGTTACAACAACATTTAATTTCCCTTTGGGATTAATAAAGTATTTTTGAAGTGAATTGCTTGACTTTAGTTCAGGAGTATCTACAGCACTGTAGAACATGGGACAGCTATTTCAACAGTTAACACATCTGCTTTGTACTTTTCCCCGCAATTATAAAATAATTGAACAAAAAATGAACTTTACAATAATGACCTATAAAACATGGGCTAAGTAGAATGAGCTTCATTCGCCGGTGTAAAGCTTGTAAGAGTGTTTCTTAATGTGTTCCTCAGGTTTGCCGATTATGGCTGCATGTTGGAGATCCTTGATCTGGAGTTGTTGCCAGATGGACGATCTTACGTGGAAACAGTGGGTGGCAGCAGATTCAGAGTCCTCAAGAGAGGTCAGAGAGATGGCTACCACACCGCTGATATCGAGTACTTGGAGGACCTCAAGGTTAGGGTTTAGGAACCCACAAATTCTGTAGCGTAAAAAGAAAAAAATATTAGAACTGGGCACTTTTACTGGGTTTCTGCATCTGTCCCCTTTTAAAATTTTGTCCCGTCTGTCTTAGGTGGATGGCAGCGAGCTGGAACTTTTACAGCATCTCCATGACAGTGTGTACCAGCAGGCTCAGGACTGGTATCAACGCCTCGGTGGCCGCATCCGTGAGCAGATCGACAGACAGCATGGCAGCATGCCTGAAAAGGAGGAAGACATTCAGGTTTGTACAATAACATATTTGTAACAATAAAGTAAGTCTAACCATTAACCAGTGACAACAATTATTTCCTCTCTTTCATCTAGAAACCCCTTACATGTGTTTATGGTGTCAGATATTAGAAAAAGTTGGAAGATAGATGGAGGCCATTAAGTACTTTTTTTATTTTTTTTATCAAATACAAGTAGGGATTTTACAGTCCCTTTGCAAAGATTTTGCAGTTTTTATTTTATTTTATATTTTAACAAATTTTCGTGAAGTTTTGTTCATGGTCCAGCTTTTTTTGTTTGAGTATGTCAAACCCAAAGTCTCAACAGAAATGGTTATGCAGCTGTTTTTTTTTAACATGGACTTCAGTTTTGTAAAAGCAAAAATTAATTGCTGCCATCGCTAGATTAAGATGACAATCAAATGATGAATAAACGTGTTTTTTGTATAGAGACATGCTCTTGTTACATTATATTTTTGGATAAGGGTCTTTGTAATGGCTATCATGTCTTTGACCATGATGAACTCTCTCCAGGCCTCGGCCAATGGTCCTGCGTGGTGCTGGTGGCTGCTGTCCGTCCTTCAGCTCGACCCTGCCTATCAGACTACGTTCCTGTCCCTGTCCTCCCTCAAAGACCGCCTGGGACACCTTCGCCTTGTCCTTGAGTACTTCTCTCAGAGCTAGAAGCCAGGGCACGGTGCTATTGTGGCCACAACTAGCCATCAAATATCACACACAAAGTGAAATCAGTAAATCAACGCACAATAAACTGAGAGTCTGAGATTTGGTTTCAAAACGTCTAAATCACATAATTTTTTTTAAATGGCACTTGGCCAATAACAAGTTTTTTTATTATAAAACAGCAGCGTTTGGGGGTGTTTTGCCTTTTGTTTGTGTATAAATACACATTTTATTGGTTGTACCATGCAGGAACTGCACGGTTGACCAAAGATGCTTCTTTTTTCTGATTCATTAAAAAAAAAAAAAACGTTCGAAGTCATTTTTCTCAGTTTTGCTGAGAATAGACACTTGGTGTGACTTTTTCCTGCGTCATTACAGACACTAACAGTGTTTTATTTGTTCAAATGGAACTTAATACAATAGTTTGGTAACACTTTACAATAAGGTACTCAAAATTTGCTTAATTACTAGGGAACGCATAAGGAACGAACCAGGAACAAATCAGGAGCTAATGGGTAGTTAACCAGTACTTACTGGGGAACACACAGCCAAGCCTTATTAGGGATCTACTGGTTTGTTACCACAGAAACAGAGGAGAAATTCTACATGTGGGTTCTGAATAAATCCTGCACCAGTGAGGTCACAGCTCATAATTGTCAAAAACCTGTTTCCCAGTGATTACTGATTTGATTGGATTTTCTCTTTTGTAAAACTATTGGTTAACTACCCATTAGTTCTTGATTAGTTCCTCTTCATTTACAAGGTAACTAACCAGTAGTCCCCTAATAAGGCTTGACTGTGTGTTCCCCAGTAAGTACTGGTTAACTATCCATTAGCTCCTGATTCGTTCCGGAGGTGTTCCCCACTATTTAAGCTAATTTTGTGTACCTTATTGTAAAGTGTTAGCCAATCATTTAGCTACACTTGGAGGGAAAACAATAGCGGACTGTATAAAGATGTGGTTTAAGAGAGGTGTGCATCAATGTTGGGGTCCATGTGTTCCAGGTAATTATTTAGGATGTTCTCAGTGTTTGTCTTTTGCTACAGACGCTACACTTGGTAACCCTTCAGTGTGGCTAGTTTTATATGATAAAATAATTGCAGTGCCTGTAAAATGTATTCACCCTCTTGGATGTTTTATGTTTCTATTGCTGTCATAAATCAATCATGGGCAATACAATTTGACCTTTTCAACAACAAAAAGTAAACAACTTTATTATCAAAGTGAAAATTGGTTTTAATTGCTTTTACTCAGTAGAAATCAAAACAACCAATTTAATTAAGCATGAGTGATTTATGATGGCAATGCAAACAAAAAAATAAATCCAGGAGGTGAAGCTTCTTTAGAGACACAGATTAAAAGCTCTTAATAATAAAGATTGTGAAGAGAGGTGACTAGGTTACGCTGCAGCTGCTGGAGGATCAGTCTGTAATGATGCTGCTGTTATACTTCATACAATGGTAAACAAACTTATTGAGACAAGAATGAGCAGATTTAGTTGGTGAAAGCTACATGTCAAAAGAATAATTGATATATATATTGAAGTGTTTTTTTTTTATGGTTATGAGCAAAGAATAATTTGTAGTTCTTTCAGGGACTTCAGAGTGGAGATTCTGACTATCATTATGGGCTAATGGTTAGCAGAGCCCAAAGTTGATCGTTAGCATCTTAAATCAGACCATTTCTCAAAAATTACAGGATTTATGGACGGAAGTTCAATTTTAGGAATCTTAACACCACCATCAGTTTCACGTTACACAGTTCTTATAGCAAACAATTACTGTTTGTCCCAGGTTGCACCGGAAGTCCTACAGCTAGCTGCTAATGCTGCTTTTTGTGCTTGCAAATAATCGCAGAATTTGTGGACAACAGTGCAATGCAACATGGGCTACGGTGTAAACGTTCATTATAAATTAGCATTAGCATGGGGTGCTATGACTTTTTTTTTTTTTTTTTTAGACTCAAGTTAAAACGATAAGAATTCACTTTGGTCTTTGTCCTGCTCAGACTAGTCATTAGCTCATCAATCTGGTCAGAATTAAACTGAGGTTGCTGAAAACCCTATCTACAGCAGGTAAGATATTTATATTTTCCCACCGATCTCTACTTCAGAAGGCCTAAAAAACTTGCGTCGGCAGGTGTTTTACAGTTTGATCCTGTTTTATTATTATTTTTTGTTGTATGTGTATCGTGAACTGAGCACAGCGTTATTTATACGCGTTTCAGGTGTTTTTAAACAGGATGTGATGTTCTGTCAGTGCAGATAACGACTAAAGTTCGATGTGGAGGCACCAGAAACCGTATGAACATGTTTTAAGTGGGGACAGTTGTAAAATATTTTGGATTCAACACTCTGCCTGTGGTTTGAGTCTCCTCACCAACACCATGAGACATCCTTGCAGGACACTAGACCCACCTCTGTCCTCTACATTGTCTGCATCTGTCCGGCCCAGCTACCATCACGATGCCTTTGGGTACCATCTGGAGACCTGAAAGTTGATCTACGTGACTCCATCGATGAACCGTGTGTTTTAGATATCATTCCATGGAATGTTAAAGCTGCAAAAATACACAAAGTTAATTTGCTAACAACTCTGAGTTTTTTTTTTTTTTTGATATTGTTCTAAGAAATGTGCCATAGACTGTTTTTGTTAAATGCTTTGTACAAGTAATCAACCGATTTGCTACTTTTTCAATATCCGTCTACGACGTGAACTCGTAAGCACTGGGCCTTGATATGTGTGAACTTTTCCACAACAGATCTAAAACAGTTCAGAAAGTCCAGCTAATTTTCTTGGAAGAATTTTCCATGATGGAACAAAGGAGCCATGCATGTGTGATGATGTATTGATAGTTTAGAGGGATATTTTGAATAGCATGATTATTCTTTCTGTTCTGAGTGATGAACTGATTGTACAGACCGGTGGACTCTGAAGCAGCAGCTGCAGCTGGATTACAACCTTTGTTGGTGACATTTCACCTGATTAAAGGTCACCCAAACTAAAAGGGATGGACGTTTTTATCAAACCTATGATTTTGATTATTTTTTGAAAGCACTTGTTAAAAATAAAGCATTGTACAATTCTTCAGTTATTACCTAAACAGGCCATTCTTTTTTGATAAAATGCACATTTTAGTTGATTACAACTGTCAGTCCTGAATTAATTTTCTCTGGTTTGTGCAGAACATTGTTTTGTGTAATTTACTTCACAATAAAAGTTTAACTGAAAAATAAAATTGTCCTTTTATTTTGTGATTTAAAAAAAATAATAATAATTTGGCTGATAATGGTTTGGAGTGTGGCATGGTGGATTAGGTGGTAGAGCTGCCGCCTCTCAGCGAGAAGGCTGCTGGATTGAATCCCGGTTCGGGGGCTTTTCTGGGTGGAGTTTACATGTTCTCTCCGTGCATGTGTGGATTTTCTCCAGGTACTCCAGTTTCCTCTCATAGACCAAAAACATGCATGTTGGACTGATTGGTGACGCTAAATTGTCCCTAGGTGTGAGTGATGGGCAACAGTGACTTCTGTGACCTGAAAAGGAAAAAGCAGGTAGAGATAATGAATGGATGGATAAATGATTTGGAGTTTATATATATATATATATATATATTAAACTGCATTTACTGAAAACCACTGAAATAGTAGCCAGGTTTGACCAATTCCAACGAGTTCCTCTACTTTTGAGGAAAACATCCTCTTGATCCGTTTGCTTGTTCACTGGTTTGCACCCTTGATACATTTTTTTTTAACATTATTGGAAATATGGTTTTAAAAAGGAGGTTTGATGTGTCTTTTTGTTGTTTAAGTAATATTTAAAATTGAGATTGTTCATTTTTACCCCCCTTCCCAAAATGTGAACATTTGTCAGAATTGGTTTGTGGAGTGAAACTCTTCCAGAAAAGATTTATATAATTAAACAGAACTAAAATGGGCACTTCCAGTCTGTGTGATATTAGATGTCAAGATTAGATCATCTTTTTTTTTTTTTTTTGAATTATTAAGAAATCTTATGACACATGATAAACTTCTAACCATTATTTTCTCCCAGGAAACAAGAAAAGTGTTTAAGATGAATAATTTCTGAAATTAAATCATTTTAAAAATCCAAGCTGTGTTCTAAGATGAGTTTAAAACAATGTATGAAATTTTACAATGAAACGACCAAACCAGATCACAGACGCCTGCTTTGACAAAAGCCTCCACCAGGGGGCAGTCTGTATTAATCAAAGAACAGCAGAGCTGCAGCATCCTCATGGAAAGGTAACAAGTTGGTAGTTTTTTTTTTCTTTCTCTCTCTCTCTCTAAATTATTCACACTCAATTTGATCTCAATGATGCCCTGAATGTTGGTCAAAAGTTGGATGAGGTTGGACTGGAAAACAAACGCATTAATAAGAAAAGATTAAAAGAGAACAATAGTTTCATGACCGGCTTAAAGAGAAGTGTGAGGCATGATTCTGCCGACATCCTCAGCATAGGAGGCAGAGAGATGAAAAGAGGTTTCACTGGCTTCAGAGGAGTTCTGTAATGCAGCTCAGCGTCGACATCAAAGCCCATTACATTTGAAGAATGCCACAGCTTTTTGTACTAAATTGATCCACTGGCGTGTGCCGGCTCCCCTGCTTGTGTATGAGTGAGTAAGGATGACAGACGTTTTGTTGGAGTTATCTCTAAAGAAGGGGAAGGGAAGGGGGACCGGCGGTGGCTCTGTGGATGTGTGTGCAGAAGTGTGTGTTTTGGTGCTGCTGGTGTTTTGCGAACTCGTTCCCTTGCAGGGATTAAAAGATGAGTCAAATCCTCCACATTTGGAATATTTTGGCTAGTTTTCAGGTCTGAGTTAAAAGTTGGAATTCAAGTTAAATGACTGCTCCTCTCCTGACAACCGTAGGACCACACACTCACAGACACAAACAGTTAAAGCACACAAGACATGGTCCCGTTTAGGTGCCATTTAGTCCATATACAGACCAGCGATAGGTGTGAAATCAACTGGTTTATATGGAGCTGGAAAATCTAGAATGAGCCCAGACAGTATTGAGGCATCAGGAGTGGAGTGATAGAGTTATCAGGCAGTTGCTGGAGAGTCCAAATAAAATTAAACAGTGAGTTAAGGTCAGCTTGTGAATGCATTGAGCAGCCTTTTGATGACTTGGAAGAAATTTGACTGAGGTCTTATTGCGGGTTTGCATGAGGCCAGCTGGTCAGACTGAGCCATTTCCCAGCATGAGAGGCGTGTAGCTGTTGCAGTGGCCTCATGCTGGAACCACTGGGAATGTTAGGTCAAGGTGTCTTTATTGTCATTCAAATCATATGTGGTACATGGGGTGGGACGAAATTGTGTACACAGGGTCCCGGTTACATCCAGCAAAAGTATAAATTGTAAAAAAAAACAAAACAGTTATAACATCTAAGACATGAACTAAGAAATGCGCTAAACTAAGAATACGCTAAGCACTTAGTGCAAAAACAATACGCCGAACAACAGCAGCATGAATATGAATCTGTGAGCAGATGAGTATGAATGAATACAGCAGCATGAAATAAATCAGCAGCATGGATAATCAGCAGCACATATCAACAATCAAGTGGCGTTACAGTCATTTTTTTCACAGTGATTATTCTGGTTAGAGATTCATGAGTCTAACAGTTTCAGGGTAGAAGCTGTTCCTCAGCCTAGTGGTTCTACACTTAATGCTCCTCAACCTCCTGCCTGAGGTTAGCAAGGCAAAAACTGTGTGCGCTGGGTGAGCGGGGTCCTTCATGATGCAGGTGGCCCTCTTCCTGCATCTGGAGGTGTAGATGTCTGTGATGGTGGGGAGATTGACTCCAACATCTTCTGTGCAGCCTTCACCACTCTCTGCAAAGCTTTTCTTGCCGCAGCTGTGCAGCCTCCATGCCACACGTTGATGCTGGAGCACAGGATGCTCTCCACTGCACACCTGTAGAAGGAGGTGAGGACTGAGCTTCCCAGACCAGCTCGCCTCAGCTATCTGAGGAAGTAGGCATTAGGACGCACCCACAAATGTTGGGAAGGTTCAGGTCACCAAGAATTACAAACATCATGACACCTCTACCTATCAGACACAGGTACTGGACTCTTTAGAACACCTGGTGTCACGATCCTGCTTCGTGTTGCGACAACCGGCATCAGCTGGTCTACAGGTTTACTGTACCGTCCACATGCTGCCATTTAGCACAGGTAGACAATTGTTTTTGGAGTTGGGCTGGGACCAGAAAGTATGGAATTATTAGAGTTGTATTATTCTTTTTGATGAATCTCTTCTCTGCCTCACTGCAGACCACCATCATGCATTCATGGCAGCACTGAGGAGAGAGAACCAATCCTTCCAAAGGGTTTGCAAGAAGATCCAGTTCTACTCCTGGTATCTTGGCGTGAGGTGGTATAAGTCATGACTTCAGGTTACCTCTAGTGATTTGGGAGAACCAGACAGCACATTGCTACACCAGTGACATAATGTCTTACCCTCCTGGGCCAGCACTCAGGTTGTAGTCCTTCAACAAGTCAACACCTGGCCACAAATGTGCCAGCCAGGTCCTTCAGTTTCGTCTCAATTTACATTTGTTTCATTAAATTTCCATCCAGCTTAGCTCTCTTTTTGTTCGTTAGTGCATGCTGTGTATGTATGTGTGTAAATCTGGAATAATTATCTCCCACAAATCAGGGCTTTTACTAAAATAGACTTTCCTGCGCCCCATGTGACAGAACAAAAGCACAAAGCTGCAGAGAGCTTCAGAGCATGGATGCAAGCCTGTTGTCATAGCGACAAAACCTTCTTTTTTTTAAGAAAAAGAGAATAGGATTATCAATAAAGAATTAGACAAACTTTGTTTTTGAAGAGAAAGACATTTTGTTCTCATTACAAAGCACGAAAGACATCTCTCAGGGAGCTGACGGTGCTGACTTAAACTGAAGAGGAGAAATTACAGACACCAAATGACAAAACGTGATGCAGCTGTCAACGGTCTGGTTTTCAAGAGCTGAACTCAGTGTGTCAACATGTGTTTGTGTGCCCTGTCGTGGGTGTAAAGTTCATAGATTTAGCTCGTTGCTGTTTATGCACAGAATAATCCTTTTGAGTGTCAACACGATGACAAAGACACACGTTTGTTCTTGTGTGTGTTCCTCTGAGAGCCAAAGTAAACTCACCTGCAGCCGGCAGCACCGCAGGATCATGAGCGATATCCCAAAAACTAACAAAAAGACGTGAACAAAGTTTCAGCTCTGCAAGATTAACCAGTCTAAAAGACAAAAAGATACATTTGGTGGCTGAAGCCAGAAATTTACTATCTTTGCTAACATTAGTCTGTTGATTTATTCTAAGAAATATATAAAAGCAAACGCAGCAAATCAAGGACAAGAAACAAACAATTAAATTATTCTGCTAAGACTTTAGAAAAATACATGCACTTGAAAACAATTTTAGGTCACAATTAATTTAGTAAATTTCAACATGAAGCTCAAAGCCTCTTAAAATTGCAGAATTTCAATATGTTGGATTTTATCATGATGAAAAAAGATTTATGGTTTATTAAATGTTTAAAGACAATATTTGATCAGTGCACTGTCACAGAATCCCCCATAAGACTCAGATTACCTGGCCATGAAATGATTTGATTTAATATGATCAATAATCATCTACCCATGAGTCCACAAAACTGTATGAATGGGCAAAAAGTTAGAAGAATTGACAAATGCTGAATATTTGTATGAACTTTGATGTTGCTATTTAAAAAAAATGTCAATGACTTTTATTTAAGTCAAGTAACATTTACCTGAAAGACCATATTTGGCCACTTCCATGGGCTTGACTCGGATCTACTCGGATGGACTTGGCGAGGCTTTGGAGTCTTTCCGTTGGTTGATCCCACCAACTTTCAGCTCGGTTCTTCAAAGCTCCTTGACTGAGGAGTCCAGTTGAAGATTTGATGTCTGCAGACTGCAGGTCATTGATTGATCAGAAAGCCTACTGTACAAGAATAAAACCCACCATGCAAACACAACTTTTGTTTTTGTAATTGACTTAAAAAAATAATATGTCTATTAAAATAGCAACACGCAAACATGCACCCTGAAACTGCGAGGAGGTTCAGGCCCCACTGTCTTTTAGGAACTCGACGCAAAGAATATTGTGTGTTTTTGTGTATTACTCTTTCAGTTGTTTGCTTATTGTAGGTTTTGTATTTTCCGCCCTATAAGTCATAGTTGTTTGCATAATTTACATGCCCTGCGACTTATAGGCCGAAGTGACATATTTATGGATTTCCCCCATATTTCTAAACCAATGTTTGGCTGAGATGTGAACGTTTTCATTCATTCTGACTGGAAAAAGAAAATGAGCAGTACCACTTTCAGCCACTTGATGGCAGCAGAGTAGTAGTTAGTTGGCATGCTGTTGTATCATGTAATAGGTAAACGTGGCTATAATGACAAATTCAAAAAAATTCAAGACAAAAACAGCTGGACTTTATGTATTATACTTTACTTTATACGTTATTGCTTTTTCTTGAACTTTTTTGAATTTATCATGACCTGGATGACTGAGAATCTCCACCAGCTCCACCTTCGTTCTGCTCGCTGCTCGGAGCAACCGTCAAACCAGCTGCGCCTCCCCGGCGAAGTGCAGCTAATTTGACCATTAAAGTGAATTTATTAGGTAAAAGTTCAACTGAGACACACCTTTTCTATAATTTCAAGCAAACAAATAATTGTTTAGGTGCTTTTCTTGTTAAAATTTCAAAGAAACGAGCAGCGTTCCTCCTTCCTGATTTCCTCCCCTTTCGTGCTCCTGGTGCACCAAGGCAGCAAAACTATTTTTGAAATTCAGCTGATCTGACCATTAATTTCGAGCAAACAAACAATTGTTTTTAGGTCAAGTCAAGTCAAGTCAAGTCAGATTTATTTATAGAGCACATGTGTTTATCTTGTTCAATTTGCACAGCGAATTGTCGCGTGCGCGCGTTTACTTCCATGCATCGGGTTTTGAAATACAGCTAATTTGACCATTAAAGTGCATTTATTATGCAAATGTTAGACTGAGACAAACCTTTAATATAATTTTGAGCAAACAAATAATAGTTTTTAAGTGTTAATCTTGTTAAATTCTTGTTAAAGTCCTCCCGTGCATGCTCCCGCAGCCGCCGTTTGGCAGCCCATCCATTTTTAGCACAACACCGGCCCACATTTCCGGGTAGTCAGCAGTGACGCGTAACAAACACAATGCATCAGCGGTGACGCAGAATAGATGCAACGTATATGGCGAAGCAACATATTTATGGATTTTTCCACTTTATTAGACAAATATGGACCGGTGTGACTTATAGGGCGAAGCGACGTGTACGGCGGAAAATGCGGTAAGTTTCAGGACGGCTGCACTTTGCGTCTCCACACAGGTTAAGGCAGAACTCAGTAATGTTTAAAACTACTGAGACTGTGTAGAAGCGAGTAGAGTCAAAGTATGTGAATACATTATAGGGTCATTTTCCCTTAAACAAAAGAGCATGTGTCCTTAAAATGTTTTTCAGTCTTGAAACACTTTTCAAAAATTATTTAAAACCTACACGCAATTAAATAAAATGTATTGTTGATTGGGCAGCACGGTGGCGCAACTGGTAGAGCTGCTGCCTCTCAGCGAGCAGGTCCTTGGTTCAAATCCCGGTCCAGGGGCCTTTCTGGGTGGAGTTTGCATGTTCTCTCCGTGCATGCGTGGGTTTTCTCCGGGTACTCCGGTTTCCTCCCACAGACCAAAAACATGCATGTTAGGCTGATTGGTAACTCTAAATTGTCCCTAGGTGTGAGTGAGAGAGTGAAGTGTTGTTTGTCTCTATGTGGCCCTGTGATGGACTTGCGACCCGTCCAGGGTGTACCCCGCCCTTCGCACAGTGATTGCTGGACATGGGCACCAGCGACCCCCGTGACCCAAAATGGAATAAACGGGTAAAGATAATGGATGGATGGATGGTATTGTTGATTGAAATAAAGCAGTCAGTCTAGGTGAGAGAAGTTTCACAAAAAGTCCAAGAAAGAAATCAGTGGATTCACTGCACATTTATATTTGAGTGAACTTTTGAAATTAACCCAGTTTAAGATGGCTTCCACAGATTACTTTAGAAAACATAAAATTGACTTCAAGTCAGTCATTTTGAATGTAAGATGATCTCAATCTAAAACTCTGGGTTGAAAGTTAGCGGGCGACATGCATACCTTCAAGGAGTGCTGGGCTTTTATTTAAGAGGTGAGGTTTTTAGGGGTGTTCCAACATGTGCCTGTGTGGATGTGAGAGGGTCTGTGTGTTTTTCTTCTGTCCTGTCTTCCTCAGTTTTATACCATGTGATCACTCCAGCTCCTGACACTCCCACCTGAGCCTCATTGTCTTTTCCCCAGTTATCTGTCATTACAGTGGTGGGATGTAACTAAGTACAAGTACTTTGTTACTGTACGTAAGTACATTTTTCATGTACCTGTACTTCACTTAAGTCGAGTTAAACATGGGTACTTTAGACTTTTACTCCACTACATTTTACATTAAGTATCTGTACTTTCTACTCCACTACATTTCTATAATGCGTTGCATTACAAGTTACATCATGTTGTGTGTTTTTTTGGTTTTTGTTGTTCATTAGTTTTTACAGTAACCACTGAATCACTGCAATGTGGGGAAGTAATGTTAGACCCGCCTTCAAGAAGAGCTGGACCAATGACATATATTCTATGGGATGTTAGGAGACAAGCGATGTCTCCAAATGACTCGACACTCAGGTCCAAGTTTTGAAAATTATGTCAAGAAATTAAAATATTGTTCACTATTGACCCATTACCCATTTTTTTGTTTGGGTAAAGATGTAAAACGGATGTTGGAACTGATGAAGACAGAATTGATAAAATACAAACTTGGTTTAAACTTAATAAATTATCATTAAATGTAGATAAAACTAAATACATGATATTTAGTAACAAAAAGAGAACTGTTGATGATCCATTTACAATTGAGGGTGTTGAGATTTGTAGAGTTAATGAGATGAAATTTTTGGGTGTAATCATTGATGAACAGCTAACATGGAAGAATCACATAAATTCTGTAAGAACAAAAATATCTAAATCTATTGCAGTACTATACAAAGTCAGGGAATTATTAAATGATAAAGCTCTGTACATGTTGTACAACACAATTATTGTTCCACATTTAATCTATTGCATTGATGTTTGGGGGAAAGCGTGTAAAACATTTACAAAACCTATTTTTATTTTACAGAAAAGAGCTGTAAGAATTATCACCAGAAAGCATTACAGTCACCCATCAAGCACATTATTTTATCAACTGAAGTTATTGAAGTTCCATGATTTGGTAGATTACAGTATTTTATCAGTTATGTATAGGGCTCAAAATAACACATTACCATTAAATATTCAAAGAAATTTTGTTAAAAGACAAAGTTGTTATAATCTTAAGGGGATAGAAATATTTGTCAAACCAAAATTCAGAACTTGTCTGAAGGGAAGGTCTACCTCAATCCAAGGAGTTGGATTGTGGAATGTTCCAGAGAGTGATGTGAAAAATGCCAAGTCAATGTGTACATTTAAGAAAAAGATCAAAGCTGAATTGTTAAAAAAAAAAAAATATATATATATGAAGTAGCTTAGTGTGTTTTTGTATTTAAGTTAGAAAAATTAAAAAGTTATTCATTTTGTTCTGTTACTTGAAAATTATTATGATTGAAATAATTGTTTGAAAAAAGGGGCAGACATAAAAAGATTTTTTCTTCTTTCTGCTGCCTTTCATTTTAAATCTCCTGTATCTTTTTTTTATATTGTTATGGAACTGTTTTTTTT
Source organism: Nematolebias whitei (assembly GCF_014905685.2). Lineage (NCBI taxonomy): Eukaryota > Metazoa > Chordata > Actinopteri > Cyprinodontiformes > Rivulidae > Nematolebias > Nematolebias whitei. The sequence continues at coordinate 30,824,909 of NC_056501.1, read as the reverse complement.
TTTTTTTTTTTTTTTCAATGGATAAACTTTATATCATACCATTACAAGGTTGACTATTTTAACTAGAGTTGATGACAAACTGGAGTTGAACTGATCAGAGCCTGTTCCTTTGTTAGTTGTGTCTAACGCTCCTTTTGTTCAGACAGACAACTTTTACTTCAACGTGTTTACTGCAGTTAAAATGACACATTGGTTTTGATTTGTGTTAAATAAAAACTTTCAAAGGTAAAATCATTCCTGTTTCTTATTTTGATTAATAACATTTAACGCTGCATGTCATCCCTGAAATTCTGACACACAGAACCACAAGTCCAAGTGTGCCTGATGCCCTCAACAAGTTCTATGCACGCTTTGAAGACCCGAAC
>NC_056501.1:30812680-30819544 GCF_014905685.2 Nematolebias whitei | reverse complement strand
ATATATATATATATATATAAATATATATATAATTTTATTTTATTTTTTACTGCCCTTGCAGTGGGTTGGGGTGGGGGGGTGAAACGGAATTAGGCTGTTGTCAGTCAGAAGTGTTCCAGATGTTATTGCATGGTGGATCAAAGTCTGACAGAACTGTCTGCCTTCAGAAATATGTCACTTTTGACAAGATCACCTCCAGCTTGAATGTGGCCCTGAGAGAAGCTCTGCAGACAACTTATTTTTTTTTACCATACCCACTTTCTCTGTAAAGTAAATTCAGATTTCTGTTGATTATTGTGTCATTCAACATGACAGAAACACAAGGGAGTGAAGACTGGTGTCAGCGTAAAACTGTGGTTCTGACCAGTGATATCAGCTGGTTTCTAGATGCGAGACGAGTTGCAGTTCCAGCCAGGTCAGAAGAATTGGGAGGACAGTCACTGGGCGGTCACTTATTTCTTTCAGCTGAAAGTTTGGTCTGAAGACAGATATATTTAAGGAACAAACAATGTTTAAAATGTCTGTCAGTGAGCATACACTGAACACTGGAGCCAAAGCTGAACAATTCCATCACTGGGGGGAAAAATGTAGTTTTGGCCACTCAGTTTCAGTCCAGTTTAATTTGCCCTTTTTTCCCCTATCAACACAGAGGCACATCCAGAAAATTTCAATGGGGTGGCCATGTGGGTTCTCTGAAATTCCTGGGGTGACACACAAAAACCAAAAGCTATAAAATAATTTTAGAAATGTTACTATGCTGTTGTTTTAACATGGAAATTTGACAATGTTGGCAATATGAGATTAAAGGAACCACCCACTGATGTAGCTCAGTTCCAAATTCACAGATATTACTGATTATGTGATGTGCACAGACTGTAATAATAGTAGAATAAATATTTTGCATTAAAAAAACAGTAATATGTAACAAAAGCAGCAGCACCAGAGCTGAGCCCGTACAGAGTTCACCATCCTACAGCCTCGGGGTAGAAGCTACAGTGTACATACATGCGTATAACATCCTGAGACCTGCATCCTCATGTTGACTACATTGCTTTTACACATTTTCCTTTTTCAAGGGACTATTTTGTTTAAATACTTTCATTTTTAATTCTAAATACAATTTTTCATTTATATTTTTACCTCCCACAAAATCAATGTTTTCATGTTTATAAGGGTCTACTACTATAATCTTAGAGAGCTATGAAAACTTAAAAATGCACATTAAGCAAAACTTGGAACACCAGAGGATAAAACTGTGGAGAAGAAGCTAAACTTGTTTAGGGATTGCCATTGCCCCACCCTGGCCCCCTTTTGGTTGCACCTCCGAATCATTTTTTAAATAAAAATAGCTTCTTGAAAGCAATTCTTTTCAGCTATAAGTTCAGATGCTCAGGTCATGAGGGATCTTAGTTAAAATTTTTAACATCTCTTAAACTGTTTTTTTTTTTAATACAAGATTTTAGGTATTTTGGTGACCAGGACATTCTGCTTAGATATGGACTACTGGAACAAGACATGCGTGGACAAGCGCACAGAACTTAACACTGTTGGAATGGAACTATGCGAGCAAGCCTAGAGACAGAGGCTGTATGGGAAAGATGTGGGAACTATTTAAACTTTGTCACTCGTCATTCAGATTGACACAGAAACAACTTTGAACCCATTGTTCCACCATTCAAGTGAAAAATCTGTCACACCTAGAGGTTCATGAGTTGCAATAAAAATACAACTGCAAGGTGGAGCCAGGTTGATAGGTCAGGGGGGAAATACCATCAGAATATGCACCGAAGACCATTGAAAAGCCCTGAGGAACTGAATACAAGGGCAGCTGACCTGAGAATAAAGATTGTGACCAAGATGAGCAAGATGTAATTACCTTGCGAATGAATGAAAAGCGGAACAATCATGTTGAATTCCAAGCCATCAACATGCATGTGGTGCCAGTCATCAGATATCCCACTGGTATAGTAACTTGACCAAAGGAGGAGTTTGAAGTCACATCAAGACTCAAAACCTCCTTTCAATGCATGGAGGGTTTCACCTCAAGACTACACTAATAATCACTAAAAGAAAGGAGGGAGCCAGAGGTCAGAGTGAGCATCAGAACCACTATACAGAATGAAACATATAAGATCTTGGAGTACATCAGGAGGAAAACCCTCAATGGTTAACTGATGAGTAAATGTCTCAGGCAGCAGCAGAATCCCAATATCAAAGAGGAGAAACGAGAAAAGCTGTCATGGACACCTTGCACAGCATGTGCCACCAGCAGATTGTGGAAGTGGCTGATATCAATAAATCCTACCAGTGGCAGTGGCTAGTGTATACAGGAACATCTGTGTTGAGTACGGACTGGAATATGGACTTGAGGCCTTACAATCAAAGTGAAAGACGCCACCAAGAGCAGTGGAGAATGGAAGGGTTAAGATAGTCTGGGACTTCAAGATTCAGACCGGCAAACAGGGGATGGCTAACCATCCAGACAATGTGGTGGTCGACAAACAAGAGAAGAAGACAGTGGTGATAGATATAGTGTGACTGAGTGACTGTCACATCATGAATAAGGAGCACATAAAGCCCAAAGGCCGAAAGTAGAAATACAGAAGTTGTGGAAAGTCAAGGAACCAGTAGTCCCAAACTGGAAGAGTGGCTCCAACATATAACAGGAAGGAACAGCTAAGACACTGTGCAGAACCCTCAGGTTCCCATGCCTCTGGTAGAAGACCCAATTTAGAAGTAAAGTGAAACTTCCCAAGTAGAAGAATATGGTGAGCTAATTTTTATTTATTTATACAGCCAATGGATGAAACCTGCACCATTTCCTAGAAATGGAGTCCTGACAATGAGTTATAAGATTCATTATTCTAAACACATTTTCATCTGCATTATAATTTTCTTGCAGATAAAAATAGGACTTCTAGGTTTATGAGAATCAAAAGTTGTCAAGATTTATACCAAAATATAATGTTCCTTTGTGAAAACTGAAGCTGAGAAATGATTATCTACAGTGAAGCATCGCAGCATCACTGATGAAGGGAGTTTCTCACATTTTGATTGTTTGGTTGTCATGGAGACAAAGCGGTCAGTCATGATTACAGCAACAATCTGCTCTCTGGGCATTTCTTCATTGGATTACTGTTCATTTTTATGTTTATGCATGATCATTAATTCAGTTAGTGCTACTTCTCTTCTTCTGTGTCTGTGTGTGTGTGTGTGTGTGTGTGTGTGTGCATTTTTGTTTCAGGTTACCTTGTAGGGACCAATTTTACAAAAAAAGCATGCATTGTGGGAGCCAACCGCTCTTTAGGTCCCCATAAGAAGTCTCGCTGGGGGGGGGGGGGGGGGGGGGGGTGGGGGGGAGTGGTGGAGATAGTACTCAAAACACTGTACAACACTGTACTTAAGTCAAAGTACAAATAAACAGACAAAATGTACTCTAGTAAAAGTAGCAGTACCACATTAACATTTTTACTTAAGTAAAAGTAAATAAGTACTTGCTTTTAAAATACTTAAAGTATTAAAAGTAAAAGTACTTGCTGAATGTATTACATAATGCAATGGTCTACATATCTTTAAGTGTGCCTACTGTATGTATATTTTCTGTAATACATTAATAGTGTTGTTCCATTTTAATGAACAATGCTGCAGATAATACATGTTTTTATTGTGTTTACTCTGTGACACAGTTCACACTTGGACTTGTGATTCTGTGCGTCAGAATTTCAGGGATGGCATGCAGAGTTAAATGTAATTAATCAAAATAAGAAAGATGAATGATTTTACCTTTGAAAGTTTTTTATTTCACACAAAGTAAAACCAATGTGTCATTTTAACTGCAGTAAACACATTTAAGTAAAAGTTGTCTGCCTGAACAAAAGGAGCATTAGACACATCTAACAAAGGAACAGACTCTGATCAGTTCAACTCCAGTTTGTCATCAACTCTAGTTAAAATACTGTCTATTCAACCTTGTAATGGGTCAATATTGAACAATATTTTAACTTCCTGACACCATTTTTAAAACTTGGACCCGAGTGTTGAGACATTTTGGAGACATCTCTTGTCTCCTAACATCATGAACTGACACATTTTAATATTGCAGCAAGAATTTCTTGTTCAAGTTCAGAAGAAGTTGGTTTTCAAAGATTTTTGAGTCCATTCTGGTTCTTTTGGGAGAGAGAATCTGTCCTGTTGTACTGAATAATCTTTCAATAAGGCCATGGGTGGCGTGTATCTTCTGGATGACTCTCTTGCAGTGGAATACATTTTGGGTGTGTTAGTGGTGCTGCGGGTGCACCCAGCTCAGTGACATATATACTAGAATATATGTCATTGGCCCAGTTCTTCTTGAAGGTGGGCCTAACGTTACCTGCCCACTTTGCAGTGATTCAATGGACCAGCTCCCCTCTCAACATTGGTTACTTTGAAAGTAATAAACAAATCAAAAAGCCACAACATGAATGTAACTTGTAATGCAACACATTATAGAAATGTAGTGTAGTAGAAAGTACAGATACTTGATGTAAAATGTAATGGAGTAAAAGTATAAAGTACCCACATTTAACTCGACTTAAGTAAAGTACAGATACATGAAAAATGTACTTAAGTACAGTAACGAAGTATTTGTACTTAGTTACATCCCACCACTGGTTAGGGGTTAGGTTTAGGGCAAGGGTCAGGGTTAGTTTATAGCAAATGAATAGAAGTCAATGCAAAGTCCCCAAAAAGTATGTTTACAAGAATATGCATGTGTGTGTGTCTTTGTTTATGTTACTTTGTAAGGCCCATTTTTCCAACTTATACTATATTGTGAGGACCAACTGCTCCTTATGGGGCCCAAAGCCTGGGCCCCATAAGAATGGATGCTGTTGGTAGGTTAGGCATTAGATTTAGGACTAAGGTGTGCATTGAGGATGTGTTAGGTTTAGGGTTAGGTATGTACTGGTAATGGATAAGTTTAAGGTAAAGGTCAGGGTTAGGCTATAGAAATTAATGATAAATGAATGGAAGTCAATGCAAAGTCCCCATAAAGATCGCAAAACAAACCTCTGTGTGTGTGTGTGTAGTACTTTAACCACTCAAACGCTGCTGCTGCACAAAACACCCGACAATTGCAAACAAGCTAATAAAAGTCATACATTTGAAAAGGATAAAAAGCAAGCACTTTAAATCAATTTTCTAACATTTCTAAAATAAAATAAAAATGCTCACCTTCCACATCCAAGCTGCTTTTCTACTACAGGTCCGTGTGGTCATTCCTGATGGATGAGACGGGATCCATGCTAATGCTGAGCGACAGAGCCCTGCAGTGTGGCACCTCTCAGAACACAGCATGCACAAAGTTAAAGTTTGACTCACACCTCAAATGATTTGCACTTTCTGACAGCTGACCAGAGCGCACGCAGCAGGAACATTTATTAGAGATGTTATCTTTGAGTTTCAGCCACCTCATCTGTACAAAAATATATTCAAAGTAGTGATGATGACTTTTCAGGGAGTGCTTCAACGATTAATTTTTGTCACCATCGGAGAAGCGGTTGGTGTTTCTTTTATAACAGCCCACAAGAGGATGGAAAACTGTTACGCAAGTGTGTGTGTGTGCGCGCACATTTGTGGCTGAATATTCAAACGCCTCTAAGTGTTTCGTTTTTGCATAAAACGGCTCTCACAAAGTGCATAACAAAGACAAAAAACATTTTCAAGTTTGGTGGAAAAATTAAGAGTTCAAATCCACATTCTACCAGATAATCACTGTGTGAGAGCATATCTCCACACAAACACACACATACTTCACCAGCACATGCACACGCAGAAACATGTGCTGCAGATTTGTGCGTTGTGTGCGTCTTCGGTAAGGGATTTGCAGAAGATTGTGGTGAACATAGCGCAGGATTTCTGTCATCATTGAACACATGGGGAGAGGAGTCTGCCTCGACAGCAGCATTGACAGATTGCATGAATAATTTAGGAACAAAGTGAGAGGCCTCATAGACCTCTGAATCACTTGCAGTGACAGCTGCTTGCTCTGACTTTGGTTCCCCTCTCATCTTTTTTAATGCATACTATTTCCATAAATACCTCCCTCTTACATCTCAAAGTGCTGTCCGAATGCAAAGGGCGCGACATCAGATCGCTGACGTGGAAGCAGAGGTTTTGGCCTTAGCAACAATGCAATGTAACATTTGGATACCAATGAAAACAGTCACTTGAAATGATCTTGAAACCCATTCAAGTGGATTTTCAGTCATGTATGTTAGTCCGATGGTGAACACGAAGATGTTTTTAGACATTTTTAATAGAGATATACTGTAAAACTGGCCTTTACGTTTTTGCTATAGTAACTTAAACAGATAAAGTAGTCCCTCGTTTATTGTGGGGATCCGTACAATGAAGACCCACGATAAGTGAAAAACCACGACGTACATGTAGCAATACAAATAGTAAGTAGTAGTTTATTTTAGTATATATATATATATATATTCAGGCGTTTTAAACCCTTCCCACACTCTTGCAACATTCTAAACAATGTTTCTAAACTCTAAACGCTCTAAAAAAGACAGAATGTCATGATTTCAGCTCTCTGCCTCCTCTGCTCTTTGACACCTGCAAGCGCTCTTGGCCACGCCCACTTCTCCACTCTGCACGGTGAACATCTGATCATCTGTTTAACTGAAGCAGGAAGTTTATCCTGCAGCAATAATGGTTGCACAAAGGTGCAGCAGGTGCTAAATAATTCAAAATAATTTCTTTTAAATACAAATTTCATGCTGATTGTGTGGATCCATCAGTCAAACAATTCTGTCACGTCCATTCTTATTTAGAAAAACCGCAATAGAGCGAATCTGCGATAAACGAACCGCAAAG